>NC_086183.1:26965000-27565000 GCF_023053635.1 Elgaria multicarinata webbii
GTAAACATCCGGTGCATGAGCAGCACGCACGTGAATGGGGGGAAGCCACAATGGCTTCTCTCCCCACACCATGTTTGTCTGAAACCAACCACTGAGTAAGTGGTTTGGATCTTGTAATATAAAGTGATGTCGTAAGTCAATGGCAAACCACCCCGCTACAAAGTCTGCCAACAAAATGTCAACGAAAGCAGGCGTCCCTCTAGGAGTCAGTAATGACTCAAGTGCTTGCAATGAGAGGTTCCTTTCCCTTCCTTCGTTTTAAATTTGGCCTGATTTCACGATGCCTGAATTGTTTGTCTTTCATTGTCTGTGGTCTATAAATAAAGTTTTGGAATGTGTAAATGTAGCATTAAACGTCTATGTATGATCTAAATTTTGGGTTTTTCTTTACTGTATTAAGGGAATTTGAAGTTTGAACTGCTGGGGCATCAGACTGTAAGTTGTACAATTAGATTGTTCTGGACACATCCAGAGAGGTGAAACAAGGTTTAGGCTAGAGCGGATGGGGCGTCCAGCATCAGTTCCTGGAACATCAGAAGAACATCTCAGCAACTTCAAATGCTGAGATGTGAATTATTGTAAAACCATATATAATGGGGCACCTGGAGGGAAATGCCTATTTAGCGTCAAATGCTGCATCCCATCAAACCAGTTCTTCCTAGCTCTTGCCCTTGGGTTCCTCTCCTTCAACTATAAATTCCTCTGCATAAACCCCTCTTTACATCAGTTGCCTTCATTGATCCAGCTCTGCTCCAAGTGCTCCTGGCTTTACCATCTTCCCATCACTATGAAAGCACTGCTGAGTACATGCCTGCTCTTGGTCTTGCTTTCTCCAGGTGAGTGTGAACCAGAACTCCTGGATTCTTTTATTTGTTACTGAGAAAGTAAACATGCAAAAGGCTTTAAATAAAAGTGCAAGAACTTCTAGGGTTCTTGAGGCCAAAACTGGGAGAGTTGGGAAAATAAGTTCTTATTCCCAGTGGACATTGGAAGAATTGTAGGTAGCAATATGAAGGCAGGGAGTCAAGAATAGCAGAAGACAGAGATTCACATAATTCATGGGTCAATAAGGTAAATGTTTGCATTTTCAGGTCAGCTTCAGCTCTAGGTTGGCTCAACGTAACAGATGGTATTAAATTGCATCATCCACCTGATAAAAACATCTATCAAATGTCAGCTAGAATACTCCACTGCTCCAGTGCGTTAAGATAAAAGAACAGTCCATAATTTAACTATGGAATTCACTACCACAAGATGTAGTGATGGCCACCAGTTTGGATGGCTTTAAAGGGGGGCTTTAAAACAGGGCAGCCCGTTTACTAACAGGGACTGGCTGGCGAGATCACATTACGCCAGTCCTTTTACAACTTCATTGGCTGCCAGTCCAGGTCCGGGCCCGATTCAAAGTGCTGGTATTGACATTTAAAGCCCTAAACGGTTTGGGGCCAGGTTATTTGAAGGAACGCCTCCTCCCATATGTACCTACCCGGACCTTAAGATCATCTACAGGGGCCCTTCTCCGTGAGCCCCTGCCAAAGGAAGTGAGGCAGGTGGCTACTAGGAGGAGGGCTTTCTCCGCTGTGGCACCCCGGTTGTGGAATGAGCTCCCCAGAGAGGTCCGCCTGGCGCCTACACTGTACTCCTTTCGTCGCCAGCTGAAGACCTTTTTATTAGGGGTGTGCACGGACCCCCCGCTCCGCTTCACTTGCAGATCCGCCATTTTTCGGAGCGGGTCGCTCCGCCCCGCCCCCGCTCCGCCCACTTCCGCTCCGCTCCGCTCGGAGCTCCGGATCGGATCCGGAGCTCCGTTTTTGCCCCCCCATAGGCTTGCATTGAAAGCTAAAAAAGTAAACAACTTTTTTTCCGTTGAAGTTAGAAACCTCACGTTTGGCACCATGACACCTCATGGGCGTATACACACACACGCCAAGTTTCAAGGCAATCCCATCATCCCCTGATTTTTGGCGAATTTTTGAAAATCGGGCACCCCATTCACACCCCTTGGGATAGCTCCGTCAATTTGCATGTTACAAACCTCAAACTCGGCACCAGGGCAGCTTATCCATGTGTCCACATGCACGCCAAGTTGCAAGCAAATCCCATCATCCCCTGATTTTTGGCGCGGCTCTACCCTCTAACGCACCTCCCATAACCCTAATTCACACCCCTTTAGATAGCTCCGTCAATTTGCACGTTAGAAACCTCAAACTCAGCACCATGATAGCTTATCCACGTGTCCACATGCACGCCAAGTTTCAAGGCAATCCCATCATCCCCTGATTTTTGGGGAATTTATGAAAATCGGGCACCCCATTCACACCCCTTGGGATAGCTCCGTCAATTTGCATGTTAGAAACCTCAAACTCGGCACCAGGAGAGCTTATCCATGTGTCCACATGCACGCCAAGTTGCAAGCAAATCCCATCATCCCCTGATTTTTGGCATGGCTTAACTCACCCCAAATTGTCCCATTCTACAACTACGTCAATTTGCACGTTAGAAACCTCAAACTCAGCACCATGATAGCTTATCCACGTGTCCACATGCACGCCAAGTTTCAAGGCAATCCCATCATCCCCTGATTTTTGGGGAATTTATGAAAATCGGGCACCCCATTCACACCCCTTGGGATAGCTCCGTCAATTTGCATGTTAGAAACCTCAAACTCGGCACCAGGAGAGCTTATCCATGTGTCCACATGCACGCCAAGTTGCAAGCAAATCCCATCATCCCCTGATTTTTGGCGCGGCTTAAACTTTTTAACTCACCCCAAATCAAGTCCCATTCTACAACTACGTCAATTTGCACGTTAGAAACCTATCCTTTGGTCCCATGACAGCTTACCCATGTGTCCCCATGGACACCAAGTTTCAAGGCAATCCCATCATCCCCTGATGTTAGGGGAACTTTTGAAATTTGAACACTCCAGTATGTCAGGGATTTAAAGTTGCAATTGCAGACAGCTCAATGGGGCCAGTTCCAAGGCAATCCCAACATGCCACGAGATAACCCTAAATCTTCTGGCACATTTGAAAAAGGGATTATTGAATTTGATAAAGTCTAAGTGAGCGCAGGAAGGACTTCTCCCCTGAGTCAAAGCAAGACACATACACCATCGCTGCAAGGCGGGAAGGGGAGAATTATTATTATTATTATTATTTATTTATATAGCACCATCAATGGAAAGCAGGCAGGCAGCATGCATTGTAGTGCCGCAAGGATGGCTTGAGCACTAACGCATAGCAAACCAACCCATAAGTGGGCGCAAAGTGAGGCAAAGATGGCTGGTTGTTTCTTTCTAAGCCAGCAGTTACGCCTTGAGGGGCACAGAGGAGGACGATTGGGAGCAAACCAGGCACCAGGCGGGCAGAGAGGCAGGCAGAGTAGGCGAGGAGTCAGTCCTGGCAGATGCCCCACCACAGCAGCACCCCGGGGGAGGCGGGCAGGCAGGCAGGCAGGCTGCGGGCATTTCTGGGGGCACAAGGAAGTGATGGCTGGTTTCTAAGCCAGCATTGCAGTTAGTCACGCATTGCAAACGCAAACCATCCCAGCGAGTCGGTCACCGAGGAGGACAGGCTAGCAGAGGGGCAGGCAGAGTGACATGTCATAGATCTAGTATTGGGGAGGAGTCAGTCCCGGCAGATGCCCCAACACAGTAGCACCCTGGGTGGGCATTGGAAAACGCCATCTTGTGGGTCAATACTTCCCCCACCCCATGTCCTGCAGGGTTGCCTGCCTAACCCTTGTGGGGATGGGAGATGGAGAGCTTAGAGTGGCAGTGCCAGCAGCAGCCTTCGGCTTTCCCCTGGAACCAGTCGCCTTGCCCGCCTCTTTCCCCAGCAAGATCGCCTGGTGCTGCCTATGAAGATGCATCTTCATGCTGCTGGTTCCATAATGCCCTGTCGATGAACCCCTGCTTAGGCTGAGTTTGCAGTGGCGACAGACAGCAAAGCGGGGATCCGCTCCCAACTCAAAGTGGTCCCACACGATGCTTGTCTTTCGTTTCTGTGGTGACACCACCAATTGCCCGCCTGAGCTCTCTGGTGTTGCCACAGAAACAGGGGTGTGGGATGAGACTGGGGAGAGAGCCTCGGCCTGCTGCTGCTCCTCCTCAGCCCCCACATCCTGGAGGCCCACCGCCTCCTCCTCCTCCCCCCCCTCCACTGTGCTGAGGACCTCGTCTAGGTCCATCAGCGGGCTCGTGGGCTGAAAGGAGAATGAAGGAGTTGGGGATACTCCTCCTCCTCTAATGGCACTGCTGCCACGTGCCTCTTGCAAACGGGCACTTTTCCCATTCCCACCCTCAAAAAGAGAACGCCGGGCACAAGTTGCAGAAGAGAGTGGCTCTGCCTGCTGCTTGTCCTGCTTCTGTTTTGGAGCAGTCAGCCAAGGAGTTGCCCGTTTGAGTTTCACAGGAGGAGAGGAAGCCCTGCTGGCAGACTGAGCCTTGCTGCTTTCAGCACGCCTGCTTTCTCTTTTCATGATGACTAACAAAATATTAATACTACTAATACTATGTATAAGGTACTACTAAGAATATGTATAAGAAGAATATAATATGTTTAAATGTAGGGAAATGGGACAAGAACAATAAAATATACTACTACTAATATGTATGAGAATATACTACTAAGAATATCTACAAGAATATAATAATATGTTTTAGAATATTACTAATAAATGTAGGGAAATGGGACAAGAAATGGGACAACCACTACTATAAGAAGAACAAAATATGAATACTACTACTAATATGTATGAGAATGTATACTAATAGACTACTAAGACTATGTCAAAGAATATAATAATAATATGTTTAAGAATAGGGAAATGGTGTGCGTATGCTTTCCCCAAAATGCTCAATCTGTGGCTGCCTGTTGAACTTGACAAAAGCAGCCCACTCCGTCGAAGTTACACAGAGAAGAAAAAGAGAATCCAATTTTTTTGGTATATTTGGTATATAGAAGATAGAAGGAAACACAATCAGGATTTAAGAGAGGGGAGGGGGAAAAAGAACCAACCACTACTATAAGAAGAACAAAATATGAATACTAATATAATATGTATGAGAATATATACTAATGGACTATGTGAAAGAATATAATAAAATATGTTTAAGAATATAAATGTAGGGAAATGGGACAAAAAGTGTGTGTATGCTTTCAAAAGAAAGCTTTCACAAAAGCAGAACAGTCAGGCTTTAATACAGGGAAGGGGGGGGCAACCAACCCAACCACACACTCCAAAATTCAAAAATAAAGTTTATATTAAATCAAAGTAAGGGGAAAACACAGGGCAAACTAAGCTACAAGTCAGAAAGAAGCAAACAAACACACACACGCGCCAAACTAAACCTATATTAAATTAATCTATCTCCAAAGCAGGAGCACTAGCTAAGTAAGTGTTCCCTCCACGAACGCCAACCCACAAAGAGACACAAAACAGAAAGTTCTCAGGGTGGGTCTGCCTTAGTCCCCCCTCCAACGCTGGGATTGGAGGAGGATGCTTTCTGAGGAGATGAATTCTCATCAGGATTGGGAGTTGAATGTGCCTGTCATCGCTTCCAAAATAATAATAATAATAAAAAAAAAAAACCCAAACCCCGATTTTTAAAAAAATATTGCACGTGAACCACAGCACGCAGAAAGTTGAGAGTGGTCTCAAAATGACCCCCATCCACGACTCTCTGTGCACAAGAATTTTCAGAACGATAGCTTAAACCCCCCCCCAGTTATCCCCGATTCTTTCCCTCAATGCAATCCTATGGGCGAAAAGCCGAAACGCCGTTTGAGCCCTGCGGTTGACCCGATTTTTAAAAAAATATTGCACGTGAACCACAGCACGCAGAAAGTTGAGAGTGGTCTCAAAATGACCCCCATCCACGACTCTCTGTGCACAAGAATTTTCAGAACGATAGCTTAAACCCCCCCCCAGTTATCCCCGATTCTTTCCCTCAATGCAATCCTATGGGCGAAAAGCCGAAACGCAGTTTGAGCCCCGCGGTTGACCCGATTTTTAAAAAAATATTGCACGTGAACCACAGCACGCAGAGAGGTGAGAGTGGTCTCAAAATGACCCCCATCCACGACTCTCTGTGCACAAGAATTTCCAGAACGATAGCTTCAAAAACAACGTAGTTATGCGCGATTATTTGCCGCAATGCAATCCTATGGCGAAATGTTTTCAAGATGGCGACCGGAGCGCTCCGACTGAACTCGGAGCTCCGAAAAATGGTCGCTTCTCTTCGCCTTGCTTCTAGGGGGTCCGCGGTCCGCTCCTACTCCGCCTCTGGGTAAGGCGGAGCAGGCCAATCCGCTACTGCTTCTACGCTCCTAATCGGAGCGGAGCACATCCCTACTTTTTATTCACTCAGTATTTTAACACTTAATTTTAACTTAAATTTAAATTATACTGTTTTAACTCTGTATTTTAACCTTATATCAATTTTGCTGCGTGGTTTTATCCTGGTTGTGCTTTTTATATTGTATTTTGTATTTGTATTTTTAACTTGTTGGTTGTTTTATGATGATTTTAATTTTTGTGAACCGCCCAGAGAGCTTCGGCTATTGGGCGGTATAAAAATGTAATAAATAAATAAATAAATAAATAAAAAGGGGGGTTGGATAAATTCCTGGAGGAGAAGGCTATCAAGGGCTACTGGTCCTGATGGCTATATGCTACCTCCAGTATCTGAGGCAATAAGCCTGTGTGCACTAGTTCCTGGGGAGCATGACTGGGAGGTCGCTATTGCACCATGTCCTGCTTGTGGGTCCCTGGTCAATAGCTGGTTGGCCACTGTGCGAACAGAGTGTTGGACTAGTTGAATCCTTGGTCAGATCCAGTATGGCTCTTCAGGACTCCGCAGAATTGTAATGCAATCTAAGAATTTTGAGTACAGAAGATGCACTTCATACCATGGCCAGATCTACACCAAGCAGAATATAACACTTTGAAAATGGTTTGAAAACTGCATATGGAAAGTCTCCTGGGTCCAAACAGTCGTCAAAACCGTTATAAACCATTCTAAAACAGCACTTGGCGCGCACTTTGCGTCGCACAGAGGAGCCAGCGTACTGCATGTACCTGTTTTGAAGATCACCAATCAGCCAACCAGCAGCAATTTGTAAAAAACATTTTAATTACTTTTTAATATGTGCCTGGGGAACTCTAGGGGATATGGGGATGCCTGCATAACTGTGGTCACGGGTAGGGGGAGGTTTGGTACTAGGGGAGGAACAGGCCAGATGAGGAGAAGAGGGGATAGATTCCTTACAGCTATTCCCTCTTCTGGTTCCTACCCCAACCGGATAGTTCCTGGTGGCCTTTTCAGTTTGCTCCCGGGTCTGGTGCTGCTGCAGCTGAATGCCAGGTCAGCCCAAAACAAAATCTCCCTCATCCATGATCTGATTGTGGATGAGGGGGCTGACCTGGTATGTATCACTGAGACCTGGGGGGGGGTGAACTGGGGGGGGGTTACTCTCACCGAGCTCTGCCCTCCTGGGTACTCGGTGCAGCACCAGCACAGACTCGAGGGCCGGGGAGGGGGGTTTGCCGTGGTCTATAGGAATACAATCTCCCTCTCTAGGCTTCCTGTTCATTCGAGTGCTGATCTTGAGTGTTTGTACTTTGTGTTGGGTACTCAAGACAGATTAGGGATTCTGCTGGTGTACCGTTCACCCTGCTCCCTGCCTGAGCTGACGGAGGTTGTCTCTGACCTGGTGTTGAGGACCCCCAAGATGGTGGTTCTGTGGGATCTCAACTTCCATGCCGAGGCTGCTGTATCCGGAGCGGCTCAGGACTTCATGGCTGCCATGACAACCATGGGGCTGTCTCAACATGTCACTGGCCCAATGCATGTAAAAGGACACACGCTTGATCTGGTTTTTTCGACTGGACAGGAGGATGGTGATCTGAAGGTGGGGGAACTAACATCTACCCCCTTGTCATGGTCAGATCACTTCCTATTGAGGTTTAGACTCTCAGTGGCCTTTCCCCTCTACAAGGGTGGGGGGCCTATTAAAATGGTCCACCCCCAGAGGCTAATGGACTCCGATGGATTCCAGAGGGCTCTGGGGGATTTTCCTGCTGACATGGCCGGTGCTCCTGTCGAAGCCCAGGTTGCTCTGTGGAATGCAGAGATGACTCGGGCGGTTGACACGATCGCGCCCAAGCATCCTCTCCCTCTGAGCAGAGCCTGGTCAGCTCCTTGGTATACACCTGAGCTGAGGGCAATGAAGCAAGAGGGGAGACGGCTAGAATGCAGGTGGAGGAAAACTCGTGCTGGGTCTGATCGAACACGGGTTAGAGCTCACTATCGAGCCTACTCTGTGGCGGTGAGGGTGGCAAAGAGACAGTTCTTTTCCACCAGCATTGCATCTTTTCAGTGTCGAGCAGCAGAGCTTTTCCGGGTGGTTCACGGCCTGTTACACTCTGGGCCAGGGCTTGAGATAGTTGAACCCTCGGTAGCATGCTGTGACGAGTTTGCATGGCACTTTGAAGATAAAGTCGCTCCAATTCGTCATGAATTGGACACCACACTTAATGCAGCTCCACTAGTAGAGGCATTCAGAGCGCCGTCCAGTTCAGTTTTATTGGATGAGTTTCAGTTATTGAGGCCCAAGGATGTGGACAAGGTGCTTGGCCAAGTCCGGTCGACCACCTGTGTGCTTGACCCTTGCCCTTCATGGCTCATTACATCAAATAAGGAGGGGATTGCCAGCTGGGTCCAGGAGGTTGTAAATGCCTCCTTGAGAGAGGGAGTGGTGCCGGCCTCTTTAAAAGAGGCAGTAATTAGACCACTCCTGAAGAAGCCTAATCTGGACCTGGAGGACGTTAACAACTACAGGCCGGTGGCTAATATCCCTTTCCTGGGCAAAGTGCTTGAGCGGGTGGTTGCAGGACAACTCCAGGCACTCTTGAATGAAACGGATTATCTAGATCCATTTCAATTGGGTTTCAGGCCTGGTTTTGGAATGGAAACTGCCTTGGTCACCCTGTGGGATGACCTCTGTCGGGAGAGAGACAGGGGAGTGCGACCCTGTTGGTTCTCCTGGACCTCTCAGCGGCCTTCAATACCATCGACCATGGTATCCTTCTGGATAGGTTGTCTCAGCTGGGAGTTGGAGGTACTGCGTTGCAGTGGTTCCGCTCCTACTTGGATGGCCGATTCCAGAAGGTGGTGCTGGGAGATTATTGCTCTGTGCCGTGGCTCCTAAGCCATGGGGTTCTGCAGGGCTCTATTTTATCCCCTATGCTGTTTAACATATACATGAAGCCGCTGGGGGAGGTTATCCGGAGATGTGGACTGAGGTGTCATCAATATGCGGATGATACCCAGCTCTACCTTTCCTTTTCATCAAACCCAGGTGAGGCAGTGACTGTTCTGAACCAGTGCCTGGGCACGGTAATGGACTGGATGAGGGCTAACAAACTGAGACTCAATCCAGACAAGACAGAGGTACTGTTAGCGGGTGGTTCATTTGTCCGGCGAGGTGATGTTTGCCCTGTCCTCGACGGGGTTGCACTCTCCCTAAAGGATCGGGTCCGTAGTTTGGGGGTGGTCTTGGATCCAGAACTGTCACTTGAGGCACAGGTGAACTCAGTGGCAAAGAGCACCTGTTATCAGCTTAGGTTGATATACCAACTACGCCCTTATCTGGACAGAGATAGCCTAGCTACAGTTATCCATGCTCTGATAACCTCTCGTTTGGATTACTGCAATGCATTATACGTGGGGCTGCCTTTGAAAACGGTCCGGAAGCTTCAGCTGGTACAAAACAGGGCAGCCCGTTTACTAACAGGGACTGACTGGCGAGATCACATTACGCCAGTCCTTTTACAACTTCATTGGCTGCCAGTCCAGGTCCGAGCCCAATTCAAAGTGCTGGTATTGACATTTAAAGCCATAAATGGTTTGGGGCCAGGTTATTTGAAGGAACGCCTCCTCCCATATGTTGTGGAATGAGCTCCGCAGAGAGGTCCGCCTGGCGCCTCCAGCTGAAGACCTTTTTATTCTCTCATTATTTTAACACTTAATTTTAACGTAAACTTAATTTTTACTGTTCTAACTCTGTATTTTAATCTTATACCAATTTTGCTGCGTGGTTTTATCCTGGTTGTGCTTTTTATACTGTATTTTGTATTTGTGCTTTTAACATCTTGGTTGTTTCATTATGGTTTTAATTTTTGTGAACCTCCCAGAGAGCTTCGACTATTGGGCGGTATAAAAATGTAATAAATAAATAAATAAATAAATAAATAGTGTAGATCCTGCCCAGGATAGTATAGCCTCTCTAAATTCTAGATTTAAACTAACTTTATATTATTCCCAGGAAATCCTGACCATTGTAGTTCTGTTGGTGGAGTAGGTAACCTCTAGCATAGAATGCTTAGACTTTACATCAAACTATAACTCCCAGGATGCTTTGAAGAGTGCACTGATGACTTGATCAGGTATACAACCAATGGACATACAGACATGTCAGTTATATATGTCCACTCTGTTAACATGTGATTAACTTTCAATAATAATAATAATAATAATAATAATAATAATAATAATAATGGCTATAGATTATGGATGGTGGCAGTGGTGGCTGGTGGCTCTGATGTTGGTAGAGCAATGAATCCACTGTGAATTTCAGCTAGAACCAGTCAGAACTCTAAAGGAGCTAAAGCTAGCTCCTTTAGAATTTAGACTGGTTCTGACTGAAACCCAGAGCAAATTCACTTCACCACTAATATCGGAGCCACCAGCTGCCACTGGATGGTGGTGTATAAATGCCCTAAATAAACAAGGAAGTTTCTATACCATGCAGAATTTCTAGCCCAGCTTCACTAATTCCTTCCAAGAACTATTCTTCCTAGACAGATCTGGCTGGTAACAATGGTAGTTTTCATCTATACTCTAACATGATACTATATCATTATAAATTGGTTAAACAATTTTGCTGTGATATTTGGAAAATGATGAAAGACAGATCTCATTAGATATGGATGCAGCAGTATTAAGATGGTAAAAATTAATATTGTATCACATTGCAAAACAACAACACCCAGTACCTTCTAAACGTCTTTAGATTACAATCTGAAACACATTGCTTAGGGAGTTACCACCAAAAGAATTGTGGGTATATTTCTGGTGTGGGGAGAGGAAAATAAATGCTGGTTTTATTTGTGAGCTTTCAAGAGAACAATGTAGGTGGCACTGAGGTTTTTCCAACCCTTTCTTCTGTCTGCAGGAGAACCTTTGAGATGCAAAACATGTTTTGGCTGCGGACAAACATGTAGAGATGAAGATGTGAGGACTGAGGAGTGTGAACTGGATCAAGATGCCTGCATTACTGCTGTTGCAGATTTGACACTATGTGAGTAAGAAGTGTTTTCAGACTATTTAACATATCGCATTTTCATCATATGGTCTCTGGAGCCGATCAGGATGGCTCACATGTGTCATTGTGGAACATTCCATATCTTTTTCTACACATTCAGTAGAGCTGGAGTAAAGTAACTTTGGCCTTCCACGCATTTTGGAAGAAGATTTTTTTTGGGGGGGGGGGAATATTTACTACCCAGATACAAGAATCCATTACAGATATACAATGTTGATTCAGTCATTAATGTTCACTCAAGTCAGTAGAAAAATGGTAAGTTGTTCATTGATCATGTTATAGGCAGTTTACCTCCTGCACTGAACAAACAACTTAACCTAACCATTGGCTAATGAACTGACCCCAAAGTACTAACATTACAAGTACATTCCCCTAGTTTTCCCTTTCAAGTTTCTGGGGTCCTCTCATTTCAGTGGGTGGCTTGCTGTGTGAGACTATTTATCTATTTATTATTTTATCCTCACAACGACAACTCTGTGAACTAGGTTGAGGTGAGAGCCTGCGACTGGTCCAAAGTCACCCAGTGAGATTCATGGCAGAGTGGAGACTAGAACCCAGATCTCCTGACTCCTAGCCCAACACTCTAGGCACCACACCACACCTGCTCTACAGTCCTAGGTCTGGCCAGTTCAATGTCAGTGCCACTTTCTTGCCCTGAGGGGCATTCCTTTTCAAAATGACATAATGAATTTTTGGGCTTTCTTTGGATAACACACAGTTAGGGATTATGGGAGTCGTAATCCAAAAACTACTGGAAAGCCAAAGATTTCTCACTCCTGCAATAGAGCTTCATCAAGTGGTTTATAAGCAAGGGATATGATATAATGTGCTATACATGAGTGTGTAAACCCTTTCTGAATTCGAGACTTGAGTCTGGCTTTGTTTCATAGCTCCTCTTCCCTACTGCAAGGAATTGTGAGATTTGAATATCTCCACCTGGGGACTACGGATTCCCCAGAAAGAATTATTATCACCCCGATGAAATTACAAGGAAGAACTTGACTAAACAGGGATCTTCACTGGAGGCTTCAAATGCCTTTTCCACAGCTACTTGTATGCCCAGGTTACCTTACATCTGCTCAGCATAGAGGATTTGGGTGGAGATGTTTTCAGATAAGGCAGCTTTAATGGGGCTCCCTTGACCTTGAAAAAGCAGGGCATGGAAAACCAATGATTCCTTCATCCTGCCTCTGAAATTATTGCGTAAGAACATAAATAGAGCCATGCTGGATCAGACCAAGGTTCACTTAGTCCAGCACTCTGTTCACACAGTGGTCATATGTAGCAGGCAATGAAATGAACGTGTGGGTCGGGCAACTCTAGGTTAGTACCTATATGTTCTTTTTACAATATGTTACTGAGCAAAAGATTGAGATTGCAGCTCTCACAGCATTTCTACAAGAAGCTTTTATTCTGTATTCATGCTTCCTCACTCATGCGTCCTTTAGATGACAACTTCTCCCATACTTTTGTAACCATTTTAGCTTTTTTTCCTCTAACAAAGTAAGTCTGGTATTATTATATTTTTAATGCCAGCATGAATCCAGCCTTCACGTATTCGTGTAATTCTGCTATACCACAGCACCACCTAGTGGTTATTCTATCTATTTTTAAAAAAATCTAAAGGATCTAAATTCTTGTCATCTAGACACAAGCTTGATTTGATATTTTTGCCAGTCTAAACGTGTTTTCTTCTCCTTCTTGATCTCTTTCACAGGGAATTTCCCAATTGCTTTCACTTACAAGGGATGTACCAAATCCAATGAAAGTTACCCAGGATATTTTAGCTTTGCTTTAGAAGAGTGGAAATATTGTGACCTGAGAGTTCACCTCTGCCACGATGATGAGTGTAACACACAAAATATTCAGTGTAAGTATCTACATCTACAAGTTACATTTATATTAAAGCCAAGCCAGTCACAAATATTCCAGCACAAGAAAAAGAAGTAAGGATGACGCTATGCAGAGAGGCCCTGGCTCGATTCCCCATGGTTGAGTACAACGAGGGCAGGGAGCAGGATTTTCTGAGCATGGCTCTCTCACACATGTGAGTGAAAGGCCATTCATTTCTATAGGGTAATGTAAAGACTTGTTGTGAAGGAACAGAAATATTGGAGGACTTTTTGTATGCTATTGGGTTAATTTCCTTCCTCTCTGTGTTGGACAGTGTAAATCCAGAAGGTTAAAAGTTCCCTTAATGTTTCACTAGGCTTTGTTCCACCAGTTTTAGAAAGCCAGTGAGAGAACAGGAGGTTGGTCAAGAGATCAGTTAGATCAATAAGCTTTCTTGGCTCTTTGGTGCAGCAATACCTGTTCTGATGGAAGTTAAGTTTACATTTTCTGCAAAGAGCTCAGCAGAAGGAATTTGGGACAAGGGTGATCCATAAATAAATAAATAAATAAATAAGAAATACCCCCATCAGGACCTACCAGTGGTTCTTGGGAGATTGGGCATTGACTAATCCAAAGGGTTTACTCTCCAGTGGCTGCCTGTCAGCCTCTCAGGTGTGGTCATAAGCCTTTAGATTGGACTCAGATTTTGGCCGGGCCCTGACAGAATGGTGGGTTCTTTTCTTCCACAGAGTAGGTTAGAGACCTGAATAAGAGTAATCCTATTATTGGATAAGCATATATTGCAACATTTTGTTTTGATGGATCCCACATCCTCACTAAGCTAAAATTCTCAGGATGTTTAGCAAAGAGCCAAGCAAGTTAAACTATTATCACATTAATTACAGGGAAACACGGGAGTGTGCCCCTGTGTTATAGGCGATCAGTGAAAAGAGCATTCCACCATGTTAAGGCCATAATTGGGGGTGGGTCATTCTGACTTTCATAAAATGGGAAATGTTTCACCAGTCTTTCTGAAATGGAAACCTGCCAGAAATAAATGCTGGTTTTACATACCCTGCGTGTTTCAAGAAGATTTGTGAAATATTGAGGGCAGGATGGCAGTTCAAAGGACCAAAGTGGGGAAAGCCTCTCTGGCTCAAAATGACTCTTTTCTTCTTCTGGATGGCAACCATTTTTTTGCTCACTAAAAGCTCCGAATTGGGACCCTCCGAATTGGGACCCAGTTGTGAAGCACATTTATTTTCTCACCCCACCCCTCACCCCATCATCCTATGTTTTCAACTGCTCCTTCATTTCTTATGTTAGAATGTTATGTTATGGTGGCTGACATGATCCACTTCATCCTCCTCTTCATTTTATCCTCACAACAACCCTGTGAGGTAGTGTAGGCTGAGGGAAAGTGGAGAGGGGGACATAAGGAAAAGAGCGGGGGCAGGATGCAAGGGTGGGGTTGTGAGGGCCGGTGAGGGAAGGAATTTGCCTGGGTTGGGTAATTACATTCATATACCACCCCATAGCCTGGGTGTATTTATTTATTACATTGATATACCACCCCATAGCTGAAGCTCTGCAATAAATACCTAAATGTGTTGTTAACAATGATCTCCAGTTATTGGCATAGCAAGAAAATACGAGCAAGGAAGTAACATTTGGTGATGACTTTCATCTGGAAGTTATGTGTATGTGGGTTATCAAGCATTTATATGAAAAATGCTAGATACTCTGATCTGTATTTGGTTTAAGTGGATTCTTTAATGTCAATAGAGTAAAAAATATAAATTTTAGTGCAATTTTTTAAATAATTAAACTATAGTGTCATAATTTAAATTTTTTAAATAGTGTAAATTGGGAAATTATTTTTTAAAAATATTTTTTCTCCCTTGTGTGGGTTCTTTGATGTCTACTCAAGGTCGCACTACAGCTGAAGCTTTCCCCACATCCCATACATTTATATGGCTTCTTTCTTGTGTGATCATCCATTACACAAAGCCATGAAATTCAATAAACAAAAAACCTACGGTTTACAAAACAACGTTAAAGGCTCTACAGTTTTCAACCAAACTCCAAAAAGCAGGGAAATTGGGAGTTAAGGCTCACAAGCCTTTACCGCCACATCCTCCCTAAGGAGGCAGAAAGTGCCAGTGAAATTCTCATTCTCCCAAAGCAGATAAACCATGAGGACAGGATGGAGAATAAGATATGCAGAGGTGACTGTGGTGTTAGCAGAACCACCCCATTCCACAGTGGGGTTGTGGAAAACTGATGACGAACAACTTAGGGCCACTTACTTCTCTTTTTTTGTTTAGAGCAGCCCTTCCCCACCCTGGTGCCCTCCAAAGGTGTTGGACTACAACTCCCATCATTGCAAGTCAGTATGTCCCATGGACAGGAATGCTGCGACTTGTACTCTCAAACATGTGGAGGGCAGCAGGCTATCATATGCAGAGGTGACTGTGGGGTTCTGGAAAACTGATTGGAGAATGCTGTTCTAGAGCAAGGGCAGGCAAAATGTAGATCTCTAGATGTTTTGGCATTCAACTCATAAAAGTCTCTGTCAGCATGGACAGTGATCAAGAATGCTGCGAATACTGTGACCGCAAAGGATTTTTCTTATGTGTTCAGCAGTGTGAGATCAAAGGCAGAGCTACCACCTAATAGATTCATGTGTAAGGAAGGATTATTTTAAAAACTATTGATGAAAATGATTTTGTCCTCACCATAACATGGGAGTTGCAGCGCAGCACATCTGGAGAGTACCAGGCTGGAGAAGGATGGTTTATACTTGGATCCTATACATGTCTTCTCAGATGCCAGTGCCACTGATTTTACTAGGACTTCCCCCCAAGTGGTATAAGATTGCAAACTAATCTCATCTGAAAGGAGTTCAAGACACCCAAACTAATCCTTTTCTGTTCCTGTCACTCTGATGAGATGATGTATTGTGGAGGGATTGTGGGGAGTGAACCGTATATTTTGTATGAACACTTTTTAAGAAAAAACATTGGTTCTTTGAAGGGAAGGGTATTTACCAAAAGCTGAAAGTGCCAGCCCTTGCTCTGGTTCTATATCTCCAACAAATAGTGCCCCTTCATGCTGCTCTATGCGAGATGTGTGTGAGAAAAATAATATTGTGCAACCCCTGTATTTGGTAAGGATATAGAACAGCTTTCCCTATCCTGCTGTCCCAGCTTTCCTGACCATGGGACATACTGACTTGCAATGATGGGAGTTGTAGTCCAACACCTTTGGAGGGCACCAGGGTGGGGAAGGGCAGCTCTAAACGAAAAAAGAGAAGTAGGTGGCCCTAAGTTGTTCGTCATCAGTTTTCCACAACCCCACAGTCACCTCTGCATATCCTATTCTCCATCCTGTCCTCATGGTTTATATCTGCTTTGGGAGAATGAGAATTTCACTGGCACTTTCTGCCTCCTTAGGGAGGATGTGGCGTTAAAGGCTTGTGAGCCTTAACTCCCAATTTCCCTGCTTTTTGGAGTTTGGTTGAAAACTGTAGAGCCTTTAACGTTGTTTTATAAACCATAGTTTTTTTGTTTATTGAATATAAATGTATCATATTCATAGAATGTACATTGACCCATTTAGATCCACTTAAAAGAATGGGAAATTTGGTGCCAAAGTCAATGGGAAACCCTTGGTTGGTCTTAGCTGCTAAGAGGGGTAAAAAAAGAAAAAAGCTGCCCTGCCGGGTCTCCTTGTGAGTGGGAGGAGCCTCCAGATCAGCCTACACAATCCGGACAACAGCATTTCCCACAAGTAACTGGCAGGAGTCCTTATAGAGCAAGAGCTCCAGATGACCCACAGAAAAAGAATGTCCCAGACAACGGGCTTTGGTACTACAAAGAACTATGCAAACATATTTGTACAATTTGTTCATGCTGCATGGTTGATGCAACCCTCTTTAGTACTAGATATTCTGGGACAGAAGTGCAAGATGTGAAAGTAGAATGGCATGTCCATAGGACTGTGAGCTGACTCTAGCGGTTGTTTTTTTGCAGTGCCAAGTCGCAGCAGTCTGAAGCCCAATGGGCTGAGATGCCCAGCCTGCTTCTCAACGACTTCAGATTATTGTATGGGCAAAACAACCATCGACTGCGTTGGCCTTGAGGATCAATGTTTTGAAGGCACGTTCGACTACAGTCCATGTGAGTAATGTCCAATCAGCAAAGGGACATGGAGAAACCTGCATGTCTTTTCTCCTTCTTTCTGGTTTGCAGTAGATAGAAAAGCAATGGAGAAGTACTCTTCATTATATATACATATTGTAACAAAATAACATAGTCCCTGAGTCATGATTCCAAGACCTCCCTAGGGATGTCTCAAGTGCCCAGCTGGGTTTAGGAGTCCAGCAGAACCCCCTTCACTGGGTCTGGTCCCCTGGACTCAGTCAGGTTCCATTGACATGAGAGAGGGGAGTGTGCAGTTTCAGCAGCAAGGGTAGGCAGTTACTGGGTGTTCGTCGGGCCAAGCCACAGAAGAGGGTTGTGCAGCCTCATGAGCAGAGTGGACAGTGGTGGCAATGGGGCAAGCATTCCCCCCCCCCCCATGGATCATTAAGCTAGGGTGGCCATATGGAAAGGACGACAGGGCTCCTGTATCTTTAATAGTTGGATTGAAAAGAGAATTTCAGCAGGTGTCATTTGTATATATGAAGAACCAGGATGATCAGAGGTCTAGAAACAAAGCCCTATGAAGAGAGACTGAAAGAACTGGGCATGTTTAGCCTGGAGAAGAGAAGATTGAGGGGAGACATGATAGCACTCTTCAAATACTTAAAAGGTTGTCACACAGAGGAGGGCCAGGATCTCTTCTCGATCCTCCCAGAGTTCAGGACACGGAATAACGGGCTCAAGTTAAAGGAAGCCAGATTCCAGCTGGACATCAGGAAAAACTTCCTAACTGTTAGAGCAGTGCGACGGTGGAATCAGTTACCTAGGGAGGTTGTGGGCTCTCCCACACTAGAGGCATTCAAGAGGCAGCTGGACAACCATCTGTCAGGGATGCTTTAGGGTGGATTCCTGCATTGAGCAGGGGGTTGGACTCGATGGCCTTGTAGGCCCCTTCCAACTCTGCTATTCTATGATTCTATGAAATGTCCTCTTCATCACAACAGTTAAAGCTGCAGGTGCCCTGCCCTCTTTTAAATCTGGTCACTCTAGTATAGCTCCTGCACCTTTAACTGTTGTGATGAAGAGGGAATTTCACCAGGGTCTCCATATATACAAATGACACCTGCTGAAATTCCCTTTTCTTTACAATTGTTAAAGATACAGGAGCCCTGTCCTCCTTTTCATAGGGTCACCCTAGGACAACCATCTGTCAGGTATGCTTTAGGATGGATTCCTGCATTGAGCAGGGGGTTGGACTCGATGGCCTTATAGACCCCTTCCAACTCTACTATTCTATGATTCTATGAAATCAGTTTGCTGTTTATGTAGACTGCCTTGTTGCATACAGAACAGTCAGGGAGGCAGTTTCATGACTGCTGCCAACCAGAAAATACACAGCTGCATCCTGAGAAGCAGCTCCAGGAAATTGTGAAATTTCCCCCCACCCATCCACCCTTGCGTCTATGGTGGCTGCTGTTGACATGGGGCAGAAGTGCACAATTTCGGAAGTGAGGGCAGCTCACACGGGCCTCATGATCACTTGAGTGTGTTCCATGCTTGCACCAAGCGCACCCGACTGGGTCTGGGGCAGGACGGGTGCTCAGGCAGTATCCCTCACTGCATACTATCTACAAAATAAAATTCTCAAATGCATATTCTTCTTTTCTTCTTTTCCAGTTGGATTAGACCATAAGACTATTGCTGGCCAAGGCTGTACAACACAGAATATATGTTCATACCCATTTGGCGAGTCACATGTGGCTAATGGCATTCTGAAAAAGTTCATCTATTCAATGCAATGTCAAAGTAACCAGGAATCCAACAACCAGTCCAAAAGTGAGGTGGAGAAAGAAGTGAGTGAAGCCCCCCTCCCTGCGTAAGCCACCATTTCTAAAGGGGTTATTGGGCCCTGGTGGCAAGAACAATGAGTGTCTGGGACTCAGGTTTTCTTCTCAGATGCTGCTGGAGCATGAGTAGGATTCAGGAGGGAACATAAAAGAGGATTTAGATATGCTGTTTTGGGGCCATGAGCGCAAAGAAAACATGCTATAGGATCAAAATTTAGATGATCAAAATAAATCAGTAAGGAAATTAAAAACTGTGTTTTGTACATTTTCTAATGAAGATTTGGTGGAGACAGTGACGATTAAAGACTTCTGTATGTGATCCAACGTTA
Organism: Elgaria multicarinata webbii; assembly: GCF_023053635.1. Taxonomy (NCBI): domain Eukaryota; kingdom Metazoa; phylum Chordata; class Lepidosauria; order Squamata; family Anguidae; genus Elgaria; species Elgaria multicarinata. Next base: position 26,984,545 of record NC_086183.1, read on the forward strand.
GGGTGACCATATGAAAAGGAGGACAGGGCTCCTGTATCTTTAACAGTTGTATTGAAAAGGAAATTTCAGCTGGTGTCATTTGTATGTATGGGGAACCTGGTGAAATTTCCTCTTCATGACACCAGTTAAAGCTGCAGGTGCCCTGCCCTCTTTTAAATCTGGTCACACTCGTATAGCTCCTGCAACTTTAACTGCTGTGATGGAGAGGGAATTTCACCAGGTTCTCCATATATACAAATGACACCTGCTGAAATTCCCTTTTCTGTGCAGGAGCCCTGTCCTCCTTTTCATATTGTCACCCTATCCAACGTGCTTAAATCTGTTGACCCTTCATCATGGGGCAACTTATTTTGCTCTTTTAAAGGAAACGTAAACTGTCTTCCACACCATCTCTGGATGTTTGGGGTCACTGAGCACTAAGCTGAGCCCAAGTTTTCTGGGCCAAGTCCATAACAATGTTCACTACTCTCTACTGGCTGGTCCAAGTGATCAGTCAATCTGTCAAGAACATAAGAAGAGCCACGCTGGATCAAACCATGAGTCCATCTAATCCAGCATCCCATTCACACAGAATGCTGGGCCTTTCTGGAACAGGATCCCCAAATCAGGATTTAATGACAATGTGCAACATCCAGTCTTCTACTACTCATTATGAACAAGGAACTATGTGGGCAGCGTCAGCAGTTCACAAGGTTTATGATATTGCTTAAAAGTAGCTCACTGGGCAGCCACAACTCAATTTAAGTTTGTATTTGAAGGAGTCCTAGGCAACCTTTCCCCCTTTAGCCCTTCCTCTTTGGCTTACTTTTCCTACTAAGAAAGATGGTTCTGAGATGCTACTAAGTTTGCCAACAGACCCCCACCCAACAAAAACCAGTGTCAGGTAGCCACCACACATCTAAGCTCATAAATGAAGAGCTGCAGCTGTTACAAAAGGCCAGAAGGGAGGGAGCCACCCAATGCTATGTCCAGGAGAGATAAAAGAGCCCTGTATCAGCAGTATCAGTTGGCAGTAGTAAGGAGAACAAGCCAGAACATGTTCAGCTGAGGTCTATCTAGTCTACCTAGTGGATGAAGCATCAACGTCCAGACACGACTGCATCCCTCAAAGCTCTGTCCCTGGTGGAAACCTGTTCTTCACCTCCCAGCGCCTGAGACTATCGCTGCCTGTTCTGATTAAACCAAGGTTTTAGATTAAAATACTTCAGGGGGTTCTAAGAAGAGTAAAGTATCTGCTATGTTTTATTGTGGCTCCAAGGAACTGCGAGTCAACCCATTGTTTCTTTAGTCGTAGTAATAAATTCTTCCCTATTTCTCCATTGTTTTCTTGGTTGCTTCTGAGACATGTGCTGTCAATGCCACCTCTGTAATTTTGGTTAACTCCCAGGCCTTCATTTAGCACAGTTCCTAGCATCAAAGCCTAAATTTGTTCAAATTTACCTGGAGGTAACTCAGCCGTAGCAATGGCACCTTGCCAGACTATATGAACTATGTTGGCAAGTAACTTGAATACGCAGACAGATTAGGCACAAGAATTAAACATTTACAAATGAAGACAACCATCTTTTAACAGAGGGAAAGATAAGCCTCAGGCTACCAAGACATCAACTTAACTGGCATATATAAACTGTCACAACAGGAGAAGGAATATTCAGGTAACCCCAGAAAAAACCAGCTACCCTGCGACCTATACAAACATACTGTTGTAGCTAGGGCTGTGCTCAGCCCTGCTAACTCACCTCAGAGGCCAATTCAGAAGCTCCAAATCAGCCTTGATTCAGTTCAGGGTGCTTCAGGATTGGGCCAACCCACTTCGGATTCAGTTCCGAAGTGAGGTTCAAATTCCCCCAAAGCAGGATGGCTGTTGCAGGTGTCTGGAAGGGGGTGAGCAGGGAGTCCAATGGACTCCCAGTCAGCCTCACAGCAGGAGGAGGCAATGGCTCACCACTGTCCCAAATTGGGCCGAAGTGCCCTGAAGCACTTTGGATCCATTCCAATCCACTTTGGAGTGCCTGGCCTGATCCAGTACTGATCCAGATTCAGGCCAAAGTGGGCTGGCTTGGATTCATAGTTTGGCCCCAAGGCAGTTTTAACTCCAACACCCTCTCTCAACAGGATGTGAGTCATTCTACAACATTCACTTTAGATTGTAAATTGCAATATTGCAACTTGGGTAGAGGTTTAGTGAGTGCATTTGCAACCACAATGCTATACCTCTAACAAATAAAGCAAAAAAGAAAAGAATTACCTTGCAGTCCATTTCTCTCTATGGATACATCTTCCCAGTCTTGGCCTAGACTGGTAACACACCCCTCCCACAATAGGGGGAATCGGAAACAGATCTACAATGCCAAAAAATAAAGTGGGGGGAAGGACAGCTGCAGAGGTGATTTGCTTGCTTATGGGCTTCTCCACATCAGCCTTTTTATCTCGCAATTTTTCTGTATTCTTTGTGAGATTAGGATCGCCCCTTCTCACACACGTTCCTTTATCTGCAAGCTCTATAGGTTTCATTATGCAGCCACTAGATGGCACTGTATTAAAGCACCACTTCCTCTTTTCATGGAGAAAATGAACTCATTATCCCCGCTCCTTAAAAAAAAAAAAAAAGTCAGAAAGCCTGGGAGAAGCTGTGGAGCTGGACTATATCATGTAAAGGACTCACAAACTTTTATGAGTAACACCAATCTCGATTGCAGGATAAAAAACCCATGTGGAGAAGTCCTATGAATTTTAAGAGTGTCTCTTTTTTTTTCTTTCCCACTTGACACTTTTCATCAGAATAAAGATATGCAGGTCTGGTCCATGTGTTGCATATCCCTGAATATTCAGAAACCTTTCAGCCAGGATAGTAGGGGTGAGCTGCATGTGGTCCCAGGAGGATGCCCTTCCAAACATGCCCTATCCCACAACGGCCCCAGTGCAAGTTTCTTCCTGTGCTAAACAGGATAATCATACTCCTGCCAGGCTACCAATCAGCAAAATCGAGCTCTTGCCAGGCTATGAATCACCAAAAATGAGCTCCTGCCAGGCTACCAATCAGCAAAATTGAGCTCCCACCAGGCTACCAATCAGCAAAATCGAGCTCTGCCAGGCTACCAATCAGCTCTTTGGCAGACTGATGGAATTCTGATTCTACTCATCCTACTCTCTCCATGCTCCCCTTCTAAAGCAGAATGAGACTGCTATGCGGTAATATGAAAGATTTGCCTCAATCTGAGGGATAAAGATTCCTCATGAGTAAGGTTATACTTATAAGCAAGACCCTCCCCATGAGTAGGCTTTGCCTCAGGTGGCATGAATGACCTGCAGCTGTACTCTGGGTGGGAACTCTAAAGGCTGAGTTGTAAAAGCCTTCATTTTGAGAAGGCTTTTAGGTTCTGGAACAGCATCTTAGTATCAGCTCCTAGTCTAGGGGTATGTAAACTAGGGGTGTGATCCGCTCCGATTAGGAGCGTAGAAGCAGTAGCAGATTGGCCTGCTCCGCCTTACCCAGAGGCGGAGTAGGAGCGGACCGCGGACCCCCTAGAAGCAAGGCGAAGAGAAGCGGCCATTTTTCGGAGCTCCTAGTTCAGGCGGAGCGCTCCGGTCGCCATCTTGAAAACATTTCGCCATAGGATTGCATTGCGGCAAATAATCGCGCATAACTAGGTTGTTTTTGAAGCTATCGTTCTAGAAATTCTTGTGCTCAGAGAGTCGTGGATGGGGGTCATTTTGAGACCACTCTCACCTCTCTGCGTTGTCTGGGTCGCGTGCTATATTTTTGTGAAAATCGGGTCAACCGCGCGGCTCAAACGGCATTTTCGGCTTTTCGCCCATAGGATTGCATTGAGGGAAAGAATCGGGGATAACTGGGGGGGGGGTTAAGCTATCATTCTGAAAATTCTTGTGCACAGAGAGTCGTGGATGGGGGTCATTTTGAGACTACTCTCAACTTTCTGCATCGTACGGGTTGCGCGCTAGAAGTTTTTAAAAAATCGGCGGGAAAAATACCTTTTTCAAAGGGCTGAGGGGCAGAGTCAGCTCCCGGTCATGATGATCCCAAAGTTGGAGGAGGGCATAGGCAAAACAGGTAACTTGGGATTCTGGGAAACTTCTCTTTCTTCATCTGAACGGGCTTTTCCCCGTGTTTTTTAACACAGTAGCCCCACCAAATGCACAAACACAACCTGAAATCATATACTAAGCCAAGAATAAGAGATAGAAACACAGCACTGCTACCCACCCTAACCTTGGTGAACAACTGAATAGATGTGGTGCAAGGGGATGAGCTCCCCTAGGGCATCTCATCGTGGACGTGCCCCCACTCTCTCCTGCACTGGAAGGCCATTAGAGCCTTCCAAAGAGAGTAAAATGGTGGAGCAATGCCTATCATGAGTTGAAGTGAAAGGTCACTTTTCAGTGGTGGAGCAATGCCTGTTATGAGTTGAAGTGAGCGTTTTACTTCTTCTCAGAGCTGTTGGTGGCTGTCTTGAACTGGCAGCTACTTCCCCCTCCCCCGGGCACGTCCCCCTATTGCTGGTAAAAGACAGATACAGCCTTTTTAAAAAAATTCTTCTTGCTGTTTATTCAGCAACACTGCTGCTTTTAATTCCACCCCTCCTTTGTTTATTTATTGATTTATTCCATTTTATATGCATTACTGGCTTATCCTTGGCTCACTTCCTTATGCCCCCAGAAATGCCAGCTGCATGCCTGCCTGCCTTCCCTCCCTCCTCCCCTGCCCACCTCGCAGGGATGTTGTGTGTGGAGTGCCCGATTTTCAAAAATTCCCCAAAAATCAGGGGATGATGGGATTGCTTTGAAACTTGGCGTGCGTGTGTATATCCCCATGAGGTGTCATGGTGCCAAACATGAGGTTTCTAACTTGAACAGAAAAAAAGTTGTATAATTTTTTAGCTTTCAATGCAAGCCTATGGGGGGGGGGAAACGGAGCTCCGGATCCGGATCCGGAGCTCCGGGCGGAGCGGAGCAGAAGTGGGCGGAGCGGGGGCGGGGCGGAGTGGCCTGATCCGGAAAATGGCGGATCTGCAAGTGAAGCGGAGCGGGGGGTCCGTGCACACCCCTAATGTAAACCTCTCCATTCGCTGGGGGTGGGGGACAGCTTGGTGGGTATCTCAGCCTGGCCTAGTGGGTGCAGTGGAGTCCAGCTGCTGCACAAATGTAACACATACAGCATTTCACCAATATGTAGGTGCAGTAATAGGGAAACTATGCCTGTGGAATTTCTGCCTGATGCATCTGATTCAATCATGGAGCCCATTTAAGGGAAAGAGAGGGATTGAGGGAATTCTATTGCAGGCTGACTGATGCCACAGCTAGACCTAAGGTTTATCCTGGGATCATCCAGGGTTTGCCCCTGCCTGAGCACTAGATCCCCTGTGTGTCACCTAGATGAACAGGTTTGACCCCTGGATGATCCAGGGATAAACCTTAGGTCTAGCTATGGCCTGAGTTTTTTCAGTTGCTCTCAAGCAATCCCAAAAGGTATCAATGGCCAGGTGATCAAGTTGTAGTGGGAACTAAAGCTTTCATTGGGCTCCTCTGAGAGCAGAGCAGACTCTGAGAGCATACCTTGCAACAGACAGGTATGGGCTGTATAATTAGATCTCTTTGGAACTATTTGTAGGCATATTTTCCTGATACAGGTTTTAGGCTTGACTGGGTTGGGCATCTGGCAACATTCCATGGTGTTCCAGCAATAAATCTCAGCTACTTCAAACACTGAGGTGTGAACTCCTGTATAATGTGATGGAACGCTTGAGGACATGCCTCCTCTTGGCTTGGCTTTCCACCTAGTGAGTACAAACTAGAGATCCTAAGGGTAGTTTTTTGAGTGAGTAAGAGCTTTATGACACCAGCCTTATAGTCTGCTGTTGCGGTTAATTGCATGCTAAGGACTCAGATGATGTTAACGTTAGTCTGCTGTTGGGGCGAAGGACTCAGATGACGCCGACCATGTCCTGCTGTGATTGCAGGTGTTCCCCTCCTCTTAGTGATGTATTTAGTGAGCAGAAAGTCTAAGAGGTACCTGGCAACTAAATTAATTGCAAAATTAAATTGGCTTTAAATTCTTCACCAGATAGGCAAGCAGATGTAGTTCTCTATGCCAATGATAAAATTCTGTTTTCAATATCCTAAGTTGGCATGAGAAGATTCAGGCCTTTCTGTTCAGAAAACGATCTAGCCATTAGCAATGCTAAATCCAACATAGAAGGTTGTGGTAAGGGACAAAAACTCTGCACAAATGACACACAGATTCTAAAGAAATAGAATCGCATTGCTACCTCAGAATAGTTTTGTTTTTCTGAATCAGGTTCTTGAGCTCTTTAAATGAAGAAAAATGAACTGTGATCAGTCACTTTTACACAAGCCTTAAATAGACATCTGAATTTTAGGTATCTTGGAGCATTATGACCAACTTTGAATGGATTTAAAACAAAGGTGTTTCCAGTGTTAATTTTTGATATAGAAACAGGAGCACATAACCATAAGTTCATTATATTCATATGTGTAACAAGGACCCCAAAGAGGCTTCAATGAGTATTGAAGAGACTACAAAACTATGATGTGTGCCCATACCAGTACTAAATGAGTATAATGTGTTACTTAAAAGAAAGGAAAAGAGCACACACAAGTTGTTCAAACTCTCTATCAGGGAACAGAAGCTGATATGTTTGGGGGCAATCAAGGGGCAATTCCTTGCTAATTTCATAGCAATGCTGAACATAGAGCAAAACAAAAAACAGACTGAACCTGGATTCTCCATGGACATTTTTCCCATGGTGAACCAGTGTTTAGGCTAGACTGCATTGCACATCTGAAAAACTTGCATAGAGTTGCAGAAAACATTTCAGCCACGTCTGCAACCTACTAAACCAGCTGTTCCCAGCATCTACCCCTTGGCCTATAAATTCCACCTGCATAACCCTCTCCTGCATCAGTCGCCTTGGTTGATCCAGCTCAGTTCCACATCCGCCTGGCTCTTGATCTTCTCATTGCTATGAAGGTGCTTTTCAGCATATGCCTTCTATTGACCTTGCTTTATCCAGGTGAGTATGAACCAGAAATCTCAGATTCTTGTTTCTGAGAAGAGAAATATTCAGCTAGCTAGATAAAGGTCAAGAACTTCAGGAATCTTTAATGGCAGAAACAGGAATCAGAAAAGTTGGAGATTCTTTGGAAGAGAGGGAAGTGTGGAAAGGATTCTCTAGCAGAAGTGAAAAGGAGAATTCAGCAGTTGTGTACCAACAGTAATGTAAAGAAAACTCTTGTATTTTCAGATCAGCTTCAGTACTAGACTATTTATTTATTTCATTTCTATAACACCCAATAGCCAAAGATCTTGGGGCTGTTCACAAAAATTAAAACCATAAGTACAGCATAAAATTTAATATGAAAGCTTAAGACTATAATAGAAAAGCACAACCAGGATAAAACTGAGCAGCAATGCAGAGATTTCAATGCAGAGATTTCATAACAGACAGTAGTAAAGTTAATGCAGTATCCATCTGATGATGTAGCCTGTTGCTTAAGAAACTTCATGTAGTGAATGAGTCACTAGGATTCATCCAGTGAACCTTTAAGGTGCCATCCCTTTTCAGGCACGGGCATGTTGCATGTCCATGTCAACATGTATGAAATATGTTGATCAACTCTCCACGAAAAGGAAAATAGAGGATGAACTGTGTCCCAAATGAACAAAGAAATGTCAAAGATGTACCTTTCTTACCATATGGAATTTCTAGGACAGATTTACTAAACCCTTTCAGAATTTCTTCCTTGGATGGAAAGAATGACATATTCAATCTATCATAGGTATATCCAGTGTAAAAGAGTTTCTTAGATAGCCCTGTCATTTTACAATGTTTTCTCCTTTCTGCAGTGGCACCTTTGATGTGTAAAACATGTTTTGGTTGTGGTGAAAAATGCAGAGATGAAGATACCACGACTGTGGAGTGTGAACCCGATCAAGATGCTTGCCTTGTCGTCACTAGTAATTTTACAATGTGTGAGTGAGATGTGTTTCCAATCTATTTAATATAATAACAAATTATTATTATTATTATTATTATTATTATTATTATTATTATTATTTTATTACCTGCCTCTCCCTCTGGATCGAGGCGGAGAACAACATCAAATACAAAAATACTATAAAATACATAAAACTGCTTAAAAACACATAAAACTAATACATTATTAAAATAACAGCCAGACATCTTAAAATTCGACTGGGTAGGCCTGCCAGAAGAGATCAGTCTTTATAGCTTTTTTAAATTCAGAAAGACCGTTGACGAATTTCTCTCCTGCCATAATGTGGAAATTTAAAGCAGGAGATGATTGACCTATTTATTTTTTTATTTTTTTATTTTGCCAGTCAATATATATTTTCATTCTCTTTCACAGTTGATTTTCCAATTGCTTTCACTTACAAGGGATGTGGCAAATATGCTGAATGTGAGAGAAGCTATTATACCGTAACTTTAATAGATGGTATCTACAGTCAGATGAAAACTTACTGCTGCCAGTCGGATGAGTGTAACGTACGAAATCTCAATTGTAAGTACCTGCATCTTTTTAGACGCAATCTGCATTCATATAAAAGCCAGTCACAGACATTCCGGCACAAGAAATAGAAGCTCACTGGGGTAGAATCCAGTATTGCATGAATTCACATGTGCACCAGTTGACTCTCTTTGCTATGTACCTGAATGTTCGTCATTCATTTCTGTGGGGGAAAGTAAAAAAGTTGCATTTGGGGGCACTGTTGTAGTGAGGGCAAAACCAGACTTATCCTTTTTGGAGCGAGTGGCCCATACAAGTGGAATGCCTTGCGGACCATGTGTTCATGTTTCAAAGGAATATTAAAATATTTGTAAAATCTGAACTCACTGCACAGTTGATACGACCCCTCTTCAGGACAAGACTGTTGGAGGTAGAAGGTACAAGATGTGTAAAACAGGATGGTGGTGGATTTCTGTACTGACTCTAAGACTTGGTTTTTGCAGTGCCAAATCGCAACAGCCTGAAACCCAATGGGATGGAATGCCCAGGCTGCTTCTCAACAAGTTTGGATTATTGCTACAGCCAGGGGGAAACTGTCCAATGCCTTGGCATTGAAAATCAATGCATTGAAGCTTCTTTTGCTCTAAGTGCATGTGAGTAAAGTAACAGGAAGCTTATATACATCAGTTGCTGGGCAACATAGGTGGAAGGGTGCTGTTGCACCATGTCTGCTTGTGGGTCCCTGGCCAACAGCTGGTTGGCCACTGTGGGAACAGAGTACTGGACTAGATGGACCTTTGGTCTGATCCTGCATTGTTCTTCTTATGTGCTTAGTTCCAAATGGCAAGGCTACAGGAAACCTGTGTAGTTTCTCTCTGTGTCTATTTCTGCATTGCTGAAGCTACCAAAGCAAAGCAGAAGTTTTGTTTGATAGTCTTTATTTTAAATTTACTTCATTAATTCTTTACTAAATAACACGGGCCTCAGCTAGACCAGAGGTTTTCATGGCGACGATCTCGTGATTTTATGATGATGAGATTGTCGCCCTGGTCTACAGGCAGCGTGCAACATCGCGTCCGCCATTTTGTTTTTTTGTTAAAGCAGACAGAGCACACAAATGCTCATGTGAAAAATGGTCAGTTTGTTTTTTTAAAAAAAAAATACTTCCCCTGCTCTCCCCACCCCACCCCTAATGGGCACAGAGCTCCTGAGGAGCTCTGCAGCTCATATGCAGTTCTTTGCTCCTCACGGTTACTTGCGAGGAGCCGGGACAAACCGCAATGCCCGCCCACATGTTCCGCAGTCTCGGGATCAGCCCAAGACTGTGGAAAAGGCAGGCTAGAAATGTAGAGCAAGATCCCAGGGAAAGGGAGGGATCATCCCTCCCTGCTCCCGGGATTTATTTATTTATTTATTTATTTATTACATTTTTATACCGCCCAATAGCTGAAGCTCTCTGGGCGGTTCACAAAAATTAAAACCATCATAAAACAACCAACAAGTTAAAAACGCAAATACAAAATACAATATAAAAAGCACAACCAGGATAAAACCACGCAGCAAAATTGATATAAGGTTAAAATACAGAGTTAAAACAATATAATTTAAATTTAAGTTAAAATTAAGTGTTAAAATACTGAGTGAATAAAAAGGTCTTCAGCTGGCGACGAAAGGAGTACAGTGTAGGCGCCAGGCGGACCTCTCTGGGGAGCTCATTCCACAACCGGGGTGCCACAGCGGAGAAAGCCCTCCTCCTAGTAGCCACCTGCCTCACTTCCTTTGGCAGAGGCTCACGGAGAAGGGCCCCTGTAGATGATCTTAAGGTCCAGGTAGGTACATATGGGAGGAGGCGTTCCTTCAAATAACCTGGCCCCAAACCATTTAGGGCTTTAAGTGTCAATACCAGCACTTTGAATCGGGCCCAGACCTGGACTGGCAGCCAATGAAGTTGTAAAAGGACTGGCGTAATGTGATCTCACCAGCCAGTCCCTGTTAGTAAACGGGCTGCCCTGTTTTGTAACAGCTGAAGCTTCCGGACCGTTTTCAAAGGCAGGCCCACGTATAACGCATTGCAGTAATCCAAACGAGAAGTTATCAGAGCATGGATAAGTGCAGCTAGGCTATCTCTGTCCAGATAAGGGCGTAGTTGGTATATCAGCCTAAGCTGATAAAAGGTGCTCTTTGCCACTGAGTTCACCTGTGCCTCAAGTGACAGTTCTGGATCTACGACCACCCCCAAACTACGGACCCGATCCTTTAGGGAGAGTGCAACCCCGTCAAGGACAGGGCAAACATCACCTCGCCGGACAAATGAACCACCCGCTAACAGTACCTCTGTCTTGTCTGGATTGAGTCTCAGTTTGTTAGCCCTCATCCAGTCCATTACCGTGCCCAGGCACTGGTTCAGAACAGTCACTGCCTCGCCTGGGTTTGATGAAAAGGAAAGGTAGAGCTGGGTATCATCCGCATATTGATGACACCTCAGTCCACATCTCCGGATAACCTCCCCCAGCGGCTTCATGTATATGTTAAACAGCATTGGGGATAAAATAGAGCCCTGCGGAACCCCAAGGCTTAGGAGCCACGGCACAGAGCAATAATCCCCCAGCACCACCTTCTGGAATCGGCCATCCAAGTAGGAGCGGAACCACAGCAATGCAGTACCTCCAACTCCCAGCTCAGACAACCTATCCAGAAGGATACCATGGTCGATGGTATCGAAGGCCGCTGAGAGGTCTAGGAGAACAAACAGGGTCGCACTCCCCCTGTCTCTCTCCCGACAGAGGTCATCCCACAGGGCGACCAAGGCAGTTTCCGTTCCAAAACCAGGCCTGAAACCCGATTGAAATGGATCTAGATAATCCGTTTCATTCAAGAGTGCCTGGAGTTGTCCTGCAACCACCCGCTCAAGCACCTTGCCCAGGAAAGGGATATTAGCCACCGGCCTGTAGTTGTTAACATCTTCCGGGTCCAGATTAGGCTTCTTCAGGAGTGGTCTAATTACTGCCTCTTTTAAAGAGGCCGGCACCACTCCCTCTCTCGAGGCATTTACAACCTCCTGGACCCAGCTGGCGATCCCCTCCTTATTTGATGTAATGAGCCACGAGGGGCAAGGGTCAAGCACACAGGTGGTCGACCGGACTTGGCCAAGCACCTTGTCCACATCCTTGGGCCTCAATAGCTGAAACTTATCCAATAAAACTCATCCAGGGATCCCCTGTGCGTCATGCGAACACACAGGGATGATCCCGGGGTGATCCCCGGGATATCGCCCCGTCTAACTATGGCCATAGTCCCTCTTACGCAGGGCACAATTTAGCACAGCAGACTATATTGCCAGTCTTATCTCTGCAACTGGTGGCAGAAGGAAGATAGCCCATACAGCTCCTTGGCAAGGACAGAGGAAGGTCTATGTTAACCCCCTGCCTGTTCATCCATATTCATATATCAACGCTTAGTCTTGCATGTCAACAGGCTTTTTACTAATTATTTGAGAAGAGAGTAATTCATCTGTCACCCACCTAATGGAACTTCACAACTCCAACATTTATTTTTGTCTTTTTTTTAAAGCATTTTATGTGTGCAGACTGTCCTGCTGTACATAGACCTCTTAGTGGAGGTAGGTTCATGTCTGACCCCAGGGCTTGTCAATCAGCATGGTGCACAGAACTGCCCTGAAAAGGAGCTCCAGTCTTGGCAGGACTTAAGCAAGATAAACTCATTCTTCTAGAATATCTTCGAGACACATTTCTCATTTGCATCTACTCCTTTTTCTTTTCCAGATGGATTACCCCCAAAGAATATCACTTTCCAGGGCTGTTCAAATGAGGAATTATGTTCCTTACCCACTGGAAATGTAACATTCGGTGATGGCATATTGAAAGGCAATGTCTACCAGATTTACTGCCAAACTGCCGAAGGATCATCCAAGCAGCCTGAAACTAAGGGGTAGATGGAAGAGAGCAGAGCCCTCCTCCAAGTATATTCCACCATTAGTAAAAGTAGTGATGACATTGTGGCCCTGGTATGGCAGTAATGGAGGTCTGGGGCTCAGGATTACTTGGTTTTCTTCTCTCCTTTCTCCGGCTTTTCTTTTTTCTTTGGTCTTCTGGTGAACATTGAGGGATTTTCATGGGATCAGATAGAAGAGGGTTTGGATAGCTTGATTTGGGGCATCTAGGTCAAGAAGTTTGGTTCCTCCATTCCTGGTGCAGAGGGTAATATTGCAGGCATGGGCCTATGGAGGGAGGGTGTTTGATGTTATGCTTGCTTAGGGATACTCTGTACATCATTTTGGGAGAAAGGCCAGGGCCTCAGATGTCTTTGGTTTTCTTCTCTATCTTTCCTGAATTTTCTTTCTTCCTTGGTTTCCTGGTGCAGAGTGAGACAGATCTGTGGGGCCATGGCCTACTTCTTGCTGTCTCTCTGCCTGTCGTGCAAGCCAGTGGTAGCAATGATGAGAAAGAGGATGAGGAGCGACAGCAGCCAGTGATAATGCTGGTTGAATGTAGACTCCTTGAGGGATGGACCCACATTGAGGGTGTTCCTGGGACCTGTCCGTACCCCCTGGGCCTACGTAGATCTTCCAATTAAGCAGAATCATTTGCCTGCGGTACTTCAGGTTCCAGCTGAAGTAATTAGTTCCTATTAAAACAATGCTGAGCACAGATCCTGAATGGCAGACACCCAACCCAGTAACGCTGCCAACACCAGATAAGGGTGGGTGCTGATTTGGGGTTCAGTGGCCTCTCCCTGAATTATATGAGTTAATTTACAGTGACTCCTGATCCAAATAAGTTGGTTTGACAAATAAAAAAAACATGGGTTGTGTTTTTTTCCCCCTAATGAATATTTTAATACAATGGGAGGGGAAGTCACATTTGCTAAAAACAGGTGATGTTTCAGCTCATTTCATCCAAACCTAAGAAATAATAGCTGTTATCTCTTTTACTTCAAAGCAAATTTATTTCAACTGAGGAATTTTGTATACTTTTTAATGTTCACTGTTTTTAACTTTTGTAAACGGCTCAGAGAGCTTCAGCTATGGGGCGGTATATAAATGTAATAAATAAAATTAAATTAAAAAAAAGTTGAAGGAGGTGATGTTGATTGAAGATAACATGTTTATGTGTGATTCCCACACCCTCAAAAGCTGCAGGAAGAATGGCTCATGCCGTACATGCTAGAACCTTTAACTCCTCCTTATGAAAGCAATGGATTTAGCTCATTTAAATGGGTTCCTAAACCCTCTTCCACACCATTTCTTGGTCATCAGTCAGTAAAACCTTCTTCCTCCACCACCACCACCTTCTTCTTCTTCTGACTTCCACACTATCTCCATATGTTTGGTGCCATGGGGCAGTAATCTGAGTTCATGTCTTGTGGGCCAAGTCCACCATCCATTCACTACTTCAACATCTGTCTGGGTGATACATCAACCTGTTCCATAACTACATTTGGGCCTTTGCAGAATAAGTTGCCCAAGTCATGTTTTAATGACCCTATGCAATATGCAGGCTTCTACCACACATAATGAATTGGGGACAATTTGTTTGGGTAGTATTGGCCATTCATATGATTTATGATGATGCAATAAAAAAATTAGGTTACTGGGCAGACAGAGCCCAATTTAACTGCTCACAAAGTAAACAGCACCATAAACAGACATCAAAAGGACAAACAAAATAAGGGGAGAAAGTGGGGAAGCCAGCGGCATGGATGAACTGATTGCCAGTACATCTGAAGAAAATATCAGAATGCATTGGCAAGGAATGCTCTTGTACAACTACCTCCTTTACCTTCTGGTTGACTGTCTTTATCAGGTTGAAGACATGAAGGCCTAGTCCATGTGTTGTGTGTCCATGAACATGTAGAAACCTTTAAGCCATTATATCCTCTCAAGTAATATAAATTTTGGAATAGTCTCTTTAGAAGTCTTAGTGCAACAGGTGTGTTTTGGATTCAGATAAATCTCAAGCCAAATAGAGCTGATTCAGACAGATTCGGGAGATGTCCGAATCAAAACAAAGCCCGTCCGAAGAAGACTGAATCGTATTCTGAAAACTTTTAAAGATTCTGGATTGGGAGGGACCCAGAGACTATATCTCCAAAAATTCTTACCTTTCTTTCCACCAGCTCACAATACAGAACATACCAGACTGGGGACAGCGGGGAGGAAGAGGAGGGGATGTAGTTTTGTGACTGGCAGCTCTAGCTTCTAATCACAGCGAATGGTTTTACATAGGCTCCCCAATCACAGTGCTTTGGTGGAGGGATGTTGATGTTTGAGTCATGCCCTGAGTCTATTCATCTCAGGCAGTAGCAACGGGCATCCAGGGGGCTGAGCTGGAAAGAACTCACCATGCTCCACCCCCAAAATGGATTCCTCTGACATCACTACATATAACCCACTCAGCAAAAAAGTTGTACTTGTTTGCCACTTTCCAATGATTATGAGTGGCAACCATGAAGATTAGGGCCTTAGCTAGACCAGGTGAATCCCGGGATTGTCCCTGTGCATCCAGATGATGAGATCAGGGAGGGATCATCCCTCCCTTGCCCTAGGATACAGCCCTCCCCTTTGGGCCCACTTTTTCCATGGTCTCGACAGCGGATCATGTGGTCCGTTTCTGCGGGTTCACCCGGCTCCGCGCGATTACTCGTGAGGAGCCGTGAGCCGTGCATGGGGTTCAGCGCTCCTCAGAAGTGCTGCGCCCATCAGGGGTAGGGTGGGTGGAGCAGGGAAATTAAAAAAAACTTACCTTTGCACATGACTGTTTGTGTGCTCCGTCTCCTTTAAAAAATAAATGGCAGGCATGACACCTCTCTTCCTGAGGTCATCGCGCCTTACATGTAAACGGAGGAGGGATTTCCTATTAATCGCAATGCGAGATCTCCCCTCCTCTGTCCTGGACTTTCAGGTAGGTCTAGCTAAGGCATAGAATTTCTGGATCAAGATTCAGAGCCGAGCTGAAACAAGCAGCTTCCGTATCAGTCAGATCTGGCTTTTTATCAAAGTACCAAATGGAGCTTTGAACTCAATCTTGCTGTCAGAGCACACACCCTAATCAGCACTGTCCTCATCTAATAGTGTAAATGAGTTTACACTATAAACTATTAAAGCATTTCAGAGAGTGTCTTCAGGGCAAGAAGCCATTCTTGCGCTGTTTCTCAGAGTTTGCGTTCATTATTAATCACTGGCGGTAGTACAGCTTGTTCTTTTCCCTAAGCATTTCTCTCTTTTTTTGCTGCCGCTGCAAGTCTCAACAGGAGTAATGCTACTGGCCACCATTTTGCAACTTCCAATGGGGAAGAAACAATACTCCTTTGCACAGCCTTGGAAAGTCATATGCTTCTTGGGTAACCCAGCTGGAAAAGAAAAAGCAGAACATCTATATGATAATTTTATCTTGTAGATCAGCCTTCCTCAACCTGGGGCGCTCCAGATGTGTTGGACTACAACTCCCAGAATGCCCCAGCCAGGCTGGCTGGGGCATTCTGGGAGTTGTAGTCCAACACATCTGGAGCGCCCCAGGTTGAGGAAGGCTGTTTTAGATGTTACAGAACAGTGAGAGTATCTTTCCCGATCCCCAACAAAATTGGAGCTCTTTCTCAAGGTAGGGAGGGTGGAATGGCAGCTGCCACCAGGGATGTAGTGATACATTTTGATGTGCAGGCTGTCCTCATGGCAGTCCGTGCGCCCAAGAAGAGTCCAAAAAGAGTCCCCTGCCAATTCTTAAGAACATAAAAGGAGCCAATTATTTTTGCTGGTGGTAGATGAGTTCCCCGCTCTATTCCTACAAACATAAGAGGAGACCATCCAGTCCAGCATTTTATTCACACAGTGGCTCACCCACTATTGACCAGGAATCCACCAGCGTGATACAAGCGCAACAGTACCCTCCCACTATGTTACCCAGCAATTGCTATATATAGATTTACTGCCTCTGATACTGGAGGTAGCACATAACCCTCATGACTAGTAGCCATTGATAGCCTTCTCCTCCAGGAATTTATCAACTCCTTTTAAAGTCATTCAAATTGGTGGCCATCACGACATCTTGCGGTAGTGAATTTCCTGTTTTAACTATGTGTTGTGCGAAGCAATCCTTCCTTTTATTTGTCCTGGGTCTCCCACCAATCAGCTTCATGGGATGACCCCATTGGGTTCTAATGTTTTGAGTGAGGGAGAAAAATGTCTCCCTATCCACATTCTCTAGCCTGTGCATGATTTTATACACTTCTTAGAAAAGCAAATGTTGAGCTTTCTTCAGTGTCCAAAGCTCAACATTTGATTTTCTAAACTCTCCTTAGGTCATCTCCCAATCCTGTTACCTCTCAGCTTGCTTGGCAAGCAGTAATTCTTGTTATTCATAGTAGGAAAAGTATGATGGTCCATATACTAAAGGGTTTCATATACTAATTATTGTTGTTGTTGACTTTTGCGGTAAATATGGTGTGTCTCTTTCTGGGGCCATACTGAAAGACAATGAACCACTGGAATCCAGCATGCCAGAAACAAACAAACCATTTTGGGGTGCTGCAAAGAGTCTAAATGAGACTACAAAACTATGGTGTGTGTGTGTTCAGTACAAACCAGAATACTTGGTGATAAAAGGAGGGAAAGGAAATAAAAGCACACAAGTTACTCAAGCAAGCTTACTAGGGCGGTGCACCTCCAACCCGAACCACTTCGGAACCAGATCCAGACCTTCCAGATTGGGCCGGAACTGGTTCGGGTCGATCAGAACCTCCCCGATCCACTCCAGAACTGGATCCGGACCAAGATCCAGAGGTCCAGATCGATATTCGGCCCCCATTTTGCCCCCCCTTCCCCACTTATTGCCTCCACGGCAGACAGCTGAGGCAGGTAAGTGGGGAAGGGGGGACAAAATGGGGACCGAATAAGACTCCCCCTCCCCCCTTACCTGACTCCATCGTGGTCTGGGCGGTGCCTTCAACTGCAGCCCAGACCACGGCCTGTTTCTGGCCTTAGGCCTGGGCCGCAGTTGAAGCCGCCACCCAAACTGCGACTGAGCAAGGTAAGCCCCCCTCCCCCCTTACCTGGCTGTGCCTCTGTCACTGCACGGACCATGGCGGCAGCGGATGGGGGAGCCCAGTAAGCTACCCTTTCCACTTACCTGGCTCCAAAGCTTCGGAACAGTCTGAATCACTTCGAGCCGATCCAGACCTCCCCGATCCACTCTGGAACCGGGCTTCAAAGGTCCAGATCAGCCCGCTTCACTTCGGATCCGTAACAAAGCAGAGCACACCCCTAAAGCTTACCCCTCTCCTACCAGGGAACAGAGGCTGATTAGTTTGGGGGTAATCAAGGGACAATTTATTGCAAATCCCACAGATGAGGTGAACAAACACAGCCAAAAGCAGAGACTGAACCTGGATCATCCGTAGTGATGAAGCAGGGTTTATGCTAGACTGGATGGTGCATACGAAAACATCTCCAGCACTTCAAAAACTCAGTTGACTTCAAAGCACTAAAAGCAGCACAACAAACCAGTTGTTCTTATCTTCTGCCCTTGGGCTCCTCTCCTTGTTCTATAAATTACCCTGCATGACATCATCCTACGCTGGTCACCTTGGTTGGTATAGCTGTGCTCCACAACCTCCTGTCTCTTCATCTTCTCATCTCACTATGAAGGCACTTCTGAGCATATGCCTCCTCTTGGCCTTACTTTCTCTGGGTGAGTATGAACCAGAAGTCCAGGTTTCTTGTTTCTGGGAAGGAAATATGCAGCTGGCTAGAGAAAGGCCAAGAACTTCAGGTGTTCTTGAAGGCAGGAAGGGAAGTGAGGGAACCTGGCGTTCTTAAGATGGGAGGAGAAAGTGGGAAGGATGTTCACTCACTGGCACATTGTTTTAACTGCTTTTACTGCTTTTAAATTATATATTGTTTTAACTTGGATCATGGTTTAATTTGTTTTTAACTGTGCATATTTATTGTTTTATACTGAGTAGTATAACCAGAAGTTAGTATAACCAGGCAAGATCTACACTCCTGCTTTAAAATGGTTTATAACAGGAGTTTCAACATCTAGAGATGGGAAAGAAATTCAGTCCGTTCACCTTGTGAACCTTGTAGTGCGAACTTACCTAATTTCAGACTTTGGAACAGTATGCTAACCAAAATTCAGTTATCCTTTGAAATTCACACTTCTCTGAAGTATGTATAAAATTGCAGCAAAAAGAACTTTGCTTTGATATTTGCAAAATGATGAAAAAGAACTGATTAGACATAGTTTTAGCCTTATTAAAGGATGCAAAAAATAGTATTGTGTTGCATTGGGAAACAATAATACCCTTAATCCTTCTGAATAGATTTAGGCTACAATCTAAATCAAATATTTGAGGGAGGAAGCCCCACTATTACTGAGAAAAAGTGAAGAAGTGGGTGGACCATTTGTCAAGAATTGTGTGACTTATGTAGGTAATATTAAGGTTTTACAACCCTTTCTCCTGTCTGCAGTGGCATCTTTGAGATGTAAAACCTGTTTCAGCTGTGAAAGAACATGTAGAGATGAAGATGTGAGGACTGAGGAGTGTGGACAGGATCAAGACGTTTGCCTTTCTGTCTCTACTAATTTAACAATCTGTGAGTAACATGTGTTTTCAGTCCATTTAGCCAACTGCCCTTTCATTATTCGGTCTCTGGAGAATGCAGAAGGATTCACATCTGTCAGTGGGGAATCAGTACAAAACATTGAACCCACTTAATTTCAACAGCACATACCTGAACACCTTTACTTTCAGAAGAGCCTCATCTAGTGCTGAGCAATCAAAGGGGTGCAAGGACAAAATAAACTATAAGCAAGTGTGAACCAGCCTGGAAGCCCTGTCTAAAATTCAAACTGGGGTCTTCTTCCACAGCTTTAATCCCTCCATCCACCCTCCAGCAATGGATTGTAAGATTTGTAGATCTACGAGCGGTGACTTGGATTTCACAGGAAGAACTCTGAACACCATGGCAAAATGACAAGCTACTAGCCCTGATGGTTGTGTGCTATCTCCAGTATTTGAGGCAGTAAGCCTGTGTGCACCAGTTTCTGGGGAACATGGGTGGGAGGGTGGTGTTGCACCACGTCCTGCTTGTCCATCCCTGGCCAATGGCTGGTTGGCCATTGTGTGAACAGAGTGCTGGACTAGATGGACCCTTTGTCTGATCCAGCAGGGCTCTTCTTATGTTCTTATGAGGACTTGGCAAAAGGGGTATTCGGTAGTTGATAACTCAACTGAGACTTTCAAATGCCCTTTCCACATCAACTTGTCTGCCCCGTTCACTCTAACATTTAACTAAACATTTGATCTTGTGGCTGGTACTGACCATCCCACACCCAAAAATGGTTTAACTAGAGTGACCATATTTTGGAAACCAAAAAGGAGGACAAAATGGCCGCCCTCAGGAGGCGTGGCCACCCCAACATGCCCACCCCCAAGGCGGTGCCAACTCAACATGTCCGGCCCCCAAGGGGGTGTGGCCTCGGTCACATTTATTTATTTATTACATTTTTATACTGCCCAACAGCCGAAGCTCTCTGGGCGGTTCACAAAAAGTAAATGATAGCAACCAATGAGTAGCAAAGGCACACGACTACTATAATAATATACTAAATACTAAAAAAGGAACTTACACTTATATAAAACCATTTCTTTATTTTTTATAACATAATAAACAACCACAACAGTCATAGTACTAGGGTGACCATATTTGGGAAACCAAAAAAGAGGACACCTAGTGTGTGTGTGGGGAACCAGCTTTCTGAGTCCTGCAGAAAGTACGTTATTCCCCCGCCACCTTAAAGAACCCGATTGGAGTGGAGGAGGGGAAAGGATTTCATTCTGCACCACCACCATCCACTCCAATTGGGGCCTTTTCTATAATGTCCACGAATGACCCACTGTCCCCTTTAAGACCTCAATTGGAGCTCGGGGTGGGGGAATGATGTGCCTCAAGAAAGCATGTCATTCCCTCCTGCCATGCTAATGGCAGCCTTAAAGGGGAAGGTGTGTCATTCCAGGACATTATTGAAAATTATAGAAAATCCCCCCTGACACCATGGAAAGAACAAAAACCAGGACAAATCCAGGGAAATCCTGACAGTTGGTCACCCTAGTTTAACCCCATAAAATCAACAACCAAACTATATACAAAAATGGATGAGAGTTTTCTATTTTCAGAGGTTCAATTTCAAAGGACCCATTGACAAAAACTAAAACCTGGGCTGATGAATTTGTTAAAGCAATATCCTTAAGCAACAACTTGCCAAATTATATTGTTAACACCAAACTAACCGCCTCAACTGGCCAACTTACATAATTAGGGGCATCATGACATACAAATTTAAGTTAGGGGAAGATCGACCTGTTGTTGTTTTTCTAATCAAAATTCCTTTCTGATCCTCATTCATAGGGCAATTTCCATTTGCTTTTACTTACAAGGGATGTTCCAGATCTGACGAATGTAATGATGGCTATTATATTGCAAGTGGAGTAGATGATAGATACGGTCAAGTGAAAAGTCGCTGCTGCCAGACAGACGAGTGTAATGTACAAAACATGTATCGTAAGTATCTCCATCTTTTTAGTCTCAATCTAAAAGAAAAGCCAGTCACAAACATTCCAGTAGAACAAACAGAAGGAAAGATGAGACTATGCAGAGAGGCTCGGGTGTTCTCAGTGGCCGAGCTGACGATTGCCTGAACTCAAGGGAAGTCTCCATGTGTGAGAGAGGGTCTTCCAGAAGTTGTCCATTAAGCCAACCTTTTTCCAGAGCCTGCATAATTACAGGAGCCCACAAGCAAATGCACTCAGGTCTTTATTGTAAGTCTTTCTTCTAATTACAGCACTGTGGACTTGTAAGCCTATAGACCTACAAAGGCCTTCCTCTCTCCCTTCCTGGCTTTAAACTATGAACATCTTCAAGCTGTACTTGGCCCTTCAGGTGGCAATACTTCACAGTTCATTGGAAGTTGTCTGCTTCTAGGGAAGTAGCTCTCCAGCCCAAGCAGTGGGTGGGACTCTACATGTGCCTCAGATAAAGATGCTAAGGCTAGGCCCCCATCTTTATGGTGGCACTTTGGCACTGTGAGGTGCCTTGAACCCACATGAGTTCCTTCCTGGCATCTGCATGGGAAGGAAGGCAAGTGTGGATTTTCCAGCCCCACGCCTCTGGAAAAGGTAAAAAAATTAAAACGGGGGGAGAGAGAAATGGAGAAATGGATCTCCACAGATACAGATAAGGAATATTAAAAACAGGGATGGGGAAGGAACGAGGCAGCCAGAGGAAAACTCGAGCAGAGGGACTGGGGGGAAAAACCTCTCCTCCCTCTACCCCATTTTTTCTTCTTCTTATCAGTATCTGCAGAGCTCTGCAAATATAGATCATATAATAAAAACAAAAGGGGGAGGAACAGCCCCATTTCTCTCCTCCCCCTCATTTTATTTTTTTTATCTTTTCCAGAGATGTGGGGCTGATGCCAGGAAGGAACGCAAATGCAGATGCAAGGCCAAAGCGCTGCCATAAAGACAGGGGCCTAGCCTTAGCATCTTTACCTGAGGCATGTGTAGAGTCCCACCCACTGCTTGGGCTGGAGAGCTACTTCCCTAGAAGCAGGCAACTTCCAATGAACTGTGAAGTATTGCCACCTGAAGGGCCAAGTACAGCTTGAAGAGGTTCATAGTTTAAAGCCAGGAAGGGAGAGAGGAAGGCCTTTGTAGGTCTATAGGCTTACAAGTCCACAGTGCTGTAATTAGAAGAAAGACTTACAATAAAGACCTGAGTGCATTTGCTTGTGGGCTCCTGTAATTATGCAGGCTCTGGAAAAAGCCTGCATAAAGACAGGGGCCTAGCCTTAGCATCTTTACCTGAGGCATGTGTAGAGTCCCACCCACTGCTTGGGCTGGAGAGCTACTTCCCTAGAAGCAGGCAACTTCCAATGAACTGTGAAGTATTACCACCTGAAGGGCCAGTACAGCTAAATTTATTTATTTATTTATTTATTTATTTATTACATTTTTATACCGCCCAATAGCCGAAGCTCTCTGGGCGGTTCACAAAAATTAAAACCATCATAAAACAACCAACAAGTTAAAAATACAAATACAAAATACAATATAAAAAGCACAACCAGGCTAAAGGAGAGAGTTGAAGATGTTCATAGTTTAAACAGCAAAAAGGAAGAGAGAGACTCTCACAATGAAACTGATAGCAAAATAAGGACCTAATAGGTGGCAAAGAAACGCAAATGTAATCACTTTCAGAGGATGCAGTTGTGGGTATAAATTTTTAACAAGCAATTGGTTTGATAGAAAGCATTACAGTTTTTGACAAGCAGTTGCTCATTTTTATTTGTAATAAAGTTATAATAAAATAAAATAAAGTTTAACATGCAGTTGCTATATTTAGTAAACAATAGTAGATCATTAATAGACAGTTGTTTACTCTACAGGTCTTAACAGAATCTTAAGACATAATAATGGCTAAATTACATATATTTCCAGTTGATAGCAAGCAGTTGCTAATTTGTAATTTGTAATAAGTATGATGAGGTTAACATGCAGTTGCTGTATTTAACAAACAATAGCAATATGTACCATTGTAGTACTAATAGTAATATTTAGGGATGTGCTCCGCTCCGATTAGGAGCGTAGAAGCAGTAGCGGATTGGCCTGCTCCGCCTTACCCAGAGGCGGAGTAGGAGCGGACCGCGGACCCCCTAGAAGCAAGGCGAAGAGAAGCGACCATTTTTCGGAGCTCCGAGTTCAGTCGGAGCGCTCCGGTCGCCATCTTGAAAACATTTCGCCATAGGATTGCATTGCGGCAAATAATCGCGCATAACTACGTTGTTTTTGAAGCTATCGTTCTGGAAATTCTTGTGCACAGAGAGTCGTGGATGGGGGTCATTTTGAGACCACTCTCACCTCTCTGCGTGCTGTGGTTCACGTGCAATATTTTTTTAAAAATCGGGTCAACCGCGGGGCTCAAACTGCGTTTCGGCTTTTCGCCCATAGGATTGCATTGAGGGAAAGAATCGGGGATAACTGGGGGGGGGTTTAAGCTATCGTTCTGAAAATTCTTGTGCACAGAGAGTCGTGGATGGGGGTCATTTTGAGACCACTCTCAACTTTCTGCATCGTACGGGTCGCGGGCTAGAAGTTTTTTAAAAATAGGGTCAACCGCGGGGCTCCGTTTCGGCTTTTCGCCCATAGGATTGCATTGAGGGAAAGAATCGGGGATAACTGGGGGGGGGTTTAAGCTATCGTTCTGAAAATTCTTGTGCACAGAGAGTCGTGGATGGGGGTCATTTTGAGACCACTCTCAACTTTCTGCGTGCTGTGGTTCACGTGCAATATTTTTTTAAAAATCGGGGTTTGGGTTTTTTTTTTTTATTATTATTATTTTTTTGGAAGCGATGACAGGCACATTCAACTCCCAATCCTGATGAGAATTCATCTCCTCAGAAAGCATCCTCCTCCAATCCCAGCGTTGGAGGGGGGACTAAGGCAGACCCACCCTGAGAACTTTCTGTTTTGTGTCTCTTTGTGGGTTGGCGTTCGTGGAGGGAACACTTACTTAGCTAGTGCTCCTGCTTTGGAGATAGATTAATTTAATATAGGTTTAGTTTGGCGCGTGTGTGTGTTTGTTTGCTTCTTTCTGACTTGTAGCTTAGTTTGCCCTGTGTTTTCCCCTTACTTTGATTTAATATAAACTTTATTTTTGAATTTTGGAGTGTGTGGTTGGGTTGGTTGCCCCCCCCCTTCCCTGTATTAAAGCCTGACTGTTCTGCTTTTGTGAAAACTTTCTTTTGAAAGCATACACACACTTTTTGTCCCATTTCCCTACATTTATATTCTTAAACATATTTTATTATATTCTTTCACATAGTCCATTAGTATATATTCTCATACATATTATATTAGTATTCATATTTTGTTCTTCTTATAGTAGTGGTTGGTTCTTTTTCCCCCTCCCCTCTCTTAAATCCTGATTGTGTTTCCTTCTATCTTCTATATACCAAATATACCAAAAAAATTGGATTCTCTTTTTCTTCTCTGTGTAACTTCGACGGAGTGGGCTGCTTTTGTCAAGTTCAACAGGCAGCCACAGATTGAGCATTTTGGGGAAAGCATACGCACACCATTTCCCTATTCTTAAACATATTATTATTATATTCTTTGACATAGTCTTAGTAGTCTATTAGTATACATTCTCATACATATTAGTAGTAGTATTCATATTTTGTTCTTCTTATAGTAGTGGTTGTCCCATTTCTTGTCCCATTTCCCTACATTTATTAGTAATATTCTAAAACATATTATTATATTCTTGTAGATATTCTTAGTAGTATATTCTCATACATATTAGTAGTAGTATATTTTATTGTTCTTGTCCCATTTCCCTACATTTAAACATATTATATTCTTCTTATACATATTCTTAGTAGTACCTTATACATAGTATTAGTAGTATTAATATTTTGTTAGTCATCATGAAAAGAGAAAGCAGGCGTGCTGAAAGCAGCAAGGCTCAGTCTGCCAGCAGGGCTTCCTCTCCTCCTGTGAAACTCAAACGGGCAACTCCTTGGCTGACTGCTCCAAAACAGAAGCAGGACAAGCAGCAGGCAGAGCCACTCTCTTCTGCAACTTGTGCCCGGCGTTCTCTTTTTGAGGGTGGGAATGGGAAAAGTGCCCGTTTGCAAGAGGCACGTGGCAGCAGTGCCATTAGAGGAGGAGGAGTATCCCCAACTCCTTCATTCTCCTTTCAGCCCACGAGCCCGCTGATGGACCTAGACGAGGTCCTCAGCACAGTGGAGGGGGGGGAGGAGGAGGAGGCGGTGGGCCTCCAGGATGTGGGGGCTGAGGAGGAGCAGCAGCAGGCCGAGGCTCTCTCCCCAGTCTCATCCCACACCCCTGTTTCTGTGGCAACACCAGAGAGCTCAGGCGGGCAATTGGTGGTGTCACCACAGAAACGAAAGACAAGCATCGTGTGGGACCACTTTGAGTTGGGAGCGGATCCCCGCTTTGCTGTCTGTCGCCACTGCAAACTCAGCCTAAGCAGGGGTTCATCGACAGGGCATTATGGAACCAGCAGCATGAAGATGCATCTTCATAGGCAGCACCAGGCGATCTTGCTGGGGAAAGAGGCGGGCAAGGCGACTGGTTCCAGGGGAAAGCCGAAGGCTGCTGCTGGCACTGCCACTCTAAGCTCTCCATCTCCCATCCCCACAAGGGTTAGGCAGGCAACCCTGCAGGACATGGGGTGGGGGAAGTATTGACCCACAAGATGGCGTTTTCCAATGCCCACCCAGGGTGCTACTGTGTTGGGGCATCTGCCGGGACTGACTCCTCCCCAATACTAGATCTATGACATGTCACTCTGCCTGCCCCTCTGCTAGCCTGTCCTCCTCGGTGACCGACTCGCTGGGATGGTTTGCGTTTGCAATGCGTGACTAACTGCAATGCTGGCTTAGAAACCAGCCATCACTTCCTTGTGCCCCCAGAAATGCCCGCAGCCTGCCTGCCTGCCTGCCCGCCTCCCCCGGGGTGCTGCTGTGGTGGGGCATCTGCCAGGACTGACTCCTCGCCTACTCTGCCTGCCTCTCTGCCCGCCTGGTGCCTGGTTTGCTCCCAATCGTCCTCCTCTGTGCCCCTCAAGGCGTAACTGCTGGCTTAGAAAGAAACAACCAGCCATCTTTGCCTCACTTTGCGCCCACTTATGGGTTGGTTTGCTATGCGTTAGTGCTCAAGCCATCCTTGCGGCACTACAATGCATGCTGCCTGCCTGCTTTCCATTGATGGTGCTATATAAATAAATAATAATAATAATAATAATTCTCCCCTTCCCGCCTTGCAGCGATGGTGTATGTGTCTTGCTTTGACTAAGGGGAGAAGTCCTTCCTGCGCTCACTTAGACTTTATCAAATTCAATAATCCCTTTTTCAAATGTGCCAGAAGATTTAGGGTTATCTCGTGGCATGTTGGGATTGCCTTGGAACTGGCCCCATTGAGCTGTCTGCAATTGCAACTTTAAATCCCTGACATACTGGAGTGTTCAAATTTCAAAAGTTCCCCTAACATCAGGGGATGATGGGATTGCCTTGAAACTTGGTGTCCATGGGGACACATGGGTAAGCTGTCATGGGACCAAAGGATAGGTTTCTAACGTGCAAATTGACGTAGTTGTAGAATGGGACTTGATTTGGGGTGAGTTAAAAAGTTTAAGCCGCGCCAAAAATCAGGGGATGATGGGATTTGCTTGCAACTTGGCGTGCATGTGGACACATGGATAAGCTCTCCTGGTGCCGAGTTTGAGGTTTCTAACATGCAAATTGACGGAGCTATCCCAAGGGGTGTGAATGGGGTGCCCGATTTTCATAAATTCCCCAAAAATCAGGGGATGATGGGATTGCCTTGAAACTTGGCGTGCATGTGGACACGTGGATAAGCTATCATGGTGCTGAGTTTGAGGTTTCTAACGTGCAAATTGACGTAGTTGTAGAATGGGACAATTTGGGGTGAGTTAAGCCATGCCAAAAATCAGGGGATGATGGGATTTGCTTGCAACTTGGCGTGCATGTGGACACATGGATAAGCTCTCCTGGTGCCGAGTTTGAGGTTTCTAACATGCAAATTGACGGAGCTATCCCAAGGGGTGTGAATGGGGTGCCCGATTTTCATAAATTCCCCAAAAATCAGGGGATGATGGGATTGCCTTGAAACTTGGCGTGCATGTGGACACGTGGATAAGCTATCATGGTGCTGAGTTTGAGGTTTCTAACGTGCAAATTGACGGAGCTATCTAAAGGGGTGTGAATTAGGGTTATGGGAGGTGCGTTAGAGGGTAGAGCCGCGCCAAAAATCAGGGGATGATGGGATTTGCTTGCAACTTGGCGTGCATGTGGACACATGGATAAGCTGCCCTGGTGCCGAGTTTGAGGTTTGTAACATGCAAATTGACGGAGCTATCCCAAGGGGTGTGAATGGGGTGCCCGATTTTCAAAAATTCGCCAAAAATCAGGGGATGATGGGATTGCCTTGAAACTTGGCGTGTGTGTGTATACGCCCATGAGGTGTCATGGTGCCAAACGTGAGGTTTCTAACTTCAACGGAAAAAAAGTTGTTTACTTTTTTAGCTTTCAATGCAAGCCTATGGGGGGGCAAAAACGGAGCTCCGGATCCGATCCGGAGCTCCGGGCGGAGCGGAGCGGAAGTGGGCGGAGCGGGGGCGGGGCGGAGCGACCCGCTCCGAAAAATGGCGGATCTGCAAGTGAAGCGGAGCGGGGGGTCCGTGCACACCCCTAGTAATATTCTCATCCCACAATACAAACTATTGGTCACTACAAATGTGGGCATTGTAATTGTTGCCCACAATCCACGTAACTTCAAGGTTTTATCAACCCTATAGATAATTTTAAATATTCCTTAAGATCATTCACAACGTGTTCTGCTTCGAATGTCATATACATCATCATGTGCCCTTGCTCCAAGATGTACGTGGGGCAAACGTCAAGACCTCTTAAAACAAGAATATCGGAACATAAAAGCAGAATCCGCACCCAGACTATGGAAGCCCCTCTAACTTCACATTTCATATGTTTCCACCATACTCCTGAATCTTTAAAATTCTTTGCAATTGAACATATACAACAACGCCCTTTCAAATCTATCTGCATTTCAGAAATGTTGCTTAAAAGAGAGGCTTATTGGATATTTAGATTAGGTACTTTAATGCCCTCGGGCCTGAATGAAAAGTTAGACTTATTGCCATTTCTTTAAGGAGCTTCTTTGACACAACCACCTGAATAACATTCATTATTCACAGTCTTCCTAGCCTGCAATAGTTAATAGAACTTTGACTAGAACATTATCTCGGCTCATGTTCTACTTTATGGCTCTCACACCTGACCAGGTATACTCAATGACTTAGAGATTTCTTAATCACCTTTAATTACCTGCTCATTATGTAGCATACATAGAGGCATTGTTCCACGCCTTTCATTACACTCCTATCCGCAGTCAGCAGAACTCAAGGAAGTTTCTCAGGGCAAGTCATTTTTGATTCATCCCTTATCTTCTAATGTTTACGATGTTTGCCATACTATATTTTGACTACAAGTGTATTTATATCTAGAAGTGTTTCTGTTATCTTACAGCGACCAACGGATACCTCAATTAAACAAACCATATCCAGCATCCAATTAAAAAGAAACAATTTCCTATCCTGCAAGTGCTCAAAGTCCCCTACGAATTCCAAAGTGAAAATATATGTATATTTATCCTTACGTCTATGGTACAGTTGAAGAATAACAGAATTTTGGTTTTATACTACTGATGAAGATAAACAGAAATGGAATACACAATCTAGAGTTACCGTTTAGCCATAATTTAGTCTATTATCATTGTCTTAAGATTTCATTAAGACCTGTAGTCATCATTTATTCAATAGCAATTGCATGTTTAAGAAAGCAACTGTCTAAGATTTACTATTGTTTGTTAAATATAGCAACTGCATGGTAACCCCATCATACTTACTACAAATTGCAAATTAGCAACTGCTTGCTATCAACTGGAAATATCTATAATTTAGCCATTATTATGTCTTAAGATTCTATTGCTTAGATCGTTACCTTGTCGTGGTGCTGGAGCTTGAGCACCTCAAGGATGCCATGAGCTAAACTGTGAAGGGACACCCAAGATGGGAAGGTCATGGTAGAGAGGTCAGACTAAATACAATCCCTGGGGAAGGTAATGGCAACCCACCCCAGTATTCTTGCTATGAAAACTAAATGGATCAGTACAACCAGAGATATGTCGGTATACCATCGGAATATGGGACTCCCAGGTCGGAAGATGGTCAAAATGCTACTGGGGAGGAACAGAGGATAAGTTCAACTAGCCCCAGATGTGATGACACAGCTAGCTCAAAGCCGAAAGGATGGCTAGCGGCTGACAGTGCTGGTGGTGAACGACAAATCCGATGTTCTAAAGATCAACACACCATAGGAACCTGGAATGTAAGATCCATGAGCCAGTGTAAATTGGATGTGGTTATTGGTGAGATGTCAAGATATATTGGGTGTCAGTGAACTGAAATGGACTGGAATGGGCCACTTCACATCAGATCACCACCAGATCTACTACTGTGGACAAGAAGATCACAGAAGAAATGGAGTAGCCTTCATAATTAACAATAAAGTGGCTAAAGCAGTGCTTGGATACAATCCAAAAAATGATAGAATGATCTCAATTCGAATTCAGGGTAAGCCATTTAACATCACAGTGATCCAAATATATGCCCCAACCACAGATGCTGAAGCAGAAGTAGATCAGTTCTATGAGGATCTGCAGCACCTACTGGATAATACACCAAAAAGAGATGTTATTTTCATTACAGGAGACTGGAATGCTAAGGTGGGTAGTTAAATGACATCTGGAATTACAGGTAAGCATGGTCTTGTGAACCGCCCAGAGAGCTTTGTGAACCGCCCAGAGAGCTTCGGCTATTGGGCGGTATAAAAATGTAATAAATATTGAAAATATATAATATTGAATATATAGGAGAACAAAATGAAGCGGGAAATAGGCTGATAGAATTTTGCCAGGACAACTCACTGTGCATAACAAACACTCTCTTCCAACAACCGAAAAGACGGCTTTATACATGGACTTCACCAGATGGCCGACACCGAAATCAGATTGACTACATCCTTTGCAGCCAAAGGTGGTGGACATCTATACAGATGGTAAAAACAAGACCTGGAGCTGACTGTAGTTCAGATCACGAACTTCTTATTGCACAATTTAGAATCAAACTAAAGAGAATAGGGAAGACCCACAGATCAGTTAGATATGAGCTCACTAATATTCCTAATGAATATGCAGTGGAAGTGAACAATACATTTAAGGGACTAGATTTAGTAGATAGGGTCCCAGAAGAACTATGGACAGAAGTTCGCAACATTGTCCAAGAGGTGGCAACAAAAACCGTCCCAAAGAAAAAGAAAACCAAGAAGGCAAGATGGCTGTCTGCTGAGACACTGGAAGTAGCCCAAGAAAGAAGAAAAGCAAAAGGCAACAGTGATAGGGGGAGATATGCCCAATTAAATGCAAAATTCCAGAGGTTAGCCAGAAGAGATAAGGAATTATTTTTAAACAAGCAATGCGCGGAAGTGGAAGAAGACAATAGAATAGGAAGAACAAGAGACCTCTTCCAGAAAGTTAGAAACATCGGAGGTAAATTCCAGGCAAAAATGGGTATGATCAAAAACAAAGATGGCAAGGACCTAACAGAAACAGAAGAGATCAAGAAAAGGTGGCAAGAATATACGGAAGATCTGTATAGGAAGGATAATAATATCGGGGATAGCTCAGACGGTGTGGTCAGTGAGTTAGAGCCAGACATCCTGAAGAGTGAGGTTGAATGGGCCTTAAGAAGCATTGCTAATAACAAGGCAGCAGGAGACGACGGTATCCCAGCTGAACTGTTTAAAATATTGCAAGATGATGCTGTCAAGGTGATGCATGCCATATGCCAGCAAATTTGGAAAACACAAGAATGGCCATCAGACTGGAAAAAATCAACTTATATCCCCATACCAAAAAATGGAAACACTAAAGAATGTTCAAACTATCGGACAGTGGCACTTATTTCACATGCCAGTAAGGTAATGCTCAAGATCCTGAAAAGTAGACTCCAGCAATTCATGGAGCGAGAATTGCCGGATGTACAAGCTGGGTTTAGAAAAGGCAGAGGAACTAGAGACCAAATTGCCAATATCCGCTGGATAATGGAGAAAGCCAGGGAGTTCCAGAAAAACATCTATTTTTGTTTTATTGACTATTCTAAAGCCTTTGACTGTGTGGATCATAACAAATTGTGGCAAGTTCTTGGTGGTATGGGGATACCAAGTCATCTTGTCTGCCTCCTGAGGAATCTGTATAACGAACAAGTAGCAACGGTAAGAACAGACCACGGAACAACGGACTGGTTTAAGATTGGGAAAGGAGTACTGCAGGGTTGTATACTCTCACCCTACCTAGTCAACTTGTACGCAGAACACATCATGCGACGTGCTGGGCTTGACGAATCCAAGGTTGGAGTTAAAATCGCAGGAGGAAACATTAACAATCTCAGATATGCAGATGACACCACTTTGATGGCTGAAAGCGAGGAGGAGCTGAGGAGCCTTATGACAAAGGTGAAAGAAGAAAGTGCAAAAGCTGGGTTGCAGTTAGACCTCAAAAAAACCAAGATTGATTGGTAACTGGCAAATAGAGGGAGAAAACGTGAAAGCAGTGACAGACTTTGTATTTCTGTGCTTTTTATACTGTATTTTGTATTTGTGCTTTTAACCTGTTGGTTGTTTTATTGTGGTTTTAATTTTTGTGAACCGCCCAGAGAGCTTCGGCTATTGGGCGGTATAAAAAATGTAATAAATAAATAAAAAATAAAGATTACTGCAGACGCTGACTGCAGCCGGGAAATCAGAAGATGTTTACTTCTTGGGAGGAGAGCAATGACAAATCTTGATAAAATAGGTAAGAGCAGAGACACCACACTGACAACAAAGGTCCGCATAGTTAAAGCAATGGTATTCCCCGTAGTAACCTATGGCTGCGAGAGCTGGACCGTAAGGAAGGCTGAGCGAAGGAAGATAGATGCATTTGAACTGTGGTGCTGGAGGAAAATTCTGAGAGTGCCTTGGACTGCAAGAAGATCAAACCAGTCCATACTCCAGGAAATAAAGCCAGACTGCTCACTTGAGGGAATGGTATTAAAGGCAAAACTGAAGTACTTTGGCCACATAATGAGAAGACAGGACACCCTGGAGAAGATGCTGATGCTAGGGAAAGTGGAAGGCAAAAGGAAGAGGGGCCGACCAAGGGCAAGATGGATGGATGATATTCTGGAGGAGACAGACTTGACCTTGGGGGAGCTGGGGGTGGCGACGGCCGACAGAAAGCTCTGGCGTGGGCTGGTCCATGAAGTCACGAAGAGTCGGAAGCGACTGAACGAACAAACAACAAGAAGATTCTATTAAGACCTGTAGAGTAAACAACTGTCTATTAATGACCTACTATTGTTTGTTAAATACAGCAAAATAATGTTAAACTTTATTTTATTTTATTATAACTTTATTACAAATGAAAAATTAGCAACTGGTTGTCAAAAACTGTAATGCTTTCTATCAAACCAATTGCTTGTTAAAAATTTATACCCACAACTGCATCCTCTGAAAGTTCATAGTTTAAAGCCAGGAAAGGAGAGAGGAAGGCGTTTGAAGGTATTTGTAAAAATTTGATCCCACAGCTCCTTAGGATGAGTCTGTCTGCGGGGGTGGGGAGGTAGTAGATGTGGGGGGAAAGTGGGCTGGTCATGAAATTGTACACTAACGTTGGGCTTGATTCTTGCAGTGCCAGATTATAACAGCCTTAAACTCAACGGGTTCCAATGCCCAAGCTGTTTCTCAACAAGTTGGGACCATTGCGACAGCCAGGAGAGAACTGTCCAGTGCCGAGGCACTGAGGATCAATGTATTGAGTTGACTTTTGACCTGAGTCTATGTGAGTAGAATTTCCAACTAGCAATGCCGGGGGAAACTTGCATAGTTCCTCTCTCTTTCTTAATTTCTGCAGTGCTGCAGCAATGAAAAAGTCTTGGTTTAATACTGTGCATTTTAACATTTTCTTTTGTTCATATGTTACCTAAGACCCTTTTACGTGGGGCACAATTTAGCTTTGCAGACTATATTACCCATGCAGCTTCTTGTTGGCAAGGATAGAGGAACTTCTAGATTACCCCCCGCCACCTGATTGTCCATAGTCATAAGAACATAAGAGGAGCCCTGATGCTGGATCAGACAAAGGGTCCATCTAGCCCAGCACTCTGTTCACATAGTGGCCAACCAGCTGTCGACTAGGAACCCACAAAGAGGACATGGCTGCAACAGCTCCCTCCCACGTATATTCCCAAACAACTGATGCATATAGCTGAATGCCACTAATACTTACAGATTATTAGGCTTTTAACCAATTATTATTGGGGAGAAATGTTTGCTGTGTCACCCATCCAACAGTATTGTCTTTTTTTAAATGTATCTCATGTATGCAGACTATCTTGCTGCATACAGATCTGGGCAAAGGTAGCTTCGTGAGTGACCCAAGGCCTTATTAATCCAGATCGTGCACAGACTTACCCTGAGATTTGGATCCAGTTTTTGGAGTAGGGATATGCTCATTGTCCTATAATATCTACAAGATAGATTTTTCAAGTGCATATCCTACTTTTTCTTATCCAGATGGATTACCCAAGCAACATATTAATTTCCGCGGCTGTTCAAACAAGGAGTTATGTTTCAACCCAACTGGAAAGACAAAATATGGTAATGGCCTGCTAGTATTCGACTATGACTTCATATTGTGTGAAAAAGCCAAGGGATCAACCAAGCAGCCTGAAACTAAGGAGTAGGTAGAGGAGAGCAAATGGATTCCAAAAAGCAATTCATCCAAGTTCTGTATTGGGGTGGCAATTTCAAAATAGCAATGCCAAACGCTGGTGATGTTTTCAGTCTGTGGTTGCAACAATGTGAAAATACAACAATAATGAATAAATTAAATGATGAATAATTTTCCGCCTTTTCATGCTGTCTCAAATAAGCTGTCGGAGGCAGCTGCCTCAGGCTCTAAAATACTTATCTGTGAGTGTGTGAGTATCTTTAAAGGGACCCTATCTACAAAGGACACATCAGTTTGCAAAACAGAATGTATAGACAGGTCGGAAGATGGTATATGAATACAGAAACAAAGAGATGGAACAGGACGGGAAAGCACAATTGGGTTAAAATCCAGCTAGTGCAGGGGAATCAGATGCAGCAGAGATCACCAGGGCCAGATCTACACCAAGCAGGATATGACACTTTGAAAATGGTTTGAAATCTGTATGTAGAGTGTGTCCTGGGCCCCAACAGTTGTCACTCCTGTCATAAACCATTTTAAAGCAGTAGTGTAGATTCTGCCCAGGATTCCTGTATCTTTGTTTCAGCAAGTGTCATTTTGTCTACTGTTAACATGATAAATCACTTCTTTCAAAATA
The DNA here is from genome assembly GCF_023053635.1 of Elgaria multicarinata webbii. Classification (NCBI taxonomy): domain Eukaryota; kingdom Metazoa; phylum Chordata; class Lepidosauria; order Squamata; family Anguidae; genus Elgaria; species Elgaria multicarinata. The sequence continues at coordinate 27,019,157 of NC_086183.1, forward strand.
ACTTTCTGAACAGTAGACTGCATGAAGGCAGCAAGCCTTTATACACCAGTTGCTGGGGAGCATGGCCGCTGTTGCACCGTGTCCTGCTTGTGGGTCTATGGTCTTCAGCTGGTCTACACGGAGCACTTCAGATGGAAGTTCTTCTTCTAATGTAGTGGGAAATTCTGAGAAAAGTCTTTTGGTTCTTCATTTACAATATCCGTGTAAAGATCCCTTTGTTTATGTTGTGTCTTTGATGTAGAACATGTCAAACCTGTAATCTGATTACTCCTTTCCTGAGGTTCAGATAGTGCAGCTTTTTTGGCTAACTTATCCACTTGGGCCGGATCTACACTAGTCTTATAACGTTGCTAGTGTCCCTTTCTAACACGGTTCTCTGTAGGGGTGTGCACGGACCCCCCGCTCCGCTTCACTTCCAGATCCACGATTTTTGGATCAGGCCACTTCACTCCGCCCCCGCTCCGCCCATGCCCGCTCCGGTCCGCTGCGGAGCTCCGGATCCAGATCGGAGCTCCGTTTCCCCCCCCCATAGGCTTGCATTAAGCTTAAAAAGTATACAACTTTTTTTCTGTGAAAGTTAGAAACCTCATGTTTGGCACCATGACACCTCATGGAGGTATACACACGCACGCCAAGACTCAAGGCAAACCCATCATCCCCTGATTTTTGGGGAATTTATGAAAATCCAACACCCCATTCACACCCCTTTCGATAGCTCCATCAATTTGCACGTTAAAAACCTCAAACTCACCACTATGAAAGCTTATCCAGGGACACACATGCACGCCCAGACTCAAGGCAGTCACATCATCCCCTGATTTTTGGGGAATTTATGAAAATTGGGCACCCCATTCACGCCCCTTTTGATAGCTCTGTCAATTTGCATGTTAGAAACCTCAAACTCACCACCATGAAAGCTTATCCAGGGACACACATGCACACCCAGACTCAAGGCAGTCCCATCATCCCCTGATTTTTGGGGAATTTATGAAAATTGGGCACCCCATTCACACCCCTTTCCATAGCTCCGTCAATTTGCACGTTAAAAACCTCAAACTCACCACCATGATAGCTTATCCAAGGATACACACGCATGCCCAGACTCAAGGCAGTCCCATCATCCCCTGTTTTTTGGCAGGGCTTAAACCTGCAGACATCTCAATGGGGCCATTTCAAAGGAAATCCCAACATGCCATGAATTGGGGAGTAGAGATAAACCTATATGAATCTTCTTCCACACTTGAAAAATGGATTTGGAACTTCCAAAACTCCAAGTGAGCGCATGAAGGACTTCTCCCCTGAGTCAAAGCCAGACACACACAACATCCCTGCGAGGCGGGCAGGGGAGGAGAGAGGGAAGGCAGGCAGGCAGGCAGCAGACATTTCTGGGGGCATAAGGAAGTGAGCCAAGGATAAGCCAGTAATGCATATAAAATGGAATAAATAAATAAATGAAGGAGGGGTGGAATTAAAAGCAGCAGTGTTGCTGAATAAACAACAAGAAGAACTTTTTTAAAAAGGCTATATCTGTCTTTTACCAGCAAAAGGAGGACGTGCCCAGGGGAGGGGGAAGCAGCTGCCAATTTGATTGGTCAACCAGTCTTTTAAGAAGCAAGGCTGTCAGTTCAACTCATGAAAGCCATTGCTCCACCACGAGAGCTCTGAGAAATAGAACTCTCACTTCAACTCATGATAGGCATTGCTCCACCGGGTTACTTTCTTTGGAAGGCTCTGATGGCCCTCCAAGTACAGGAGAGAGTGAGGGCACGTCCACATGGGATGCCCTAGGGGAGCTCATCCCCTTGCACCACATCTTTTCAGTTGTTCCCCAAAGTTAGGGTGGGTAGCAGTGCTGTGTGTTTCCTATCTGTTAGTATGATTTCAGGTTGTGTTAGTGCATTTGGTGGAGCTACTGTTTTAAAAAAACACTGGGAAAACTCCATTCAGAGTAGAAAGAGAAGTTTCCCAGAATCCCAAGTTACCCGTTTTGCCTATCCCCTCCTCCAACTTTGGGATCATGTGATCATGACCGGGAGTTGACTCTGCCCCTCAGTCCTTCGGAAAAGGTATTTTTCCCGCCGGTTTTTTAAAACATTCTAGCACACGAACCGCACCACGCAGAGAGCTGAGAGTAGTCTCAAAATGACCCCCATCCACGACTCTCCAAGCACAAGAATTTTCAGAAAGATAGCTTCAAAAACAACACAGTTATCCCCCTTTCTTTTCTGCAATGCAATCCTATGGGCAAAATGTTTCAAGATGGCGATCGGATCGGACCACGGAAACCGGAGCGCTCCCAAAATGGGCGCTTCTCTTCGCCTTGCTTCTAGGGGTCCGCGGTCCGCTTCTACTCCACCTCTGGGCAAGGCGGAGCAGGCCAATTCACTTCTGCTTCTGCGCTTCTAATCGGAGTGGAGCACATGCCTAGTTCTCTGTACCACGGGGCACACTAGCGTTACTTACGTTTAGCTGTAACGTTACTGCAGGGCACATTGTTAAATCCTTTCATTGTTCTCCCTCCCTCTGAGCGTAGCAGAGTTGCTGGGTTTGCTCCGCCCACTGCCTGCCTCATTCCTAGCCAGCAGTGCAGGGCAATAGTCATAAGCACACACACAAACCTCCTCCCAAAACATCTTAATGCAGGTCCCAGGGAATAGCCTGAGTGTGTAGGAGCCAGCCACCTTGCTGAAGCTAAGCAGGGTTGGGTCTGGTCAGGGTTTAGATGGGAGACCAAATTGAAAAGTTTTAACAGCAGCTGCATTTAAGCCCCGCTGGTTATGAGTTTTGGACTGGGACCAAGAGACCTTGTTAATTTTCCTGCACGGAGCTACAGCGATCCTTTGAGCGCTCCTCAGCTCCATTGCAAAGAGGGGGGAAATGTTTAAAAAAAATCATAAAAAATCAACTGGTGACCCAATTTGATTCAAATTTTAAGGCAGGATGCTTGGGAGTACTTCACAATAAAAGCAGATTCTAAGGTGGAAAACATCTGAGTCCTTTGCATGCAATTGTCAGTGATTGAACAGTATAACGCTGGTGTGATTTATCTACTATAGCAGATAAGATAGCAAAAGGGGCGAAGGAAGGAGAACAAGAAGTGGGCGGAGCAAACCCAGCAGCTCTGGGTTGGGAGAGGAAAATTACCGGTAGAACGAGGCACATGCATCTGTAGCCACGCTGGAACTAAGAAATAGAACCTGTAAGTACAACTCATTTACAACGTTGGAGACCCAGGGTCACGTGACGCTGTGCGTCACAGTAACCCATTCAAAACGTTAGAATAACACCAGTGTAGATTCCCACTTGGTCATTTCAATATTTTCAGTTTGGATCAGTTGCTCTTCCATGAGCCAGCACATGTTGAATAGGATCAGATTTAGGTTGTCTCTCTTCTAATTACAGAGCAAATTCCTTCCATACCTGCTTGTGTAACAATATATTGCCATCAATTTTCAAACCGTGACTGATGGGGTCATGTGAGCCATTCCTTTTTTCTTTTCTTTTTTATTGTTCTTTAGTTCTAGTTATATAAATCACATATTGAGCTTTATCACACCAGCGTTATACTGTGCAATCACTGTGAATTGCGTGCAAAGGACTCCGAAGTTTTCCAGCTTATAAACTGCTTTTATTGTGAAGTACTCTGAAGTTTTCCAATTTATAATCTGCTTTGACTGTGAAATACTCCCATGCATCCTGCTTTAATTGTGCTTCATAGCCAAAAGAACCAACCTGTTTTGGTACTACTTTTGGAACAAATCATTTGTTGTTTTCCAAGTGGCCACTGGGGGCACAGGAGCAGGATTAGATAGGTTTAAAGAAAAATTAAACAAATGCTTACATCTGTGTAAGTTTTAAAGATAAAGACATCAAAATTGGCGCAGTAATAGATATTAAAGAGAGCTTTAAGCATACCGTATTTGAATCAGATTGGGTCATCTGTTGATTTTTAATGATTTTTTACATTTCCCCCTTAAATCCTTTACCTGGTATGCAAAGGATCTTAGAAGTAGGGGTGTGCACGGACCCCCCACTCCGCTTCACTTTAAGATCCGCCATTTTCGGATCGGCCCGCCCCGCCCCCACTCCGCCTGTGCCCACTCCGCTCCGCTCGGAGCTCCGCCGGCCCCCCAATCCTCTTCGCCTCCGCCTTAAGGGCAGGCGAAGCCCCCCGCTCCGCTACTGCTTCTCCGGTCCGATTAGAAGCGGAGCACATCCCTACTTAGAAGCACTGCCGCCCAGGGTGTGATTTAGCTAGCAACAACAACAACGACAGCTAAACACTGTAAGGGATAATTCGGGGAAAACAGGTACGTAGGATGAAGCTAAATAAGTCATACATTTACATTCACATAATGAATTGGGGACCATTTGTTTGGGCAGTGTTGGCCATTCACATGATTGATGCTGCAGCAAAAAAAATTAGGTTACTGGGCAGACAGAGCCCAATTTAACTGCTCACAAGATAGAGAGGACCAAAAAGACAAACAAAACAAGGGAGAAAGGTGGGGGGGAAGCCAGCGGCATGGATTAATTGTTTGCCAGTATATCTGAAGAAAATATCAGAATGCATTGGCAAGGAATTCTCTTGTACAGCTACCTCCTTTACCTTCTGGTTGACTGTCTTTATCAGGTTGAAGGTATGCAGGTCTAGTCCACGTGTTGTGTGTCGATGAACATGCAGAAACCTTTAAGCTTTTACATCTTGTTAGAGTCGTGTGCTTTGGATTCAGAAAAATCTCAAGCCAAGTAGAGCTCATCCAGACAGACTCAGGAGATGTCGGAATCAAAACAAAGCCCCTCCAGAGAAGACTTGTGTGCATTCAGTACAAACTAGAATACTTGGTAATAAAAGAAGGAAAAGGGCGGGGGGGGGGGGACACAAGTTGCTGCAGCTTACTTCTCTCCTACCAGGAAACACAGGCTGATTAGTTTCAGGTCCATCAAGAGGCAATTTCTTGCAAATCCCAGAGAAGAGCTGAACATACACAGCCCAAAACAGAGACTGAACCTGGATTCTTCATGGTCATGTTTACCCACATCCGGAGTGTTGAAGCAGGGTTTACGCTAGACTGGATGGTGCCATATTTCTTGGAATTTGAGGGAAACATTTCCAGCGCTTCAAAAACTCAGTTGACTTCAAAGCACTAAAAGCAGCACAGCAAAACAGTTGTTCTTATCTTGTCCTTGGGCTCCTCTCCTTGTTCTATAAATTACCCTGCATAACCGCCATCCTACGCTGGTCACCTTGGTTGGTATAGCTGTGCTCCACAACCTCCTGTTTCTTCATCTTCTCATCTCACTATGAAGGCACTTCTGAGCATATGCCTCCTCTTGGCCTTACTTTCTCTGGGTGAGTATGAACCAGAAGTCCTGGTTTCTTGTTTCTGGGAAGGAAATATGCAGCTGCCTAGAGAAAGGCGAAGAACTTCAGGTGTTCTTGAAGGCAGGAAGGGAAGTGAGGGAACCTGGGGTTCTTAAGATGGGAGGAGAAAGTGGGAAGGATGTTCACTCACTGGCACATTGTTTTAACTAGGGATGTGCTCCGCTTCTAATCAGACCGGAGAAGCAGGAGCGGAGCGGGGGGCTTCGTCTGCCCTTAAGGCGGAGGCGAAGAGGATTGGGGGGCCGGCGGAGCGTGGCGAAGAGGATCGAGGTGAAGGCGGATCCTTCGCCTCGATCCGGAGCTCCGCCGGAAAGGTAAGTGGGGTTTACCAGGCCCTGCCGCTGTCACTGTCGCCCATGCGGCGACGGCGGCAGGGCCCGGTAACCCCCCTCCCTGCCCTCCTCTCCCTTACCTGCCTCCGTCCGCGGTCTGTCGGTGTCTTCAATTGAGCCTGCGGTTCCACGGCCCAGACTTCATGGTGGAACCGCGGGCTCAATTGAAGACGGCGACGGACCATGGACGGAGGCAGGTAAGGTCCCCCTCTCCCTTGGTCCTTTACCGGGCTCTGCCACTGGGACTGCCTTGAGTCTCAGTGTGCGTGTGCACCCCTGGATAAGCTTTCATGGTGGCGAGTTTGAGATTTTTAAAGTGCAAATTGACGGAGCTATGGAAAGGGGTGTGAATGGGGTGCCCGGTTTTCATAAATTCCCCAAAAATCAGGGGATGGTGGGACTGCCTTGAGTCTGGGCATGCGTGTGTGTCCCTGGATAAGCTATCATGGTGGCGAGTTTGAGGTTTTTAACATGCAAATTGATGGAGTATCGAAAGGGGTGTGAATGGGTTGCCCGATTTTCATAAATTCCCCAAAAATCAGGGGATGATGTGACTGCCTTGAGTCTGGGTGTGCATGTGTGTCCCTGGATAAGCTATCATGGTGGTGAGTTTGAGGTTTCTAACATGCAAATTGACGGAGCTATCGAAAGGGGTGTGAATGGGGTGCCCGATTTTCATAAATTCCCCAAAAATCAGGAGATGATGTGACTGCCTTGAGTCTTGGCGTGCATGTGTATACCTCCATGAGGTGTCATGGTGCCAAACTTGAGGTTTCTAACTTTAACAGAAAAAAAGTTGTATACTTTTTTAGCTTAATGCAAGCCTATGGGGGGGAACGGAGCTCCGATCCGGATCCGGAGCTCCGAGCGGAGCGGAGTGGACATAGGCGGAGCGGGGGCGGGGCGGAGCGGCCCGATCCGCAAATCGCAGATCTGGAAGTGAAGCGGAGCGGGGGGTCCATGCACACCCCTAGTTTTAACAGTTTTAACTGTTTTTACTGCTTTTAAATTATATATTGTTTTAACTTGGATCATGGTTTAATTTGTTTTTAACTGTGCATATTTATTGTTTTATGCTGTATGTTTTTATTTTTGTGAACCGCCCAGAGAGCTCCGGCTATTGGGCAGTATAGAAATGTAATAAGTAAATAAATAAATCTGTATGCCGCTCTGAGATCTTAATGATATAGGGAAGGATATAAATGTTTTAAATAAATAAATAACAGAAGAAAAAGGCAGAATTCCAGTGTTATGTACCAATAGTTCATGCAGTCTGGGAGGAGGAAAATGTAACATCTTTTAAATGCCTCCTGAATACACATCTTTTCACATAGGCTTTCCCAGGCCTTAACTAGACCTAAGGTTTATCCCGGGATTGTCCTGGGGTCATCCGTGTTCATGTAAATGACACACAGGGGATCCCGGGAGCAAGCAGAGACAACCCCGGGATGGTTTCGGGATAAACCTTAGGTCTAGCTAAGGCCTCAGCCAGATTTATTTTGGTTTTGAATGATATTTTAAAACTTCCAAAGCCTTATATTATGTTTTGATTTTTTAAAAACTTTTGTAAACCACCCAGAGAGCTTCGGCTATGGGGTGGTATATAAATTAAACAAATAAATAAATGTTTTATGGTTTAAATTATGAACTGAGTAAAAAATAGCCAAAGGCAAGGGTGAAACCAAGTAATCTTCAAACATAAATATAACAAAAGTATTTATTAAAGTGCCAAGGGTTTTGCTAATACTTATGTTTGAAGATTACTTGGTTCCACCCTTGCCTTTGGCTATTTTTCACTCCCCCACGGGGTTTTCCTTGCTTTTGCACTTTTAAATTATGAACTGCCTAGAGAACATTGGCTATTGGGCAGCATAAAAAGTAATAAAAATAAATAAAATAAACAGTAAGGTAGAGAAAACACTTGCATTTTCAGGTGAGCTTCAGCACTATTAGTAGCTCAGTATAATAGGCAGCATTAAATTGCATTCAGCACCCATTTGATGAAGTAGACTGTGGCTTATGAAATTTCATGCAGTGAATCAGTCACTAAGATTCATCCAGTGAGCTCCAAAAGTTCCATGTCTAATGTCTTTGAGTAAATGAATATGGGTGCACAACACAGTAAGTAGGATGCAATCTAGGAGTTTTGAGTGGGGCAGAGGCACCTAACCCCTGGATACCAGACCCTATCTAAAGTGAAGAATTAAACTACAATGCAGGACACAGTAAGTGGGGCAAAAATGACTTGACACCTGGATATTAGAATCTGTCTGAATTGAAGAATTAAACGGGTTTTACGCTCTTTCCAGGAGACCTAAGATCTGGAGTACGATGAGAGGAGTAAGGGAGCCTTAGTCTGAAATGTTCAGCCTCTGAACCGTACCCCAATTCCCAGGATGCCTTCAATGGCTAAACTTGTATAAAGAGAATCTAAATTTATAGTGTAGATGTTCCCTGAGAGATAATGACTAGGAATGAGGGGAAAATTCAGCCAGTTTGCCTTGCAGCGCGAACTTAATGAATCTGCCAATGAAAACTTAGCTCTCCTTCATAATTCACATTTCTGTGAAGTGTGAACAGGATTGCAGCCTGAAGAATCTTGCTTTGATAGCTGCAAAGTTATGAAACTAAAACTGATTAGACATAGCTTTAGCGTTATTAAAGGATGCAATACCCTTAATCCTTCTGAACGGATTCAGGCAGCAATCTAAATCAAATTACTGAGGGAGGAAGCCCCAGTATCACCAGAACAACTGGGAATACATCCTGAGAAAAAGGAAAGAAATGGGCAGTCTAAAAGCTCCATCCAACAAGCATTTTACTGCACACTCGTTACTGAGCACATCACATGATGTTGTCTGCCTCTCGTGCATCTTCTGCCTCGTCTAGCTTTCGTTGCACTGCAAAAAAAACCAAAAAAAGTCCGGTTGCTGCTCTCTCCTACTGGATTGAATGGGCCTATAACTTCCTGTTTTCAGGAAACGATGTCAGAGCGATGACAGCAAAGCAAGGTTTCAACCTAGATGTAATGCGGCTTTATTTGTCAAGAATTGTGTGACTTATGTAGGTAATATTAAGGTTTTACAGTCCTTTCTCCTGTCTACAGTGGCATCTTTGAGGTGTAAAACCTCTTTTGGCTGTGGAGAAACATGTAGAGATGAAGATGTGAGGACTGAGGAGTGTGGACAGGATCAAGACGTTTGCCTTGCTGTCTCTACTAATTTAACAACGTGTGAGTGACATGTGTTTTCAGTCCATTTAACCAACTGCCCTTTCATGATTGGGTCTCTGGAGAATGCAGAAGGATTCACATCTGTCCGTGGGGAATCACTACAAAACATTAGCCTCAATTTCAACAGCCCATACCTGAACACCTTTACTTTCAGAGCAGCCTCATCAAGAGCTCAGCAATCAAAGGGGCGCAAGGATATGTAAACTGTAAGCATGTGTGAACTAGCCTGGAGGACCTGTCTAAGGCCTCAGCTAGACCTACCTGGTCTAGTGCAACAGAGGGGCGAGGATCTCGTGATATTTTCATTGTGAGATCTCCCCCTGTTTACATGCAGCGTGTGACGACCTCAGACAGAGAGGATGTCACACCCGCCATTTTATTTTATTTTTTTAAAAAAGAAGTGCATGAGAGCTTGTGCACTCAAAGCTAGGGTTGTTGTTGTTTTTAATCCCTGCTCTACCCCACCCCACCCCACCCCCCAATGGGCACAGCCCATGCACGGTTCCCGGCTCCTCCCAAGTAATCATGAGGAGCCAGGACAACCTACGATGCCCGGCCACATGTTCCATTGTTCCATGGTCTCGGGATCAGCCCGGGACTGCGGAAAAACCAGGCTGCAAGGGTAGAGCAAAATCCCAGGGAAATGGAGGGATTATCCCTCCCTGCTCCCAGGATCCCCTGTGTGTCATGTGGACACCCAAGGATGATCCTGGGGTGATCCCCAGGATAAGCCCTCATCTAGCTATGGCTTAATATTGAAATTGGAGTTTGTCTGTCTTTCATAGCTTCTCCCCCTCCACCCACCCCACCCCCAGCAATGAATTGTAAGATTTGTAGATCTATGAGTGGTGAGCTGGGTTCCACATGAAGAACTCTGAGCACCCTGGCAAAATGACAAGGGAGGACTTGACGAAAGCAAGTATAACATTAAGCAACAACTTGCCAAATTGTATTCTTTACACCAAAACTAACTTTCTCAACGGGCCAACATACATAATTAGGGGTGTCATGACATACACATTTAAATTAGGGGAAGATTGAGCTGTTGCTGTTTTGCTAGTCAATTTTTTTTCCTATCCTCGTTCACAGGGCAATTTCCATCTGCTTTTACTTACAAGGGATGTTCCAGATCCGACGAATGTAATGAAGGCTATTATATTGGAAGTACAGTAGATGCCAGATATGCTCAGGTGAAAAGTCGCTGCTGTCAGACAGATGAGTGCAATGTACGAGAACTGCAGTGTAAGTTTCTCCATCTTTTTAGACTTTGGGCGAATCTACACAAGTGCTTATAATGTTGTTTATTACCACTGGAAACGTTATATTCATTAGCACTTTAAAAGATCACAGGACACACTCTGGGAATACAGCGTAACTTACCTTTCTCTTTCCCATTAGTAATCTATTAAACCAGGACACACTGTATGTTGTGTCGTTGTAGCTAGGAGTTTCTGTTCGTCACTCGTTTCAGTGATCCACCCACTTTCTGTTCTTCTGCCTTAGCCCTCCTGCCATTTCTAAGATCTCTGCACAGGAACAAATCTTGTTTTCAGTGCTGAAATCAACAGACCACACCCCCATGTCAATGATTGGCTAGAACACGAGGTTTGAAATTTAAGAGAGATGTAGCGATAACGAAGAAAGGGGGCACATATGACATCCTGCAATGCTTTTACAACATGAAAAATGAAATTATATATTGATAGAAAGATGAAGAAAACAATGAAGATGCAACGTGAAAACATGAGCATCATGTGTCCCAAACAGTAATCGTAACCCTTCAATAACATTTTTTTAAATAAGTGTAGATCCACCCTGAATCTACATTCATAAAAAAGCCAGTCACAAATGCTCCAGCGTAAGTAACAGAAGGAAAGATGAGACTATGCAGAGAGGCTCAGGCATTCTCCGTGGCCGAGCTGATGATTGCCTGAACTCAAGTGAAGTCTCCATGTGTGAGAGAGGGTCCCCCAGAAGTTGTCCATTAAGCCAACCCTTTTCCAGAGCCTGCATAATTAGAGAAGCCCACAAGCAAATGCACTCCGGTCTTTATTGTAAGTCTTTCTTCTAATTACAGCACTGTGGACTTGAAAGTGTAGAGACCTACAAAGGTCTTCCTCTCTCCTTTTCTGGTTTTAAACTATGAACATTTTCAACTCTCCCCTTTAGCTGTACTAGCCCTTCAGGTGGCAATACTTCACAGTTCTCCTTCATGGGAAGTTGTCTGCTTCTAGGGAAGTAGCTCTCCAGCCCAAGAAGTGGGTGGGACTCTACATGTGCCTCAGATAGAGATGCTAAGGCTAGGTTTTGATGTGGCTGAGATCTTTCTGGCGCTGCCAACTGGGAATTTCCAGGTCCCCCACTGAAGGAAGGCCTGGGTGGTGCTGGCAGCTGAGACACTCCTCCAGTGTCTGCCTTGATTGACTGACCATCTCTCTGCCTTCTCGCAAGCAACATTTCCCAGCCGGTCTTCCCTTATCTGGCTCTTCTCATTACCCTTCTGCTGCTGCTCCTTCCCAGAGCTTTATAGCAGCCACTTGGGCAGTTCAGCTGTTGCTGCTGAAGCTTCACTTTTCTCCCACACCTTACCAGCTGTGGCCACCCACCCACCGTGCTCTATTTTAACTTTATACTCAGCCCCGGCTGCTTGCTGTTTGCTGCCTTCCAGCTTGCATGTTTTCAGCAAGAGAAGGAGGATTATTTTTAATCCAGTGAGTGCCAGCCAGCTGCTATAATATGCACCGATTAGCTCTCTGCCATGTGCACAAATGGCTGCCATTGCATTTGGGAACATAGTTGCAGTGATGGTTAAACTTTATTTACACCCCACCTGTTTTCCTCCAAGGAACCAAAGGCATCATACATAATCCTCCTCCTCTCCCTTTTATCTTCACAGCAACAACCCTATGAGGACGGTTGAGCTGAGAGTCCGGGCTCCATCCGAGGAGTGTTTTATCGCATGCTCATTACTGGGCACTCACGGATTTTTCACAGGTCCTCACATGCCATTGTCTGCCTCTCCTGCGTCTTCCGCCCCTTCTGGCCTTCCTTGCGCCACAAGAAAAACTGCAGAAAGTCCGAAATAGTTTTAAAACCGGAAGTTGCTGCTCTCTCCTGCTGTGTGCAGGAGAAGCAGCATGATTAGATAACCTGACTAAATGGGCATCGTGCTCATTGGGTACTTCCTGTTTTGGAACAGGAAGTAACTGAGCAACGAAACCAGGAGCGGAGGAGCGATGGTAGGGAGCGTGTTTTCCCATGTGTGATGGAGTGCTCCATCATTGGCCCAAAGTCACCCAATGAGCTTCCATGGCCAAATGGTGACTAGAACCCAGATCTCCCGACTCCCAGTCCAACACTCTAGCCACTATTTATTATTTATTTTTATTTATTTATTTACAATATTTATATACCACTCCCCATTCAAAATTTTGGGGTATTGTACAAGATAAAATAAAATAAAAACAGACTAAAACACTTTGAAATAGATTTTAAAACAAGCAAAATATACAGTGAACCATGGCTGGTCATTAAGGAAAGGCTTCCTGGAATAATGACATTTTCAGGAGCCACCAAAAGGAATACAAAGTTGGCACCTGCCTGACCTCCAGAGGCAGGGAATTCCATAGGAGGGGGGCTACCACGCTGAAGGCTCTTCTCCTGGTGGACTCCAATCGGAGGATGGGTCTATGTGGAGCCACCAGGAGCACTACACTGCATTGGCTCTCACTACCATAAACTTGCCGTAGATACCTTTCTCTGGGTGAGCCAAAGAAAAAGAACACGACTTACTTAAGGCTTCCCTGTTTTTAAAGTCGAGGGGGAAATTGTTCCCACTGTTCCTTAGGATGAGACTGGCTGGGGCAAAAAATACTAGATATGAAAAAATGGGCTGGTCATGAAACTGTGCACTAATATAGAGCTTGTCTTTTGTAATGCCAAATTACAACCACCTTAAACCCAATGGGTTGCAATGCCCAAGCTGTTTCTCCAGGAATTCAGATTATTGCGACAGCCAGGGGAGAACCGTCCAGTGCCGAGGAACTGAGGATCAATGTGTTGATATGACATTTGACATGAGTCTATGTGAGTAGAATTTCCAACTAGCAATGTCAGGGGAAACTTGCATAGTTTCTCTCTTTTTCTTTATTTCTGCATTGCTGCAGCAATGAAGAGGTCTTGGTTTAATACTGTGCATTTTAAAAATGTCTTTCGTTCATATTTTACCTAAGACCCTTTTATGTTGGGCACAATTTTGCTTAGCAGACTATATTGCCCATGCTGCTTCTGCTTGGCAAGGATAGAGGATGGTTGGCAAGGATGGTTTTAAATGTTTGAATTAGTTTATGTATTTTATGGTGTTTTTATTTGTGTTGTATCCTTTCTCGATCCAGAGGGAGAGGCGGGTAACAAATAATTTATTATTATTATTATTATTATTATTATTATTATTATTATTATTATTATTATTAGATTACACACACACCCGCCTGTTTGTCCATAGTCATAAGAACATAAGGAGAGCCCTGCTGAATCAGACCAAGGGTCCATTTAGTCCAGCACTCTGTTCACATAGGCCATCGCTAGACCTAAGGTTTATTCCTGGATCGTCCAGGGGTCAAACCTGTTCATCTAGGTGACACAAAGGGCATCCAGTGCTCAGGCAGGGGCGAACCCTGGATGATCCCAGGATAAACCTCAGGTCTAGCTGTGGCCTAGGTGACACAAAGGGCATCCAGTGCTCAGGCAGGGGCGAACCCTGGATGATCCCAGGAGAAACCTTAGGTCTAGCTGTGGCCCTAGTGGCCAACTAGCTGTCGACTAGCAACCCACAAACAAGACATGGCTCCAACAGCACCCTCCCACCCATATTCCCCAACAACTGATGCATATAGCTGAATGCCGCTAATACTTACAGATTATTAGGCTTTTAACGAATTATTGGGGGAGAAGGACTGGTCTGTCACCCACCCAACATCTTTTCTGCCTTTAAAGAGCTTTAAAGCACTTTGAAAACATTTTGAAAACTGTATATGCAGTGTGTCCTGGGCCCCAACAGTTGTCAAAACTGTTATAAAGCGCTTTAAAGCAGTAGTATAGATCCTGCCCTGGTCTATTTTTAAATGTATCTTATTATGCAGACTGTCCTGCTGCATACAGACCTGGGGGCTGTCTATATATCTTCTAACTACCACAATGGCTGCACAGAGGGGCCGCGTTGGTTATACAACACAGCCACCCTAGGGCTTTTACACAAAGTGAAGCATTAAAAAAAAAGTCAGAGACTTGCCATTATTTTCTTCAAAATGAGGTCATCATGGTCATAGAGTCATAGAATCATAGAATAGTAGAGCAGGAAGGTGCCTATAAGGCCATCTAGTCCAAACCCCTGCTCAATGCAGGAATCCATTGAGGTCCTTTCACCTTGCTCCAGCATTGAGCCTGGGGTGTTCCAGGGCAGATGGTGACCCTGATTGGTGGCCAGAAGATGAGCAGAGGGCAGGCCTGCCAAGCCAAATGGATGCCAGGAAGCCCGTGTTGCCTCCTGCTATCCGCCGCCACCCCACAGCAACTAAACTGCAGGGTTAGTGGCAATGCAGTACCATGAGGCAGGGCCCTGGGGAGAAGTAGCTTCATGAGTGACCCAAGGGCTTGTTAATTGAGATGGTGCAAAGACCTACCCTGAGATTTGGATCCAGGTTCTGGAGTAGGGGACACAGGCAAGGCATGCTCCTTGTTCTACAAGAGGGAGTTTTCAACTCCATATCCTACTTTTTCTTTTCCAGATGGATTACCCAATCAACGTATTACTGTGCAAGGTTGTGCAAACAAGGCTTTATGTTTCTACCCCATGGGGAAATCATATTTAGGTAATGGCCTGCTACAATTTGACATCTTCAGCAAGTACTGCCAGAGTGTCAAGGGATCATCCAAGCAGCCCGAAACAAAGGGGTAAATAGATGAGACGAGAACCCTCCTCCCCGTGAATTCCACCATTTGTAAAGGAAAGAAAGACATTGTCGCCCTATTGGTGAAAGCAAGGGAGGTCTGGGACCTCAGGATTCTTTGGTTTTCTTCTCTTTCTTTTCTGGATTTTTCTTCTTCTTCTGGTGAACAGCAAGAGAATTTCAAGGGGTCAGAACAAGAGGGTTTATATATGCTGATTTTGGACTTCTAGCTCAAGGGGATGCTGTTGTAGGCATGGGCACAGGGAGAGAGGGAGCTATGTTGTAGTTGCCTAAGATAGGGTGGCAAACATCCGACTGTGTCCGTGTGGCCAGCAATAGAAGTTCCTCTTCAAATATAGTGGAAAATTCTGAGAAAAGTCTTTTGGTTCTTCATTTACAATATCTGGATAAAGATCCCTTTGTTTAAGTTGAGACTTTGATGTAAATCATGTCAAAACAGTAATTTATTTACTCCTTTCCAGAAGTTCAGGTACTGAAGCTTGTTTGGCTAACTTATCCATTTGGTCATTCCAATATTTTCAGTTTGGATCAGTTGCTGTTCCATAAACCAACGTATGTTGAATAGGATCAGATTTAGGTTGTCTGTCTTCTAATAATTGAGCAAATTCCTTCCATATCTGCTTGTGTAACAATATATTGCCATCAATTTTCAAAAGCTGTGAATGTTTCCAATGTTTTAAATAATCAGCTAATAAATTTACTATATAAATGCAATATGTGAAACTAGTATCTTCTGATGACTAGGTACTATTTTTTTTATTTATTTATTTATTTATTTATTTATGATACTTATATACCGCTCCCATAGCCAGGGCTCTCTGGGCGGTTTACAGAAATTCTAAAATTGAGGTAAAAACAAGTATACAAAACTTAAAACTCTAAAACACAGAACATACACACATAAAGCATTAAAAACCGATTAAAAACTAAACATGTGGGTAATTAGGATGTGCCGCCATATGCCTGGGCAAAGAGGAAAGTCTTAACCTAGCGCCGGAAAGATAGCAGCGTTGGTGCCAGGCGAGCCTCATCAGGGAGATCATTCCACAGTCTGGGGGCCACCACTGAAAAGGCCCTATCCCTTGTTGCCACACTCCGAGCCTCTCTCGGAGTAGGCATCTGGAGGTGCCTAGGGCTATGGCTTCTGCTGCTTGAGCAGATTTGGGGGGACATGTTCCCATTAATTGTTGTTTGATCTTTTGTTCTAACTCCTGCATATCCTCCATATGGTTGCCCCTTATAATAAATGCAATTGCCTTTTTAATTCCAGGTCCCCTACCTTCCTGGTAGAGCACTGAGGCAAAAGCCTCTTCTGGAGGCCCCAGTTGAATCTGGGAAGATTGGCCAGGCATTGAGTTACTTGACTCCATGTTTTTTTAATTGAAGCAACTGGTACAGATTCCTATCCAAAACAGGCAACATTATTAAAAGACATCTCAACCAGCCCACTTAAACCAACCAATTGAATCAGGTCCTTCAAATGTAATCTAAAGAAAAAACACTACTTACAGTATTTTCTAGACTCTCAGAATCTAACTGCAAGCAGACAAATTACTTACAGGTTACCTCAAGTGCCAGTCACCACAATTTTTAATTTATGAATGTCATATACAAATTAACCACAAGATGGTGCGGCCAGATAAGACACATTATGGGAGTAAGAGGAACCTTCTTCTCTAGAACTATAGAAGAAAAGCCATAATTTATCAGTGTTTTTGTTAAAGTTTAAGGATCTGACTTTTATATATAGGTTGCAGTTTAGCTATTTATAATATTTTTTACACCAGCTGAACTCACAGATAAAAACAATGAAAGACAAACAAACTAGGGTGACCATATGAAAAGGAGGACAGAGCTCCTGTATCTTTAACAGTTGTATTGAAAAGGGAATTTCAGCAGGTGTCATTTGTATATATGGAGAACCTGGTGGAATTCCCTCTTCATCACAACAGTTAACGGTGCAGGAACTATACTAGAGTGATCAGATTTAAAAGTGGGCAGGGCACCTGCAGCTTTAACTGTTGTGATGAAGAGGGAATTTCACCAGGTGCTGCATGCATACAAATGACACCTGCTGAAATTCCCTTTTCAGTACAACTGTTAAAGATACAGCCTGTCCTCCTTTCCATATGGTCACCCTAAAACAAACAAATTTGCTTTGTGAAGCCAACAATGACTCACTTCTTATTCCTCTTGCTCCACTTTCTCTGACAGAGTGGTTTTGACTGAAAGTGACTATGGCACCCATACAGGTAAATACACCAGCAAAGGTTCTGTTGACTTTCCCAAGGTGGGCTGTACTGCCACCTATGGAAAATCATCCATCCCTAGACCCAAATAATATCTTATGTGTTATGTCTACATTTACAGTTACTCAATCAGTACTTTTCAAGAGCTACAAATCACTTGAAATTGTCTTGGCTGAGCCCCCAAAATGTGGGTACTTCTTCTACTCTATGCAAAAGGTTTTAGGGTAGAAAAGGTGTGGATAATAAGAGGAAGGAGGTGCTTGTGCTAACTAAAAAAATATGGGTTACAGGATGGGTTACAGTATTCGAGGCAATAAGCCTGTGTGCACCAGTTGCTGAGGAACATGGGGTCATCCTATGAAACTGATTTGTGGGAAATCCAATACAAATAAAAGGTAGTACTTCTTCACACAGCACATAGTTAAATTATGGAACTCACTACCACAAGATGTAGTGCTGGCCACCTATCTGGATGGCTTTAAAAGGGGGTTGGATAAATTCCTGGAGGCAAAAGCTATCAATGGCTACTAGCCCTGATGGTTGTGTGCTGTCTCCAGTATTCAAGGCAGTAAGCCTGTGTGACCAGTTGCTGGGGAACATGGAGGGGAGGGGGCTGTTGCACCATGTCCTGCTTGTTCATCCCTGGCTGATGGGTGGTTGGCCACTGTGTGAACAGAGTGCCAGACTAGATGGACCCTTGGTCTGATCCAGCATGGCCCTTCTTATGTTCTTATGATGTGAGGGCTATAGAATACAATTGTAAGATCCTTAGATCCTCGCCCAATTGATTCTATCATTCTATTTGAAAGGACTTGATGACTGAGAGTCCTTGGTTCATAGAAGGAAGATGTGAATATTCCAAACATCAAACATGTAGATAGTTAATTAATACAATCTATTCACATTGTGATAATGAGAGACAAGAATTGGAGATGTCTAGATCAAGATATATTTTTTAAAGGAACCAACATAACTCAAACCTATCATTATGAAAGAAACATATTTCACTATTCTATTTACTGGTTACCAGGAAAACCCTAACCAGAAGATCCAGAACTTCCACTGATGCATGCAACAATTATTTTTCCTTTTCTTTCCCCTTTGGATTATTTTCCTTTATTCTTTCTATTTTACTTTATATTGTATTGTATTTGCAGAACCTCCATTCACACCAGTTGTAAGCTTGGATAGGGTGCTTAATAAGAGGCTTATCAGTATTTTAGTGTAATTGTTTTGTTTAATTTTCTAAAACAGACCAAGAAAACCTAAACTGTCCAGAAAAAAATAATCAATCAAATAGATGGTCAACAAATAGATTTGATTCATGTGCATTGCCATGTTCCGCTGGTGGTTGCTAGGAGGTCACTTGTGTGAGCCACTGTCATGGCCTCTCCTCTACTCCACGTGCAGAGCTGGCTGTCCAAGCATGCCCAAGATGCTTGGCAGCTGTGCTTCGACGAGGAAGAGGGGAGGGGCAAGAGCCAATAAATGAGCTCCAATTCCCTCTCTCCTCTCCGGTGGCACCACGGAGAGGCCACCAATGGCATGCCTACATGCCTCAACTCCCACCCCCACCTGCAAATGCCTCCCCACGCCCAGGCTTCCCCAGGTGTGGCAGTTTTGCACTTCAAGAGAAACAAACCATATCAACTTGCTTCACTCTTTAAAAGTCGGTCCTGTCTTCAAGAAAGATGCCTGACTACTTTGCATAGCCTGTGATGCAGGAACTAGATGAGACTGAAGATGTTTCTCTACAATTCTTACAAAAGAGATGAAGAAGATGACTTTCAACAGACAACTGAGCATGAATTCATCTCCAGCTCAGTGATAGACGTCTTCACTCAATGCTACTAGAGTTTTAAGTCACCAAGAAACTAGAGAGTATCAGCAAACAAGATTACCATACATTAGTAAGCATGCAAATATCAGACATGTGAAAATATTACACTAGATTTACACGCTTAAATACATATATCACACCAATGTTAAAAACACACTATTAGTTTACCCAATAAGAAAATTCACAGATTTTTGTCTGTGAACTTCTTGTAAAAAATTATATAATTAAAAGAAATTTGAATGAGATGTCTCAGGAATGGGGTAATCCATATATGCATTATAATAATAAAAAAGCAATTGATAAGTTTGTTTGACATATCATAAAACCATATTTCTTTCATTGTATGGTTTTGTGAATGTCATGGGGGATGTAAGATTATTTCTTCATTTGAAATTTTACTAAATATGTGTAAGATTGGGGTTATAAAAGTTTGTTGGCATAGCATAGAGAAAGAAGCTTTTGGGGGCATAGAATGGGTTTAAATGGGTGTACAAGTGATAGGGTAGTGATTTAATATTACATGGGCAAGTAGGCATACACACACAGAATACTGTATCAAGGAGATGCTTTAGTTCAGATAAGGCCTGATGGGAAATGATTTGGAAATATGATTTGAGGTTGCTTAAAGACATTACTCATGAGGACTTGCAACTTGGTTACTCATGAGGACTTGCAACTTGGTTACTCATGAGGACTTGCAACTTGGTTACTCATGAGGACTTGCAACTTGGTTACTCATGAGGACTTGCAACATTAGTCATAAGAACTTGTGACATGTACTAACTGTAACTAGGTGAAGGGCCCAGGGTTAAGAACAGGTGAGGTTGTAGTTGGAAAAATCCCCATAAGAACAGAGAAGTAGACAGCTGAAGTCATGTCCGACTTAGAAGTAAACAAATACATCAGAAAGGGGTGGAATATTCTGGGAAGAAGATGGTCTAAATTTATGACATGGACCAATGTAATTAGCTATTTCAGAATAAATTAATATGTATTAGGAGGGAGGTCTTTGTCTTTGAGAGGGGTATTTAAGTCTGGACACAGAGGACAAAGATGTCTCCTTTTTCTCCTGCTGAAATTCCCTTTTCTATTCAATAGTTAAAGATACAGGAGCCCTGTCCTCCTTTCCTATGGTCACCATACCAAACCAGTTCTTTGGATTTGAAAAGCGTTTCTTTGGCCATTTCCCCTGCCCTTCCCTGTAACCAAGAATTACCACTTACTTATTTGGCATTAGAATAGTATCATGGTCCATGTGCTAAGGACATCATATACTAAGGAAACATTCTTTCTGTCTCTTTTAAAGATCCTGTGTCTCTTTTCAGGGCCATGCAGAAAGACCATAAACCACTGGACTCCATTATGCAAGGAAAAAAAATGGGTGCCTTGAAGAGGCTGAGGCTATAATACCATGATGACATATTCAGTACAAAATAAGGTCAAGGAAAGTTCTTCAAGCCAAACCCTCTCCTATCAGGAAACAGAATCTGATTAATTTGGTGCATAATCATAGGGCTATTTTTCACTAATCTGACAGTAGTGCTAGACATGCAAGAAAATAGACTGAAACCTGGGTGCTTCGTGGACATGTTTTTGCAAATCCATCGGTAAATCAGAGTTTAGGGAAGACTGGATGGCTCATCTGAACATTTGAAGGAGTTCCAGAAAAAACATCTCTGACATTTCAAAACCTTCTGTATCCAAACAAAATAGCTGACCACAGCTTCTGCCCTTGGGCTCCTCCCCTCACTCTATAAATTCCTATCCATAAACCCTTCCTACATCATTCACCTTCGGTGGTCCAGATCTGCTCCGCATTATCCCAGCTCTTGATCTTCTCATCACTATGAATGGGCTGTTGAGCACATGCCTCCTCTTGGCCTTGCTTTCTCCAGGTGAGAATAAACCAGGAGTCCTGGGTTCTTGATTTCAAGAAGAGAAAGATGCAGCTGGCCAGAGGAAGGCAAAAAATGTGTGAACTTCTTGAAGGCAGAAAGGGCATCTGGTGTTTTTGGATGGGAGGAGAGTGTAGGGAAGAACTCACTAGCAGAAGAGAAAGGCAGAATTCGGAGGTTATGTATTACCAGTAAGATAGAGAAAGCTCTTGTATTTTCAGGTCAGCTTCAGCACTAACCTATTTGTGGTTCAACGTAATAGACGGTATTACATTGCATTCCGCGTCCATCTGATGAAACAATCTATTGCTTATGTAATCTCATGTGGTGAGTGAGTCATGAAGATCCATCCAGTAAGACCCCAAGAGGTCCATAATAGGGGTGTGATCCGCTTCTCCTCGGATCGGAGAAGCAGAAGCGGATCGAGGTGATCCGCCTCCGCTACAGGCGGAGGAGAAGTGGATTGGGGGCTGGAGAAGCATGGCAAAGAGAAGCAACCATAAGCGGATCGCTCCTCTTTTCACGGAGCGCTCCATCTGCCATTTTGGATTTTTTTCGCCCATAGGATTGCATTGAGGAAAAGATTAGTGGATAACTTTTTTGTTTTTCAAGCTATCTATTTGAAACTCACTGTGCTTAGAGAGTCGTGGGTGGGGGTCATTTTGAGCCTATTTCAGTACTTCGCGTGTGGCGGTTTGCTTGCTATATTTTGTTTTTAAACTAGGGTAAAAAAAGCGGGAGAGGTACCTTTTTGAAGTGCTGAGAGGCAGATTCAACTCCTAATCATCATCACCTGATGAAGCATTCTCCAATCCCAACTTGGGATACTGGGAAATTTTTCTTTCTTAGTCTCTGAACAGACTTTTCCCAGTGTTTTTTAAAACAGTAGCCCCACCAAACGCACAAACACAACCTGAAATCATATACTAAGCAAATAAATAACAGATAGGAAACACAGCATTGCTACCCACCCTAACCTTGGTGAACAACTGAATAGATGTGGTGCAAGGGGATGAGGTCCCCTAAGGCATGTGGACGTGCCCAGTGCACACACTCCTGTACTTGGAGGGTCATCAGAACCCTCCAAAGATTAACCAGTGGAGAAGCTATGCCTGTCAGGAGTTGAAGTGTCAGGTAGCTTCTTAAAGACTGGTACTTACTTAGGGCCAGTCAAATTGGCATAGTTCCCCCTCACCCTGGGCACGTCCACTTTCCTCTTACTGGTAAAAGACAGACATAGCCTTTTTTTAAAAAAATCTTCTTGTTGATGTTTATTCAACAACACTGCTGCTTTTAATTCCACCCCTCCTTTGTTTATTTATTTATTACATTTTATACACCCTATAGCCCAAGCTATCCTGGCGTTTCCTCTTCAGTGAAGTCAGGCAGGCTTTCATTGTGGTTCAACTCCTTGTTGTTGTTGTTGTTGTTGTTGTTGCTATTAATATTAATTAGTACTGCTATTATTAATGTTATTATTTTGTTGTTGTTTAATAATGGCTGTGATCATAATGCAGTCAATCAACTCTGAAGCAAGGATCACAAAGCTTTGCTCTTATCCTCCTAGCCTCCTAGTTATGGGATGCAAAAGAAAAGGCATCTCTCTGTGCTGCTCCCACTTCACAGGGTTGGTTTGCATTACTTGCTTTGAAACAATCCTTGGCTCACTTTGTTGTGCCCCCAGAAATGTCTGCTCCATGCCTGCCTTCCCGCCTCTGCCTGGGTGCTGTTGTTTTGGGGTATCTGCTGGAACTGACTTCCCGATAGATCTGTGGCATATCTCTGCCTGCCTCTCTGCCCGCCTGGTGCCTGGGAGCTGTACTACATGATGAGATTTGTGGTTCAACCCCACAAGCCTCTGGCATGCTTGCTGCCAGTGCTGCCTGTCCTCCTCTGTGCCCGCCTTGCAGGGATGGTTTGTGTGTGTCTTGCTTTGACTCAGGGGATAATTCCTTCCTGTGCTCACTTAGACTTTTTGAAGTTCCAAATACATTTTTCAAGTGTGGAAGAAGATTCATATTTAGGTTTATCTACTCCCCAATTCATGGCATGTTGGGATTTCCTTTGGAAAAGCCATAAATAAAGAAAGCCCATTGAGCTGTCTGCAGTTTTAAAAATCCCTGAGATACTGGGGTGTTAGATTTTCAAAAATCCCTCAAAAATCAGGGGATGCTTGGATTTGCTTGTGGCTTGGTATGCATGTGTATACATGGATCAGCTGTCATGATGCCTAATTTGAGGTTTCTAACATGAAAATTGATGGAGTTCTAGCATGGGACTTGAATTGGGGTGAGTTAAAAGGGGAAAACCCCGCCAAAAAACAGGGGATGATGGGATTTGCTTGAAACATGCCACGAATGTGGATCTAGATGGCATCTGTGAGGGTGCCTGCTTCAAAGTTTTTATCTTTCAAAATGTCAGAGTAAATCCCATTTCTGAAAATGGGGTATCAGATTTTCAAAACTCCCCCCAAAATCAGGGGATGCTTGGATTTGCTTGAGGCTTGGCATGCATGTGTATACATATATCAGCTCTCATGGTGCCTAACTTGAGGTTTCTAACATTAAGAATTAAACTGTTTTAAGATTTCTACCCAGGAGATCTTGGGAACTGTAGTTCAATGGGATGAGTAAGGGAGCCCTCACATGAACTATTCAACCCCTGAACCACACAGCAATACCCAGGATCCTGTGGAGTGAGTCCTAATTGCTCAACTTGTATAACGCCAATGTAAATTTATACTGTGAAAATGTGTTTCAACATCCCTATCCAGGCTAGAGATGGGGGAGAAATTTGGTCAGTTTGTCTTATAATAAAGACTTACCTCATTTCATATTTTCAAACAAATATAAAAACAGAAATTCAGTTAAACTCTGAAATTTATATTTCTCTAAAACATGTATAGGGTTGCAACTTAAAGAACCTCACAATGATATTAGCAAAATGATGAAAACCAGAAATGTTTCGACATGGCTTTAACCTTATTAAAGGACGTGAAAAAGAGAATTGTGTCACGTTGAAGAACAGTAATACCCTTAATCCATCTGAAAGGCTTTGGGCTGCAATCCAAAACACACATCCTGGGGGGAAAGGAAAGAAACTGGGGGGGGGGGGAGGGGGACTATTTGTTAAAAACTGTGTGACTTACGTAGGCAACTCTTTGTCATGTCTGCAGTGGCACCTTTGAGATGTAAATCATGTTTTGGCTGTTCTGATGTATGCCGTGATGAGAATACGGTGACAGTAAAGTGTAAACAAGATGAAGATGCTTGCATTGTCGCCTCTGCTGATGTTGGAGCAAGTGAGTGAGATGTGTTTTCATTCCATTTAGCATACTGTGTTTTCATCATCTGGACTCTGCAACGGTCAGGGGGACTCACATCTGTTAGTGGGGAATCACTCCAAAACATTGACCACACCAAATTTCAACATCCCGTACCCTGAACGTCTTTGCATCCAGTACACTCTCATCTAGTACTAAGAAATCAAGGGATGCAAGATCATGTGACCTAGGCAGGATCTACACTATTGCTTTATAGCTGTATTGAAGTGCACTGACAACTGTTTGGGCCCATGACACATACCATATACCACTTTCATAGTGCTCTTTCCTGCTTGGTGTAGATCTGGCCCTAGATGCATCTCATGTCTAACTCTACTGCCCCTGTTTTGGGAGAAGATGTTTCAGGTAATCAATCAGAAACAGTTTCAGAACTAGAAGACGCAGTGCCAGACACCAGCCAGCCTGTACAAGTGGGGGAGGAAGCTCTCACGGGCAATTCCCCAGCTGGGAGTCAGCCCTCTCCAGAGCTTCTCTCCTCAAGGCAAAATCCTACACACTCAGTGGAAAGTGAGCTTTCTTCCGGGGGTGAGCGACACGACAAACTAGCTGCTGGAAGCTGAAATGCACAGTGTGAAAGGAAGGTGTGAAAAAGTCAGAGAGATTACGCCAGAACCTGCCACCACACCAGGCGATCTGAAGTTACCTGCGGGCATTTGAGAAGTAGCTTCTTATTCTTCTTGAATGAACAATTGTCTTGCTTAGTTTGCATAGTTTTGCCTAGGGGGACGTTTCCACGAAGTTAGACTCTCTTTATTGCTTAATAAAAGCTTTGTGGATTACTTAGCAAGCCTCGTCATTTGCCTCCCATCGAAAGTAAGAGCATGCTGAGAAACACAACAATGCACATGTGAATCAGCCCTGATGCTCTGTCAAAAATTCAGGTTGGAGTCCATATTTTTTTTCTTTCCGTCACAGCTTCTCTTCCCCCCTGGCAATGAATTGTGAGATTTGTATATCAATGAGTGATGTCTAGGGATTCTGGAGAAAGAAGTCTGAGCAGCCTCATGAAATGACAAGGGAAGCACCATGTACATTGATGGTGCTATATAAATAAATAAATAAATAAATAAATAAATAAATAAATAAATAATGGAAGATTTGACCAAAGTTGGTAACTCAACTGGGGATTTCAAATGCCCTTTCCAGATCAACTTGTCTTCCCAGGTTTGCTCATAGCCAAACATCTGTGTTGAGGTTTATTGGCAAGGCCAGATGTAGAATCATAGAATAGTAGATGTGGAAGGGGCCTATAAGGCTTCCAGCACCTCCTGAAAGCTGCTCTTTTCAAGGAAGCATTCCTCAACTGAACAGCCACTATTATTTTTTATCAGTACTTCCTTTTAAAATGATCAGTTTTAGTTTTCTGTTTTTAATCTTCTTTCTTTTTATTGTTTTATTCCTATGTGAACTGCTCCAGAATCTATTTCAGATATGGCGTGGTATACTGTACATAGATAAATAAATAAATTAGCTGAAGCCGAGAGAGCAAGGGAACGGTGGTGTGGGTTAACATGACTTGAATTGGGGTGGAGGTAGAAAGTGCATCATATATAAGGTGAGGTCATCTAGCTTTGGTCTCCAATTTAATAAAAAAATTGTATCCTATCATTTGTTTCAGTCATGGACCAGTGATGCCTGGTTCTGAATTTAGAAGGGAAACCAGACATAATAGTGTCCACTCCTTTTGGACCATCCATTTTTGGTAGTCAACATTTCTTTTTCATTCTCTTCCACAGTGGGTTTTCCATTGACTTTCACTTACAAGGGATGTACCAAATCCAGAGAATGCACATTAGGCCATCCTTCTTCGGTGACATTGGGTGCTAGAACTGGTGAAATGATAAACTGCTGCTGCCAGACAGATGAGTGCAATGTAGACGATCTGCCACGTAAGTATGTCCATCTTTTTCAACTCAATCTCCATTAATCCAGAAGCTGGTTACAGACATTCCAGCATAAGAAACAGCAGCCTAGAGGAGGCCATGCAGAGAGGAATGATCGTTCTCAATGGCTGAGCTCACCAGGGGCAGGGTGGGGGGTTGTGTGAATTCCAGTCAGGTCTCCACACCAGTAGACTGGCTCCCATGTATGTGAATGGATGCCATTGCATTTGGGGACACTCTTGCTGCACTAGCAAAATCTGCCTTACACTCTTTACACTGAGGCCATGGCCGGAGGGCAATGATCTCGCGATTTTATGATTGCAAGTTCGTTGCCCTCATTTACGCGTGGTGTGCGACATCATGGCCACCATTTTGGATTCAAAATGGCTTTCTAGGAGGAGGGATTTCTCCGCTGTGGCACCCCGGTGGTGGAATGAGCTCCCCAGAGAGGTCCGCCTGGCACCTACACTGTACTCCTTTTGTCACCAACTGAAGACCTTTTTATTCACTCAGTATTTTAACACTTAATTTTAACTTAATTTTAATTTTTACTGTTCTAACTCTGTATTTTAATCTTATATCAATTTTGCTGCATGGTTTTATCCTGGTTGTGCTTTTTATACTGTATTTTGCATTTGTGCTTTTAACCTGTTGGTTGTTTTATTATGGTTTTAATTTTTTGTGAACCGCCCAGAGAGCTTCGGCTATTGGGCGGTATAAAAATGTAATAAATAAATAAATAAATTCAGTTTTTAAAAGGAAAGAAGCACACGAGCGCTTGTGTGCAAAGGGTAAGGGATTTTTTTTTAAAAAAAAACTCAGCCTCACCCCACCCCACCCCTGAGGGGCTCTGTGCCCTGCTCCCAGCTCCTTGTAGTTACTCACAAGGAGCCGGGACAACCTGTGACACCCAGCCACACGTTCTGCGGTCTCGGGATCATCCCGAGACCACAGAAAAAGTGGGATTAAAGTGTAGGGTCATATCCCAGGCCAAGGGTGGGATCATCCTTCCCTGCTCCTGGGATCCCTTGTGTGTCATGTGGATGCACAGGGATGATCCCTGGACACTCGGGCCTGGTCTAGCCATGGCCTGAGTGTCCCATAGATAAAGAACACCACTTACAGAATACTTTCCTGTTTGAAAGAACTGTTTAGAAATATTTGTAAAAAAAAAAAAGAAAGATCTCATTGCACAGTTATTATTATTATTATTATTATTATTATTATTATTATTAATTTATATAGCACCATCAATGTACATGGTGCTGTACAGAGTAAAACAGTAAATAGCAAGACCCTGCCGCATAGGCTTACAATCTAATATGCATCCCTCTTTTGGATGAGATTGTATAGGATTTTGAAAAAATGGGATGGTCATGGAACTGTGTGGTGACTCCAGGACTTGGTTTTTGCAGTGTCACGTAACCTTCAACCCAATGGGATGCGATGCCCAGCCTGCGTCTCATCAAGTGTGCATACTTGCAACAGCAACGGGACAACCGTCCAGTGCCTTAGCAATCAGAATCAATGTATGGCATCAGTTTTCGACATAAGTGTCCGTGAGTATTCATTTATTACATTTCTGTACTGACCAATCACCAAAAAGTAGAGTTTCCAACTAGCAAAGCTGGGGAAAACCTGCATAGTTTCTCTCTGTCATTTGTCCCTTTGCTCATTTGCTGTAGCAACAAAGGCAATGGGCAAGTCTTGTTTTAATACTCTTTGTTTTAGAACTTCTCTCATGAAAACTTTAGCTAAATAATACCGACCCTCTTACATGGGGCACAATTTAGAATAGCAAGCCATATAGCCAATCTTGTCCTGTGCATCTGATGCTATGAAGAAGAGCTCCTTCTACTCCTTGGCAAGAACAGAAGAATTTCTCACCAAACCCCTTGCCTGTTTCTTCATATTTGTATATCAAGTTATATTCTTGCAGATTCATAGGATTATTATTATTATTATTATTATTATTATTATTATTATTATTATTATTATTTATTTGTATCTCACCTTTTGCCCAATACTGGGCCTCAAGGCAGCCTTACAAAATTTAAAACATATACATTTTAAACCTAGGAAAAGAAATGTACAAAAATAAAAAATATACTATTAAAACATTAAACGTTTAAAATACATGACAATTTTAGAAGTCCTTAACATAGATAGAAGACCAGATTATTCTCCAAAGGCCTGCAGGAACAAACAAGTTTTTGCCTGCTTCTGAAAGCCCATCAAGGAGGGAGCCAGCCTAGCTTCCCCGGGAAGAGAGTTCCAGAGCACCGGAGCAGCCACCGAGAAGGCCCTCTCCCATGTTCCCACCAAGTGCGCCTGTGAAGATGGTGGGAGTGGAAGAAGGGCTTCCCCAGAAGATCTCAAAGCATGGGCATGCTCATAAGGGAGAATACAGTCTTTCAGATAACCTGGACCCAAGCCATATAGGGCTTTATAGGTCATAACCAGCACTTTGAATTGTGCCCAGAAACAGACTGGAAGCCAGTGGAGCAGTTTTAACAGGGGAGTTGTATGCTAATGATTAGATAAGTGTTACTCCTCGAATGCCCTTGTATATTTTGAAATGCATTGTATGTGTGCAGACTGTTTTGCTGCAGGCTCGTTAATCAGCATGGGCACAGACCTACCCTGGGACAGGGATCCATTTTGGGGGAGTAGGGACCTCGGGCAAGACACACTCGTTGTTCTATAAGATCCATAAGCAAAACTTATTCTATGCACATTCTTCTTTTTCTCTTCCAGTTGGATTACCCTATAAGCGTATTGCTATCAAAGGCTGTGCGAATGAGGATTTGTGTTCCTTGCTCAGTATTCCTTCTTCACAATTTGCTAATGGCCTGATGAACACCAACGTCATTAACTGGAACTGCCAAAGTGCCGAGGGATCATCCATACCGCCTGTAAACTAAAGAGTAAACAGAAGAGACCCAAGCCCATGTATTTCGCCTCCCCATGTATTTCGCCTCCCCATGTATTTCACCATTGGTATAAGTGGGTTGACGTTGTGGCCCTAGGGTGACAGCAGTGGAGATCTGGGTCTCAGGATTGCTGGGTTTTCTTCTCTCCTTTCTCTGGGTTTTCTTTTTTCTTCGGGATTCTAGTGGACAGGGAGAGACTGGTGTCAGATATAAGAGGGCATAAATATGCTGATTTGGGGGTGCCTAACTCAAGACGTTTTGTTCATCCATTCCTGGTGCAGGAGATGCTATCGTGGATATGGGCATAGCCAGTGAGGATGTTGCGACATTGTGCTTTCCTGTACATGCTCATCATGTTGAGAGAGGACTTTATACTGTTAGTTTTACCCTACCCTGTGCCTGCTTACCCTACCCTGTGCCTGTTGGCATTCTCTTCCCCTCCTTATTGTTTTACTATGATTTTATTAGATTGTAAGCCTATGCGGCAGGGCCTTGCTATTTACTGTTTTACTCTGTACAGCACCATGTACATTGATGGTGCTATATAAATAAATTAATAATAATAAGGGAGAGGGCAAGGCCAGAAAGTTATAGTAGCTAGAGTTGTGCTAAAAACTCCACCTGACCTTTTGCAATGTCTTCATTTCCCTGAGGAAGAAGCAGATACCTTTCTGCCTCTTTCACAGAGATTTTGAGAAGTCTGGAGATGTGCAGGCCTTCAGTGTTCCTCTACTGGAAAGAGGTGGCTGAGCAGATGTATGTGTAGGCTGTATTTTACCATTTTTGTCCCACTCCGCACTTTGCAGCCTCCCTTGCTGGCCGTACTTCAAGGAATGCCCCCCGAGAAGACTTGACCACTCCTTCCTTGGGGCTTTCTGTGCTGCTGAATACCCAAAAGTGGAGCAAGGAGTTATTATTCTTTTTGTTCTTCTTGTTAAAATGAATGAGTGAGTGAGTGAAATCTTTATTGCTAAAAGCGATAAGCCATCCCAATTTGACATAGTTAGAAAAATAAAAATACAAGTAAAAAAGATGAGCTCAAGTAAATGGAATAAATATAGATAATTTAAAATAAAATAAAAATGCTAAACAAAAATACAAGAATATAAAAATACAAAATCACATGTACATAAATTAAGAGCTCCCCAGTGGGGTACTAGAACAACACTTATAAAAAGGGTGAAATCTCCAGCTCCCTATTACAATATTTGTTGATGGTCTTGATGCCTAGCTCTCAACTTACTTGCAGCCAAGGCAAATTTTGCAACCAGAGCAATAATAAATGCATTATCTCGTCTAAATAATAATGTGCAACAACAACAAAAATGCTCCACTCAGCTTTCCTGCACTCAGCAGGCAGCAGTGCTGGAAAGCCCAAATGGAGGAAATTCTGGTGAAGTCTTCTCAGAGGCTTTTCAGGAACTCTTTGTAACAGTCTCTGTCCACAGATGTGGTATGGTTTGGAGGCTATGTGGTGTGTGGATTACTTTTCACTGAATCATGATCCAAATAAATTGGTACAGCAAATAAAATCTGTGTTTTGGATATTTTTCAAATGAATATTTGAATGTACAAGAGGAGTCACGTTTGAGGGGGAAATGGCAATGTGTCATTTCATCCTAACATCTCTCTCATAAAAGGCTAAGGTGATGCGTGGCAATGTGTGGCACCAGGCTTCTGAGCAATGACATGCTGAGCTATGAGAAGAACTTTGTATGCTGGAGGTTCTGAGCTATGAGAAGAACTTTGTGTGGCTAAGCAACAGGATATATAAAAACAGCTGGGAGTGGGGGCAGCTGGGAAGGGATCAGGGGGAATGGCTGGGAAGGGGGAGCCCAGATAGTAGGCTGGGTGAGTCACTGATATGTGCAGGCCTCAAGTAAATCCCATCAGTTGACGGGCAGGTAAACAGGTGGAAGTGGCTGGAAGGGAGTAGAGGAGAGTACCTGGGGCGTGGGGGATGGGAGTCCACACCAGAAAAGCTGGAAAAGTATGATATGGAGCAATAAGTACTAGTGTGCAGAGGATCTGTGTGAGTCAAGATAGTAAACAATAAAAAGTGTCCTCTCTTTGAGCATCAGGAACCACAGTGATGAAGTATCTAAGCTCCAGTGACGCAGTGTCAGCACGCAAGCGAATTAATCCCCTGTGCAAAGAGAAAGAAAATGCTAGTTATTTTTTATATATGAAATTACTTCAGGCAATCCTTTAACATTAATTTGCAATCATAAATCATCAGGAAAAGCCAAAACAAACATATAGCAAAGGGAGCTAATCCCAGAAGGGTACTCATTTAGAATCATAGAATAATAGAGTTGGAAAGGGCCTATAAGGCCATCGAGTCCAACCCCCTGCTCAATGCAGGAATCCACCCTAGAGCATCCCTGACAGATGGTTGTCCAGCTGCCTCTTGAAGGCCTCTAGGGTGGGAGAGCCCACTACCTCCCTAGGTCACTGGTTCCATTACTGTACTGCTCTAACTGTCAGGAAGTTTTTCCTGATGTCGGCTTCCCTTGCTCGGCTTCGTCCATTTTCTTCTGCTGCCCCTTATGCCTGGAACGCTCTTTTCCTCTCCAATTCCTCTCCAAGTGGAGAGATTAGCAGAGTATACAGCGTTCCAGGTAAGATTCAGAGAAAGCAAATACAGCCACAGAGATAAACGACAGCAACAGTAAATTCTTCAGCAATACTTTACTGAGTTAAAGTCATGGAGATCTTATTTACAATATTATACAATATACTCACAGAAACGTCATATTCACAGAGGAGAGTAAAGACATGCTTTTACACAAGACTTATATACACAGCAGTATCTTTCTCTACCAATTTACAGCTTAACAGTCAATCAATCACACTTGTCAGGTCGTTAACCAATTATCCAATTATCTCCTGACCTTTAAGTGGCTGATGTAACTCCTTGCAACACTTGCAATTGCCTGGGTGACATTGAAACTATGGATATTAAAAATCAAAACCCAGACACTCCTCTGGGCCCGCCCGCCAATGCCCGCCTCTCTGCCTGCCTGCCTGCCTGCCCATGCCCGCCTGCCCATGCCCACCTGCCTTGGAGCCGTCCTTGTGAGGTAGCTGTATCTGCTGGGACTGACACCCCCAGAGATCTATGGCTTACTTGTGCAAGGTACCAGCTCCTCTGGGCCCGCCTGCCCATGCCCACCTCTCTACCTGCCTGCCTGCCTGCCAGCCCATGCCCACCTGCCCACCTGCCTGACTGCCCATGTCCACCTGCCTGGGAGCCGTCCTTGTGAGGTAGCTGGATCTGCTGGGACTGACTCCCCCAGAGATCTATGGCTTACTTGGGCAAGGTACCAGTTCCTCTGGGCCCTCCCGCCTGCCCATGCCCGCCTCTCTGCCTGCCTGCCTCTCTGCCTGCCTGCCTGCCTGCCAGCCCATGCCCGCCTCTCTGCCTGCCTGCCAGCCCATGCCCGCCTGCCTGCCTGCCCATGCCCGCCTGCCTAGGAGCCGTCCTTGTGAGGTAGCTGGATCTGCTGGGACTGACTCCCCCAGAGATCTATGGCTTACTTGGGCAAGGTACCAGCTCCTCTGGGCCCGCCAGCCTGCCCATGCCCGCCTCTCTGCTTGCCTGCCTGCCCATGCCCGCCTGCCTGGGAGCCATCCTTGTGAGGTAGCTGGATCTGCTGGGACTGACTCCCCAAGAGATCTATGGCTTACTTGTGCAAGGTACCAGCTCCTCTGGGTCCACCCGCCAATGCCCGCCTCTCTGCCTGCCAGCCCATGCCCGCCTACCTGACTGCCCATGCCCGCTTGCATGGGAGCCGTCCTTGTGAGGTAGCTGGATCTGCTGAGACTGACTCCCCTAGAGATCTATGGCTTACTTTTGCAAGGTACCAGCTCCTCTGGGCCCACCTGCCCATGCCCGCCTCTCTGCCTGCCTGCCCGCCTGCCCATGCCCGCCTGCCTGGGAGCCGTCCTTGTGAGGTAGCTGGATCTGCTGGGACTGACTTCCCCAGAGATCTATGGCTTACTTGTGCAAGGTACCAGCTCCTCTGGACCCTCCCGCCCATGCCCACCTCTATACCTGCCTGCCTGCTTGCCAGCCATTGCCCACCTGCCTGCCTACTTACTACAAGGCAGCTTGGAAACAAGCCATCCTTGCCTCACTTCCTTGTGCCTCCAGAAATGCCTGCTGCCTGCCTGCCTGCCTGCCTGCCTGCCTTCCCCCCGGGTTGCTGCTGTGGTGGAGCATCTGCCGGGACTGACTCCTCCCCCATAGATCTATGGCATATCTCTGCCTGCCACACTGCCTGCCTGGTGCCTAGGAGATGGGCTTTGTAGTTTGTGCCCAGCAGCCTCCGGCATGCTTGCTCCCAGTCGTCCTCCTCTGTGCCCGCCTCAATGCGTTACTGCTGGCTTAGAAAGAAACAAGCCATCCTTACCGCACTTCCTTGTGCCCCCAGAAATGTGTGCTGCCTGCCTTCCCTCCCTTCTCCCCTGCCCACCTCGCAGGGATGGTTTGTGTGTGTCTTGCTTTGTCTCAGAGGACAAGTCCTTCCTGCACTCACTTAGACTTTTTGAAGTTCCAAATCAATTTTACAAGTGTGGAAGAAGATTCATAGGTTTATCTACTCCCCAATTCATGGCATGTTGGGATTTCCTTTGAAATGGCCCCATTGAGCTGTCTGCAGCTTTAAATCCCTGAGATACTGGGGTGTCCAATTTTCAAAAATTCCCCCCAAATCAGGGGAGGCTTGGATTGCCTTGCAGCTTGGCATGCATGTGTATACATGCATCAGGTGTCATGGTGCCTAACTGGAGGTTTCTAATGTGAAAATTGACATAGTTCTAGCATGGGACTTGATTTGGGGTGAGTTAAAAGATTAAAGCCCTGCCAAAAATCAGGGGATGATGGGAATTGCTTGAAACTTGGCATGAATGTGGATCTACATGGCATCTGTGAGGGTCCCTGCTTCCAAGTTTTTACCTGTCAAAATGACGGAGAACAGCCCATGTCTGAAAATGGGGTGTCCGATATTCAGAAATTCCCTGAAAATCAGGGGATGCTTGGATTTGCTTGACGCTTGGCATGCATGTGTATAAATGGATAAGCTATCATGGTGCTGAGTTTGAGGTTTCTAACATTAACAGAAAAAAAGTTGTTGGCTTTTTTGGATTTCAATGCAAGCCTATGGGGGGGAAAGCGGAGCTCCGATCCGGATCCGGAGCTTCGCAGGGAACCGGAGGGGACTATAGGCGAAGCGGAGTGGACCCAATCCGGAAGTTGCGGATCTGTAAGAGAAGCGGATCGGGGGGTCCGTGCACACCCCTACTGTCTACTGTATATAGCCCTATGTCTTCTTTTTGCATCAGTTGATAGCAGATCTTTGTGTTAGCTCATTATTTATTTTTCAAACAATGTCGCAGAAATGCTCGGAAAACATAGAAGAAGTACTGGATGTAGACAACATCATGCAAAGAACCCGTATACTTTCATGACTAACCAATTGCAATTACAGAATAAATGCTTCATGTGGAGAACCCCTGATAGAGCCAGGAAACAACTCTTTCCATTTCCCCTCCCTCCCAGCCTTGCTCTTTCTCTCACTGCCTCCTCTTGACTAGCCAGATCCTCATGGCAGCCATTATGCGACTAGCCCCATCTTCAATGGGAGTCATTTTGTGGTGGTGCCCACAGAAGTCTCTCAGATTTCCAAATAGGCCCACAGATCCAAAAAGGTTGGGGCCCATGTTATACTAACTGGTTGGGGAGCCCAAGCTTGCAGGATATGTCAGTTCAGCACACAGTACTTAAACAGCCTTTTGATCTGTCTGTACACATTACTCTCATTCCCTGACATCTTCTTCAATTGACAAACACAGGCATGGAATTAACTAACTGATTTATTTTGCCACATCAATTCATTATCATGATTCAGTTAAAATTTAACCCATACACCATATTTTCTTGATCGGTAGCCTCCAAGCCCCACATGTTTACCATCATTTCTCAGTCTCACAGCATCCTATTTACCCTCCACCAAATGCCAATAAGAAGACCCAGAAATCCTGAGTCCCAGACACTGTGTACATCCATCAATAGCTCCCACTACCCAATTACCTCCCCCATTGCCACAAATGGTAGAATCCAGAAGGTGGAAGGCTTCACCTCCTCCTAATTAGCCTGGAGATCAGGGCTGATTGGAGCTTCATTTGCGGCAGAGCACTGGGTTTTCTTGGTCTCAATTCTCAAGAAACCATTCAACTGACGTTTTTCTCCACTTGCAAATTTACAAAAATCTTGTGTTGCACAGCCTTGGAAGTCAAGTTGCATTTTTCCGATAAAAACTGGGGTTTGAGGGGAAAGAAAAGGCATATTTACATGAGTCCAGAGGATAATAGGGAGGGGTTTTAATTATCACCTTCTTTATATGTACAAAACATGTTCTGATCATATCATAAAATGAAAATGAAATTCCATATATATAAAGTTGTTGGGGTGTTGTTGTTTTTTAAAGTACAAGAATTGGTTATGAAAAACATCAAATAACGCATTAATTTCAATCCCATGTTGATATTTCAAGAAAATCGATGAAATCTAATTTTATATATTGCTTTCCCAACATTATTTCAAGGTATGTTCAGTTCATTAAGCTGTTTTAATTCTTATAGAGCTAATTAAAAAAATAAAAAAGCAGCACAGAGGTTTTTTTAAAAAAACCAATGTGATATAAAATTGTTTTATTTAGCAGAGGGAGAGAAGAGGAACAGGACTATTTCACCACCTGTCCTAAGAAGCCACTTCCCACAACTGCCACCTAGTGGGTGCCATTCCAACAGGGTACCTGAACTGTTTCCAATCCTACCTGTAACTTAAACTTGCTTTTTAAATCCTCCCTCCTCATTCTTCCATCATGCCTCAAATTTAGATGTTTAGCCTGAGGACAGGAGCGTTTATGCTATTTATTTTATTTATTTATTTATTTATTTATTTATTTATTTATTACATTTCTATACCGCCCAATAGCAGGAAATCTCTGGGCGGTTCACAAAAATTAAACATTCAAAGTATAAAACAACAGTCTAACTTTACCTATTTACCTTTATCATCCAGTATGGGAGCTTTGGGGCTAAAGTTTAGAGTACAAATACTTTAAGTGAATACAAAAATAAATTTAATCTGGGGTGTGCTAGAAATTGCCCACACAAGGAATAGATGCCAGGAGGAGGAGGAGGAGGAGGAGGAGCAAGAGGAGGAGGAGCAGGAGGGGGAGAAGGAGAAGGAGAAGGAGAAGGATGGTCTTTCCAATGGGTGATAGAGAAGAGTGAGTATACAACACAGCAAATAGGAAGGCTATATTGGATACTGGGAGTGTCATGCCAAGAGATCCCCATAATATGAGCTGAGACTGCCAGATTATTCCTCATATATATATATATATATATATATATATATATATATATTTGCAATAAGTTGCAATCAATAAATCAGATATCCTGGGGTGAGTCAAATTAAATGCATGACCATTCAGGTTTTGTTTTGTTGGGTGTGTTTTTTTAAAAAAGCTAAGAGTTATAATTTTGGAGGTTCGGGATAATTCAGAGCTTGCTGTTCCCTTGATTTCTTTTATTTCTCCTTTCCAAAATGATTGAACAAGGGTCCATCATTTTCATCCTGAAAGGGGAGAGAATTTGGTTTGGTTCATTATCTTGATAAGTAGTTACCAAAATACACAATTTTCTTCATAAACAGAATGGAAATAACTTAAGAAAACTTGGAAATAACTTAAGAAAACCTGATGAATGCATGCATCCAGGCAGAGGGGCTATGACTGTTTAGTTCCTAAAAATCTGGGTTTCTGCATTGCTTTTACATTGTGTCAAGAGGACCAGAGCCCTGTTTTTACTTCAGAATAGAAGTGGATAGTTTTAAGACCGTTTTTTAAAAAGTTTTTCCCCACAGTTTGGCCTACAAATTCCTGTCTGTTTCACAGTTGGTCTCATGCATCTGCATACACACACACACACACACACACACATCAGAAACAGATACATGATATACAAACAAAGCTAAGATAATAGTGAAATAGTAATATTTCACAATATTACTAATCAACTTAACAGTCTAACAGCATTTAAGAAAGCTTAATGCGTTCCTGCATTGAGCAGGAGGTTGGACTCGATGGCCTTGTAGGTCCCTTCCAACTCTGTTATTCTATGATTCTATGATTCTATGAAAGCTATTAAGACTGTTCTCTTCGGTCATTCCTATCCAGTGTAATTTTAGGATGTTTTAAAATGATTTTAGGATGTTTATTAAATGATTTGAGGCTGTTTTAACAATATATATTATGCTTTAATTCAGTTATAAGTATTTTATGTTTGCTGTTGTTCCCTGCCTTGATCGGAATGGAGAGGAGGGTAAGAATTATTATTATTATTATTATTATTATTATTATTATTATTATTATTATTATTATTTTCAATAAAACAACACAATGCCCAGTCTTGCTTCTGCTGGCCACAAAACAGAAACTGTGAGAGAAAACATCCCAAAATCCCCTCCCAAACATGCTTCGGTGCCCGCCTCCCCAGTCCTACAGTCAGGTGGAAACTCTACTCACATTGAGAGAGGGAACCAACAAAATCGATGCACTGCGTCTCATCATTATAGCAATTCACAGTCTCTGTGCCATTGCAATTGTTCTTATTTCTGTCGTAACAGGCCGGACACTGAAGCCCGTTGGGTTTCCGAGGCGGCACTGAAAAAAACAACCACTGCAGTCAAAACAGGGATCCAGACCATTTTTATATGTAATGCCATGATGGCCCTTTCTACACCTAGGATTTTCCATGGATCATCCCTGGATCATCCCTGTATGTCCAAATGATGCACAGCGGATCCCAGGATCAGAGAGGGATGAGACCTCAGTTATCACAGTTTTACCATGGTCACAGGACAATCCAGAGGACCGTGGGCAGTGTGGGCACCCATCCCGGCTTCTTCCCTCTTCCCCACGAGTAGCAGGGGTCATCAGAAGGAAGGAGCGGGATGGAGGGAGTCCAAGGCCATCGGGGGTGGGGTGAGGAGCAGGGTTGGGACTTGTTAAAAATATTTTTTAACATAAGTTTCGCTGGAGCGTGAGTGTGCTCCAGATCCTGCAGCTTCTTCTTTTTTAAAATATTTTTTTTAATTGTTTCATAGTTCTGGTTACAAGGGTCAAATAATACACCACCTATGTATATTCAGAGTTCATACAAATATATAGGCTTATTTCATCATTTGTTCAATCTTGTATATAGGATGTTTAACATTAATTGGTTTAATTTAATTCCATTGAAATTCAATTCAATTCAAATCGATTTAATTTAATTTACGGTCCTCCGGAATTAAATCTCCGTACCCATCCACCTATGTTTTCCACAGTTCTGTATATGCCGATGGGGGTGTTCTCCCATCTTCTTCTTTATTCACACAGTTAATGAATTTCCTCCAAAGCCCCTCAAATTTATCTTCACGTCATTCAACTCGGACTCTTAATTTTTGCATCAGCTTTTCTAGAAGGGCAGTCTGTGAAACCCTTTGATACTAATTATCAGTATGAACCCCTCTGACATCCTTCCAATGTTTTGCTATCAACCATCTAGTTGCAAATAATAGGTGGCTTGTTAATTCCTAACTTAAAAGCTTGATATCAAGTCCCTTATATAACCTGCTGCTTTTTTAAAAAAAACACCCATCGCTCAACATCCCTCCTCCCATCCCAGAAGAAGGTAAATCCAGGTTCCGCTCCCTCCCTCCCTCTACGGTGTAGAAAGGTCCGATGTCTTCTCATTGTCTAGCTCAGGGATGAAGAACCACCTGGCCAAGAAACAAATTCAACCTGCCAGGGTGGAAAAAGGGTCTTAAATAATCCCCTAAGCTACCCAGTTGATCAGGCTGGGACAGCTTGGACCTTTGGAGGAGGAGGCAGCAAGCTCAACCAGTTTGTAAAGCAAGCAAAGGATTTATTTGGGGAAATGGGGAAGGGAATGAGCAATGAATAAAATAAAACAGAGGAAGTGATTACAAATATTCTCAGAGACTCTTTGTCCGATCGTTTTCATTCTCGGGGACAGGTAAGAGAAGATTCTCAAAAGTAGCCGATACTCACACTTGGGACTTCTAGTGTTGCATAGGTCAGTTTGGCAGCAGTCAGTATGCTGGACAAAATATTTATTGTTTAGGGAAGTTAAGCTGTAATTGGCTGGATAGCACACGTCAGGTTCGAAGCATCCGTTGTTAGCCCTGGCTTGATATCTATGAACTGTGAAAGTCAATTGGAAAGGAATAGTTCATTCTGAAAAGGTTCAAGCCAAACACCTCCTAATTGGCCTTTTGACCACAATTCCAGATGTATATATCAGCGAATTCAAAGTATGTTTCTTCCGGGGAACGGGGTGAGAGGGAATCAGCAACACTTAGGGCAGGGTTTTCTCAAAGCCTCTTTTGAAAATGAAACTAAATTCAGAATATATGGAGAAATTCATATCAGTTTGAAATATACCGCTTAGATTTTTTATATAAATCAAAAGGAAGTTTCTACTTTAAAAAACAGAATAAAGCATTCTGTGGATGTCTTGCAATATTAGTGCAGGGGCTATACTAGAGTGGTCAGATTTAAAAATGGGTAGGGCACCTGCAGCTTTAACTGTTGCGATGAAGAAGACATTTCCCCAGGTTCTCGATATATACAAATGACCCCTCCTGAAATTCCCTTTTCAATACAACTGTTAAAGATAAAGGAACCCTGTCCTCCTTTTCATATGGTCACCCTATGCAATAAAAAACCAGAATTTATTGTAGTTGGAGAAGAGACTGGCAGATTCTGTTTTCTTCTAGGGTAGACAGGCACTTTCTCACCCCTTATGGCAGCTCCCACCCTCCAGAGATATTCCCCACTCTAACCCTGATCTAGCTTTACTATCCTCAGCTCTAAATTTTCTAAATAATTATGTCAGCTTTTTTCTTTCTTTTTTTAAACACAGTCTCAGAATTTATTCTTGGAGACGTACATACATATATATTAAAATTTTCTGCAGGCTGTATTCTAAATTTTAACCCCTTACGAAAGCCCTGAAAGGGGGGGAGGGAAAGTCCAGGGGCTAAATTCATTGGGCCAACTCGAGAAATAAAATTCTATTTTTTACATCCTGAGACATTGTCTTTCCTTTTCACTGTGTGTTTTTTGGATATTCTTCAGTTTTGTCTAACTTTTATCTCAAGAGACACATTGTAACCAATTCTGTGAGAAGCGGTATCTAGTGACAGACGATGGCTTCCTGTGAGTACGTCCCTCCTCATGACTATTTCCAGAATGCTGGGCTGGGAGATTGAGTCCAGCTAGCTGCTGGAACAACACCTTTATTTCAGCTCCCAATGCCTTGAACCTTACTTCTTCTTGCACTAATCTCTCATGCTGCCTTCTGGACTCTAGAGCCATAGCTAGATGGGGTAATATCCCAGGGATCCCCCCCCCCGGATCATCCCTGTGCATTCATATGACACACAAGGGATCCCAGGATCAGGGAGGGATAATCCTTCCCTTTCCCCAGGATCTCACCCTACACTTCTACCCTTCTTTTTCTGTGGTCTTGGGCTGATCCCAAGACCACAGAACATGTGGGAAGGCACTGCAGTTTGTCCCGGCTCCTCATGAGTAAATGTGAGGAGCCTGGAACTGCACACAGGGTGCAGAGCTCCTCAAGAGTTCTGTGCCCATCAGGGATGGGATGGTGTGGGGGAAGCGGGGGAAGTAATTAAAAAAAAAACTCCCCATTTTTCACATGAGTGCTCCTGTGCTCCATCTGTTTTAAGAAAGAAAACAAAATCCAGGTGCGATGTCGCTTGCTGCATGTACACCATGGCAACGATCTCGTTAACATAAAATCATGAGACCGTCACTGTAAAAAAACCTGGCTTGTAAGACCCCAGCTTTTGGTCTTCCTTTCATTTTTTCCCCTGGACTGGTAATACTATGCTTTTGACATTTTGCTCACCTACTCACTTTGCCAATTGGATTTACACTTAGCTTGCCCCAAGACTGAGCCCAACCCAACCATAACAGGACACCAGTTAAACCAAAAGGTCTGCTTACTTACATATTGTGGATGACAAACCATTACTGATGCAAGTATTCTTTTCAGAACATTGCAATTCTCTGTGAGCATTACAAAATTTTCTTTGAAACGAAGTACAAGATAAACATTTCAGAGATGTCCCTGCAGAGAGGAGAGAGGGCAGGAAAAAAATCAGTGTCATCTACACAGTTAGCACAATAGTTACTCACATATCTACCACTCTCAAGATTTCCCTAGGAGGAAGTTGGGAGTGACTCTGAATCCTGTGACAAATACATCTCCCAGAATGTATGCACATGTCAGAGGTTGGTCTGCTCTGCTCTCAGCTCCTAGTATTCCACTCCTCTATAGAGAACTCCTGCCTCCACTTCTGCTCTGACCCACTAGCCATAAAAGTGCCGTGGCAACCTCATGACCAACTGGCTTCCTATGTTTGACCTAGAGATGCTGGCGAAATCTGAAGTGGATTCTGATGACTTTGGAGTTCCGTGAATCTGACCAGCAGAATCCACAGTGGACTGGAATCCTCCATGTTGTGAGGATTCTTCAGACATAGGAAACTTTTATTTATTTATTTATTTTCCTTTCTGGAATTGGATGCAAATTTAGTCATACAAAAGCAGGAATGATTCTGAAAACTAGGCTAATATATGCACCTTAAAAAGAAAACCCTCTCTGATCTCTGTTCATCCTCCACTGTATAGCGCTCTTTTTTCAATGGGCTCTACTTGAAGGCCGCGAACTCTCATTAAAGTGGGGTTGTGAATCCATTCTGGATTTTAATTAGAACCAGCCAGAACCTCAAAGGAGTTATCTAAATTTCAGCAGACATTTTCCCATACTTTTCTGAAGGTGGAGTGGGAGGAGGGAATCCATCAGAAGACAGAATGGAGACCCCAAAAAATGAAAGCTGAAAGATGACAGAACAAGCCAAAAGACGATTGGCAACGCATGAAACACAGACTGAACAGAATCCATACAGCCCTAGTCTGAGCTACATCGATCGGTAGGAGCTACCTCTTCAGAGCCTATTGCTGGAGTGCACAACCTTTTCACTCCAAGGGCTGCATCTGGTGTCACCTAGGGAGCCTGCGGATGCATATGTGCACATATGCTCTTCCCTCCTCCACTACCCCATCCCACTCACACATACATACATCTCCGTTTAAATCACCTATCTCTGGCCACTGAGACATAGGGATTGCTGGGGGAAGGTCTACAAAAGTGTGTGGGTATTTGCCAGCTCTGAAGACTTCACAGGGCTTGGCTTGGGGCACAGATCATGCATCCATTCTACTGTATTGGGCTACACATAACTCTTTGGGCTCCAGATGGCTGCAACAAGAGCTGAAGTTCCAGGACCTGTTGCCCCTGGTTCTGATCATCTCTAGTCCTCACTGTTACATTCCTCTCTTATGGATGACAATCCCTTGGTTGCTTCCATCATGTTCTACCCCATCCCTTCTGAAAAAGAAAAACCTGGCCAGAGGATTGCTTTTCCAAGCTCTTGTGTCTATCAGACTTCTTATCTCTCCCCCAAAACCTGTGCCTCCCCTGTTCTATCCCACTGCGTATTCCCTTCACAGAGATGATAAAAAGAACCCAACACATCTGGTTCCTACGCACCAAGGGAAAGCAGAGCCGAGAAGATGAAGATGCTCAGGAGAGATGTCTTCATAGTGGCGGAGCAATCGATGAGGATTTGGAGCAGTGGTGGACGAACCAAGGTGGCTGATAGAAGATGAGGTTCACTTGGGGCAATTTATAAGCCAAGACCAGGAGCCTGAGGGCAACAGTTGGGAATAACTAATTCTTTGGGGGGTACAGGAAGTGATGAGGATATTTATCTTTCCAGAAGAGTAAATTGGTTTTAATCTTTTTCAGGATATCAATGGAAGTTTGCCAGATGCCTCCTCCAGTCCCACCCAGCCTGGATGATGGAAAAAATGTATCGAAAGTGGTTAATTTTTTGTTCTTTTTGAAAAAAAAAATTGGGCAGGATTTTATTTTATTTTTTGAATTTTTTTAAAAAATATATTACAGCCCTGTGGAATGCATACAAATGGCCCCATTTTTTAAAAAAATTAAAAAACAATGCTTATTTGTAGTTCCACAGTTGCACAACTGCAGCTAATCAAACCAGAAA
The DNA here is from genome assembly GCF_023053635.1 of Elgaria multicarinata webbii. Taxonomy (NCBI): domain Eukaryota; kingdom Metazoa; phylum Chordata; class Lepidosauria; order Squamata; family Anguidae; genus Elgaria; species Elgaria multicarinata. The sequence goes on from NC_086183.1 coordinate 27,062,458, forward strand.
TGCCTTAAACCCATGCCTAGCACACCGGGGCGGGGGGAGGCAAATTGCGGGTGAGGGAGGCATGATGAGATGTGGAGGTTCACCATTGGTTACCTACACATGGTGCCACTGGAGCTGGGAGGGGACTTAGGGACTATAATCATCCATGCCCCTCTCAGCTTCCTCTTTGCCACATGGCTCCCTCCCTCCCTCCCTCCTTCCCTCCCCTGTAGGCAGTGTGGGCTTGCTGGTCATCTTTTCAGAGGCTGGGTAGGATTGTTTTGCTCATAATCTAACTTGGTTGTGAGGTTTTTTGCTGACTTCACACTGTAAGACAGGTAGGGAGTATTAATTAAGTTAATTTGGTTTAATTCGGTACGGTCACATTGGAAGGGTAGGCAGGTAGGTCCAGGCATCTGGAGATTGTTCATTATTGGTGAGCATTCACAGGCACCGTTGTGGTGATGGGTAATGCTTGAGGCCCACAACTGGGAGCATTGCGGCACAAGCAGCCAGAATAATGGTTACCCTCCTCACCCACTCGGAGCCCTGCGGCCTGAGGTGGGGTGACACTGGAAGGCCTCCCTACCCCAGGAGGGGGAAGCCCGTGAGGTGGCAAATCACTAGGTGCCACTTTGTGGGCTGTGAATGGCTCACCCAATGCTAACAATGGCCAAGAGATGATGCCCACTTAGGCCTTCACCCCTTTGGCAGATCTTTAAATAAATGTGTCCCATATTTAATCCCATTTCTGTGTCCCGTCTCATCATTTCTTACCCTTCACATCCGCAATGTTATCGTTAGCACAAGCCTATGGGCATTTACTTCTGGTACCAGGATAGAATTACATACTTTTATTTAGTAAAGCACTTTTTCCTAAGGAAGGTGGTCATAAGGCATGCAACAAACAGATCAGTTGTATAGGTATAGTAAACAAAGAGTGGAAACGTTTTATTGAAAAGAAATAAAGCAATTCATCTTATAATGTATGGCTATTGTTACTTCAATACAAGACTTCTGTGGTGTTACTATTACCACCCATCAGGCTATAGAAGCCGCAGTTACTAAGCAAATCTAAGTTAATTCTTCCGAAAAGCTCCACCTCAGTTAACACAGAGACCTCACCATAAAGCCTTCTGTCAAAAATTATTTCTATTCCACCATGGTATGGCAACCACAGCAATTTGCAGTAGTAGGGAAATGTACCCGACTACTCACACAAAACTCAGTCTTTTTCAACCTGGTGCCTTCCAGGTGTTTTGGACTGCAACTCCCAACATTCCTGACCATTGGCCATGCTAGTTGGGGCTGATGGGATCTGAAGTCCAAAATAACTAGAGGGCCCCAGGTTAGGAAAGCCGGGAAGAGCTGTTACCCTCCTAGGAAATTCAAGAGAGCTGAACAGTGTAAGTTGCGCTCTGTCCAGGAATTTGAAATCCCAAAGACAGATCTGGGATGGGGAAGTGTGGTTTGACAACCAGGGCTGTTTCAATCCATTGCTGGATATGGGATAGGGGACTTGACCTGGACCATGAAGAACAGAAGGCAGATAATATTGATCTGCTGATTAAACTAGACATGGTTTGGAATTCCTCTGCCAGGGATACAGTGATGACAGAGCAAGACTCCAAGGTGTTCATCAAAGCACTGCTTAATGAGTGCAGATGAAAACATAGAATCATAGAATAGTAGAGTTGGAAGGGGCCTATAAGGCCATTGAGTGCAACCCCCTGCTCTATGCAGGAATCCATCCTAAAGCATACCTGACAGATGGTTTGCTGGAAATCCTTTGCTGGAACTTTGTTGCAATGCTACCCAGTTGCAGCACATTACTGGGAAGAGTAAAATAGGTTATACCTTATCTGTGTTATCAGAACTCTTGAACAATGCTTGTCTCCGGCTGTGTCTTCCTGAATTTTAGGAAGCTATTAGTCTCTGCTCTTTGACACCCACTGTCTTGGGTTTTTAGGAAATAGCTGGTTTGCTTTATTAGACTTGCAGGGAAGACGATTGAAAAAGGAATTGTATTAAACGGGAAATACAGAGATTCACAAGATGTTTAACAATGAATACTAGGTACCTAGTATGAAAAATAATTATGAAGTTCACCTGGGTGTTATCCAAAAAGAAAATGGGCAAAAAAAGATATTTGAGTAATGTACAGGTGTGAGACTGTATTATTCCATGTCAAAACTGTACCTATTGGTTAATGAACAAAATAGATTGTGGAAAGTATACACATCAAAAAGGTCGACATAAAGATGTCTCGAAAAATTTATAGACTTAAGTTCAATTAACAAATTTTAAGTAAGGAATTATCTTCTCAAAGGTGTAATTCAAAATTTGTGCAAATTTCCTTGATAGACTAAAGTGGGGCTGATTCAGTCTAGGGGGGAATTTGTGCAAATCAAAAAAGGGAAAGTTACAAAAATGAAACTCGATCTTATGTTCTGCAATTTACTAATGTTGTTGGCTCATGGTTGCAGGCAGAGTTGCGAGCAGGGCATGCTCACATGTTTTGAGAGCAAATGTTAAATTCTGAAACATCTCTAAGTTCAGGAGAGATGTCTGTCAAGATGTCAGGGACTTCCAGGAAAAAACATCTAACCTAATTTCGACAATGAGCTTTGAGTTCTGGCAGAACATGATCTGGCTTGGTTTATCGAAAATCCCTCTATTGAAGTCAATGGAGACATTATTTTTCCATTTGTTTAAAATTCCTGTGAAGGCATGAAGGAATTTGGGGGGGACTGTGGGGGGAAGGTAAAATCTTCCACTCTTTGAAGTGATGTGACATTTTCTTGAACCTAGGTTGATGAAATGGAGGCAGAGTCAGAGTGCAAGGAACTTATTCATGAAGTTCCAGAAAAAAAGAGATTTAATCTGCTTCTGAAGTTGAGCTTTGAATTCTGGCAAGATGTTATTGGACATATGATTCACCCCATTCCCAAATTAGTTTCAGCACCATAGACAGCTCCTTTAGAGTTCTGGATGGTTCTGACTGAAACCCAGAATAGATTCACAGACCCACTGAAATCAGAGCCTCCAGCCTTCACTGGTTGCGTGAGGAAATATACAGCACAGACAGTCCATCAGAAACCATATCACCTGCTTTGCCTTTGACATTCAACCCCCTTCTTAATCAGGTAGACACGTCAGAAGCCCGCTTAAATCCAAAGGACATATCTGGTCTTTGCAACCTTTGTTTCTTGTCCAAAGACAGGCAGGACTCCTTCTTCTTTCCATCCACCCAGTACCCGAACATCCCATATTTGAAGACCTATGTTGACTCTTTCCCCACCAAAGACAAATGTCAGCAGCAACAGACCTTTACAAAGAGTCCTTGTCAATGGAATCAGCTTGAACCTCCGGAGGACAGTGAAAAATGCCACCATGTTTATTTTATACACGTCATCTGAGCCCAAATTAATTGAAGAGCTTTTCTTTCTATATTTTTTTCCCAAAGAGGCAAATATTTATTATATGAATAATAAAGTGATTATTAAGTTTGCTGCATCATCTTGAAAGTACTTTTGTAAAGGTTTTTTAAATTATTACTAATTTTAATATGTACATTTTGACGTTAATAAATTATACATCAGAAGTTTCATATCCAGAATCCAAACAAAACTCAACAGCTTTGAACAGTCATCTACTAGAGTATAGCTAGAATTTGACTGCAGGAGTTCATTGCAAAGAAACCAAAGTCTTTACATAGTTATTTTACATCCAATAGCAGATCTTTCGAAAAGAGCAATGAAAAATTGAGAATCGAAAAGCTACAATAGCGTTTAACATTAATAAATTTTAAAATTAACAAAGGTATAAAGTGGTGCTGACTACAGACGTTATAGGGACCTTCACCCTTTGGTCAAGCTATAACAGGGAGAAACAGTTACATCTATTGATGTCTAAATTATATCTGCCTCTCATATAGACAATGAAAGGGTGCCAAGCAATGGAGAAACAAACAGTTTTTAGACTTCTGTCTCTTAAACGAGCATATTCAGTTAGCTTGGTAAATTCTACTACTTTCCAGACTCTGCACAGCCATTCTTTTAGCGTGGGGATAGCATTACTCCTCCAGTTTCTGGCAACCGAAATCCTGGCAGCAATCAAGAGATTCTGGGCAAACAATGAAAATTGCCACCATGTTTGTTTTATACAGCAGCCTTGTAAGCCTATGCGGCAGGGTTTTGCTATGTTATTGTTTTTCTCTGTACAGCACCATGTACACTGATAGTGCTATATAAATAAATTGTTATTAATAATAATAATAATAATAATAATAATAATAATAATAATAAGTCACCTGAGCCAAAATTAATTGCAGAGCTTTTCTAAGCTGTTTGCCTGCTGCTACTCACAGCAAATCTCTGGAATCTGGATATCTCCACTCTTGCCATCCATCCTGTTTGACTCATCCAAAATGTTGAGCCATTTTGCATTTGGAAACAATAAAACGTTCATTGTTTATCAACCATAGCACCAGAGCTTTTCTCTCCTTTCTCTCCAACTTCCACTGGTGCTATTCCCTCTCACCCAGACTCATCCATAGGCAAACCAACCCACATATACACTTGCTAAACCTGCTTTTATTTTTCACGTTTTTCTGGCAGGGGGAGCAAAGGGGATACTTGCAGAATCAAAAGAGAAGCAACTCAGTTCATTCGCTCATGGAAGGAAAGTAGCCAGTCTTTCCGCTGTGCCCTGGTCCTGAAGGCTGAACTTGCCCACCTCCACCACATCCACCACCACTGTACTACAGTTGCTGCTGCTGTCACTTTTGCAAAAACAAAGAGCGTCATCACCCAGGGGGAAATCGTGTTTCCTTACCATTGTTTCTCCGCTATGCATTTGTCCCTCATTACTTCCTCTTTTGAAAGAGGAAGTAAACAACTTGCACATGGCCCATTCAGTGGGATCTTTTGATCTCATTGCTTCTCCAGCACACAGCAGGAAAGAGCGGCAACTTCTGTCTTTAAGAATCAGTCAGACTTACTGAGGGTGGTTTTTTTTTGTCATTTCAAGAAGGCTAGAAGGGGCAGGAGGCACATGGAAGGCAGACGACATCATGAGAGGGACCCACGAAAATCCATGAGTGCTCAGTAACAAGCATGCAATAAACCCTCATCTGATGTGGAAAGGCGTGCCGGAGGAGATTCGTCAACTTAACACTCTTTTAGCATTTAAGAATACTATAAAGACTGATCTCTTCTGACAGGCCTATCCAGTGGAATTTTAGGATGCTTTTATAGAATCATAGAATCATAGAATAGTACAGTTGGAAGGGGCCTACAAGGCCATCGAGTCCAAGCCCCTGCTCAATGCAGGAATCCACCCCAAAGCATCCCTGACAGATGGTTGTCCAGCTGCCTCTTGAAGGCCTCTAGTATGGGAGAGCCCACAACCTCCCTAGGTAAGTGGTTCTATTGTTGTACTGCTCTAACAATCAGGAAGTTTCTCTGCTTTAACAATGTATACTATGTTTTTAATCAGTATTTTTTATGTATTTTCTACTTACTGCTGTTCCCTATCTCTATCAAAATGGAAAGGAAGGTCAGAAATATTTGATGATGATGATGATGATGATGATGATGATGATGATGATGGAACTCAAAGGTAAGCCACTCATAACAAACCTTCAGAAACCAGATCTCCGTTCTTTCCATCCACAGGCAAACCAAACCATTGATACGTTTCGTAAACCTGGTTTTATTTCTCTAACTTGGCAAAGGGGGCGGCAAAAGGGATGCTTGCAATTTCAAAAGTTAGATGGAGGAGATAAAACACCTAGCTTGTGTCCCTGCCTTTCTACTGCATCCTAGGCAAACAAATCCAATGATAAACTTGCATCATTTCCCACCCACCCCGTTGCAGGAGGGGAGCAGCAAAAAGCAAGGAATTTCCACCCAACCTAAACACAGAAGCAAATCCAATCCAGGAAGGAAATAAATAAATAAATAAATAAATAAATGTGACCGAGGCCATGTCCCCTTGGGAGACAGACATGTTGAGTTGGCCCACCTTGGGGGTGGGCATGTTGTGGAGGCCACACCTCCTGCAGTCTAATTGTCCTCTTTTTTGGTTTCCAAATTATGGTCACCCTAACCAGCACTGAAGAGCTGCTCACTTCTATCACTCACCTCAGCCAAGCCTGCTTTTCAAGGCAATAGCATCAAGTATTAACTTGCCACATAGATTATTATTACACCCTGTTGTCTTTGTTCTTTTTCTAAAAGCCCTACAATTTTGAAACAGGACATTTATTTCTGCAATGGGACATGGTCAGCAGAGTTTCCTTCTGTGAAGTCTGCCGAGCAGCTCCATTCAGAAAATGAGCATTTTTTCTCATTTGGGATTATTTTTAGACGTGTTGTTTTTTAAGCTATCTTTCTGAAACTTCTTGTGCTCAGAGAGTCGTGGCTGGGGGTCATTTTGAGCCTACTCTCAGCTCTCTGTGTGGTGCGGTTTGCGTGCTAGAATTTTTGGAAAAATCGGGTAAAAAACCGGGAGAGGTACCTTTTTGAAGTGCTGACGGGCAGAGTCAACTCCCGGTCATGATCACATGATCTCAAAGTTGGAGGAGGGGATAGGCAAAACGGGTAACTTGGGATACTGGGAAACTTCTCTTTCTTAGTCTGAACGGACTTTTCCCAGTGTTTTTTTAAAAACAGTCGCCCCACCAAATGCACAAACACAACCTGAAATCATATACTAAGCAAATAAATAACAGATAGGAAACACAGCACTGCTACCCACCCTAACCCTGGTGAACAACTGAATAGATGTGGTGCAAGGGGATGAGGTCCCCTAGGGCATGTGGACGTCCCCAGTGCACACACTCTCCCACCCTTGGAGGGTCATCACATCCCTCCAAAGAGTAACCAGTGGAGAGACTGAAGCTAATGCCTGTCATGAGTTGAAGTGTAAGTTTGCTTCTTTAAGAAGCAGGGACAGTCAAAATTGGCACAATTCCCCCTCCCCCTGGGCACGTCCACTTCCCTCTTACTGGTAAAAGACAGATATAGCCTTTTTAAAAAAATCTTCCTGTTGTTTATTTAGCAACTCTGCTGCTTTTAATTCCACCCCTCCTTTGTTTATTTATTTATTTACTTATTCCATTTTATATTTACACCCCATAGCCCAAGCTCTCCTGGCTTTTCCTCTTCAGTGAAGTCAGGCAGGCTTTCATTGTGGTTCAACTCCTTGTTGTTGTTGTTGTTGTTGTTGTTGTTGCTATTAATATTAATTAGTACTGCTATTAAAATTATTATTTTGTTGTTTAGTAATGGCTGTGATCACAGTGCAGTCAATCAACTCTGAAGCAAGAATCACAAAGCTTTACTCTTATCCTCCTAGCCTCCTAGTTATGGGATGCAAAAGAAAAGGCATCTTTCTGCGCTGCTCCCGCCTCACAGGGATGGTTTGCATTACTGGCTTTGAAACTATCCTTGGCTCACTTCCTTATGCCCCCAGAAATGTCTGCTGCCTGCCTGCCTTCCCTCCCTCCTCCTCTGCCCGCCTCACAGGGATGGTTTGTGAGTGTCTTGCTTTGACTCAGGGGATAAGTCCTCAGGGGATAAGTCCACTTAGACTTTTTGAAGTTCCAAATCAATTTTTCAAGTGTGGAAGAAGATTCATATAGGTTTATCTCTACTCTCCAATTCATGGCATGTTGGGATTTCCTTTGAAATGGCCCCATTGAGCTGTCTGCAGCTTTAAATCCCTGAGATACTGGGGTGTCCGATTTTCAAAAAATCCCCAAAAATCAGGTTATGTTTGGATTGGATTGAGTCTTGGCATGCTTGTGTATCCATGGATAATCTATCATGGTGCCGAACTTGAGGTTTCTAACATGAAAATTGACGTAGTTCTAGCATGGGACTTGATTTGGGGTGAGTTAAAAGGTTTAAGCCCCGCCAAAAATCAGGGGATGATGGGATTTGCTTGAAATTTGGCATGAATGTGGATCTAGATGGCATCTGTGAGGGTGCCCACTTCAATGTTTTTTTATCTGTCAAAATGTCAGAGAACAGTCCCTGTCTGAAAATGGGGTGACCAATTTTCATAAATTCCCAAAAAATCAGGGGACAATGGGATCGGCTTGAGTCTTGGCATGTATGTGTATCCATGGATAATCTATCGTGGTGCCAAGCTTGAGGTTTCTAACATAAAAACTGACAGAGATATCGAAAGGGGTGTGAATTGGGGTTATGGGTGGTGCGTTAGAGGTTAAAGCCCCGCCAACAATCAGGGGATGATGGGATTTGCTTGAAACTTGGCATGAATGTGGATCTAGATGGCATCTGTGAGGTTGCCCACTTCAATTTTTTTTATCTGTCAAAATGTTGGAGAACAGTCCATGTCTGAAAATGGGGTGTCTGATATTCATAAATTCCCCAAAAATCAGGGGATGATGGGATTGGCTTGAGTCTTGGCATGCGTGTGTATATGTCCATGAGGTGTCATGGTGCCAAACTTGAGGTTTCTAGTTTTAACAGAAAAAAAGTTGTAGACTTTTTTGGATTTCAATGCAAGCTTATGGGGGGGAAGCGGAGCTCCAATCCGGATCCGGAGCTCCGCAGCGGAGCGGAGCAGACTATAAGAGGAGCGGGCGGAGAGAAGCGGCCTGATCCACAAATTGCAGATCTGGAAGAGAAGCGGATCAGGGGGTCCGTGCACACCCCTAGTTCAGATGCAGGATCATCATGTAGTGTAATGATTATTGCAATTAAATCTGATTTGAGAGATCCAGATTCATTTGCTATGAAACTTGCTGGGTGATCTTAGGACTCTCTTGCTTTCTCAATCCTACGTGGCAGGGTTGTTGCGAGGATAAAATGGGAAGAAACATGGACGACGGCATAAAGGCAGGATGTGTGTGTGTGTGTGTGTGTGTGTGTGTGTGTGTGTGTGTGTTCATTTTTACAACCATTTATTTTCTCATCTGCAGGGATCTCTCTGAATTGTGCTTTGTGCTTTAATGATGAAAAAAACTGGCTTAAAGACAAGAATCCAGAAATGAAAGTCCCAGGAGGATACCTGCGTTTCTGGTGTCACAGGATACACCCTGGGTAAGTGAGGAGTGTTTTTGGCATAGATGCCAGTTATATTACTTGATCCCAGCTGGTAGACCAGGGGTGGGGAACCCCAGGGGGCCAAATCCAGCTCTCTGTTGTCCCTCAAATAACCATGACTCCTTCCTCTTTCCCTCAACCACACATGGTTTGGTGGCTTCCCAGTTTTCATGGAATTGTTCCCCCTTTCTAAAAGGTTGACACCCATCTCCAAAGGCTTAGTTACCATGAGTAAGTCTATTAAACTACCACAAGCTGGGTTGTTTTGTCATTTTGGCTCCGCCCACCACTTCAATGTGGCCCTCGAGAGTTTCTAAAACTGGAAATTGGCCCTCATGCTCAAAGAGGCTGCCCAACCCCTGGAGTAGATGAGATAGGGCTTTGTAGATCATGAGAATCACTGCATTTACTTTGTCAGTACAGTCACTGTACGTGAGTTGGAAAAACAGGGTTGGCCCAATGACGGCGAGGCATCTGCCTTGTGAGTGAGATACCCATCAGAGCTAGGAGAAGGGGACACCTCTGAGGAGAGGGGACAGGTGTGGGGGACAAAAAGCTCAGTTTCCAGGTAGTTTCCAGTAGTTTGGGTCTAGCCTGGGAGTGGAGAGAGAGAGAGAAAGAGAAGAACCGGAAAGGCCTGTGTGAAGGAAAGAAGACTGAGAATTTCTCCACACCAAGGCTTTTTGTCCCATGATTTTACTGGGGATTCTGCTTCCAGATTCTTTGTGAGGTAAGATCAGCCCTTTACTAGCTTCCCTACCAAGCCTCCTTTCTCCTATTTATCTGCAAGATCTATATGTTTCATTAGCAACATTGCTATCCAGTGGCTGTCTACTGTACATAGCCCTATGTCTTCTTTTTGCATCAGTTGATAGCAGATCTTTGTGTTAGCTCATTATTTATTTTTCAAACAAAGTCGCAGAAATGCTCGGAAAACATAGAAGAGGTACTGGATGTTGACAACATCATGCAAAGAACCCGCAAACTTTCATGACTAACCAATTGCAATTACAGAATAAATGCTTCATGTGGAGAACCCCTGATAGAGCCAGGAAACAACTCTTTCCATTTCCCCTCCCTCCCAGCCTTGCTCTTTCTCTCACTGCCTCCTCTTGACTAGCCAGATCCTCATGGAAGCCATTATGCGACTAGCCCCATCTTCAATGGGAGTCATTTTGTGGTGGTGCCCACAGAAGTCTCTCAGATTTCCAAATAGGCCCACAGATCCAAAAAGGTTGGGGCCCATGTTATACTAACTGGTTGGGGAGCCCAAGCCTGCAGGATATGTCAGTTCAGCACACAGTACTTAAATAGCCTTTTGATCTGTCTGTACACATTACTCTCATTCCCCGACATCTTCTTCAATTGACAAACACGGGCATGGAATTAACTAACTGATTTATTTTGCCACATCAATTTATTATCATGATTCAATTAAAATTTAACCCATACACCATATTTTCTTGATCGGTAGCCTCCAAGCCCCACATGTTTACCATCATTTCTCAGTCTCACAGCATCCTATTTACCCTCCACCAAATGCCAATAAGAAGACCCAGAAATCCTGAGTCCCCAGACACTGTGTACATCCATCAATAGCTCCCACTACCCAATAACCTCCCCCATTGCCAAAAATGGTAGAATCCAGAAGGTGGAAGGCTTCACCTTCTCCTAATTAGCCTGGAGATCAGGGCTGATTGGAGCTTCATTGGCGGCAGAGCACTGGGTTTTCTTGGTCTCAATTTTCAAGAAATCATTCACCTGACGTGTTTTTCCTTCTGCAAAGTTACAAAAATCTTGTGTTGCACAGCCTTGGAAGTCAAGTTGCATTTTTCGGATACGAGCTGGAGGTTGAGGGAAGAGAAAAGGCATATTTACATAAGTCCAGTGGATAATAGGGAGGGTGTTTTATTATCACCTTATTTATATGTACAAAACATGTTCTCATCACATCAAAACATGGAAATGAAATTCCATACATATTTTAAGTTGTTTGGTGTGTGCGTGTTTGTTTTTTTTAAAAAAGTACAAGAATTGGTTATGAAAAACATCAAATAACGCATTAATCTCGATCCCATGTTGATATTTCTAGAAAATCGATGAAATCTAATTTTATATATTGCTTTCCCAACATTATTTCAAGGTATGTTCAGTATATTAAGCTGTTTCAATTCTCTATGGTTTCTAGTATAGAGCTAATTAAAAAAATAAAAAAGCAGCACAGAGATTTTTTTTAAAAAAAACCAATGTGATATAAAATTGTTTTATTTAGCAGAGGGGGAGAAGAGGAACAGGACTATTTCACCACCTGTCCTAAGAAGCCACTTCCCACAACTGCCACCTAGTGGGCGCCATTCCAACAGGGTACCTGAACTGTTTCCAATCCTGCCTGTAACCTAAACTTGCTTTTTAAATCCTCCCTCCTCGTCCCTTCTTCCATCATGCCTCAAATGTAGATGTTTAGCCTGAGAACAGGAGCGTTTATGCTATTTACCTTTGTCATCCAGTATGGGAGCTTTGGGGCTAAAGTTTAGAGTACAAATACTTTAAGTGAATACACAAATAAATTTAATCTGGGGTGGAGAAGGATGGTCTGTCCTCTGGGAGATAGAGAAGAGTGAGTATACAACACAGCAAATAGGAAGGCTATCTCAGATACTGAGAGTATCTTGCCCAGAGGTCCCCATAATATGAAGCTGACACTGCCAGATGCCATTCAGCATTCTAGCTGCAGTATGTGAAAATGGATGAAGTTTCAGAGCCACCTTCCAAGACTGCTCCATATTTACGCCATTGAGGAAGTCTTATCTGAGTGTGACCAAAGCATGAAAGGCATCTCCTAGAACAAAATTAATTTCAGGATTTCACATGATTTAGATCATTACATTATTTGCTATACCTTGGTTACTGATTTCTTCATTTTGAGTTTGATTATTATTTTTATTCCTCCTATATATATATATTTGCAATAAGTTGAAATAAGTAAATCAGCTATCCTGGGGTGAGTCAAATTAGATGCATGACCATTCAGGTTTTGTTTTGTTGGTGTGTGTTTTTTAAAAAATGCTAAGGGTTATAATTTTGGAGGTTCGGGATAATTCAGAGCTTGCTGTTCCCTTGGTTTCTCTAATTTCTCCTTTCCAAAATGATTGAACAAGAGTCCATCCTATCACATCCCAAAAAGGGAGAGAATTTTGTTTGGTTCATTTCTTGATAAGTAGTTACCAAAATACACAATTTTCTTCATAAACAGAATGGAAATAACTTAAGAAAACTTGGAAATAGCTTAAGAAAACCTGATAAATGCGTCCATCCAGGCAGAGGGGCTTTGACTGTTTAGTTCATAAAATCTGGGTTTCTGCATTGCTTTTACATTGTGTCAAGAAGACCAGGGCCCTGTTTTTACTTCAAAATAGAAGTGGATAGTTTTAAGACCATTTTTAAAAAAGTTTTTCACCACAGTTTGGCCTACAAATTCCTGTCTGTTTCACAGTCCGTCTCATGCATCTGCATACACACACACACATCAGAAACAGATACATGATATACAAACAAAGCTGAGATAATAGTGAAATGGTAATATTTCACAATATTACTAATCAATTTAACAGTCTATCAGCATTTATGAAAGCTTAATGCGTTCCTGCATTGAGCAGGAGGTTGGACTCGATGGCCTTGTAGGCCCCTTCTAACTCTGCTATTCTACGGTTCTATGATTCTATGAAAGCTATTAAGACTGTTCTCTTCGGTCGGCCTATCCGGGGTAATTTTAGGATGTTTTAAAATGATTTCAGGATGTTTTTTAAATGATTTTAGGAAGTTTTAACAATGTATATTATGTTTTAATTCAGTTTTATGTATGTTATATTTGCTGTTGTTCCCTGCCTCGATCGGAATGGAAAGGGGGGTAAGAATTATTATTAATAATAATAATAATAATAATAATAATAATAATAATAATAATAATAATAATTTTCAATAAAACAACACAACGCCCACCCTTGCTTCTGCTGGCCACAAAACAGAAACTGTGAGAGAAAACATCCCAAAATCCCCTCCCAAGCATGCTGCGTTGCCCACCTCCCCAGTCCTCCAGTCAGGTGGAAACTCTACTCACGTTCAAAGAGGGAACCAACAAAATCGATGCACCGCGTCTCATCATCATAGCAATTCACAGTCTCTGTGCCAGTGCAATTGTTCTTATTTCTGTCGTAACAGGCCGGACACTGAAGCCCGTTGAGTTCACGAGGCGGCACTGAAAAAAACAACCACTGCAGTCAAAACAGGGATCCGGACCATTTTTATATGTAATGCCATGATGGCCCTTTCTACACCTGGGATTTTCCATGGATCATCCCTGGATCACCCCTGTACATCCAAATGATGCACAGTGGATCCCAGGATCAGAGAGGGATGAGACCTCAGTTATCCCGGTTTTACCATGGTCCCTAGACAATCCCGACGACCGTGGGCAGTGAGGGTGCCCGTCCCGGGTTCTTCCCTCTTCCCCCCCCCAGGATGGGGAGAGTCCAGAGCCATCGGGGTGGGTTAGAGAGTGGGGTTCGGGCTTCTAAAATTGTTTTTTTTACCTTAAGTGTCACTGGATCATGAGTATGCTTCAGCTCCTGCAGCTTTTAAAAAATGGCTGCCTCCATTCACATGACATCCCTGCTCCCATCCCAGACATCTCGCTTGCCATTTGGACATGGGAGACAATCCCAGAAAAAGGTAAATCGGGGATTGCCCCTCTTCCCTTTACACTCATGTGGTGTAGAAAGGTCCAATGTCTTCTCATTGTCTAGCACAGGGATGAAGAATCACCTGGCCAAGAACCAAATTCGACCTGCCAGGGTGGGAAAGGGGGCTTAAATAATCCCCTAAGCTACCCAGTTGATCAGGCTGGGTCAGCTTGGACCTTAGCAGGAGGAGGCAGGAAGCTCAACCAGTTTGTAAAGCAAGCAAAGGATTTATTTGGGGAAATGGGGAAGGGAATTAGCAATGAATAAAATAAAACAGGGGAAGCGATTACAAATATTCTCAGAGAATGTTTGTCCCATCGTTTTCATTCACAGGGACAGATAAGAGAAGATTCTCAAAAGATGCCAATACTCACACTCAGGACTTTTAGGATTGCACCGGTCAGTTTGGCAGCAGTCAATATGCTCGGCAAAATACATATTGTTTTCAGAAGTGAAGCTGAAACTGGCTGGATAGCACCAGTTAGATCTGAAGCATCTGTTCTGAGCAAGTTCTCGAGGTCCATTATCTGTGAAAGACAATTGGAAAGGAACAGCTCATTCTGCAAACATTCAAGCCGAACCCCTCTTAATTGGCCTTTTGGCCACAATTCCAGTTGTATATGTCAGCTAATTCTAAGGATGTTTCTTCTTCCAGGGGACGGGGTGAGGGAGAATCAGCAACACTTTGGGCAGGGTCGTCTCAGAGACTCTTTTGAAAATAAAATGAAATACGAAATGTATGGAGAAATCCATATCAGCTTGAAATTTACATAAAAAGGAAGTTTCTACGTTACAAAAACAGAATAAAAACGTTCTGTGGATGTCTTGCAATATTAGGGTGACCCTATGAAAAGGAGGACAGGGCTCCTGTATCTTTAACAGTTGTATTGAAAAAGGAATTTCAGCAGGTCTCATTTGTAGATATGGAGAACCTGGTGAAATTCCCTCTTCATCACAACAGTTAAAGTGCAGGAGCTATACTAGAGTGACCAGATTTAAAAGAGGGCAGGGCACCTGCAGCTTTAACTGTTGTGATGAAGAGGGAATTTCACCAGATTCTCCATATATACAAATGACACCTGCTGAAATTCCCTTTTCAATACAACTGTTAAAGATACAGGAGCCCTGTCCCCCTGTTCATATGGTCACCCTATGCAATAAAAAAAACAGAATTTATTGTAGTTGGAGAAGACACTGGCAAACTCTATTTTCTTCTAGGGTAGCCAGGCACTTTCTCACCCCTTATGGCAGATCTCACCCTCCAAAGATAGTCCCCGCTCTATCCCTGCTCTAGCTTTACTATCCTCAGCTCTAAACTTGCAGACCATCTTCCCCCAAAGGTAGCCACAGCCAACCTATAACCTGACATCTGGGATGAAGGGGCAGCAGGTTATCCAAGGCTAAGGATACTGCATTCAGACAGTTTGAGAATCAATATGTAACCCGTTTGTTGGTTTCCTGTAGGCACAGTCCTACTTGGATGGAAGGGCTCAAGTGGTTACCATGGGCACCTGTACATCTACCCCCACAGCCCTCCCTGTGGAGTTCCACAGAGTTCCATCCTCTCACCTTTCATGTTCAATGTATATGTGAGGCCACTGGCAGGGTTAATTAGAGCCCATGGGCTGAGGTACCATATGTCTGCTGATGATACCCAGCTTTACATCTTGGTGGGGTCTGACCTCGGCGAGGCAGTTGCTACTCTGTCTTGGTGCCTGGCTGAGATCTGTAACTGGATGTCTAGGAGTAAACTAAAGCTTAACCCAGAGAAGACTGAGCTGATGGTGATTGGCCGAGGTCAGCAGCTGGCAGATTTGAGGCAGGAGCTCGTAGATCTGCCTGTTTCAGGAATCCGACCAAGGATTGTGACTGAGGCGCGGGACCTGGGTGTTATTCTTGACCAGTCCCTAACTATGTCATCACAGGTGCGGGGGCGTGGTTCAGAGTTGCTTTTATCAACTCCATGTGCTCCGCCAAGTTCGCCCCTTTCTGACAGAGGCTGATCTTACCACCGCAATCCAGGCCCTGGTTATTTCCAGACTGGACTATTGCAACCTGTTGTATACAGGGCTTCCCTTGAAGCAAATCCAACGCCTACAGGCTGTACAAAATGCAGCAGCCAGGTTGGTCGAGGGGCTCCCGAAGCTGTCTTCTATCACTTTGGTGCTTCAAGAGCTCCATTGGCTGCCGGTGGCTGCTAGGGTGCGCTACAAGGTCTTGTTGACCATGTACAAAGCCCTACATTGCTTGGGTCCTGGATACCTGAGCACTCGCCTTTCTCCTGTGTCTCACCATTGGCAGACTCGCTCTCAGGAGTGCCCTGATGGTCCCCCGCTACAAATTGGAATGTACCGGGGCCAGGGCTTTTTCAGTGGCTGCCCCCCCCCCCCCGGTTATGGAACAATGTGCCACTGGAGATTAGACATGTTCCCACTTTCAATTGCTTCCAACGCCTTTGTAAGGTGTTTTTATTTTCACAAGAGTCTGGGGACGGGGTGGTTTAAATTCGGGTTGAAGGCTTTTAATGGTTTGAGGGTGAGGGTTTTAATGGAATTGTTTTAATGTGGGTTGAGGGTTTTAATGGAATTGTTTTATATGGTATTGTAAAGCGCCTCGATACCAGAAATGGTGAGGCGGCGCTATAAAAATGCTTTAAATAAATAAAATAAATAAATAGATTACTTAGCAAGCCTCATCATTTGCCTCCCAGCTTTTGGTCTGCCTTTTTTATTTTTCTCTGGACTGGTAATACTGTACTTTTGACATTTTGCTTGCCTACTCACTTTGCCAAATGGATTTACACTTAGCTTGCCCCAAGACTGAGCCCAACCCAACCATAACAGGACACAAATTAAACCAAAAAGGTCTGCTTACTTACATATTGTGGATGACATAACAGTACTGATGCAAGTATCCTTTTCAGTACATTGTTTTTCTTTATTAGCCTCACAAAAGCTTCTTCCAAAAGAACTACAAGTTAAACATATCAGAGATGTCCCTGCAGGTAGGAGAGAGGGCAGAAAAAATCAGTGTCATCTACACAGTTAGCACAATAGCTACTCACAAATCTGCCACTCTCAAGATTTCCCTAGAAAAAAAGAGGGAGTAACTTTGAATCCTGTGACAAATACATATCCCAGAATCCTGGCACATGTCAGAGATTGGTCTGCTCTAAGGTCCTAGTATTCCACTCCTCTATAGAGGACTCCTGCCTCTATAGAGGCAGACTATATAGAAGGACTATATAGAGAATATACAGGACTATACGGACTATAAAGAAGGACTATAGAGTCCTTATTCTACTCTGACCCACTACCCATAAAAGTGCAGTGGCAACCATAAAAGTGCAGTGGCAACCTCATGACCAACTGGCTTCCTAAGTTTGAGCTAGAGATGCTGGTGAAATCTGAAGTGGATTCTGATGTCTTTGGAGTTCTGTGAATCTGACCAGCAGAATCCACAGTGGACTGGAATCCTCCCAATTTGTGTGGATTCTTCAGACGTAGAACCCAAAACATCTGGTTCCTAAGCACCTGGAGAAAGCAGAGCCAAGAAGATGAATATGCTCAGGAGAGTTGTCTTCATGGTGGCAGAGCAGTGTTAGATGAACCAAGGTGGATGATAGAAGACGAGGTTCACTTGGGGTAATTCATAAGCCACAAACAGGAGCCTGAGGACAACAGTTGGGAATAATTAGTTCTTTGGGGGTGGAAAGGAAGTGATTAGAATATTTATCTTCCCAGAAGAGAAAATTGGATTAAATCTTTTTCAGGATGTCCATGGAACATTGCCAGATGCCTCTTCCAGTCCCTCCCAGCCTGGATGATGGAAAAATGTATTGAAGGTGGTTAATATTTTGTTCTTTTTGCAAAGAAAAAGGAGGGCAGGATTTTATTTTATTTTTTGAATTTTTTTTTAAAAAATTACAGCCCTGTGGAATATGTGCAAGTGGCCCCATTTTTTAAAAAATTTTTTAAAAAAACAATGCTTATTTGCAGTTGCACAGTTGTGCAACTGCAGCTAATCAAACCAGAAATGCATTAAACCCACGCCCGGCACACCTGGGCAGGGAGAGGCCAATTGCGGGTGAGGGTGGCATGATGAGATGGTGACCTACGCATGGTGCCACTGGTGACCTACGCATGGTGCCACTGGAGCTGGGAGGGGACTTAGGGACTATTGATGGTGCTATATAAATAAATAATCATCATCATCATCATCATCCATGCCCCTCCCAGCTTCCTCTTTGCCATGTGGCTCCAGTGTGGGCTTGCTGGTCATCTTTTCAGAGGCTGGGTAGGATTGTTTTGCTCATAATCTAACTTGGTTGTGAGGTTTTTTGCCTACTTCACACTGTAAGACAGGTAGGGAGTATTAATTAAGTTAATTTGGTTTAATTCAGTTCGGTCAGATTGGAAGGGTAGGCAGGTAGGTCCAGGCATCTGAAGTGTGTTCGTTATTGGTGAGCATTCACAGGAACCGTTGTTGTGATGGGTAAGGCCTGAGGTTCACAACTGGGAGCCTTGCAGCACCAGCTGGCAGAAAAAGGGTTACCTTTGAAGCCAACCCTCCTCACCCGCTCAGAGCCCTGCGGCCTGAGGTGGGGTGACACTGGAAAGCCTTCCTACCCCAGGGGGAGAAGCCCATGCACCACTTTGTGGGCTGTGAATGGCTCATCCAATCCGAACAATGGCCTGAGAATTGGCCAAGAATTGATGCCCACTTAGACCTTCACCCCTTTTGCAGATCTTTAAATAAATGTGCCCCATATTTAATCCCATTTCTGTGCCTTGTCTCATCATTTCTCACCATTCACATCCACAATAAGTTATAGTTAACACAAGCCTATGGGCATTTCTACACTTCTGCTACCACCATAGAATTACACCCTTTTATTTAGTAAAGCTCTTTTTCCTAAGGAAGGCATGCGACAAACAGATCAGTTGTATAGGTATAGTAAACACATAGCGGAATTTTTTTATTGAAAAGAAATAAAACAATTCATCTTATAATGTATGGCTATTGTTACTTCAATACAAGACTTTTGTGGTGTTACTATTACCACCGATCAGGCTATAGAAGCCACAGTTACTAAGCAAACCTAACTTAATTCCTCTAAAAAGCTCCACCCCTGTTAACACAGAGACCTCGCCATGAAGTCTTCTGTCCAAAATTATTTCTATTCCACCATGATATGGCAACCACAGCAATTTCCAGTAGTAGGAAGAAGTACCCAAGACTGCTCACACAAAACTCAGTCTTCCTCAACATAGCTCCTTCCAGGTGTTTTGGACTGCAACTCCCACCATTCCTGACCACTGACCATGCTAGTTGGGGCTAATGGGATCTGAAGTCCAAAATAACTAGAGGGCCCCAGGTGAGGAAAGCCTGGAAGAGCTGTTACCCTCCTAAGAAATTCTAGAGAGCTGGATAGTGTAAGTTGAGCTCTGTACAGGAATTTGAAATCCCAGAGACAGATCTGGGATGGGGAGATGCGGTTTGACAACCAGGGCTGTTTTGATCCATTGCTGGACCTACGACTGGGGACTTGACCTGGACCTTTAAGAACAGAAAGCAGACAATGTCCTGGTTCAGACAACATGCTAAACCATGCTGCTTAACCACAAGATTGTTAATGGAATGCATTAAGGTCAATGCATTCCTTTAACAATTTTGTGGTTAAGCAGCATGGTTTAATGTGTTGTCTGAACAGTGCCAATACTGCTCTGCTGATTAAACTAGACATGCTCCACAAATATACACATCTGCCAGGGATACAGTGATGACAGAGCAAGAATCCATGGTGTGCATCAAAGCAATGCTTAATGAGTGCTGATGAAATCCTTTGCTGGAACTTTGATGCAGCACTACCCAGTTGCAGCACATTACTAGGAAGAGTAAAATAGGTTATACCTTATCTGTGTTATCAGAACTCTTGAACAATGCTTGCCCCTGGCCATGTCTTCCTGAATTTCAGAAGTCTCTTCTCTTTGACACCCAGTGTTCTGGATTTTTAGGAAATACTTATTTTGTTTATTGGACTTACAGGGAAGACGGTTAAAAAAGGAATTGTATTAAAGGGGAAATACAGAAATTCACAAGATGTTTAACAATGAATACTGGATACCCAGTATGAAAAATAATTATGAAGTTCACCTGGATGTTATCCAAAAAGAAAATGGGCAAAAAAATATATCTGAGTAATGAACAGGTGTGAGACTGTATTATTCCAGGTCAAAACTGTACCTAATGTTTTCGCTTCTCGGTTAATGAGCAAAATAGATTGTGTAAGCTATACACATCAAAAAGGTCGACATAAAGCTTTCTCAAAAAATGTATAGACTTAAGTTTAATTAGCAAATTTTGAGTAAGGAGTTATCTTCTCAAAGGTGTAATTTAAAAATTGTGCAAATTTCCTTGATAGACTAAAGTGTGGCTGATTCAGTCTACGGTGGAAATTATGCAAATCAAAAAGGGAAAGTTGAAGAAATGAAACACGACCACATGTTCTGCATTTTACTAATGTTTTCTGCTCATGGTCACAGTTAGAGTTGCGAGCAGAGCATGCTCACATGTTTTGAGAGCAAATATTAAATTCTGAAACATCTCTAAGATCAGAAGAGATGTCTGTCAAGATGTCAGTGGCTTTCAGGGAAAAAAATCTAACCTAATTTCGACAATGAGCTTTGAGTTCTGGCATAATGTGATCTGGCTTGGATTCTCGAAAACCCTCTATTGAAGTCAATGGATACATTATTTTTCCTTTTTTAAAAAAGCTCCCATGAAGGGGTAGAGGGATTTGGGGGGATGGGACTGTGGGTGGGGAGGTATAAGCTTCCCTTCTTGGAGGGCTATACAGAATTGGCTACCAGGACCTCATCTAATCTAATTTTGACAATGAGGTTTGAATTCTGGCATAAGGTGATGTGACTTGTTTTCTTGAACCCAGGGTGATGGAATGGAGTCTGGGTCAGAGTGCAAGGAACTTCTTCATGAAGTTCAAGAAAGAAAGGGGAAGAAGATTTAAACTGCTTCTAAAGTTGAGCTTTGAATTCTGGCAAGTTGTTATTGGAGATATGACTCGCCCCATTCAGCACCTTGGACAGCTAGTTTCAGCACCGTGGACAGCACTTTTAGAGTTCTGGATGGTTCTGACTGAAACCCAGAATAGATTCACAGACTCACTGAAATCAGAGCCTCCAGCCTTCACTGCTTACTACAAGATTGAGGAAATATACAGCATAGAGAGTCTATCAGAAACCATATCACCTGTTTTGCCTTTGGCATCCAGCCTCCCTTCTTAATCAGGTAGAGACAGCAGAAGCCCGTTTAAATCCAAAGGAGATGTCTGATCCTTGCAACCTTTGTTATTTGTCCAAAGACAGGCAAGACTCCTTCTTCTTTTCTTCTACCCATTACTGGAACTTCCCATATTTGCAAAAGCCACGTTGACTCTTTCCCCACCAAATGCAAAGGTCAGCAGCAACAGATCATTACAAAGAGTCCTTGGCTGTGGAATTAGCTTGAACCTCCAGTGGGCAAACAATGAAAAATGCCACCATGTTTGTTTTATACACGTCATCTGAGCCAAAATTAATTGCAGAGCTCTTCTAAGCTGTTTGCCTGCTGCCACTCACAGCAAAACTCTGGAATCTGGATATCTCCACTCTTGCCATCCATCCTGTTTGACTCGTCCATATGCAAACCAACCCACGTATACCCTTGCTAAACCTGCTTTTATTTCTCACTTTTTTCTGACGGGGGGAGCAAAGGGGATACTTGCAGTATCAAAAGGGAAGCAACTCAGTTCATTCGCTTATGGAAGGAAAGTAGCCAGTCTTTCCGCTGTGCCCTGGTCCTGAAGGCTGAACTTGCCCACCAATAAGTGTAGATGCTAAAAAGAGAAATCAACTCTGGTGCTTGATAAACGTATTAAAAACTATTTTATTCTTAAAATCCAAAAATGCTGTGCTTAACATTTCGGATGCCATAACTGCGGGTGAGAAAACCAGTGAAACACAGTAGCTCCTGCTAGCACAGCAACTGTTTCCAGGGGGGATTCTACATGTCGTACTGAGGGCGCTTCCATGCGCCCCCAGTGCACCCCCAAAGCGATCGTGTAGCTTGCCTGGGAAGAGACGAGGAAGAGGCATCCTTGCCGCCGCCACCCACCGCCACCCACCTACCTCCTCGCCGGCCGGATCGGAGAGCTTGGCGGAAGACTCCGCCTTCTTCCGCCGAGCTCTCCGACCCGGCTGGCGAGGAGGTAGGTGGGTGGCGGTGGGTGGCGGCGGCAAGGACGCCTCTTCCTCGTCTCTTCGATCAGGCAAGCTACACGATCGCTTTGAGGGCGCACTGGGGGTGCATGGAAGCGCCCTCAGTACGACGTGTAGAATCCCCCCAGCTCCTGACGAAGGACCATATGTCCGAAATGTTGAGCAGAGCATTTTTGGACTTTAAGAATAAAATAGTTTTTAATACGCTTATCAAGCACCAGAGTTGATTTCTCTTTTTAGCATCTACACTTATTGGTGCGTTTTTTTCCCTACATCGGCATATGAACTTGCCCACCACCATCACCACCACACTATAGTTGCTGCTGCTGTCACTTTTGCAAAAACAAAGAGCGTCATCACACAGAGGGAATCGTGTTTCCTTACCATCGCTTCTCCGCTGTGCATTTCTCCCTCATTACTTCCTCTTTTGTTTTAATCTTTTTATTATTCCCAAACACCAGTAAATAAAAAAAACTAAAAAAACAAACTATACATATAAAGACACGCCCACAAAAATAAGACAAAACAAAATCAAACAGACAAACAAAACACCAAATAAAATGTTCTTCCAATATTCTCCTCAGCAAAAATATATAACAATGTTGCCGTTATTATTGTCATTTTTCTTTATCACTGTCAAATCCAAATCTCTAATTTCTCTCTCCACATTTTCTACACTATTGGTTGAATCCACAGATATACAAGTCATTTTTTTCTCATCCATTACTTCCTCTTTTGAAAGAGAAAGTAAACAACTTGCACATGGCCCATTCAGTGGGCCCTTTTGATCCCTCTGCTTCTCCTGCATGCAGCAAGAGAGAGCGGCAACTTCTGTCTTTAAGAATCAGTCGGACTTACTGAGGGTTGGTGTTTTGTCACTTCAAGAAAGCCAGAAGGGGCAGGAGGCACATGGGAGGCAGACGACATTGTGAGAGGGACCCACGAAAATCCATGAGTGCGCAGTAACAAGCATGCAATGAAACACTCATCTGATGTGGAATGGCCTGCCAGAGGAGATTCCTCAACTTAACAGTCTTTTAGCATTTAAGAAAGCTATAAAGACTGATCTCTTCCAGCAGGCCTATCCAGTGGAATTTTAGGATTCTTTTAGGATGCTTTTAGGATGCTTTAACAATGTATACTATGTTTTTAATCAGTATTTTATGTATTTTATACATTGATGGTGCTATATAAATAAATAATAATAATAATAATATTTTATACTTACAGTTGTTTCCCGCCTCGATTTAAATGGAAAGGCGGGTAAGAAATATTATTGTTGTTGTTGTTGTTGTTGTTATTATTATTATTATTATTATTATTATTATGGAACTCAAAGGCAAGCCACTCACAACAAACCTTCAGAAACCAGATCTCCATTCTTTCCATCCACAGACAAACCAAACCATTGATACATTTCGTAAACCTGGTTTTATTCCTCTAACTTGGCAAAGGGGGCGGCAAAAGGGATGCCTGCAATTCCGAAAGGGAAGCAGTTGGGCTCGTTAGATGGCGGAGATAAAACACCCTGCTTGTGTCCCTGCCTTTCTACTGCATCCGAGGCAAACAAACACACTGATAAACTTGCATAATTTTTCCCCCCTTGCAGGAGGGGAGCAGCAAAAAGCAGGGAATCTCCCACCCAACCTAAATACAGAAGCATATCCAATCCAGGGAGGAAATGACACAAACGCAGCTCCAACTCAGACTCCACATTCACCAGCACCAAAGAGCTGTTCACTTCTATCGCTCACCTCAGCCTTGCTTTTCAAGGCAATAACGCCAAGTATTAACTTGCCACATAGATTATTACTATACCCTGTTGTCTTTGATCTTTTTCTAAAAACCCTACAATTTCGAAACGGAACATTTATTTCTCTCTCAATAAATTCTTTAAGATGCCTTTTTAATGGTGTGCTGCTTTTAATAATGCACTGGTTTTAAACGTTTGAATTAGTTGTACATATTTTATGGTGTTTTTATTTGTGTTGTACCCCGCCTCGCTCCAGAGGGAGAGGCAGGTAACAAATAAATGTATTTATTATTATTATTATTATTATTATTATTATTATTATTATTATTTCTGTAACGGGACAAGGTCAGCGGCGTTTCCTTCTGTCAACTCTGCTGAGCTGCTCCATTAGAAAAAGGAGCATTTCTTCTCCTTTGGGGTGATTTTTAGATGTGTCAAAGCCCCGTTGCTGGCTGGGGAATGCTGGAAGGACTTTTTTTCTAGCTAAACATGCATAGGATTGTGTCTCTAATTCCCTCTTCTCTCCTTCCTTTTTCTTTGTGTGTCACGTCTTTTTTTATTGTAAGCTTGCAGGCAGGGAGCACCCCTCAGACGAAGAGCTTTTTTACACGAAGCTGTTCATTGCTTATTGATCCACTGTGTCTATTTCCAGGTTTGTCACAGGATTGAGATCCGCCCACTACAGGAGAAGCATTTCCATTCCTGCTTTCCCACTGCATAACCTCTAGGTGGCACTATAAAAAGAAGCTCACTGAAAGGTGCTCAGTAGATACAGAAGCGAAAGCGTAAAAGACACAACGTCATCTAAAGAACCAGAGTTGGGCAGAACAAGCGCACGACAAATGTCTCACATAGAAAAGCCATAAACCTTTGTGTGGCAAATATTTCATTTCAAGACTCGACTTGGGCAGTTTCATTTTCTTCATGGAAAACTGATTGCTGACCTGCTGGGGGAAGATAATTGGGTGTTTTCCTAGAAAGAACTGAAGAGTATGGTTCTAATGGACCCTGAGGGACTTAATAAAATAACATCTACGCTTCTTGACAGAAGTAGTCTTTCTTTCCCGCCTTTGGAAAGTGACATCTTTCTGCTAGTGCAGTGGTTCCCAAAGTGGGGCGGTGGGATTGCATAGGGGGGCGTTAAGAGGCAAAGGGACAGCAGGGGGGCACTCAAGGTGGTCTCTCCAGAAGGTCCTAAAACCCAGGGACCGAGCAGGAAAGAGCGGCAAATTCAGCTGCTCTCCCCACACCACTCCTGCTCAAGAAGGACTTTCTCACTCACGCAGCCGCTCTCTCCTCCTATCTCAAGCCCAAAGCGGCCCCACCAGAAGTAGGGGGTGGGGGGAGCGCCCACAGGAGGCAGCAGAGCAGGAAACAGTGGCAAATCCAGCTGCTCTGCCCACTCTTCTCCTTCCTAGGAGGGCCCAGGGCTTCTTTCCTGCTGGAGCTACCGCCACCCGCTTACAAGCTGCCCCGGCAGACCTCTCGCGATAGTTTCTACACAAGGCGGGAGAAGCAGCCCTGCGGCAGAGAGGAAGGAGCACGTAGAGGATGGCGGGTGGCAGAGCAGCTGCCAAGAACAGCGGCTGCCGGCTGGGTGGGGAGCAGGACTGCTTGTGCTGCTGCAAGGTATCACTAGGCTCCCTTCCCCCATCAAAAGTTGCAGATTAGGGCCATCTCCCCTCTGAGCTTCTGCCCTCCTGTTCTAATCAGCCCGGCAGCTATTGTGAGGCTTGGGGGTAGGGGAAGTTGGAGAGAGAGAGAGAGAGAGAGAGAGAGAGAGAGAGAGAGAGAGATGCTGTGTGTCTGTGTGTGTGCTCCCACCCCCAAAAAAATCTGGACTACAACAGGATTGGGAGAGAAAAGAAAAGGGGGAGGGGGAGAGACTTGCAATTCCCCAGGTCCTTCCTGGCTAAACAAGATTCAGCAGCACCTTATTTCAGAATGCTTGCTGAAGCAATTCCTATCTGACCTTGCTTATTTCAGGGTGTCTACCCCCTTTTTTCAAGCGTTCTTTTGGTAAACATGGTATGTGTGTATCTTGTGTCACCATAAAAACAGAGCTGCAGCACAATCCTAAGTATGTCTACTCAGAAGTAAGCCCCACTGAGATCAATAGAACTTACTCTGAGGTAAATGTGCATAGGATTCAGCCTGAAAACGAAGAGAGGGTGAAGAAAAGACAGGAGAAAATGAATTGTAGAAATAGAATAGCAAGGTAACTGTGGGATATTTAACCATATTTAAAGACAATAAGTAAAGTAAAATTAGTGCCCCTCTACTTCAGTCCCAGCCAGGTTTTCCATAGAAAAACTCTGTACCAGGTGGCAGATAATTATTTTTAAATTTTAATTAAAATACATTATCTTTTCCTATAGCAAAATGGTGCTTACTCCTAAGTAAGTGTGTTCCACTGAAGAAGGAAATCTTATTTGATTCCTGTATTCATGCTAGTGTGACATAAGTTAAAGGCACAATTTTATGCATGTTTAGACAGAAAAAAGTCCTTCAACTCCTAGAATCCCCTCTAAATGGGAAGCACCCACCCCAGGCTTACCGAAGGAGGGAGGGAAAAGAGAGCGAACGCCTCTGTTTGCAGCCAGCATGGAGGGCACACCAATTGGATTTTGAATAAAGTACTCCATTAATTGTTACTGTTTTGAATTTTATTGTTATTATCTTCCTTAGTGGGTCGTTGAAAACTACTATTCTGAATAATGATTTTTATAGTGTAGGGTAGGGGGGCGCTGGGCATGGGTTTGTGGAACCAAAGGGGCAGTTACCTGAAAAAGTTTGGGAACCACTGTGCTAGTGTGAAGGGAAGAGAAAAAAACAAGGCAATACTTTGAATTTGGGCAGAGAGAATGGGGGAGAGAGCTGGGTGAAGGGGAAGCGAGGAAACTTATGCAGTTGTGATCTCTGCTTAGGGCAGGGATGAGGAACATGTGACCCACCAGACAAAGCTGGTCTACAACTCCCTTCCTCCCTGGCCACGGCCCATACTGATGGGGCAGATGGAAGCTGCAGTACAAAAACCTCGTCCATAGGGTTCCAACGTATCCACCACCATTTCAATGAACTCTAATATCAGGACAGACCTGCTCTTTCATAAGAATGTAAGACAGGACATGCTGGATCAGACCGAAGATCCATCTAGTCTAGCATTCTGTTCCCACAGTGCCCAATCCACTTGACAAAGTAGACTAAGGTTGAATCTACATCAAACAGGATATTGCACTATGAAAGTGGTATGTAAAAGGCAGGAGCCACACCAAGCAGGATATAGCAGTATGAAAGCAATATATGGTATGGGTCAATGGGCCCCAAGAGTTGTCAGTGCCCTTCAATACTGCTATAAAGCAGTAGTGTGGCTCCTACCTTTTATATACAACTTTCAGACTGCTTTCATAGTGCAATAACCTGCTTGGTATAGAATCATAGAATAGTAGAGTTGGAAGGGTCCTATAAGGGCATTGAGTCCAACCCCCTGCTCAATGCAGGAATCAACCCTAAAGCATCCCTGACAGATGCTTGTCCAGCTGCCTCTTGAAGGCCTCTAGTGTGGGAGAGCCCACAACATACCTGGGTAACTGGTGCAAGCAGTCAGGAAGTTTTCCCTGATGTCCAACCAGAATCTGGCTTCCTCTAACTTGAGCCCGTTATTCTGTGTCCTGCACTCTGGGAGGATCGAGAAGAGATCCTGGCCCTCTTCTGTGTGACAACCTTTTAAGTATTTGAAGAGTGCTCTCATGTCTACCCTCAATCTTCTTCTCTTCTCCAGGCTCAACATGTCCAGTTCTTTCAGTCTCTCTTCATAGGGCTTTGTTGATGAGGCCTCAGTCAGGTACAAGATGCAGAAGTGCCTTCCTGAGGAATAAAGACTCCTTGTGAGTAAAGGTTCACTTTTCCTCAGGTGGCACTAATAGCCTCTACCTTAGCAGTGAGTGAGGCTCTGAAGGTTCAGGCTTAAAAGGTGCTAGAATAACATCTGGGTATCAGGTCCCAGTACCCTGCAAGCTAATTTTTCCTGACTTTGCTTTCCCTGACCCCTCTTTTGTGTGGCTGACCTCTTGATAAGACTCTGCTCCTTGGATTATGCTTGGATTAGACTGTTTGCCTGTGCTTGACTTTGGTTCTACCTCTGACTGTCCTTTTGGACTGCTCTAGGCTTGAGAGGTAACACTGTATTCCTGGCCTCTGCCTGCCTTTTGACCTTTGTGATGAATTTGCTCCACAGGACTGAGAAGTAGGACCAGACTCATGGGTTAGGGTGACCATATGAAAGGGAGGACAGGGCTCCTGTATCTTTAACAGTTATATTAAAAAGGAAATTCCAGCACGTGTCATTTGTATATATGGGGAACCTGGTGAAATTCCCTCTTCATCACAACAGTTAAAGCTGCAGGTGCCCTGCCCTCTTTTAAATCTGGTCACTCTAGTATAGCTCCTGCAGCTTTAACTGTTGTGATAAAGAGGGAATTTCACCACATATACAAATAACATCTGCTGAAATTTCCTTTTCTATGCAACTGTTAAAGATACAGGAGCCCTGTCCTCCTTTTCATATGGTCACCCTATCATGGGTCATTTGAAGCCCTTTCTCAATACACACTTCCTGCAAGTCACCTGCTTTCTCCTTGTGATACAGATTTTGAAGGTGATCATTCTAAATACCTTGAGGACAGACTATGAAAAGGAATCTTGACCCAGGTATAATTTGGCTATGAGCAATGGCAGAGGGGAAAATCTGAAAGTTCAAAGCTTTTCATTTGCAGGGATGGAAGATTTTAAGATTCACGCATTTACTCTCCTGATATTCTTTATTCAAATAAAATTTTATTAAGGCAACCCAGCATGGGTTTTAGCCAGATACTAGAGTCATGATATAAAAACATTACATTACATTACAGCATTGTATTAAACATCAAATATTGAACTTTTACGTATAAAACATCATATATAGTGCTGGGATTTTTACCAGCAACCTTAGTTATCATCAGGGGACACTAAGTCTTTCCTAATTTTTGCCGCTTTCACTGCAATGCAAACCAGGTTTAACAAGATGGATTTCGCAGTGTTTGTAAATAAGTAGGTTCCATGGCCTACTCAGAACCCTGGTAAAGGGGAATGAGCAAGGCGAGGCTGATCCAGTTTAAGGCTTTCTGTTGGATCAAACGAGGAGCGAAGGGGTTAGGTCACTCCTGGGGGAATTGGGCAGCCCCGGTGAAGCCCTCAAGAGCCCACCTATGGCCATCCCGTGCTGCGCGGTCGATTTAGAAGCAAGCCATCGGAAGCTGGTGACTCCAAATTTGGTGGGGCTGTGAACCCACCCTGGGTTTCAGTCAGATCTACACGTCGTTGCGAAGGCGCTTCCGTGCGACTTTTTTAAAGACGTACCTAAAAGAAGCTCCTCTTTCTTTACTGTGTGTACTGTGAGCTAGGCAGCGCCGCCTGCGGAAGAATCTCTACCCCATTCAAAGGCGCTGCTCGGGCCGCTTCCCCCTCGCATGTTCTTCCATTCGAATAATCCCCCCTCCCACCCGGCGGCTCTTCTGGCGCGTCCCAGCGGCGGCGGCTCCTCCTGCAAAACACTTTTCTCCCTCGGTGTGTTTGTATTTGCGTTTGCATGCACGCGGCGGACGAGTTCAGCTCCTGCCTCTCGCTCTCCCCCGCGGTGTCATCTCCCCGGGACTCTCTTCGGGCGCTGAAATCGGGAGATCCAGGTTCTAGTCCCCACTTGGCCATTGAAACCCACTGGGTGACTTTGGGCCAGTCACAGACTCTCAGCCTAACCCACCTCTCAGGGTTGTTGTTGTGAGGATAAAGTGGGGAGGAGGAGGATTATGTATGCCACCTTGGGTTACTCGCAGGAAAAAAGGGTGGGATATAAATGCAGTAATAATGCATTCAGCATTCTGGCTGGTTCTAACTGAAACCCACCAAAATTGGAGCCACCAGCATCCATGGGTTGTGGTGGGCTGTTGTTGTTTTGTGTGGATGCTCTGCCTCTCAATTCCTCCACACCTCCGGGGAAGCGTCGGGGCGGGGGTGAGGGGGAAAGGAACGAAGGCAAGAGGGGGGGCCAGCTTCCATTTTCAAAGATAGTAATAATAATAGAAATGAAGTGCACAATAAATGTAATGTGCTTGAATCATCCCAAAACCATCCCCTCAACCCAGCCACCCCCGGTCTGTGGAAAAATTGTCTTCCACGAAACCAGTCCCGGGTGCCAAAAAGATTGGGGACCACTGGTTTAAGCCATGGTCCAGAGTGCCGCCATGTTTTCCATTCAGCATGCATCCTTCCTGGGATGCCGCTAGCAGTGGGACATGAGGGACGAATGGCAGTGTGACAGAGGAAGGGGTCAATGTGGCAGCTAAAGTTCTGCTCTGGCAGCCATCTCCAGCACCAGTACAAAATCCCCCCACCCTCTGTCTCACCAAAGAGGAACCAAGTAAAATTGCATTTTTGGATAGGCTTGCAAATATGGGCCATTTTTACACCTGCCTTTTTCCCCAGGATCATCCTTGTGCATTCAAATGACACACAGGGGATCCTGGGAGCAGGTAGGGACAATCCCTCCATTTCCTGGGATAATCCTTAGGTGTAGAAAGGGCCATGTTCTCACTCAGAGATCCTACCTGATGTTCTCATATGTCTTACGCCTCCTCCTGTTCACATTTCTGATTAAAAAAACATGATAGGGTCGGCAAAATAGTCTATCTAAAAATATGGTTTTGAATTAAAAGATACATGAGAAGACAATTGTAGAATTAGGCCAGGGCTCTGGCTTTTACAGGACTTAGGCACTGGTAGATGAAGGGAATTGGCACCAGTAGGAAGGTGGAAGAAAGAGAGACGAGCTCTGGTGCCATGTATAGATAAACAAAGTTCATTGTTTATCTATACATGGCACCAGAGCTCGTCTCTCTTTCTTCCACCATTTTGCAGGACTTACACAACTCTGTTAGTTTCCAGGCCTGCGGGAAATAAGACACAAATGAGGGGTCACCTTAGAAGAGAAGTTGCTGTGGAATCCTACAAAATTGCATTTCCTGTTATTGCCTAGCTCCGGGCAACCAGGCATGTGCCAGAGGGGACCAAACTGCTGGGAAGAGGTGATGTGATGTGTAATTTGAAGATGTTTTCTCATAACCCACCAAACCGCTGTCGTCTGCTCTACGGGTTGCTGCCTTCTATAAATTCCTCTGAAGACTTCCATTCCTCCTGTGGCTACCTTAGAGTATCTATCTGGGCATTGAGCTTTCCAGCACTATGAAGGTTTTCCTGTGCACGTTCTTCCTCCTGGTTCTCCTACCTAAAGGTTGGTACAACCTAGAACTCCTCGGCTGTTTTTCTCCTATCTGGAAAGGGAAAATGTAGATGCAGGGCTGGCCCTACCGTTAGGCATAGTAAGGCAGTTGCTTCAGGTGGCAAATGCTGGGAGATGTCAACATGGTGTATGAGGAGAAAGCTGTGTGCCACAGGGCCCAGCTTGTACTCCCTAAGCTAGCCTGACACCTTGACGTATGGTGGAGGTCACTGTCCCATCACAGGTGTTGAAGAAGGATTCAACTCCCAGTCTAGTTGGCTTTTGAATATAGAATAGAAGGGACGCATCACCTTGCTCTATGTCCCAAGCAGCAAAATGCCTTGAGCCAGCCCTGTGCAATGGCCTGGAACACATGAAGAAGCCAGAATTGTGGATTCTTCAAAAGGAGAGGAGATTAGAGCAGGAGGACATGAGCGTTGATACTTCTGGATTCTTTGAGAAGGCGAATTCAGTAGGCCAATTTTGGAGCTGGGAGTCAGAACCTCCAAATAGGCGTATGAAGGGAGCTTTCCCTTAGACCAGAGTTCCCCAACCTGGTACCCTCCAGATGTTTTGGACTTCATTCAGCTCCAGCCAACACGGACAATGGTCAGGAATGCAGGAGTTGCAGTTGAAAACATCTGGAGGGTACCAGGTTGGGCAAAAGGAAAATCTGGATGTACTTTAGATCAATAGGTGCTTTTGCGGTAGATCAGCAAGGATTTCCAACTGCCTGTTTCCAACTATAATAAAATGACTCTGCATCACCATCCTAAATTATACTGCTAAAATGAAGACTGCTTAGAGTGACCTGAGTGGATATTTGTGATCTCCGTTCAGTTCTTGTAATCAAAACAAATTCCTGGACTCAGAATTCTTTAATTCTAAGTTGATGCCTTTTGCACCAGGCTCCAGTTGGGGGATCTTGGGGATCTTGGGGAAGTAAGCTATACTAAACAGGGGGACCAGGTGATCCCCAATAGCACAGCCATCCTGTTTCCCAAAGTAAACACTGTGGAAGTGTGCTCTAACTACAACTAAAGATACAGGTGTTGCTGACCAGGTTTGTTGTGTGAACTGGGTAGATGCAGGAGCATGCCCCTTTGCTATGAAGCTTGCTGGGTGATCTTAGGCCTCTCTTGCTCTATCAGTCCTACCTGGCAGGGTTGTTGTGAGGATTAAATGGGAAGAAACATGGACGATGGCATAAAGGCAGGGGGGTGCGTGCATGTGTTCATTTTTACAACCATTTATTTTCTCATCTGCAGCAATTTCTCTGAAATGTGCTTTGTGCTTTAATGATGAAAAAACTTGCTTAAAGACAAGAATCCAGAAATGCAAGTCCCAGGAGGATACCTGCATTTCTGGTGTCACAGGATACACCCAGGGTAAGTGAGGAGTGTTTTCGGCATAGATGACAGTTATATTACTTGATCCCAGCTGGTAGACCAGGGGTGGGGAACCTCAGGGGGCCAAATCCAGCTCTCTGTTGTCCCTCAAATAACCATGACTCCTTCCTCTTTCTCTCAAACACACTTTGTTTGGTGGCTTCCCAGTTTTCGTGCAATTGTTCCCCCTTTCTAAAAGGTTGACATCCATCTCCGAAGGCTTAGTTACCATGAGTAAGTCTATTAAACTACCACAAGTTGGGTTGTTTTGTAATTTTGGTCCCGCCCTCTTGCCTTTGGCTCCGCCCACCACTGCAATGTGGTCCCCGAGAGTTTCTAAAACTGGAAATTGGCCCTCATGCTCAAAGAGGCTGCCCAACCCCTGGAGTAGATGAGATAGGGCTTCGTAGATCAAGCCCCATGGTCTTCAATGGCGTTTATTTCCTAGCTGTCTAGTATTGCAGCCTTGGACTGCAAGTCAAGGCAGGCCGAGACAAAGAAGGCAAGGAGAAGCAGAAAGGCAGAAAGTGGTAGAACCATAGAAAGGTAGAGTTGGAAGGGGCCTATAAGGCCATCGAGTCCAACCCCCTGCTCAATGCAGGAATCCACCTTAAAGCATCCCTGACGGTTGTCCAGCTGCTTCTTGAATGCCTCTAGTGTGGGAGAGCCCGCAAACTCCCTAGGTCATTGGTTCCATTGTCATACTGCTCTAACAGTCAGGACGTTTTTCCTGATGTCCAGCCGGAATCTGGCTTCCTGTAACTTGAGCCCATTATTCCATGTCCTGCACTCTGGAATGATCGAGAAGAGATCTGAGCCCTCCTCTGTATGACAACCTTTCAGACACTATCAGGCATACTTTCATTACAAGCGAGACGAACATTACGGTGGGATGTGGGAGAGGGCTTTCTCTGTGGTGGCCCCCCGGTTGTGGAATACCCTCCCCTTGGAGGCCCGACTGGCACCATCGTTGGCTTCATTTAACCACCAAGCAAAAACATGGCTTCTTATCAAAGCCTTTGAGAGCTAAATTCTCTATAGTTGCACATAGTTTACACTGCTTTTATTGCTTTTTTAAAAAAATTCTACTGGTTTTAATTTGTTAATAATTTAATACTTTTTAGCTGTGCATATTATTTATTTTTACATTGTTCTGATTTATCTGTATGCCGCCCTGAGATCCCAGTGATATAGGGTGGGATACAAATGTTTTAATAAATAAATAAGTTTGTTCCACAGGGCAGGGATGCTCTGCTTAGGAAGCAAGGAGTTTATTTATTTAATTTATTTATTACATTTATATACCTCCCCATAGCCAAAACTCCCTGGGCTCTCAGGATGAGACATCAGGCTGCCCACGAGGCTGGAAATAGATAAGAGCCATGGTCCTCTCTCTCTTTCCGGGTCCAAAGAGGTCTCTTTCATTTATTTTCACAGATGGTAAGCCAGAATTTAGCTCCTTCAAGTCATGCATGGAATCGAAATACTGTCACGCCAACTATTCCAGCGTTACTGTGGAGGAAGGCAAGTACAGCCATACTAAGGCCACTTGTTGCAAGAAAGATTTGTGCAACAACGTCACTGTCAAATGTAAGTACATATCATTGTTGCTGATTATTGTTCTGGGGTTGCAGGGTAGGCACCTGTCAAGAGCCAACACCCCAGCAGGGCTAACTTATTATATTATAAGTTATAATATAATAATAACTTCGGTTATTAAACTGCCCAGAGAGCTTCGGCTATTGGGCGGTATAAAAATGTAATAAATAAATAAATAAATAAATAAAATTATGGCTATTGCTAAAACTGTATTTTGATTGTATTTTTGTTGCTTTCAGAAATGGTTAACATCTGCATTTTTGGTATTATATTATATATTATATTAATTAATTTATTATTTATTTATTGCATTTCTATACCACCCAATAGCCGGAGCTCTCTGGGCAGTTTACAAATTTAAGACAATTCAAGTATAAAACAATAGTATAAAACGATAATATAAAATACTATATAAAAGCTCAACCAGATAAAAACAGCAGCAATGCAAAATTACAAATTTAAAACACCAAGTTAAAATTTATTTTAATAAAAAGGTCTTCACCTGGCGTCTAAAGGCATATAATGTAGGTGCCAAGCGAACCTTTTTAGAGAGCTCATTCCACAGCCAGGGTGCCACAGCAGAGAAGGCCCTCCTCCTGGTAGCCACCTGCCTCACTTCTTTTGGCAGGGGCTCGCGGAGAAGGACCCCTGAGGATGGCCTATGCAAAATTGTGTCCTCTTTTCTGGCGAGGCATAAGTGGCGACCATGGAAAAAGGGCATGCAACATGAGGAAAAGCTTAATATGCCCCTTGATAGGAATATTTCACTCCTGAAAGGGTTAATGGGATAAAGGATATCTTTAAAAAATAAAACTATGGGTTGCTTGGGTGGATGACAAGCATCAGTGACATTGATTTCGGTGGGTCTGCTCTAAGTACGACTTAAGTCTTGAGTCCAAGCAAGTATGGATCAGACTTGGCTCCCAAAATCATACAACTCTCTGTCACTCTGTCCACATGAATCCTCTTCTTCAAATCCCTATATTGGCTTCCTGCCTAGTCCCAGATCCAACACAAACTCCTTGTCCTTAATTTCAAAGTTCTCTGAGGCTTAATCTACACCAAGCAGGATATTGCACTATGGTAAGAAAGCAGTATATAAAAGGCAGAAGCCACACTAAGCAGGATATAGCAGTATGAAAGCGGTATATGGTATGTGTCAATGCCCCCCAACAGTTGTCAGTGCACTTCAATACTGCTATAAAGCAGTAGTGTGGCTCCTGCCTTTTATATATGGCTTTCATACTGCTTTCATAGTGCAATATCCTGCTTGGTGTAGATGAGGCCTGAGACCTTGTTCCCGATCCCTCCCCCACCAGACTTATCTCTCAATACACCCATGCCAATGATTTTCACCCCTCCAGCTCCACCATCTGCCACCCTTCAAAAGTCTCCTGCCCCCCCACCCCAAACACCCTTCCTTTTCTCCCTTGCTGCTCCTATGTGTTTGAATCACTGTATATTGCCACCTCTCTTACTCAAGCATTTCTACATGAGGCTTTTATTCCACATTCATAATTCCTCCCTTACAGTAATTTGAGAGTCCTTTACATGACGTCATCCTCTTCCAGTGCTTTTCCTGTGCTTTGCAGCCCGTATCATGTTTTTTCCCCTAATTAAGAAAGATGTTATTTTTCTCAACGGCATTATTGAGGCCTCGTGTATTGGCACAACTCCACTATATTACAGCACCACCTAGAGGTTGTGTAATGGAAGTTATAGAAAGTCAGAGAAAGAAAAAACCGGGGGGGGGGGAGCACGTGTGAAGGGGTCAAGCTTATTCCACTTTGCCTTCAGCCACAGCAGTGGAATGCAGCCTACAACAGCTTCACTGAAATGGAATTTGACCTTTTAGAGAATGCTTCATGTATGGCTACTCCTTTTTGTTTTTCTCAGTGCCTCCCAAGAACACAGTTCGCAATGGGCTGCAATGCCCATCCTGCTTCTCCATCAATTCAGACCACTGCGATGCCAAGAAGGCAGTCAAATGCACCCACAATGAAAATCGCTGCATTTACTTTGTCAGTACAATCACTGTAGGTGAGTTGGAAAAACAGGGTTGGCCCAATGATGGTGAGGCATCTGCCTTGTGAATGAGATACCCATCAGAGCTTGGAGAAGGGGACCCCTCTGAGGAGAGAGGACAGGTGTGTGGGACAAAGAGCTAAGTTTCCAGGTAGGGTTTACTGAAAATGTGGGGTGCAGCTTAGGAGGCTGGAGAACCTCTACCTTCTGGGGAGTGCCTCTCTGCCTCCACTTTCATATCTGTAAATAAGTCACAAACATTATGACGACACTGATGCCATCTGTGTTCAGTTGAGTTCTGGCCCCATTCAGAAGACACTTCAAACCATGGCTTTAACCATGGTGGTTAAGCCAGAAAGCCAAGCTGTGTTCAGAAGACACCTTAAACCACGGCTTTAACCATAGTGAATAAAGCAAAAAAAAAGCCATGTTATAGTTAAAGCCATGGTTTAAGGTGTCTTCTGAACGGGCCCTATGAGAGGTCCATCCAAGGAATGAGACCTTCTCTTGTCAGCTAAAGCCTGCTAAAATCTACTCAATGTGTTAGGCTTCATGGGTCTCTTAGCAGCATTTTGGAACTCTGTGAAGTCCGTATTTCTGCTCACTAACAAACTCACTATGACATCTCATGTAAAAGGAAGTAAACCTGGTAGCAGCGCTTCAATTTCTCGCTGCTGCAGGGAGGATGCAAGATGTCTTTCAAAACACTTGTGTGGACACTCACATTGTTCTTTCCTTACAGGTGGCTTCCAGAACACCACTGCTTTGAAAGGTTGTGCAACAGAGGCCAGCTGTGCTACCAAGCCTGGAGTGATCGTGCTGGATGATGGCTTTTATGTGAACAACATCACGCGGTTGGATTGCACTCCAGCCGCACCATCCCCTACTAAGGGCTAGAGATGGGAGAAAGGAAAGCCCTGCACTCTGTAGAATCCCTGCCACTTCTGGAAGTGGAGGACAGTGGCTGGGATGCCTATTGGTTAGAACAGGGTCTGGGATCCAAACCAGGATGCCTGGACCACCTTTTTGGTGTAAGAATATGGAATGTGAAATAACAGAGCGAAGAGGCAGGAAAACTGGAATATACGTCTGATTTAATTTTCATTGAATCATGACCAAAAATAAACAGACACGGAAAATGTCATTTGTCTGTGATCTTTTCTCTCTTTTTTTCTGATAACACTTCCTTGTTGAGCAGAGAATTAAATGCTGCTCGGTATGGAATTAATAATATTGTTACTGTAATATGGGATGCAAAAAAGGCCATTCAAAAAACCAGGTATACATGCTAGCCCAATTTCTAGGGGAGTGGCCACTTTGATCTATTCCAGCAAGAACAACAAATAGTCTTGTGGTGTCTTACATTTGTCCAAGGGGAAGTTTACTGGCGGACAATCTAGCAGTATTATAAGTGCTGTGTGGAAGCTCTGCTTTAATTCTGCTTTGAGTTCACTGCAGAAAAGCAATGCTACACTTGCACTAAAGGGCTCTAGTGTAGAAACATCCTAGTATTATATTGTATTTAATGTTGTTCCCTGCCTCGATCCAGAGGGAGAGTTGGGTAAGAAATTATTATTATTATTATTATTATTATTATTATTATTATTATTATTATTATTAAATCCAATTCATTAGTTGCATCTGTAATGACTGAGCACAGTTTTCTGTGACCTGTTAATACTGAATTTATCATGGCCTCAAGCCAGGACAAAGAGAGCTCACAGATTGTACAGCAGAAAGCTTTATTAGAACTAAGGGTAGAGTAAATACATGGGAAGAATAAGCAAGAATACTTTGAAAACATATATAGCATAAAAAAACCCAGTAATGTAAACACGTAACACTTTGTCTCCCTCTTGGAATACCCGCTGCCGCGTCCTTACATTGTACCACCTCTTCTGTGCCTCTTGGGTCGCCTTCCCCACTTCTCTCAAAACATTTTGTAGGTCCTGCATATAAGCTACCACAGAGGTGGGTGGCAGCCATTTTAAGAGGTGCCGAAAGTTTACAAACGTTCACAAAGATTTTGCAGGGAGGAGATGTACTTTGATGGAAGCTGCAGCTGTGCTTTTGAAACCTTCCCATCCCCATTAAACCTTTGTTTACCTGCTGCCATGAATGGCCATAGTAGTAAAGCTCCATTCCATGGCCCTATTCTCTTCCCGCCCCACACACCTCTTGGAGTGACCCTATGTCAGGACCTGACATTGTTCCAAGGGGGTTTCTGGGGGGGGGGGAAATGGTGGGCCCCATTTCTTTCCCAGATATCCTGTTGTCATGGTGCTGTTCTAAGGTGGATTACGGAAGGAAAAATGGCGGCAGCTGGGAAGAGGTCTACTATTGCCACTGCTGGAAAGGACTGCTCACAGGAGCTGCCAGTGACAATGGCAAATGTGTGGCATTTTCAAATGTGTAAAAGAACCCAGCATATTCACTGAGCAGGGGTAGAACTTTCTGAAGTTCAGAAAAATGGATTAACTACTAAACTGTAAGAGCAGTTCAGAAATAAAATACTTTCCTTTTCAGTGATCTTAATCTTTGGGCATGTCTAGACATGATGCACAGGGAATCCCAGGGTCAGGAAGGGATGATCCCTCCTGTGTCCCAGGATATGGCCCTACAGTTTAATTTCAGTTTTTCCCACAGTCTCGGGCTTGTCCAAGACCGTGGGACATGTGGGCACCCATCCCGTTTTCATCCTGACTCCTCGTGAGTAACCACAAGGAGCCAGGAGCCAGTCATGGGGCAGAGAGCTCTGTGCCCTTTGGGGGTGGGGTGGGGGAGCAGGAGGGGTTGTTTTTTAAAAAAAAAACACTTACATTTTGTGCAGGAACACTCCGGCGCTCTTTTCTGATTAAAAAAACAGAACTGTGGGAATGGCGTCCTCTTCCCCCTGGGACATCGCACACATGTGTAGACGAGGGGGACGATCTTGCAATCATAAAATTACAAGATCATATCCCTCTACCCCCATCATCTAGACATGCCCTTTGTTTTACAAAGAAGTAGAGAGACTTTAGGTTTTTTTAAAAAAAAAAGCTAATGTATAGAATGCCTTTTGTTTTTTTAAATAGCTTACAAAATCTGAGCCTGAAGTGAAGTTTTAAGAGTGAACAAGGAAGTGCAGCTAGCAAGATCAATGTTTCTGCCACCACCACCACACTTGAAGCTCTTGGCAGCTAGAGCTAGGTGGCAAAGGCAAAATACATCTCTTGCATACACACATTCACACACCAAGATATCTGTATCTTTTTTTCTTTCTTCTTTCTACAAAAAGCTGACAGGTGTAAACCTGCGAGCAAAGGAGGAAACAGAAGTTAGAGGGAAATTAAACAGTTCTTTGCTTGGCTTCATGAATCCCTCCTCCAAAGAAGGTTGGTGCCAGGTAGGGATGTACAGATTGTGTAAAATCCATCCTGTTTGTATTTCACAGATTGTATTTCATTCTATCGATAGAATTGGATTTTTGCATTTTCTATTTTTTTGCAAATTCATACATTTGCAAATTCGCCCCTGCAGAAATGCACAGATCCCCCAAATATGCAAATCCTCCCAAAATGTGCATTTTCACTCTTTATCCTGTGGGGAAGAATGTGCATTTTTGGCTGAGATAGAGAGAGAGATTTTTTCTATTAATAAATTGGTGCAAATTTCAGGAAAGTTAGCGAAATGTTCTACAAGTCCATAGAATCCACCCAACTGAGTAGAAGCAGGTCCACTGCAGAATCAATCAGTCAGATTAATAAAAATCTTAGCTCTTTGGATTCTGGTTCAAATTTCTTCGACATCCCTAGTACCAGGCATACTCATGAAAATAAAAAATATCATGTCCTAATGTTCCTGTCCATACAATACCATGTCTTGAGGGAATGATTGGGCATATGCCTGTCAATTATGAAGCAGAGCACAGAAAATGGCCTTGAATGCAAGAATCCATTGGCTTCTGCAGAGTTATTTAAAATATTTTTATCCTAGTTCTCAACTAAAAAAGCTTCCCGAGTGGCTTCACCTAACCAGTAAAACCAGTCTCTGCCCACAGGCCTGCAATCCAAAAAGTTATGACACACAAGGAGAAAGGGATAGGAAGAGAAGAGGGGGGGGAATTACATTGTCTTTCAGCAGGGCTGGTGGAATAGCTTCTCTTCCATTGAGCATGGGGTTGGACTCAATGGCCTTATCAGCCCCTTCCAACTCAACTATTCTATGGCCATGGCTAGACTTGCCAATATCCCAGGTATCACCCTGGGATTTCAGGGGAAGGGAGGGATGATCCCTCCCTTGTCCTGGGATATCGGCAGGGCCTTTTAGTCCATGTGGCCAGGCATTGCAGTTTTATCCCGGCTCCTCACGAGTAACCACGAGGAGCCAGGAACCGCACAAGGGGCGCAGAGCTCCTCAGGAGCTCCTTCCCCTTTAAAAACAAAACCAAAATGGTGGCCACTACATCCTCCTCCACCCAGGATGTTGCATGCCATATGTGGACAGAAGGTGAGATCTCGCGATCACAAAATCACGAGATCCTTTCCCCTCCGTCACGTTAGACCACTAGGTCTAGCCATGGTCTCTGATTCTCATTTCCCTCTGTGCAGCCTATTAGAATGGCTGCCAGGGGTGACAACTGAGGGAGGAGAAGCCTTCGTGCAGGAGGTCTTTCCAATTATGGGGATCGCAAATTCCATTACAATAAGAATAAGCTTTGTGGTCCTCACGATTTTGGAGAACGTTTGACAATGAGGACAGAAGTAGTACTTGTTCATCGGCTGCAGCTTTTTTTTTTGCCTTTAAAGCTCTGGCATTTCTGCAATGATCCTGCTGGGCCCAACCTCTCCCTAGCAGCCCTATCTTCTCTGCAGAACAAAGGAACACACAAAAGAACTTTGAGCACTTGCCACTTTATTGTAAAAAAAGAAAAAGGAAAAAACCAAACAAACCAGCAACCCTGTCAATAGAACAGGCTGAAAGCTGCTTCCTTCTTTCCTAGAACAATATGAATTGTTATTACTAGTATTATCACATAGACAATGATGACTTTTGCAAATGTCAGCCAAAATTTAGGCGTCAATATGCGTGGAGAACAGCCTTGGCTGTTTCAGGAAAGGGGAGGGAAAGGAGACGCAGAAGGTGGTAGGAGACTGCCCTAGGTCAAGGTCAAAAGGAACATGACCTTGCCACTCCTAAGAAATCAGAAAAGGGATTTGGGTTTTACAGTGCAACTTGAGTAGGAATGGACAGCATTTGACCCTCCAGATGTTTTGACCCCCCCCACTCCCATCATCATCATTGTTTATCATCATCATCATCATCATCTACAATATTTATATACTGCTCAATTATCTAACACAGATTCAAGAGCGGTGAACATAGTTACAAACAGTAAAAGAAAGAGGATTTAAATAGCAAATTTAAATAGTTCAATTTAAAAACAAAGGGATCAGAAAAACAGTGACTAGTCAGTTGAGGAAGGCTTCTTGAAACAGAGTTGTTTTCAGGAGGCACCGGAAGCAGACTAGTGTTGGTGCCTGCCTGACCTCCAGGGGCAGAGAGTTCCACAGGGAAGGGGCCACCACACTAAAGGCTCTTCTCCTCAAGGACTCCAATCGGGCCACAAGTCCACGTGGAACCACCAGGAGCAGGCCCTCCGATGACCTCAGTGATTGGGTAGGATGGTAACAGAGAAGTCACTCTCTCAGATATACTGCTCCCAAGTTGTTTAGGGCTTTGTCCACTAGTACCAAAACCTTAAACCTGGCCCAGTAGCTAGTGCAATTCCCTCAGCAAAAGAGTTATATGCTGGAAAGAGGCAGCTTCTGACAACAGCCGAGCTGCTGTGTTCTGCACTAGCTCCAGTCTTGAAGTATTGGCTATGCTGACTAGGGCTGATGGATTTTGTAGGCCAAAATATCTGGAATTGTCAACTGCAGAATACAGCAACGTACAAGTGCTCCCATTCACCTAACATGAGATTGCATTGATTGCTGGCTGATACAGAAGTGATCTGGGAGAGTCGTGCTTTTAGGGGCTAATAGATTGGGAGATCTCATCATTAACTAATGTTTCACAAAGATTTTTGGGGGGGTAGGGCTCATGGGTATTATAAGCCAAAACATCTGGAGAGTCACCAGTTGCCCACCTCTGGGATAAAGACAGTGGAGGTCGGTGGCTCCGATATCAGTGGGCCGGTGAGTGCACTCTGGGTTCCAGTCAGAACTCTAAAGGAGCTCTCCAAGGTGCAGAAGCTATAGAGGAACAGGAAAGTTGTTGGATGCAGACTTAATCATACAGTACAGCTACTGAAATCAATGGGGCTTAACTAGCCACAACTTGGGTCCCATTTATTTCAATGAGTCTACTCTAATTGGGAGTTGGTGTTGGAGTCACCCAGGCTTTTGGCCCTGGGTGACTTCAACATCCCTTTCTGGAATGGTTTGTCAGGTGCAGCTCAGGAGTTCATGGCATCCATGACAAACATGGGCCTATCCCAATTGATCTCTGGACCCACACATTCAGCAAGTCGCACCCTCAATGTTGTTTTCAGTTACGAACAGACAGATCTGTGGGTGGAGGTGATAAATACCTCTTCGTTGTCATGGACAGACCATTTTCTGGTCAGGGTTAATATCATGGCTGCCATCCGCCCCTGCAGGGGCGGCGGACCTATTAAGATGGTCTGCCCTCGAAGGCTGATGGATCCTTTTGGATTCCAGAAAGCCTTAAAGGGTGCTATGGCTGGTATTGTCGACGATCCTGTTGAAGCCCTGGTCAATAGATGGAATCAAGACCTAACTAGGGCTATTGACACGATTGCCCCCAAACGTCCTCTCCGACCTGCTTCCAATCAGGCACCTTGGTACACAGAAGATCTCAGGAAGTTGAAGCAGGAAGGTCGACGACTAGAGCGCCGATGAAGGAAAACTCGTCTCATATCCGACAAGGCACGTCATAGAGAACATCTTCATTCCTATGGGGTGGCAATATGTGCACGAAGAAAGCTTTCTTCTCTGACCGCATTGCGTCTGCGAATTCACGTCCAGCAGAACTGTTTAGGGTGGTGAGGGGTCTAACTCAGGCACCTCCTCCCCTGAACCCAGTTTTAGAGCCTTCGGTAGTTCACTGTGATGCATTTAATAATCATTTCACAGAGAAAATCTCTCGGATAAGAGCCAATTTAGATGCCGTCGTTATAACAGAAGCTGAAGCTGAAGTGTCCAGCAAATCCATGAGTAGGATTACACTGGATCAGTTTCAGTTGGTGAGTACTGATGATGTGGACAAGCTGCTTGGACGAGTAAGGAAGACAACTTGTCCTCTCGATCCCTGTCCTTCTTGGCTGGTCGCCCAGGAAGGAGATGCAGTTAAACTACAACATATTGTTAATGCATCTCTCAGGGAGGGGAGTTTTCCACCATGTTTAAAAGAAGCAGTGGTACGGCCGCTTCTCAAAAAGCCCTCCCTGGATCCCCTGGACCTAAATAATTATAGACCAGTATCAAATCTTACATTTTTGGGCAAGGTGATTGAGAGGGCAGTTGCCTTCCAACTTCAAGCAGTTTTGGATGATACAGATTTTCCAGATCCATTTCAAACCAGCTTTAGGGCAGGATACGGAGTTGAGACAGCTATGGTCGCCTTAGTGGATGATCTCCGCATGAGTATTGACAGGGGGAGCGTGTCCCTGCTGGTACTTTTGGACCTTTCAGCAGCTTTCGATACCATCGACCATGGTATCCTTCTGGAACACCTGAGGGGTTTGGGAATCGGGGGCACTGTGCTCCAGTGGTTCCGGTCCTCCCTCTCAGGTAGATTCCAGATGGTGATGCTTGGGGATAGTTGCTCCTCAAAAAAGGAGCTGTTGTATGGCGTACCACAAGATGCCATCCTATCCCCAATGCTGTTTAACATCTACATGAAACCACTGGGAGAGATCATCCAGAGGCATGGGGCGGGGTGCTATCAGTATGCTGATGACACCCAAATATATTTCTTGATGCCTTCAATAACAGCGTCAGCTAAGGATAGTGAGTCTCGTCTGAATGAATGCTTGGAGGCAGTAATGGGCTGGATGAGGAAAAACAAACTGAAGCTGAATCCAGACAAAACAGAGGTGCTTGCTGTCAAGGGCTCTGACCTAGGTTTGGAGGTGTGTCAGCCAGTTCTGGATGGGGCTACACTCCCCCTGAAAGACTGTGTTCACAGTTTGGGGGTGCTCCTAGATCCGTCACTCCAAATGACAGCCCAGATGGATGCAACGGCCAGGAGTGCCTACTATCAGCTTCGGCTGATACGCCAGCTGTGCCCCTTCTTAGAAGACCTAAAGACAGTAGTGCATGCGCTGGTAACCTCAAGGCTTGACTTCTGCAATGTGCTCTACATAGGGCTACCATTGTACCTAGTTCAGAAACTTCAACTAGTTCAAAATATGGCAGCCAGGTTGGTCACCGGTACATCTAGGGGTGAGCATATTACCCCAACATTAAAATCACTCCACTGGCTGCCAATTAGTTTCTGGGCAAAGTACAAAGTGTTGGTCATTGCCTTTAAAGCCCTAAATGGTTTGGGTCCAGGTTACCTGCGGGATCGCCTTCTCCCATATAGTCCGCCCCGCACACTCAGGTCCTCTGGGGTGAACTTACTTCAGTCAGCTAAAACTAGGCTGACATCAGTTTCCCAGAGGACCTTTTCTTCTGTCGCCCCCAGATTGTGGAATGGCCTGCCGGAAGAGATTC
Source organism: Elgaria multicarinata webbii (assembly GCF_023053635.1). NCBI lineage: Eukaryota > Metazoa > Chordata > Lepidosauria > Squamata > Anguidae > Elgaria > Elgaria multicarinata. The sequence goes on from NC_086183.1 coordinate 27,107,332, forward strand.
GTAAAATTAACTCTCTGTGTGATTTTAAGGCAGCTTTAAAGACTAGCCTTTTCCGGCAGGCCTATCCAGATCAATGTTAAATCATGAATTTTTAAGATGTATTGATTCCTGTTCTAATGTTGTTCCCCGCCTCGATCCAAAGGGAGAGTCTAGTAAGAAACAAATATATTTATTATTATTATTATTATTATTATTATTATTATTATTATTATTATTATTATTGTGGCTATGCCTAGATACAACCCATGGTTTGCTATGTTTATAGAAGATTCATAACCCTTCATAACATGTGAACTTGGCCCAATAAATTCATAGCAGGCTGAGAGGCCATTCTAAGTAGCAATGGTTTTCCTTTCTTATAGATCAATTTCACTGATGGAACCACAGTGCAATATTGTTTTATGTGCAACCTTACACATACCCTATTTCTTCGATTCTAAGACACACTTTTTCCCCCATATAAACATCTCTAAAAACGGGGTGCGTCTTAGAATCATGGGTGTGTCTTAAGGGTTTTTTTCTGTTGGTGGTACTGAAAATAGTGTGCATCTTACAATCGATGGCATCTTACAATCGAAGAAATACGGTATATACACTCTGGCTCTAAAATTCTTCTGGAAAATCTCTCATATTTGCCAGATGCATGAGAAAACATAATCTGACATACTGGCAATTTCAGCTTTCATTTTTTTTAAAAGAAGGCTTTATGTATAGAAAGAGAAGCTCAATGATTTTCCTGCAGTATCTTTGAAGAAAGAACGAACTGGCTATTGTAGGAGGGTTGGGAGATTGGTAGTTTACAGGAGTTATCTTCCCTTTGCTTCTATGAATGGGGGGAAATGCAGTCTTACCCAGATTTTTTCCCCTCGGGTCTTTTCATGTTCTCTACAGGCATCTTTAGATGGTGAACAACAGCGACCACATGATTTGTAATTGAAAACTTACCCTCTGGCCAATGTTCCATAAAGTTAAATGAAAGAATGCCATCTAGTGGTGGAATTAATCCCATGATTATTTTAAATACTCCTTTATCTCAGTGGTTGGTGTGTGTTTTTAGCAAGATTAGAGTGAGAAGGGGCATAAGACATCCTGGAGCTTGATAGCATCATGTAATTGACCCACAAACTTCCATGAGTGGCCAATCATAAGTATGCAATAAATTGCTCATGTAGAGAAGCTCTATAACTATCCTTTCTTCTAGTCAGTGACAAACATTTGCAAATACCTTTCTGTTGGATCATCAATTCCCCCCCCCTTCATTTCTTTTATTCATTCATTTCACTTCCTCAATACAAATTTCTGTTTGAGGGAAAGAGGGGTGCAAGAGAACATGCATGAGGTCTGGTACTCAGTGGGAGCCATTTGTTTATGCACATTACTTTTATCCTGGCCTTCCTCCTAGGAGCTGCAGAATAGATCTGCAGCCTGACATGACTGCCTAACAGTAGGGCCGGCCCTGGTCTATGAGCCAGCAACTGGCCCTAGCTCACCCTATGAGTCTCATGGCTGTGCGCAGGGATTTGAACCGTGATCTTCTTGGTCCAAGTCCCATACTCTATCCACTACACCACCACTGGCTCTCATGCATGAGTTTGCTGACCCTCCATAGATCTTCCCCTTTATGCATTAACTGGTCTCCCTTCAAACAAGGGCTGGATGCAGAAGGCCTGGCTAAACACAGAACTCCTTCCTTCAGAGCTTGGAAGCCTCCCGGTGAAGTCCAATCTACATGGTGGGACGGAGAGCTTGCTGCCCTTCCTCAGACCATAGCATTCATCAAAGGTGAAACAGACAGAAATCTTGTGGAAGCTGGAACAAATTCATGACATGGGGAACTGAGGGCAGACCTACAGGGAAGGAAGGAAGGCGGGTCCACAGAAAAAATCCAGCTGGCAGGCAGGGGGCAGGGGAGTGATATGAAGAACAATCAGGACCAAAAGGCAAGGAAGAACAATCCTGCCAGGACAAATATAGTCAGGCTACATTGGCAGGGGACTCCCGGTGCACCACTGCACATATTGTTCTTGACGTTGACGTTGCGGCCTGCAGCGAAGAGCGCCACAGCTCCCATGTCACACATGTTCTTGGTGGCACATCCTGTAAAGGCCACCTGCTCGTCCTTGAATTCCTCTGTGGGGTGCGGGAGAAAAGAGTTAGTTGATTTGAACTAACAAAGCTGCCGTCACATCTCCCTCTCGCACAATACCTGACGGGACACCACTCCCGACATGAACCTACCCGTACACTATGCTCAACATCTAAGCTCCTCCTCCCGGTGCCTGCTCTGAGGGAAGCTCGGAGGATGGCAACAAGGGAGAGGGCCTTTTCAGTGGTGGCCCCACAATTATGGAATGATCTCCCCAATGAGGCTTTTGGCGCCAGGTCAAGACTTTTCTCTTCTCTCAGGCAGTTAACAACATAAGCTGAGTTGTGTTTTTTTAACTGACTCCAGAATAGTTGTTTTAAATGGATATTGTCTGTTTTTATGCTTTTGATGGTTTTAAATTTCTGTATATTTGTTTTTAACGTTCACTGTTTTTAACTTTTGTAAACCGCCCAGAGAGCTTCGGCTATGGGGATGTATATAAATGTAATAAATAAATAAGCAAAGGCAATGGGTTCACCAAATGTAGAAGTAGGGGTAATCCCCAATTGGTTGTCTGTGCAGGTGTTTTTTTCTCCATTCCGAAACATCAAAGTGCTTCTCCTAAGGCTGAGTCTCTGGGCGGTTAGAGCCCAGAGAGCTCTAACCACCCAGAGAGCTCTAGCTATGGGGGGCGGTATATAAATGTAATAAATAAATAAATAATGCTGAAATAGGCTGGCATTTTTAGCTTCACCCCTTTTGCTTTTGGCCGTGCCCACCGCTGGAACGTGGGCCCCGAAAACTTCTTCGAAATGGAATGTGGTCTTTGGGCTTTAAGAGCTTCTGCACCCCAAAACCTCCTGCTACCCCCACCTACCTTTCTTCGCAGTGGTGACAAAGTGGATACAGTGTACCAGGCGCCCAGTGCAGGCCACCTCGGTTTTGTTCAGGCACACATTAGTGCCACGGGCGAAGCATGAATTGCAACGAACCCCGTTAGGCTCCAAAGATGCCTTTTGTACTGTGGATGGAGAAGGTGAAAAGGAAGAGTTCAGTAGAGATGTGTACAGAAATGCTAAAAGCACATGTTCCTTAGGTTAACTTTAACTTTGCAACCAAAGACAGCTTGCTGATAGGAGCAAAGTGGGTGAAGGCCCCGTCTCCCTTCACAATCTCCCCACTCCCCAAAACAGCCCAGATCTTCAGCCTACGCACAGAGGCCTCACCTGGGGGGAAAGGGCAAGATGGGTCACAGGTGTGAGAGCCCTACTATGTCAACCTCTGCATTAGGGCAGCCAACCAGTCAGCAGTTCACTATTCTATCCAGTAAAACTGGGTGATATAAGGTAACCTGTATAGCCAATGAATGCAAGACTATGCTTGGCTGTATCCACAGCCAGATTCTGCTAAGAGTACACTGCAAATATTTCCATCCCTCCAACCCAAATGAAATAGATAGATAGATAGATAGATAGATAGATAGATAGATAGATAGATAGATTTTAAAAAAGGTTAATCTAAGGAATATGTGCATTGTGTCTGTGCTTTCAGCACGGCTGCTCCCAGATTGTGGAATGGCCTGCCGGAGGAGACTTGTCAACTTAACAGTCTTTTAGCATTTAAGAACTCTATAAAGACTGATCTATTCCGGCAAGCCTATCCAGTGGAATTTTAGGATGTTTTAATAATGTATACTATGTTTTTAATCCAGTTTTATGTATTTTATACTTGGTGTTGTTCCCTGCCTTGATCCAAATGGAGAAGCAGGTAAGAAATAATTGTATTATTATTAATTACTGTTATTATTATTATTTTGCAAATATCTCTCTGTTTGGCATCCTAGAAATGGTTTAGAAAAAGAAACACTGCTATCCCTTTTTGCCTTTCAAGGGCTTGTGTCCCACAGCCTCGTGATCTACTGATGAAGACTCTGTCTGTGGGCTTCCTAGAGGCTTTTGGGGTTTTTTTAACCACAGTGGGGACCTTTGGTCTGATCCAGCATAGCTTTCCTTATGTTCATACTGCTCAAAACCTCAGATATGTTTGCATCCAACAGAAAATGACACAGCTATTCATAGCATAGAACAGACTGTGGGCCCTCCAGATGTTCTTGGACTTCAGTTCCAATTTGCCCCAGCAAGCATGGTCAATTATGATGGGTGATGGGAGTTGTAGTCTAACAATATCTAGACAGCGGTTGGTTCCCCACCCCTGTGCTATAGAAGAACCTGTTGTACTGGAACTCTGCTCTAAGATATAGTTAGGATAATAATTAATCCAGCCCTATACAGGAGCCCACCCCAGCAAATTGTACATGAGACAACCCCAGTTCCATACCAATAATTTCCTTGGTGATGCAGCGGTCAGCACGGCAACAGCTGGAGTTCCAGCGCATGCGAAAATCCCCCGCCACCAACCCATAGAACTGGTTGCAGAGGCGGTCATCCGAATTGCACTTTTTCTCATAAACTGGGTTTTCTATATCCAGATCCCCTAGGAATGGAAGAGACAGTTAGTTTGGGAAGCAAGCCCCTAAACCATGTGTGTCCATGTGCAAGGTAGAGAAAGATCCAGCCTCTCACCTTCACTACTGTGGCAACTGGACAAAGGAAATGACTTTGAAGTCCCAAGGATGTTCATAGAGTCCCCACACATTGACTATAACGGTCATCATCATTCTCTCCATTTCCAACGTCCACGCTATGCATGTCATTGCCTTTATAGCCCAAACGACACCATCCACGCATAAGGGGGGGCAGATCAGCAGGCTTGGGCAGTGGAGGCTGATAGCTCCAATGTCGATGGAGAGATGAATCCACTCTGGGTTTCAGTCAGAACCAGCGCAGAGCACCTTTAGAGTTATGACTGAAATCCAGACTGAAACCCAGAGCAGATACATTGACCCATGGACTTTGGAGCCACTACCTCCACTGGGAACCCCAAGGTTTCTTTAGGGGAAAGAATCCTAAGGTGGGAGGGGATTGAGGACCAGCCCACTGGACACAGACTGCTGCCTGGTCATTAGGGAGGGAATGGAAAACCAGGGAAAGGGGGAATGGAAGAGAGCGGCTGGAATCCTGCACAAAAGCACTCCTCGCTGTAACTTTTTGTTGCAGGTCCCATTTATCAGCATACTACAAACAATAGAGAGATTTACTGAAGCAATCTTTTATGGTGTGTAGGTCTCAAAGAGCCTGTTAGAGGAAGTCCTATCATATGATAGCACTCTTCAAATACTTGAAAGGTTGTCATACAGAGGAGAGCCAGGATCTCTTATTGATCCTCCCAGAGTGCAGGACACGGAATAATGGGCTCAAGTTACAGGAAGCCAGATTAAGGCTGGACGTCAGGAAAAACTTCCTGACTGTTAGAGTGGTATGACAATGGAACCCACGACCTAGGGAGGTTGTATGCTCTCCCACACTAGAGACCTTGAAGAGGCAGCTATCTGTCAGGGATGCTTTAAGGTAGATTCCTGCAATGAGCAGGGAGTTGGACTCAATGGCCTTGTAGGCCCCTTCCAACTCTACTATTCTATGATTCTATGATTACCTGTATCCTCATCCCGGGCAATGGTGATGCAGCTGTTGACAGTGGAGCTGCATTTTTGCTGGTCCGTGGTGCAGTTATAGCTTGTAGTGCTGGTGCAGTTGTGGCAGAAGATGGCATTGCCTGTGGATGGACATAGAAAAAAGGGTAGCCTTTGGGACTGAGATTGCCTCCAGCATTGTTCCAGAATGTACCAATGTCCATCCTGATCACAGCATACAGGCTTGTTTCCAAAAAGTGGAATTTGGGAAGTCTCAAGTCTGCCTGAAAAGCACTCCCTCAATGATCCCTAAAATATTCCTTCCTGAAATCTTAGATGTATAGGAAATGGCTATAGTGTAGCTCAATCCCTGTGGAAGGTGCACTTTTGGCATACTCAGAAGCACTCTTTTCTAAATGGCATCCCACCAAGCAGAACCCAAAGTTAAGCTTTGAGCAAAGCCTTCTCACCATAGGGATGTGGACCATTCCGTCACGCACACCCCAAAATAACCTGGGCTCTGCAAAGCAGGATGACTTTTTCTCGCTGGACTGCTGCTAGTCACCCAACTGTTAAAAGCTCATGAACTCTGCCTGAAGAAATCATAGGACACACCCAAATGGATGATTACTCAGAGGTTAGGCCTGCCAATTCAGCAAGCACGTCCATTCCTTTGCCACTCAAGAACTCAGTCAATCCTCCTGTTGAACCATTCGTCCTGATGGTGGAACAAAGGCTTAAAGAACTCAGGCTCAAAATTGTTGTGGTTCTTTGTGTCCTCCCTTTCAATGTTCGTTTCACCTCATTCTCAACCCTGAACACAAGCATCTTTTTTTCTTTCTCGGACAGGAAAAATGAAAAAAAAAATTGGCTTGATGGAATGCCTCTCCTGACATGAACCTACCCGTACACTGCACTCAACATCTAAGGTCCTCCTCTGAGTGCCTACTCCGAGGGAAGCTCGGAGGATGGCAACAAGGGAGAGGGCCTTCTCAGTGGTGGCCCCCCAATTATAGAACGATCTCCCCGACGAGGCTCGCCTGGTGCCAACATTGTTATCTTTTCGGCGCCAGGTCAAGACTTTTCTCTTCTCCCAGGCATTTTAACAGCATTTTAACAGCATTTAACAATGTTAAGTTTGTTTTTAATGGACCCCAGAATTGTTGTTGTTTTTAAATGGATACTGGTTTTGTTATACTGTTTTTATATTTCTGATGGTTTTTTAAATCTTGTACACTTTTTAATGTTTACTATTTTTAACTGTTGTAAACCTCCCAGAGAGCTTCGGCTGTGGGGCGGTATATAATTAAATAATAAATAAATAAATATAATTCAAGTATGCAGCTAAATGTGCAATTTCACCCATGATTAAAGCATGAAAATTCATCTTTTTGAAAATTGCACTTTTTAAAGCATGCATTTTTCAAACGTGTTCCTGACTAATCATTAGGCTCTCTCCCTCTGTATATTCTACACCTCTCTTTATCCATCATGTTTAGGAACTTACTGCAATTGAACAAGGAACTAAAACTGCTTTTTTGAACTGCCCTGAGGAAGGACCCAGGGGGGATCTACACTACTGCTTTAAAGCGCTTTATAACAGTTTTGACAACTGTTGGGGCCCAGAACACACTGCATATACAGTTTTCAAAACGTTTTCAAAGTGCTTTAAAGCGCTTTAAAAGCAGTAGTGTAGATCCCCCCACCCTAGTTTTTGGAGTCCGAAACGCGTAGGCTTACCCGAGGCTTATCTGAATAAACATATTTCAAGAAAGGCATATCTGAATAAACATTCTTCAAGAACTCCTTTTTTAGGTTCCACCCATTGCTGTTTGACTTTTTTTGCATACGTCTGTTTTCCAGACAGAGAGAACCTTCTTGTAAATCCCTAACTTAGGATGGATGCCAAAGTCGAAAAGGACCGGCGTGGAAGGATTGCTGTGCAAAGTCCTAAGCAACCTGAGACCTGTCTATGTGTTGGCTCCAAATCCATGTGCGTTGGTTATATGATGCAGCCTCTGATTCAGCGCCACCCAAGGGCAAAGAGCTGAAGCTAGGTCAGTGCACCTCTTCCACCATCTGACCTTGTTCCTTGGCTGACTTGGAAGGGGGGTGTCCTAGCAGATGGTGACCGACAATTGTTCTCCAGAAGCCCAGAAGAGGGCAGGAGAGCTCCGGATGACTGCCAGAAACCCCACACTCCCCCTCCTTGACATGTGGATTAGCAAGTGCAACCCTGCAGGAGGGAAAATGTAGGGTTTGGGGGAGCAAAGCCCCAATGCAGTGCCATCAAGGCAGCCCTCTTGCCTTTCTCTTTTGCGATCTTACTCTCTTGACATCCAGTAATACTAAACAGAGGAGGGCAACCAGGATGATCAGGATCTGGAAACAAAGCCCTATGAAGAGAGACTGAAAGAACTGGGCAGGTTTAGCCTGGAGAAGAGAAGATTGAGGGGAGACATGATAGCACCCTTCAAATACTTAAAAGGTTGTCACACAGAGGAGGGCCAGGATCTCTTCTCGATCCTCCCAGAGTGCAGGACACGGAATAACGGGCTCAAGTGAAAGGAAGGCAGATTCCGGCTGGACATCAGGAAAAACTTCCTAACTGTTAGAGCAGTGCGACGGTGGAATCAGTTACCTAGGGAGGTTGTGGGCTCTCCCACACTAGAGGCCTTCAAGAGGCAGCTGGACAACCATCTGTCAGGGATGCTTTAGGGTGGATTCCTGCATTGAGCAGGGGGTTGGACTCGATGGCCTTGTAGGCCCCTTCCAACTCTGCTATTCTATGATTCTATAAACCACACAGTTATCGGTGCAAGGTACTGCTGCCCGCACACTGATTCTGTGCAAACACAAAAGAGTCTTGTGGCACATTAAATGCATTGAGAGCATCATTCTGCCCACGCCCATTGAGAAGTCGGTCCCGCCGTGTTCAATAGAACTTACTCTGAGCTAAGTGTATGTTTGCAACCCTAGTGAGCTGAAGCCCCGTTCTTCAGATGCATGATGTTATCCTCAGCTGGCAGAATAAACAAGGGCTGCAGTGTTTAATCAGTTATCTCAGTTAGATTCATCGATTTCAAAACATTTAGCCAGATAAAATGTTGGCCCCAACTGTTCGAACACGGCGCCACCTCAAAGGAGTCCTCCTCCCTTCTCTAAAGTGTAGAGAGGAATGCCTCTCCTAAAATGATGCCAGCTAGGAGCATTTCTACACCAGGGGCAGATCTACACAGCGCACTGAAGGTGCTTGCATGCGCCTGCAGTGCGCCCCGAAAGCGATTGTGTAGTTCCTGCCCTGGAAGAGGTGGAGGAAGAGGCGGAGGAGGAGGCAGCTGGGGAATCCGACCACGTCCTTGCCACCGCCGCCGCCGCTGGCCACCTCCCCGCCGGCCTCCTGCTGCCGGCGAAAGAGCTACTCGGCGGAAGAAGGCAGGGCGGAGAGCGGAAAAAGCTCTCCGCCCCGGGTGGCTCTTTCGCCAGCAGCAGGAGGCCGGCGGGGAGGTGGGCGGCGGTGGCGGCAAGGACGCGGCCGGATTCCCCAGCCGCCGCCTCCTCCTCCGCCTCTTCCAGGGCAGGATCTACGCAATCGCTTTCGGGGCGCACTGCAGGCGCATGCAGGCGCCTTCAGTGCGCTGTGTAGATCCACCCCAGGAGAAAATCCTGCTCCCTAGTTTCCATTTTCGTCCCACGCTCACGACGTTTTCCCTTCACGTTCACTTCCTTCCCCGCTCACCTTTTCCCCCTTTAACCAGGCCCTCGTCCATACGACGGCATTATTGCTGCACCCGGCTGAGCGAGCCGGGATGCAGCTGCATTGACGCTCCTTCCCAGTGTCTACATGGGAAGGAGCGCAGTTGCGGGTTTACAGGCGGCGGCACCACTGTGCCCGCCCAGCCGAGGCGCCTCGGAGCATCTGCGCCCCCTCCTCTCTTGTAAGTGGGTTTTTTTTTAATGGGAAAAGTTTTTTGTTTTGTTTTTGTTTAGCTGTGAATGCAAAGGATCACATTTACAGCTAACTGGGGGAAGGAGGGAGGTGCAATCCTTTGTATCTAAAGATTAAAAAAAAATTAAAAATGGGGATGGGTGGAGAGGAACGGGGCAGCCAGAGTGAGCTCAGAGGTAGGAGACACAGCTGTGCTGTTCTTCCCCCATCCCCGGTGCTCCTGGTACCAGCAGCTGACTCCATGCAGCCCCATTCCTCTTTTCCCAGCTGCCGCTGCTGGAAGCATCGGGAAGGGGAGAGGAACAGGGCAGCCAGAACACACACACCCATCCATCCCCTTCCCCCTTTAATTTTTTTTCCCTTAAAAAGCATCCACAGAGGCGCAGAGCCTGGCTCCAAGCTAAAAAAAGTCGGGGTAAATCCTTGACTTTTTTAAGCAGCAGTTTCTGCAGCCGAAACTCTCCCCAGGCCTGAATTCGATCCCAGCGGAAGCTGGTTTCAGGCAGCCGACTCAGGTCAACTCAGCCTTCCATCCTTCCAAGGTCAGTGAAATGAGTACCCAGTTAGCTGGGGGAAAGGTAATAACGGCCGGGGAAGGCAACGGCAAACCACCCCGCTATTAGGCCTGCCAAGAAAACGTCAGCAAAAGCTGGCGTCCCTCCAAGAGTCAGCAATGACTCAGTGCTTGCACAAGAGGTTCCTTTCCTTTCCTTCCCTTTGGGGCTTTGCCCCTGGATCCCTTCGGAGTGGCGGCTGCATCATGTAACTCACCTGCCACCACTCCAAAGCTACCCCAGGGCAAAGTGCCCGTGTAGATGTCTCCCAGGAGTTCTGTTTCATTTATACAGCCGCAAGATGGCGCTGGTCTGCCTCATTCTCATGCTATTATTATTATTTATTTATATAGCACCATCAGTGTACCATGCTACTTCTTATGATGGATTTCCTCTTCACGTGCTGAAACAGAAAGGGGATCTTTTTGTTACCACTTTTTTTCCGTTATCAATTATCTCCCAGAAATCATGAGACTGGCACGGGAGGATTGCTGCGTCATGAAACTGACCAGGAAACTTTCATGAGCAGCCAGTCATGGACCTGCTATAAACAGCTCGTTTAGAGGAGCACTAGGAGACATCATCTAAAAACAAAGTACACTCCTTGCTTCACGAGTGTTATTTTTACCGCTGTGCAAATTTAAATCTCACTTGGTTGATTAAGGGTGCCAAATCCTATGCATGTTTAGACAGGAAAAAAGGCCTACAAGGCCCAGCATGCCCCTGCCAGCCTAAAAGCAGCCTTCCCCAATGTACCGGTCCTGTGTTGGACTACGATCCCACCATACCTAGCCACTGTCATTTCAGCTGGATTTGCTAGTTCTTTTTTAAAAAACAGACTAATGCAACCTTGCACCTGGAACTCGTGCTAGGTATAGACTTGGGAGGGGAAAGGTTTGATTCAGTGGAAAAAACCATGGAAAAGTCCACCAAGCCAGAGGCTGAAACACCGCCGTCTTCATGCCTGCAGAGATACAGATTTTATCTGCTCCTTCTTTCATTAGACCCTGTTCCCCGTCCACAGAACTGTAAGGACACCTCCAGCGGGGCTGGCAAACTCTATGTGACAGGGCAGCCATAGAGAGAATGCCAGGGCCTGCTGTAGTTGGACCCACCCACCGACCCACAGGGCTAACAGACATCATGACCCTGTGGGGAAGAAGAAGGAATGAGGGAGAGAGGAGGAGGCAGGGGAAACATCACGGCCTCTCCAGCTAGTCCCCCCCCCCCTCGAGGGCTAACCAACATCGTGGCCCTGTGGGGAAGAAGAAGGAGTGAGGGTGAGAGGAGGAGGCAGAGGGGATATCAGGGCCTGCTCCAGTCGGACCCCCACCCACAGGGTTAACTGACATCAGCCATTTCTACACCAGCCTGATAGCCTGGGCTGGTCACGGCTGAGTTCCTGTGTGTCCAAATAAACCACGGGGACTCCTGGCACCTGGGGGGGGAGGGAGGGATGGGGACGGGTTTTCCCAGGGATAAAGGAACCCTGGGAAAACCTGGTTTTACCTGCAGTCCCGGGAGCATCCCACAGACCATGGGCAGTGTGGGCGCCCATCCCAGCTCTTTCCCTCCTCCCCTTGAGTAATGGGGGTCAGCAGAGGGAAGGATCTGGGCCAGGAGGACTGCAGGGACATTAGGGTGGGGAAGCAGGGTCGGGACTTAGCTCCTCTTCTTTAAAAAGCAAAATGGTGGCTGCACCAGGCGCAATGCCCCTCTCCCCTTCCAGGACGTCACGTTGCCATCTGGATGCCCTGGGATGATCCCAGAAGCAGGTAAGTCTGGGAACGCCCCCCCCTCCTTCCCTCTACATCATGACCCTGAGGGGGAGAAGAAGGAGCTGTTGGTTTGCCCCTCCTTGGTGGGGTGGAACAGGGCCTTCCCACCAGCCTGCTGAACAATTGACTTAATTTCTTTTTCTTTTCCCCCTCTTTCCTCCCCATCTCCTTTTCTCTTGTGTTGGTAGACCCAGGAAGAGATTTAGAGGGAATCTACACAGCGTACTGAGGACTCTTGCATGTGCCCCCAGTGCGCCCCCAAAACGATCGTGTACATTCTGCCCATTAGAGACGGAGGAAGAGGTGGTGGAGGAGGAGGCTGGGGAATCCGGCCGCGTCCTTGCCAACGCCCACCTACCTCCCTGCCGGCCTCCTGCTGCCGGCGAAAGAGCCAGCCATGTCGGAGAGCTTCTTCCGCTCTCCGCCCTGCCTTCTTCCGCCGAGCTCTCTGACCCGGCCGGCAGGGAGGTAGGTGGTCGGCGGTGGCGGCAAGGACACGGCCGGATTCCCCAGCCTCCTCCTCCTCCACCTTTTCCTCCGTCTCTAATGGGCAGAATCTACACAATCGTTTTGGGAGCGCATGCAAGCATCCTCAGTACGCTGTGTAGATTCCCTCTTCATCTCTCTGATGAATGTAATGTACTAAGGGTTAAAGATGGCTTCTCTGCCAAAGGGTGGCTACAGGTGGCTACATGCCAGATTTGCATTCCTTAATGGGGGACATCATGTGCTAGCAGACAAAGGGGAAACATTTTAACCAATAGAGCATCGAATGTAACCTATGACTCATTGAGATTGTGCACCTTAACTTGCAAATTGAATGTAACTTAATTTGCTAATCCAGATCTGACCAATAGAAGGCTTAGAAAGAGACTAACACCCTCTTGCAGTCAGGGCCTATATATACCGTGAGATTCCCTTGTTCTTGGTGCCTCCATTTTGTGGAACCCGAGAGCACCCCCATACTGCAGTATCGGAAGTAAATGGATTAAGTGTATTCTCCAGCCTCGTGTGTTTTGATTGGCTACTAACGCGCCGGGGTAGCGAGCCTTTCACCCCTGGTTTTGAGGGACAACAGTGTGACACGTCTTTTTTTAGACTGTAAGCCTGAGGGCAGGAACTGTCTTCTTTGCCGACTGCATTGCAAGCCTCACCAGAGGCCTTTTGGGGCTGTGGTTCAGGATAAAAGAAAAAAGAAATTCTATCAATCAATCAATCCATCGACATGTGATTGCTGCCGACACATAACGCAGAAGAAGGGCCTGCTTTTTTACACAATGAAACCTCCTCAGTGCATGTCAAGGTAGCAGCACCTTTGTGTTGACGGTTGCGTGGTTCAGTGCTGTCCTGGATGCGAAGGCAGCAGTGCCACAAAAGAGGAAGACAAGATTACCTGGAGGGTTGGCAATCCAACCCTCTCTTTACCATGCAGTGTTTGTTTGTTTAAAATATTTTAAGCAATTTTCCCACCGCCCAGCTGTAAGCCGCTGAGGGAAGGTTCCTGCCCTGAAAGGACGCCAAGAAATATTTTAAATAAATAACTAAAACCCCTACAGCCAGGAGAAAATTGCTTAAAGCAGCTGAGTACAGATGTGTTACATTCCCCTCTCCCCATGGAGGCTGGTGGCACTGATGTCAGTGGGGTGATGAAACCACTCTGGGGCCGTTTCTACACCTGCCTTTTTTCCTGGGATCGTCCCGGGATCATCCCTGTGCATCCAAATGACACACTGAGGATCCCGGGAGCAGGCAGGGATTTTATTATTGCATTTATATCCCACCTTTTCCCCTCCTTTTTCCCTGCTCCTCCTCTCCATTTTATCCATTTTATCCTCACAACAACAACCCTGTGAGGTAGGCTGGGCTGAGAGTCTGTGACTGGCCCAAAGTCACCCAGTGGGTTTCCATGGCGGAGTGGGGACTAGAACCCGGATCTCCTGACACTTTAGCCACTACACCACACGGGATGATCCCTCCATTTTCCTGGGATAATCCTTAGGTGTAGAAAGGGCCTGGGTTTCAGTCAGAACCTTGGATGGCTCTTTTAGAATTCTGACTGGTTGTAAAGAAGTGTACAGCGTCCACCAAAGCTTATACCAGAATAAATTTGTTAGACTTTAAGATACCACAAGACTCTTCATTGTTTTTGCTGCAATAGACTCATACAGTTATCCTCTGGAAATTGTTTCCCCTTTAGTTCACACAATGAGCTATTGTTTCTTGTAAACGTACACTTAAAGACTCAGTATTTATATAGCATTTCAGAGTGTTCAAGGTACTTTTTACATGCATTGGGTGCTTCAAGGTACTTTTTCATGCATTGGGTGTTCAAGGTACTTTTTACATGCATTGGGTGTTCAAGGTACTTTTTACATGCATTGGGTCTTCAAGGTACTTTTTCATGCATTGGGTCTTCAAGGTACTTTTTCATGCATTGGGTGCTTCCAGAGAGAAGGATCCTAGTATTATCAATCAAAAGCCATTGTGGTGTAGTGGTTAGAGCGTTGGAGTGAGAGTCAGGCGATCCAGGTTCTAGTCCCTGCATGGCCATGGAAGCTCACTGGGTGACTTTAGGCCAGTCACAGACTCTCAGCCCAAACTACCTCATAGGGTTGTTGTAATTATTATTATTATTACTACTACTACTATTATTATTATTATTATTATTATTATTATTATTATTATTATTATTTATTACCCGCCTCTCCCTCTGGATTGAGGCGGGGAACAACACTAAATAAAATATAATATATAAAATTAGTTAAAAGAGCACATAAAACCAATACAATATTAAAATAACAATCACAACATCTTAAAATTCTTAGGTTTAAAATTCCTCTGGGTAGGCCTGCCGGAAGAGACTAGGTTTTGCAGCTGTCTTAAACTCAGAGAGAGCATTAAGCTATTGTGAAGATAAAATGGAGAGGAGGAGGATTATGTTTGCCACATTAAGTTCCTTGGAGGAAAAAGGGCAGGATATACATGGAATAAATAAATAAATGGTACTTAGAGAGTTTAGGTTCCATTATCTCACTAATCCTCACACCAAGCCTATCTGGCAAGGTTCTTAACTCTTTCACCAGTACTGCTCCTGTTCTAGGGCTGGGAAACTGGAGCCCTCCAGATGTTGCTGGATTATATCTCCCATCATCCCTGGCTGGGGATGTTGGGAGTTGGAGTCCAGCCTCATCCAGAAGACCACATGATCCACACTCCTGACCAGCTCCTATTCCTGTAAGAGCAGCCTGATATGAAAAAAAGCATTTTTGTTCTTTTAGCTCCATGTCTGGGGGGGGGGGGGGTGGGCTTTGCCTAGAAAATTTCTGTATGTCAAGTTAGTAAAGGCACAAGTACAACAACAACAACAACAACAACAACAATAATAATAATAAATGCAGATAGAGCTGAGGCTGAGACACAATAGCTTTGATTAGTATAACTCACAAAGTTTAATCCAGGAGAATTACCAATAGCCAGAAACATGGAAATAGTATCTCCACTGCACCCATAAACCTGCATCAAAATGATGGCAGATGGCACAAATACCGCCACTAGTGTTGCCAACCAGCCAGAAAAAGAAAAAGAAAAAACCTGCTTTGCCCTTGTCTCTTTAAGACAGGCTTGAGATGCAGGAATCAGTGTGGGAAGCTTTTTTCATGGCAAGGAGCTAAACATGGAACACCCACTCATTGCTGCCAATCAAGCTGCAATTACAAGGAAAACCTACCAGGGCCCAGTTCAAAAGTTGGCAAACTCTTGTTGCAAACCTGTTTCGGAGCGCAGCTTAGGCACGAGTCGCAAGAAACCGAACGAGCTTGCAGGAGGATGGGGTCCAAAGCCTTTAGGAGGGGGCAGTGGCAGTGCCCCCACCCCCCGGTCCTCAACTAGAGCTCAATCTGCCAAGATCAATTCAGACAGCGACTTACCTGGAGCCAGCAACGTGAGCAGGAAGCAAAAGGCGGCCAGCCGATGCATGGTGTCAGGTGGGATCATAGCTGTTCTTGGGAGCCTGAGCCCGAAATCACCTCTCCCCTGGGGAATTATACACCTGGGCCAGGGAGGGGCGGGCTTGGGTTACTCAAGGAGCGAAAAGGGTTGAGCAACAGACCTGCTTTTTGTGGCGCCAGAGGCAAATCACTCTTGGCCTTTCAAGTCATCAAACCACCCCTCCCATTCTTCCTCTTCAGTCCCTTTATTTCAGCCCAGCCTCCAGGGTCACCCCCCCCCTCCGGGCACTGCTCATAAACCATGTCACCCGTCTAAAAGGCCCATCCCGCACACCCCACCTTCTTTCAACGTGTCACCCTATTGTGGTCACGTAAACTCCCATCCCTGCTCCATCCCCAAAAAAATAATACTTGTTGTTTTTGCAGGTGTGGAGTATTGTATATATTCATCTGCATTGGCCGGTGACTGATGCGACCAAATACCTATCGACGTCACATGTGAAAAGCAGTGCAGTTATATACCTGCCCTGCATAACCCTGTTGCATAACACCTAAGGAAAGTTTGTTTTATTAATGCCTTCTTAGATAACGTGTATGTTTTATTAATGTCTTCTTAGATAACAGTAGTTGCTCCGTCTTCTGAACTAAAGTCATAGAATCATAGAATAGCAGAGCCGGAAGGGGCCTACAAGGCCATCGAGTCCAACCCCCTGCTCAGTGCAGGAATCCACCCTAAAGCATCCCTGACATGCAGATGGCTGGATTGGGACCCCAGGAAATCTAGGTTTGGCCCACAGGACTGTGGTTCTACACCCAGGCATAGAGGCAGGAACAACAAGTGAGCAACTACAAATGTAGAATCATAGAATAGCAGAGTTGGAAGGGGCCTACAAGGCCATCAAGTCCAACCCCCTGCTCAATGCAGGAATCCACCCTAAAGCATCCCTGACAAAGGGTTGTCCAGCTGCCTCTTGAAGGCCTCTAGTGTGGGAGAGCCCACAACCTCCCTAGGTAACTGGTTCCAGTGTCGTACTGCTCTAACAGTCAGGAAGTTTTTCCTGATGTCCAACCAGAATCTGGCTTCCTTTAACTTGAGCCCGTTATTCTGTGTCCTGTACGCTGGGAGGATCGAGAAGAGATCCTGGCCCTCCTCTGTGTGACAACCTGTCAAGTATTTGAAGAGTGCTATCATGTTTCCCGTCAATCTTCTCTTCTCCAGGCTAAACATGCCCAGTTCTTTCAGTCTCTCTTCATAGGGCTTTGTTTCCAGACCCCTGATCATCCTGGTTGCCCTCCTCTGGACACGCTCCAGCTTGTCTGCATCGTTCTTGAATTGTGGAGCCCAGAACTGGACGCAATACTCTAGATGAGGCCTAACCAGGGCCGAATAGAGAGGAACCAGTACCTCATGTGATTTGGGAGCTTTGAGATGTCTTGGACTTCTATTTAAACGGTAGCTGTTATTTCTGAATTTGCACCTGTACATATGAATTAGCATGTGTGAATGTTGCGCTAGCACATCTCCTCTCTTGCCCTCTTTTTTTTGGTGGTGCATTTCCTCTTTTTCAGGGTGGGGCTAGCCATAAGGGGCCACCCCATCATAGGTCCCGTTCACCCGTTTTACACAGGAACTCACTCACCTGCCCCTTGACACCGCTCTTCCCAGAGGAAACATCAGGGCCTGCTCCATTTGGATTCTTTCCCCGCCCCGCCCCCCTCGCTAGGGCTAACTAACATAGGGTGACCATATGAAAAGGAGGACAGGGCTCTTGTATCTTTAACAGTTGCATAGAAAAAGGAATTTCAGCAGGCGTCATTTGTACATATGGAGAACCTGGTGACATTCCCTCTTCATCACCACAGTTAAAGCTGCAGGAGCTATACTAGAGTGAGCAGATACAAAAGAGGGCAGGGCTCCTGCAGCTTTAAGTGTTGTGATGAAGAGGAAATTTCAGCAGGTTCTCCATATATACAAATGACACCTGCTGAAATTCCCTTTTCAATACAACTGTTAAAGATACAGGAGCCCTGTCCTCCTTTTCATATGGTCACCCTAACTAACATCTTGATCCTGTAGGGACAAAGAAAGTAGGGTGACCATATGAAAAGGAGGACAGGGCTCCTGTATCTTTAACAGTTGTATAGAAAAGGGAATTTTGGCATGTGTCCTTTGTATGCGTGCAACACTTGGTAAAATTCCCTTTTCATGACAACAGTTAAAGCTGCAGGAGCCCTGCTTACTTGTTCAGATGTAAAAGAGGGCAGGGCTCCTGTAGCTTTAACTGTTGTGACGAAAAGGAAATTTCACCAGGTGTTGCATGCATACAAAGGACACCTGCTAAAATTCCCTTTTCCACAAATCTGTTAAAGATACAGGAGCCCTGTCCTCCTTTCCATATGGTCACCCTAAAAGAAAGGGCAAGGGGGCAGGAGAAGGCAGAGGAAACACCAGGGCCTGCACCAGTTTGACTCCCCTCCTTCAGGAGCAAGACAATCTAGACAGACCTTTTGCTGGTCTACTTTATTTATTTCTCTCTTTTTTCCCTCTTCCCTCCCCATCCCCTTTTCCTTGTGTTTTCCTTGTCTATTTTTAGATTGTAAACCTGAGGGCAGGGACTGTCTTCTTTGCTACCTAATTGATTGTAAGCTGCTCCGAAAGCCATTTTTGTCTGAGGAGCAGGGTAAAGATCTGATAAATAAATAAATCATCTCCCATTGCTGCTGAGTCCTGGGGTGGGAGGGGCGGTCTATCTCAGGGAACCGGCTGTAGGGTACCTCATTCCCCAATAGAAGGAGGTGGCAGCAACGAAGCAGCCAGCCGACAGCACACAGCTAGAGCAAACACTGCCGTTGAGTCATTCATGTATTTATTTACAGTATTTTCACTCATTTGTTTTTGTTTTATATCTCGCCTTTCTACAAAAAAAAAAGGGCACTCAAGGTGGCCTTTCACTCCGCTCTTCATCAAATCTCATATGGACCCACAGTTTCCTGTGGGTCCATATGAGATTTGATGTATCACTTTTGTTTGAACTACCCTGAGGAAGGACCTTAGAGTCTAAAACATGTCGGTAATATTTGTAATAAAACTACATCTTCCCTTTGCCTTTTTGGCTTCAAGTATATTTTGACCCATACGTCAAGCAGCAGTTTTAGGGAGGATTTTTAATTCGGGGCAGGGGGAGAGACACCCTCTTCTACTGCTACATCTCAATCTGCGACCCTATTTCAATGGATACTAATCCTTAAAAAACAACACCTGGAGCGGATCTACACAGAGTCGTCGGGGTGCCCTGAAGGCGCTTGTGTGTGCCTCCAGGGCGCCCCGAAACTCCTAGTGTAGATCCTGCCGAGCCCTGGAACTTCTCGCCCCGTCCCCGCAAGGGGCGATGCGGGGCCGCCGCCGCCACCTCGTCCTCCGCCTCTTCTGGACAGGTAGTAGGCAGGATCTACACTAGGAGTTTCGGGGCACCCTGGAGGCACATGCAAGCGCCTTCAGGGCGCCCCGACGACCCTGTGTAGATCCCCTCCCGGAAATCCTAATTGTAACTCTTCTGCTTTACATCTTATTTTGCCCTTACACTCTCCCAGGTAAGGCCAGGATTTCTGTCACTCCATAAAAAGGGGATGAACAAAAGGACTGGCAGAAAAGATGTGCGGAAACGCCATCTACTCCTGTTCCCTGGGAGATTTTAAAAAGGGCAGGTGCCGTCTCTAAGTGGAAATCCAGAAACCGGCTTGCACGGATGGAAAACCAGCAGGCTAGATGGAGGCCATACAGGGATGGGTTACTTGTGGCCCTCCAGATGTGTTGGCCTACAATTCCCAGCATGCCTCACCATGGACAATGTTGGCTAGGGCTTATGGGAGTTGCAGGCCCAAGCAACTGGAGGGCAGCTGGGTCTGGCCACCCCCAACATGCAGGCTCCTAAATGAGAAGTCTGGACCTGCAGAATAAGTCCTCTCGTTGCTGTTCATCTCCAAATGAAACCACCCCTCCCATATAATGCACTGATGCAAAAGATACTGGGAATGCGGATAGACGGGTCCAACCAGAAATATTATTCTATGCCAGGCTGCGGGAAATTGAGGTCAAACCTGTAAGGAGAGCAACAGAATCTGCTCTGCTGAGCTTCCTTTCCTGGATAAGATTTATAAGAAGATTAGCGTGTCAGGTGCATTTCACTTTAATTTAGCACAGACTCCCATACGTTGACATGTGACAAGGACTGGGCCCTTGGTGACCTTTTCAGTGTGTAATTGGGCGCCTTAATCATAAGCATTTCTGCTCATGTTGCTTCCATATCAAGTTTCTGTCCCTCATGAAAACATGCAGGTAGATGTCCAGAACCATCCATTCATTTCAATGGAGGAAGCAGATCCACAACCTTGCAAAGCTGCATTTGAGACATAGGGGGTCGCCTACCCTTGGCAGAAATTTCTGGACTGGAAGGTTGTTACTTATTCATCTATTATATTTCTATACCACCAATACTGTGGGTTGTTAGCTCAACTATGGGTAAGCATGTTGTTGAAACCCAGGCTGTATTCTGCAGGGTGGCTTGTTGACCATGCAGGGTAGCTCGTTAACTACCCTGAACATCCCAACAACAAACCATGGGTTCTCAAGGCGGCTTATTCAAGGAAAAACAAACCACACTGCAGAAAATGACCTGGGTTCAGACAATGTGCTAACTCATGGTTGAACAAACAACCCATGGTTCAAAACAACCCACACTCAGCCACTGACTGTGGGCTAGTGTGTTGTGTGAACCCAGCCAATATCACGTCTAGATCTCTGGTAATCTAGTGGGTTGTACCCAGCAGTGTCCTTCCACCCAACGGACACTGCTGGCAAATTGCATACTGCTGGAAAAGGACACCACCAATAGATTGAATTTCCACTGTCCCCCACCCATACCCATAAACCCTGCATGCCAACCCCAAATCTGCTCCAGAGGGTTGAGGGACCCTCCAGAGCAAATCTGGGGGGCACATGAGGGGCTGCAGTGGGGAGGAGGGGAAGGAAAAGTTGTGTTGTTTGAGCAGAAGTCTGCTTGCATAAAGTTGAATTTCTGCCCTTTCCTGTACAGTTCTCCCCTCTTCGGGTATTCACAAGAGCCCATCTACTGCATTTTTGCAGTAGCTGCACCTCCATGCGCCACAGTAAAAGTCACTTTTTGACATGTTCCCAAGTCATGACCTAGGACAGGAGTTTCATGCTCTTGCAATAGCGAGAAAGGGCGGGGGGGGGGGGGAATTGCCTGAATGGATCTACTCGCCCTCCAACTGCCCTCACTTACCACAAGAGGGCAGTGAAATCCTACCAGAATAGCACATCCGCTAATGCATCATCTATTCTACACCAAGTTTTGAGCAGAGCGGGATGTGTACCCATTACACCCCCCAGTTTGCAATTTGCAAGCCTCCTTGGCCTCTGCTTGCTCCTGTTCAAGAATATCCACACCACGGGCAGGTATCAGTTCCCAGGCCAACACGGGCCACACAGATATCAGGCCAGGATTCTCAAATTTTGACATAACGATAAAATAATGGGACCTGTTTAGTCCAGATCCCATACTGGCTTTCTGCTGTGCTGATACCTGTGTATTAGCGCTGTGCACCCCCTACCCAAACCGCTTCAGATCCCGATCCAGACCTTTTTCCGGCCTTAGGCCTGGGCTGCAGTTGAAGCTGCCGCCCGGACCGCAGCGGACCCAGGTAAGCCCCCTCCCCCCTTCCCCGGCTCTGCCACTGTCTCCGCATGGACCACAGCGGCGGACAGGGGAGCCAGGTAAGCTCCCCTCCCCACTTATCTGGCTCCGAAGCTTCAGAAAGGTCCGAATTGCTTCAGACCATTTCAAATCACTTCAGGCCAATCCAGACCTGCCCCGATCTGCTCCAGAACTGGGCTTCGAAGGTCCAGATCAGCCCACTCTGCTTTGGATCCGGGGATCTGTAATGGAGCAGA
The DNA here is from genome assembly GCF_023053635.1 of Elgaria multicarinata webbii. Classification (NCBI taxonomy): domain Eukaryota; kingdom Metazoa; phylum Chordata; class Lepidosauria; order Squamata; family Anguidae; genus Elgaria; species Elgaria multicarinata. The sequence goes on from NC_086183.1 coordinate 27,129,146, forward strand.
GCACACCCCTACTGTAAGCCTATGTAAGCCTATGCAGCAGAGTCTTGCTATTTACTGTTTTACTCTGTACAGCACCATGTACATTGATGGTGCTATACAAATAAATAATAATAATAATAATAATAATCCCTACCCTGCCCTGCCCACACAACACACTTGTTCTAGAATGTTGCAGGGTCATTTCCAGAAAGTTTTACAGTCATTCCCAAGACTGGGAACAAGCTCATCACTCCAACAGAACCACCAAGTGGAGCACCCAAGGGACGATCAGAGGAAAGATGAGGGGGTTCCCAGTTTCCGTGCTCTGCCTCTTCAAACTGGAAGGGGCCCCAGAAATCATTGCCCAACACTGCGACGTTTTTAAGAAAAGGAGTACTTACGAATTACGGGGGTGCAGTTGGCAGTGTGTGCATTTTTCCTTCTCTCCACTGTATTTGTATTGTTGTTATTGGGTCATCCATGTACATGGCACTTTACAAATTATAAGAGGACTTACAATCTAGACATTGGCATATAGAGGACAACAGAAGACGCAGAGGGAAATGGATAAAGGGAGGGGTAAACTAAGGAAGAATATGCCATCATTTCAGTTAACCATACATGTAGGTGAAGAACTTGTGTCTTTCCAGATGTTGATGGACTCCAACTCCCATCAGCAACACATCGTATGGCCAATAGTCAGGGATAGTGTGAGTTGTATTCCTACAAGATCTGGAGGACCCATACCCCTGCTCAACATCAATTGGCATCATCCGGTTTTGGGGTTATAAATTCCACAAGTTAATTATGTCCCTTTTGCAAAGCAGTGGTTCCTTCTGTTTCCTGTCTGTCTGCTGCAAATCATCTTCACTCGGTGATCCCAGCTTCTACTGTTATCATGAGGGAGGAGAAGAAAAATGCCAGTCTATCCAGGTTTGTTGTTACATCGGGGCCAGGCTGTGGGCTGCAGTCTGTGGTGAGCCAGGAACTGGGAACCAGGAGCCGTGGGGCGAAGCCAGTAGCCAGGACAAAGCAGGAGGCAGCGTTGAGGAGCAGAAGTCAAGATTGAAGAAGACAGGAACACACCAGAGCACAGGAAGACCTAGTTGCTCAAGCAAGGCTCAGCTGGAACAGGAAGTCTCTTATACTCCTTCCTGTCCAGGAGGATCCAATGGGCAGCCAGGTGGGTGGGGACAGTCCAGGGGCTGACGGTACTTCACTGAGAACCTGCCACTCCTGCAGTTCATTGGCTCACCTGTTGCCCATCGTCATCCTTTTTAGCGTTAGGTTAAGGCTGACCTCTACTCCTGTGCATTTGACAACATGGCGGCAAGGTTTTAACTGGTCCTGGGATGTTTTATTGTTGAGTGTTTTAAATGATTTTGTAAATGGTTTTTTTTATATTGTGTTTTATATTGTATATTGAAGCTTTTAAAGTTTTTGTAAACCTCCCAGAGAGCTTTGGCTATCAGGCGATAAGGAAAATAATAGAATAGAATTGGTGAACATTGGTTTTGCCATTCTGCCTGGCTCTCAAGGGTGAATCCAATGGCTGACCCCTACTTTGTGCCATAGAATGGAGGAGAGTGAGGGGACAGAGCTGCAGTCTGGGGTGGGGGAGGAGTAGAGTGTAGGGTGGGATATAAGGTTCCCTTGGCCCTCTGGTGCCAAGGATCTGGCATGGGGCAAATTGTATTCCTCCTGAGGATTTTTGCTATTAGCCCAACACTTCTTGCATTCTTCCACTGCGGGCAGCTTCCCATGCTATTTAATAGGCCAGCCCTGCTCTCAGCCTCGAAATGGAACCACACCCTGCAGAAGGTGCAGTAGCATGAAATATTGCCGTGGCAGTGGTGTGGCACAATGCCTGCAACCCTGAGGCAGTACGCGAAACGGCACCCACAACAACAAATGGAAGGGAGATTGAAAGCACGCTGTTTGGTTATGCAAAACAGCCCTCCCTTTGGGGGCTTTGGTGAGCGCCGAGGGCACTCGCTTACCGGTCTCAGATGGGCAGTGGTTCTGCCAGGTTACTGAAATACGTGTCAGACCCCACCCCATCCCCACGCACCTGTTGCCGTAAGGGGCAAAGGAAACAGCTTTGCAGTTCCAGGCAGGGCAGAGAAAGAGAAAGAAGCCGAAGCCGCCCTGAGGAGTTGCCCAGGTGTGTGGTTGCTTTTGGAGGACTGATGTCATGTCAAGATCCGTACTGCCTGTCTGGGTGCCTGCGTACCTGCCTGCTGCTCCTGCCCTGCTGAATTTGTAAACAGATGTCTCCTCCTCCTCCTCCTCCTCCTCCTCCTCCTCCTCCTCCTCCTCCTAAGGGAAGTGACCCTACAGAAGACTTCCCTGAAACTTCCTACTTAGGGAAGCGGAGAGTGTGGATCACTAAAGGTGTCGTCATGTAGGCTTGCCCCATAGAATGCACCCATGCACACAGCAGTCTTGCACCATGATGCAAAGGCTCACATGGCACCCAAGAACAATGCCCCAAGTGATCTCATGATGCTGGTTGCTAGAACGCATCCATGCATGCAATGCCGGTCCAAGCTTTCTGCCCCTCACTTGTACCCTGCTGATTCCCTGAAGTCCGCGCCTCCGCAGCCGCGCATCAGAGCAGCCACGTAATCAGCAGGGCTGCAGTCGGCCACAGCAGCCGTCCCAGTGCAGCGCCTCCCAGTGGCTCCGCGCTGGTGTTGCAGAGGGAGTCAGAGCAGCATCGGATAGAAGCATCTCGGTCCAGGCCCAGCAGCTGCGGCTTCTCCCAACAGAGCTTCTCCAAGCTGCAGCCACGCAGCAGTGTTTGGCCTCCCTCTGGAAACAAAGACAGTCGTGATACCAAATGCCCAGGCAGGGAGGGGACCGGCAGATTAAGACATACAATTACGGGGAGGGAATCGTGCACTCGTGGGGTTTCTCTATGCCTATGGGTAGGGATGGAAGAGAAACCCAGGCCCTGTCTACACGCCGTACTGAAGGTGCATGCATGCGTCCCCAGTACGACCCCAAAACGATGGTGTAGATGGCAGCCCAGAAGAGACGGAGGAGGAGGAGGCTGGGGAACCGGCCGCGTCCTTGCCGCCGCCGCCTCCCCGCCAGCCTCCTGCTGCCAGGGTAAGAGCGACCAAAAAACCACTGACCAAAAATATGCATGCAGATTTTGGGTGGATTTGCGCAAGTACGCATTTTCAGAAGTGCACATCTGCACCAGTGTGCACTTCCCAATGTGAATGCAAGCTCAGGAAATTTGGGAACAATCCAATTCCATCAATGAGCAGATGATAGAACAAAAGACGTCTGATAATCTGTGAACCACAGACAGAACGGACTTAACGAAATCCGTACTTCCCTACCCGGGAAGGGGTGGGGGACTGCTGGGTGGGACTGAGGGGCATTGGAAGACTAGGATTCAGCTACCCTAAAGTTAGAAATGAAATGGAATTGAAAGGATTTAAAACAACCTGGATTTGCAAAATCTGCAAATCTCAACACTGAATTGCGATTACAGATTGTGAAGTTGCGCACCTCAGAAGTGGGATTTCAGCACATTTGCAATGCAGGTTTTGGGACCAAGATGCCAAAATTCAAATCTTGACATTGTTACTGAATTTTATCAACCACGGAGGCCCTTTTGAAATATCAATTACGGTTGCTTCAAAATGTGGAGATGTTGCCACACGTCTAATTTAGCAAGCATTTGCGGTCTCATGATTGTGGAGAGAAATGAGAAGGAAGCACAAAAAGCTAAGATCTCATCTTGCTCTATGACCACAGCTGGTTGTCTGTTTCCACACAATACCCATTTTTACACCTCCCCATTCTTTTCGTGCAAATGTAAAAGGTACATTGATTAGAATGCTTTCACAGAGGACTGCTAATCGGCTGTTAATCCACTATATTTACTTTTGGTTTAGTTGCATAACTGAAACTACAAGGAGTATTCTTTTCCTGCTTTCCTGCTACATAACCTCTAGGTGGTACTGTGGTATAGCACAAATACACAAGAGGAAATCGTGCTTTTTTCACTTTCACAGTTGAATGCTGCAATTTCCCTGTTTTAAAAGGACTCGCAGAAAGTGCTGATTAGACAGGGAAGCTAAACTAGAAGGTCAACACATCATCTAAAGAACCTATAAATAACCGTCAGGAGAGAATGATGAGCGCACAATGAAAGCCTCATGTAGAAAAGCCCATTATGTCTGATTTCATTTTCCCCCTTCTCTGCTTTCTGTCATGCATCTAACATAGCTAGTGTGAATATGCTCAGGATCTCTTTTCTCACCAACGCAAACCCTGTACTTTTGCATTCAAGTAAAGGCATGTTGGCCATGCTGGCTGGGGATTATGGGAATTGTAGTCTGTCATACCTGGAGGGCACCAGTTTGTGCAAGGCTGCTGTAGCCTGAATTCCCCCTACTCCCTACCTATATACACACACCTCACCTGTGACATTCACACACATGTTCTGGTCCCCAACACACTTGATGTGAGTCCAATTTCCAGGGGCGCACTCGCCCTGTCCGGACTCACAGCAGCTGGCACATTCCAGTCCATTCTCGGGCTTCCGCTTGATCCCTGGGAAACAAACAGGCACCTTCAGTCTAGGCTGTGATTTAGAGCATTGGGGCAAACCCTTTCCACGTGTAATTCTTTTATTCATTTGTCACGCCAGTCCTCTGGGGAGCTTCCAACCACCTGATTTCATCCCTCACAACAACCCTTTGAGGTAGGTTAGGCTGAGAGATAGCAACTCGCCCAAAACCATCCAGTGAAGCTTCAGGGTTCGAACCTAGGACTCCACGGTCCCTGTCTGACACTCCAATCAGGAGTGGGGAATCTTTTTCTATGAAGGGAAGACTAAGCCAGGAGCTGCATCCAACGGTGGATGGAGTGTGTGTTGATGGCAGGCGGAGTTTGCAGCACTGCGTCTCCCTGCATTTGCGTGGGAATAAAAAAAAAGAGGGGGGGAACGGGTTCCCTCCCACCCGCGGCAGCTTTGCTCCACATGCAGCTCATGTAACACAGGATGCTGCGAGTTATCCAGGCCCTCGTCTATACGACGGCAGCGGAATTGCTGCGCCCGGCGGAGTGAACCAGGGCGCAGCTGCATTGATGCTCCTTCCCAGCATCTTTATGGGAAGGAGCACAGTTGCGGGTTTACAGGTGCCGCTGCACCCGCCCACCCAAGGCACCTGCGAGCATCTCCACCCCTTCCTCTATGGTAAGTGGGGGGGGTTAATGGGAAAAGTGTTTTGGGGTTTTTGGGTTTGTTTAGCTGTAAATGCGAAGGATCGCATTTGCAGCTAACTGGGGGGGGGGGAGGAGGGGAGATGCGATCCTTCAGATCTAAAGAATAAAAATAAAAAAACCGGGGATGGGAATGGGGGGAGAGGAACGAGGCAGCCAGAGCAAGCTCAGAGGTAGGAGACCCGGCTGCCCTGTTCTTCCCCCTGCCCGGGTGCTCCAGGCAGAGGAAGCTGACTCCATGCTGCCTCGTCCCTCTCTCCCCAGCTGTCGCTGCCCGGAGCACTGGGGAGCGGGGAGGAACAGGGCAGCCGGCTCTCCTACCTCTGAGCTCGCTCTGGCTGCCCCGTTCCTCTCTGCCCCCTGCCCCCTTTAATTTTTTTCCTTAAAAAGCCTCCACGGAGGCGCGGAGCCTGGCTCCCAGCTAAAAAAAAAAGTCAGGGTAAGTCCCCGACTTTTTTAGTGCAGAGCTTTGGGGCTTTGCCTCTGGATCCCTTCGGAATGGCGGCTGCGTCATGTAACTCACCTGCCTCCCATCCGAAGCTACCCCGGGTAAAGCGCCCATGTAGACGACCCCCAGCACAGATCAACCACATTGGCTGCAGTTGTGGAAGTCTATTGCTCTGGACTCACAGCCAGGAAACTCCAGATTTTCAAGGGATCCCAGAGCCAACATGGACTCATATAGACACCCTCCTCTCTCTCTCTTTCTCGGCTATCCCATCTCTTTCTCCTCCTCCCCCTTCACTCTCTGCTTCCTCCCTCCATCTCTCCATCCAATTCAACTTCTCCCTCCCCATTTCCCCCTTCCTTGCCAGGGTGGTCCAAATGTATTCCCCTCCACCTTCTTCCATCCCTCCATCCAGTTTGGTTCTCCCACCACCACCAACACCAACACCAACACCACCAGCAGCAGCCCCTGCCAAAGGAAGTGAGGCAGGTGGCCACCAGTTGGAGGGCCTTCTCTGCTGTGGCACCCCGGCTGTGGAATGAGCTCCCTAAGGAGTTTCGCCTGGCACCTACACTATATTCTTTTAGACGCCATGTGAAGACCTTTATATTCTCTCAGTATTTTAACCATCTATAAATTAATTTTAACTTTGCTGTTTTAAATTTGTATTTTAAATTTGTATTCCTGCACTGCTGCCGGATTTTATCCTGGTTGCGCTTTTATATTGTATTTTATATCATGTTTATATACTGTTTGTTTTATGCTTTGAAGGGTTTTAATTTTTGAGAGCTTCAGCTATTGGGCAGTATAGAAATGCAATAAATAAATAAATAAATATCCTACTCTTTCCATTCCTTTCCAGAAGACTAAACTGACAGTGTACAGCAGGCTTTCCCTGCTCATTCCTCCTTCTATTGGCTCCATCCATTTCAGCTTTTCCTCCCCCGCCCCCTGTCCTTCTTCTCTCTCTTTGGGCTTCTGACTCACATTAAATTAAGCTGAGAGTGTAACCACAACACCACACTGGCTCTTTCGCCTTCTCTCTCTTGTGTGTATTGCAGAGGATTCTAGGAAATGTTTTAGGGTACACACACAGCATCCCCATGGTGCACCAAGCCAGGCTCCGATTCCCAGCTCCGAGGTGGGAATGTTGTCTCTGACCTCGGAGCTCAGAATCTGAAATACCCTATGGCCCATCGGACACTGTTTAGGAGCCGTAAGATTGCTCCCTCATTTTGTTTATGTTTACTTTTAAGGACACTTTATATATTAAACCCACAGAATGCATCCACCAGTACGATTAATAGTTCCCAGGAGACTGGTGCCTCCAACAGAAGACATTTGGGTGCCTTCACTAGAAGCCAATCAATAGACAGCAGGACCCAGCAGGATTGATGCGCACAGCAGCACTCCTGTTCATTCCCTAAATTCAGTCCATATCTCACTGTACCCAGTTTTCTGACACCACTGTCAGATGTTGAGCCCAAGGGTCAGGTAGGCAAGGAAATTACCTTGCTCTGAAAAGTGGCTACAGATGCTCTTGAGCCCGGGCCGGCCGTCATTGCACAGTGGGGTAGAACAGCAGCTGATCTCCAGCCTCCCGGAGAGCTCTGGTAGCATGTACTGCCGGCGGCACAGCGTCTCCAGGGCGCACGTCCGGTAGGTCATTTTCCAAGCACCGTCAATCACTGGGAAGTGAAGGAAGGGGACACAGAATCATCCATCATCACAGGCTGCAAAGAAGGGGGATCTTATGATTGGTTATGGCTAAATTGTCCGATTGCTTCAAATCTATGTGCAGATTTCAGATTTCTTCATCCCGTATATGCTCTTGCCCACTGGGCACCTCTTCTTGCTTTACATTTTGTCTCCCCCACTTTCTTCTTCCTTTCCTCCTTCCTGCCTTTGCATATTGTTTATGCACATTTTATGTCAATCTGTGTCTCTTATTGGGTGATGCATTTCCTCATTTTGGGGTATTTCGTACATGGCCGTATCAGGGTTCTACCTATGAGTTGGTCTCCCTCTGAGCAACTCCTTGAGGATCTCTGCCTCCTCAAGAGACCCACTTCCCTTCTACCTTCCCCTTCTCAGTAACATGGAGTTCAGACTGTAAATGTGGGGTGAGTGACACTCCAGACACTTGTGGCTTAACAAAACAATTTACGAGTGAATTAAAACAAACAAATTTCAATTAAGGTATTTAGTCAATAGGACTGAGTGATACAAAAGGCATTTAAAGTAAATAAAAGTTGCAAAAAGGAAAGTTCTTTTACCCTAAGCTGCACCTAGACTTCTTCAAGCTTCATCTTTCTGCTCCTTCCTTACGGTCTGCGCTCTCTCTCTTGCTCTCGCTCTCCTGGCTGGCTCTCTCATTCTTTTATTCCCTTATCCCCAGAACAGAAAGTACTGTTTCAATCTTGAAGAAATGAAATTTAACTGGAGAAATGAAACTTAACCAGGGAATGAATCTTAACTGGAGAAATGAAACTGCCCCACCCAACAAAAACTCCAGGCCTCTAAGGCCTGACTTTAAGACCTTGCCTCAATAGACCTCAAACCTTCACAGGCTCCATTTCCTAGGCTCTTGTTTCTTCTAACCTTTGCTACCTAGAACGTTCTACCTGCCTTGCTCTTCAATCTAGGTTCAGAGCAACTCAGCCAATGGCAGCCAGGGACTCTACTAGCCTCTGTGACATTAGAGCAACTCAACCAATCGCTGCCAGAGGCTTCATCACCACCACCCACACCACCCACCACAAAAACACTTAACTCATTATAATATGGATTTAAACACCAAAAATCCCAGCATGCCCTTACTCCATCCCCCCAACAAATTCTCCCAACATCAAACCACGTATTTCAATCCACAGTGTATCTAGCTCCATTGCCAACAGATTCCTTCTCACTGAATTAATTATCCTTAAGGCATCTGCTCCCGCCAAACCATTTGACTCTTCAGCACTCTATCAAAACTTTAAGGTAAGTCCAAACACAGAACGATTTACAGTATAACCTGTGGCAGACCTCCACCAAGGGAGCAGCTTGAATGGTGCAAGGGGTGAAAAGGAGCACCAAGAAAGCACAATTTCAACCCCGAAATACACAGCTGTGCCTTAGCGATTGATTGCATGCTTGCCAAGTTATTTCCACATCGTGTTAAAAAAAATGAATTTCCCATTCATCTCCCTGGTATACTTTGCCATTCATCTCCCACCAGGGTGACCATATGACAGGAAAACCCTGGATTTGTTAGGATTTTTGGTAGCAAATCTGGAAAGTGGAGGAATTATGAAATTTGAAGAAAAATCCAGATTTTTCCCATCCTCCCCACCCAAAGGGCAACTCTACTTTAATGGGAATTAACAAAAATGCTTACAACTCTGTCACTTTTAAAGATAAAGAGATGAAACTTGGCACTATGATACCACTTAGGTAGGGCTTTAGCTGTGCCAGATTTGAAACAGATCCATTCATCTGTTGATTTTTAGAATTTTTTAGAGTTTGAGGTTTTAAAATTATTATTTTTAAAATCTGTCATTTTTAAAGCTAAAGATATGAAACTTGGCACTGTGGTAGCTCTTAAGGAGGGTTTAGCCAAACCAAGTTTGAAACCGTTCTATTCATCCATTGATTTTTTTAGGATTTTTTTTAAAGTTTGAGGTTCTAAAATTATTATTTTCAAAATCTTGGAGCTGGACATGCCCCCTTGGGGGCCGACCATGTCGTCCTCCTTTTTAGTTTCCAAAATATGGTCACCCTATTTCCCACCTTTCTCCCTTAAACATCCCTTGACGTTTTCAAGAGACATCCCCATTTACCAGTAAAATCCATGCACTGGTTCATGTCTCCCAAGCACTTGATCCGGGTGGCGTTCCCCTCGGTGCAGTCGCCCGTGCCACGGTCGAAGCAGCTGTAACATTCCATGCCGTTGGCCACCTGGGGGCTGCTAGAAGGAGCTGTGGAGGCAAAGGAGGAGGTTGGCTTTTCAAATCAACAGGCCCTTGAAGAGATGCTTTGGGCCCTGGAAAAGCCAACCCCACCACCTTGCTGCCTCAGACCCATGGCACTCCCCTCTTGCTTTGGAGAGAAGCGAGGCGGTCTGCAGAAGTTCCCTGCAATAATGGAGCTACCTGGGACATAATCCAACGAGCTGAATTTGCCCTCCTTTCTTTCTTTCTTTCTTTCTTTCTTTCTTTCTTTCTTTCTTTCTTTCTTTCTTTCTTTCTTTCCTTCCTTCCTTCCTTCCTTCCTTCCTTCCTTCCTTCCTTCCTTCCTTCCATGATTCATTACATTGCCTGGCAAGGAAGGGGAAGCAGCATCCAGGCATATGGGCTGAGCCTCCTGGCTGACTCTTTGGGTACACAGTGAATTAACCCTTAATTGCATGTAGACTCCACCATTCCTTTTGACAGGGAGAAACTGTTGCAGGCCTGCTTTAAGAACTATACCAGGCAGTCGTACATAACCTTGTTTAATAAACTAGCTTCCAGGGCCCATCCTAGGAGAGCTCAAATTCAGATCAACAACACAGAGAGGAGTTTCATTCCATGTGCATGCTGTGATGGAGGGAAAGTAGCAGAGTGTAACACCTGGCAGTGGTAGTGGAGGAAGAAGCCACAAACAGGGTCATTGTGCAATATATTTCATTACCTATTTCCACCCTGCCAGCCCCCTTCATTTTCTCCAAGGCTTAGCAGAGCTCTAGGAGGCAGCAGACTGCTCAGCCAGAGGCTACAAACAGGGTTAGTGTCTATATATTCAGCATTATTAAAATGACGTGCCCAAACAATCCAAACTCTGCACCAAGAAAAGGTGAATCCTGTGACCTGCAGGAACGGAGCATACTGAACCAGTTTGCATGATTTGTCTGATTTTCCATAATTTATTCTGTTTGTTTGTTTTGTGTTACACTATTTTGTATAATTCATTCTGGTTTTGCTGATCACGGGAAGGACGAGGAGACTGAAGCCCCAGCCACTGAAAAACTGGGGCCTTAGCTAGATGGGTTAGCCTGGGCTGATACCCGGGATTGCCCCTGTGCACCCAGATGACACACAGGGGATCCTGGGCTCAGGCAGGGGGCAAGCCTCCCTGGCACCGGGGTAATGGGCTCCACTTGTAGCCCGGTATTTGCTGCGCCCATCGGGGCCAGGGTGGGGGGTAAAGTTCGGGGAAGTTTTTCTTTAAAAAAAAAAACACTACCATTTGTTGCAGCAGCGCTCCTGCACTGCTGCCACTTGGAAAAAGAAAAAAATGGCAGGCGCGACGGATCTCTACTAGAGTAGCCTCGCCTGACGTCAAGACAAGGGCGGGATCTTGTGTTATTTACAACGCGAGATCACCCCTCCTCATGCCCAGATTTGACAGTAGGTCTAGCAAAGGCCTAATTCAACCTCCAGTCTGAATTCTGGTTTTAAGCTAGCATAAGGGCTAGCAATTTGCTATTTAAAAGGGTGGGGAGAGATCAATTCCACACCCAGTACAGCATTAAGGTTGGTTGGTCATTTGGTTTCTGTGTTTCTGTAGAATGTCATGACATCAAGGGCCCTGACTACAGATCCCTAGCTATTCATGTGATTAGATCAGGCCTGCATGGTTTGAGACCACCCCATCAACACACAAACACACACAATTCAGGTGAACACGTCAACTATTTAGAGTGGTTCACAAGGACTTGAGAAATCTTCTATTTTGACAAAGAGCCAAGGGTTTATTATTATTATTATTATTTTATTTTTTTTATTTATATAGCACCATCAATGTACATGGTGCTGACCTTGTCCCGACCTTTCTCCCGACCTTGTCTTGTTATCCAGTGGTGTAGCAGTAAATTTTGAATTTCAGGCACTTATGCCCCCAAGGGAGTCCAAAAATGCAGGCAGCTCCGTTGGTTCAGATCAACAAACCAATTCTAGCAGTTTCCATCTTCACTAGGAGCTGGTCTTTTGTAAAACTAACGGGCCGTAATTTCCCATTCAAGCCAAAGCACCCCAAAATACATTGCATTGCAACAAGGACAGCTCACAACTGTATGTTGTTGCTGAGAACATTCATCCCCTGCAACTACTGTGTGGATTGCAGCTAAACTCAGAGGGAAGAGGGAAGGTCACAAATGACACAGTGTCCCTGCTAATCAAAAAGTGCAGCCTCTTTGCCCCTGGGAGCCCAGGATTCACGACACCTCCGCCGTTATCACTCATTTACACCACCCAGATCGCACAAAGAATTTGCATCCTCCCCAACCCACTTACCACCAGTGAAACGGATGTTGCAGAGATCCGTGTCACAATAGTAGGTGTTGTGCACCTCCCGATCATCTTCTGAGTACACGTTGGCTGTGCGGTTGGATACGCCTTCTGCTGAGCAGCCCTTCATTACGTACTCAGCTATTTCCAGGTCTGGGGGAAGAAATGCAGGGGGTTATGAACGCAGGGGGCTAGGCACTGCATTCAGACATCACACTAAACTATGGTTTAACAATATATGAATGAGCCTGACCACCTCCTGGGCTCAGGCACTCCCTTCTCCTGGTTTCCAGCAGGAACCACTTTGTCTCCATGCACTGCCACCAGAGGCCACTTGGGGTCTGTAAAATGCACCACTGCAGCTAGCCAATTGCGTTGTTCTTTGCCTTTTGGACTCCTGCTCCACTCTAGCTAATTGGCTGATTGTTCATAAGTACTCCTCTAGACATACACACAGAGACAGAGAGAGAGAGAGAGAGCCACTTTACAGATGATAAGTGGCAGGTCCCCTGACTCCCTACCCCTGAAGCCTCTTGGGTAGCCGAGATCACAACAGCCAACTCACCACTAAAGCTAGCAACAAGACAAAGCTACAGAGTCCCTGATGAGAGTCAGAGAGAGATGCATTTGAGAAGACTGGGAGCCCCCAGTAGCTCATCTGAGATTATCTTCCACATCAGAAGGGATTGAGCCCCAACATTCTTCAGAGATAGATAGATAGATAGATAGATAGATAGATAGATAGATAGATAGATTATTGTTTCACTAACCTGGCAGCATAAACACTCCACTGTAGTTGTTTGAATCTGCACAAGAGTTAGAGGCAGAGAATCAGAAAACCATTCTGGAACTCATGTTAGGCAGGGGTTCACAATAGCACTGGGCTGAAATCTTAGGCCTATCCATTTTTGTAAACGTGGGAGAGTGAAGGAGGGGTGACCACTTACGAATCACTCCAAAACAGAAAAGACGTCATCAAAAAAGATGACAGTGATTTCATAAACTTTGCATATGCCAATTTACATGTATAGATGCAGAGTTAGACATCATTATTATAATTCATATAGAAATACAGTACGTCTCAGAAGATTGTGACCGGGTCACAGGTGCGCCTGCCTTTTCATTCTGCTGTCCAGGTGCTAGCTCTTGATGGGTTTTTAATCTTTAAACTGGAATTGGACAGAGCACATGGCCTCCCTATGGGGACTACCATAATATAATATTCATAAGCTAGGTCAGGTAGAGTAAGAGTCAACTGCCACTCCAGACAGCTTCTGGGAGTGAAATGGGGTGCCGTCTTGTCATTTGTCTCCAGCAACAAAATGTCTAGGGCCAACCTTGACCCACATTAAGTGGGCCATAAATTCACCCAACCTCTGAAGGCCTAGCTACACTACAAACGTATATAGCTTTTCTGACAGACATGATAGCACTCTTCAAATACTTAAAAGGTTGTCACACAGAGGAGGGCCAGGATCTCTTCTCGATCCTCCCAGAGTGCAGGACATGGAATAACGGGCTCAAGTTAAAGGAAGCCAGATTCTAGCTGGACATCAGGAAAAACTTCCTGACTGTTAGAGCAGTGCAACGGTGGAATCAGTTACCTAGGGAGGTTGTGGGCTCTCCCACACTAGAGGCATTCAAGAGGCAGCTGGACAATCATCTGTCAGGGATGCTTTAGGGTGGATTCCTGCATTGAGCAGGGGGTTGGACTCGATGGCCTTGTAGGCCCCTTCCAACTCTGCTATTCTATGATTCTATGAATTCTCTTCCCCCAGAGAATCCTGGGAGTTATTATTGCTGGGAATTTCCTCTCTGTGCTCCCTAGCTAGTAGCTAACCTCATAGAACTATAGTTCCAATTGGTCTGAGGAAAGAGGGAATACTTATTAAACCTTTTTAGAAAGGTTTTTGCATGTTAGTTTTATTAGTGTTCCATTTCTTTTTTCATTAATCTTTTTGTCCTTGTTCTTTTCAGCTTTTATTTGTTTACAGTATTAGGATGCTGTCTTTTATTTTTCTACTGCTTACTTTAATTGTAGATTTAACTTTGCTGAATTCAATTAATGGATTAATTAATCCATTAATGGATCCCACAGAAATAATATTCCAAAAGACTTCCGCTTACTGAGCCTTCTTGGGAAATCTGGACAAAGCCTGTGTTAGAAAAGGCATTAGTAAATCAAGAGTTGGGAATGTGCAGGGTTTGGGGTGTGTTGTTCGCATGTGCTTGTCTCGGAGTAGAAAGCTTACAGAAAAGTTTGATGGTGGATGAGAAACAGGATCGATCCCTGGGCATACACAGCTGCTCCGACTGGACGCATTCATGGAACATCCCCACACACTGGTAGCAACGCAAGCTGCCCACTGCAAAAATAAATACTTGACAGATTAGAGGACCCCCGATGGTATGTAAACAAGGCTGCAACTTCAGGCTGCAACCCAGGGTTTGTTCCTCGGTTACAGCTCTAGCGTGTCTGGGGAGAGACAATCCAGAGTTCCCAGTTTGGACATAACACTAACCAAGCCAGTGATGGAGAATCCCTGGCTTATTTAGCCACTCCCACTAGCAGGAGGAGCTAAGCAGGAGCAATTGAGCTGCACACTGGCTCACTCATGGTTGCCATAACATGCAAAACCACCCTCTGTAACAATAGACGGGTTCATTTTTAAGAAGCATGAAGAACGTAGGGTGACCATATTTGGGAAACCAAAAAAGAGGTCACCTAGTGTGTGTGTGGGGAAGCAGCTTTCTGAGTCCTGCAGAAAGTACGTTATTCCCCCGCCACCTTAAAGAACCCGATTGGAGTGGAGGAGGGGAAAGGATTTCATTCTGCACCACCACCATCCACTCCAATTGGGGCCTTTTCTATAATGTCCACGAATGACCCACTTTCCCCTTTAAGACCTCAATTGGAGCTCGGGTAGGGGGAATGATGTGCCTCAAGAAAGCATGTCACTCCCTCCTGCCATGCTAATGGCAGCCTTAAAGGGGAAGGTGTGTCATTCCAGGACATTATTGAAAATTATAGAAAATCCCCCCAGACACCATGGAAAGAACAAAAACCAGGACAAATCTGGGGAAATCCTGACAGTTGGTCACCCTAGAAGAACGTAATGTATACTTTATTCCTCATGCTGCTCCAAAGAGGGGCACCTTTTCCCTCGCTGCCTGCACCACCTGCATTGCAGGCCCAAAACACAAAAGCAAAGAAGACCACCAGTCCAATCCCAGGAACATCTCCAGCGTGAGGCCCGTTGAGTTCAATGGAGATGTACATAGGATTGCAAGGTAAGGCCCAAACAACACGTTCCATGGGATATTTGCGAGTGGATCTCCCAATATAGATACGAGCGCTTAAAAATCAGCAGCAGACCCCACACACACACACTGGATCAGCAGGGGTGGGGGCTAAACTTTCACCCATGCTATTTCCCCGTTCTAAATCTCCCCCCACTGGGAAAAGAATACAAGCACATTTGTGTAATATACACTCAGAGCATGAGACATTGGGGTTCCTTCAACAGAATCCGGACTAGTATGGTGCAGAATTTCAGGTTGTTTATTTCAAAGGCATGTCTCTGAACTTAAAGAAGAGCCACCAAGCCTGACCTGATCATGCAATTACAAATCATAATCCGCCGACCACAAAGGAAGGGGCAGGACCGGCGCAACCCGATGGGCAGTGCAACCAGTTGTTTGTAGAGTCAGATATTCTGGGAAACTCTCAAGGAAGACACACCAGGCCATTCTGGGAACCTCCCAAGGGAGAAACTTGCACCCAGGTAGATCCTTTGGAATACCAGATCTCGGGCAGTTCCGTGGGTTTCTGTCACCTGCCACAAGTTCCCTCTAGCTGTAGTCCTTTCCCCTTTCTCCATTCACTTATGGGGCAGAGAAAAGGGGGCTGCAGTCCAAATTCTTTTGTAGGCACATGATCCTTGAGCAGGTCCCGGGACATGCAGTGGCAGAGACAGGATATGGGTGTCACGGAAAGGATGCTTTTCTCAGCTCTACTCTGCTCTTCCTTATTCTACAGATAAAATCTGCTCCTATCGATTGATTCGTTCTTACCTGTTTCCAGCATCGAGAAGAAGAAGAAGGTGGTGGTAGTTATCGCCAGGGGAACCTTGATCCCTTGCCAGCATTTGTCCCACTCTGCCATCCTCTTCCTGCGTTAGGCAAACGGTTCCCTCACTTCCCCCCCCCCAAAAGGTGCGTTTGCAACAACCACTCAGGCTCGCTTTGACCGGAGAACCTGCTCAGAGGCCGAAAGCCAAATGTGGGCTCCGTATACAAGGAAGAGAAAAGCTGGTTTTGTCCAAGAGCGGGGTGGGAAAGGCAGTCAACTCCTCTTGGAGAATTCACCCCCCTCGGTCTCCAGAGCGTAATGGGATGGTGACAGTAGCGAGATCCCGACTTAACCCAAGCTTTTTCCACTGCTCAGCAAACAGATGGGTTATTTACTTCTCTCTCTCTTTCTTTTCAAAGGAATTCAGATTCTGGAGATATCCTCCAAATGGCCTCCTTTTGACCTCTAGAATGAAAACCAACAGAAAGCAGAGTTTCATTGCTAAACATAATGGCACAGTCAAGCTTGTAACATCTTTCTTCCACCCACCCCTTTTTCTTTCTTTTTTTACCTTGCGGACCCCTTCTAAATGCAATCTAATCTCTGGGTACCAAACGCAGGCAGGGATTCAAAAGGAGCCTACAGAGAGCCACAGGTACACGGAGGCTTCGAAGGATGCCTTTCACTCGGCAGCCTGTCTGAATGGTGCTCTGAAAACAATGGTGTGTTATGGGTCTTCACTGGGCTGCAGTTATTTAGGATGCAATCCTATGCATTGTTTACAGTAGACAGAAAAAAGTCCTACAGCTCCTAGCAGACCCCAGTCAGTAGTGCTGAGAGTTGCCGGACTTTTTTTTCCCTGTCTAAACATGCATAGGATTTCACTCTTAATCTGTTACACCAGGGGCAGAGGAGAGGCAGCCACACAGTGGTGTAGCTGTATTATTATTATTATTATTATTATTATTATTATTATTATTATTATTATTATTATTATTATTATATCCTGCCTTTTTTCCTCCAAGGAACCCAAGGCAGCATACATAATCCTCCTCCTCCTCCCCTCCATGTTATCCTCACAACAATAACCCTGTGAGGTAGGTTGGGCTGAGAGCCTGTGACTGGCCCAAAGTCACCCAGTGGGCTTCCATGGCCCAATGGGGACTAGAATCTGGATCTCCTGACTCCCAGTCCAACACCTTAGCCACTATACCACACTGGCTCTCTGATTATTTTTTAAGAAAGAAAGGCAGCATCTCTCCTGGGTTCCAGACAGACCAAATCATCAGTCTAATTTGGAGGTTCCCAACCCTTTTCGGACAATGGACACATTTAGGATTTTGTGGGTGCTCTCACAAAATGGCTGCCATGGGGGAGTTCAATCCCAAACCCCATCTGGAGATGCTGGGGATTGAACCTGAAACCTTTTAAATGCAAACCAGGTGCTCTGCACCTGAGCCATGCCCTTGCTCCTGATGCCATGGCCTTTGGCTCACACCAGTGCTTGAAGTGGGACTTCAATAGACTCGGTTATACATCCATGGAAAAGACCTTGGATGGTTCAAGGTCTGTCTCCAAACAGGTGAGATGGCATTGCATCCCACTTGGAGCACTCCCACCACTCTCGGTGTCCAGCAGTCTCTCTGCACCACCTGATTTTTATTATTATTATTATTATTATTATTATTATTATTATTATTATTATTATTATTATTATTGAGGATGGCACACTGCAAAGTGAAGCACTGCCCTCCAGTGCTATCTTTATTTGGATTCAAAAGAGTGGTTTTGTGTTTTGGAGCTCAGACACACACACACCTTGCACTTAGGTTATTGGGTAAGTGACTTTTCTTTCAACCTCACCAGTTTGCCTTCTGGGAAATGAGTGTTTTGAGACAGGCCACACCCACATTGGCAGCCATTTTATGAATGGGCAAATACCCACATTGGCAGCCATTTTGTGGGAGCACCCACAAAATTCCAAATGTGCCCACCAACCCCAAAAGCTTGGGGACAGGCAAACTGGACTGACGATTTGGCCTCCACAACTTAATGCACCATCAACCTGACGTGGCAGACCAGATCAACGAGACCTGGTGAATTTCACAGCCACATCATTTCTACGACAGACACGTAGTTTCCAAGTGGCTGACCAAGGTCGATTTCTGCCCTTCTCTCACAAGCCTATTAGATCAGACTGATACGATCTTCTTGCGCCTGTCACACACGCTACACTGTGCACGGACCAGGGTGACCTTCATCAGGTAGCCCCCGGGGGCTGGCGGGGGCAGGAGGGAGAGAATTGATGAAGGCTAGAATTGGTGGCTGACTGGTGCAGCAAGAATTTTAAAAGTGCTGAGTTTAGCGGGGCCCTGCCATTTGCACTCTATTTCTGCCAGCAAAACATCTTGAGCTGGTACCACCGATGTGCAACTATAAAAACAACAGTTGCCTGTTTATAGCAATAAAAAGGAGCCTTTTCCCAACACACCCAAACTCTCCTGGAATGTGGGCAAATTGGGCAATATCATACAGAGGGTGAAAAACACTCCAGTTAAGAAGAAGCCATGGGGCCGACGAAGCAAGACGTGACCTCAGCTCCCATGGAGCTGTTTCCGAAGTTATTGCTCATAAAGGTTAATGAGCTGTTGTCTTAACCCAGCCCCTTCCCACCCCAAGGCTCCATTTCTGTGACCAAAAATTTCCACTCCCCAAATTGCGTTTTAAATCGTATCCATCTCCCCTCTGTGCTTTCTGAGAGGTGCATTACGTAGGGTGACCCCATGAAAAGGACGACAGGGCTCCTGTATCTTTAACAGTTGTATAGAAAAAGGAATTTCAGCAGGTGTCATTTGTATGCATGCAGCACCTGGTGAAATTCCCTCTTCGTCACAACAGTTAAAGCTGCAGGATCCCTGCCCTCCTTTTAATCTGGTCTCTCTAGTATAGCTCCTGCAGCTTTAACTGTTGTGATGGAGAGGGAATTTCACCAGGTTCCCCATATATACAAATGACAGCTGCTGAAATTCCCTTTTCTATACAACTGTTAAAGGTACAGGAGCCCTGTCCTGCTTTCCATATGGTCACCCTACATTATGGTTGTTGCTGCTGCTACTTCTTCCGTAATTATGTGCTTTTATTTGAGTCTTAATGTTCGAATTATAATTTTGTTATTTTATCTGTGTTTTGTTGCTAGTCCCCTTGAATGCTATTTTGAGTGCAGCATCATAGTGACAGCACTCCTGTGCAACCCTAAAGCATGCACATCTCCAAACTGGGCCTAGCAATGCAATATAACGTCTTGGCCAGTGTTTGCCTAGCTTCCCTCTTGGAAATCCCTGAGCCATGTGGGGCCCAGTCAAATTGGCTCCTGTCCTTTTAATAGCTGTGTAGAAGAGGAATTTTTCAGCAGGTACAGCTTTTCTCTCCCCTTCCTTCCCCTCAAAGGACAAGCTACGCCTGTCAAGATTTTCTCTTTTCTCCACCCCTGGTAATGGTTCGGGCACATGACAGCCCTCCTTTGCCTCTGATCCCCCTAAATTTGAACTTGCTGCCCTCTGCCTTATGAATAGCTCGATCCTCCTGTCCCATCCTCAAGTACGCTGATTTGATCTGGTCCAGAGAAAACCGGCCAAGGTTCCCAGGCACCACCTTGTTATTGGATGGGGTGGTTGCATCACCTTGTCCGTTCCTCTCCTGGAGCTGCCAAGCAGGTTTTAGGCCAAGTTGGCTTTCTTAATCAGAGGCGATCGGGGCACAGAGCTGGGAGGGTACATCTCAGCGAGCCGAGCCCAGCCAGAGAACGGGACAGACTGGAGAGGTGAGAAAAAGGAAAAGACAATGAAGGCGGCCCTGGGTTTCACCGTCCTCTTGCTTGCCTTGCTGGTCACAGGTGGGTTGGCACCAGGGGAACTCCCTGCTGCTGTGAATAACGTTTTCTTTTTGTACCAGGGATAGAAGGCAGTCATTCCGACTTGCATCTGCCCCAAGTGCAATCGAGGCCGAGGTTCCTGTCCCTATCAAAGTTGGGTAGAAGAAAAGATTCCTGCAGAGGCTAGCTTGGCCAGTTACACTTGTTAAAGAGTGGAGGAAAAGCTTCATTTGCCCAAATTCCCTCTTCCGCACAACAATTAAAGGCACTGCATCCTTTTCCTCTTTTTCATCTACCCCTGACTTAATCCGTTTCCTGATTCTAGAATAGGAACTTTGCAACCTGTCTCTTTCTTCCCTGAAGCTCTAACCACTGCACTCCAGGCCTTTCCTGAAGGTTGCATTAAAATCCTACCTCTTTTGCTAACAACTGGATGTGCTCCCTCTGTGAGTTAGAAAAACCATCATGCCTTCTGATTCTTAGCAACATACATTGTCCCCATTAACACTTTCAGATTCCATGCCTGGTTTCCCTGACACTCTGACTCACAGTTCTTTCCTACATTTCTTTCTTTTTTAAAAAAAAAAGGGGGGGAGAGAATAGGGGCAGCTCCAGAAGATGGTCAGGTGGGGCATTTATTGGGGGGGCTCAAGTCAAGCAAAGGATCACAACCCCTCATCATATCCATTCTTGCCCCTAGCACTACGAGTGGGTGAGAATATCGTTTGGTTTAATTTTTGATTAAAATAAACTTCCCCCCCCCCAAAAAAAGCATAAATGAGACAGAAAGAACTTGAGATTTAAAAACAAAAAATCAAATGTGGGAGGAAGCCATATCCCTCTGCTTTCAGCCAGGTTTCCAGTGCTGAGTTAGGGCTTCCCCCTGCTTTTTGCTAGCAGGATCCTCATCTTTAAACACCTATATGGCAGGCAGGTACGACATGGCTTTCTCCATGCTAGGAATAGCTATACCTGTTGGATTTGGCTGGTACAATACAGATGGGAAAGAATTCGGGGTTAGTTCATTTTTTGATCAGCGTTTACCCAAATTTGCAAATAAAGTGGGACAAAAAGAACTTGAGATCTAAGAAATTAGAATGTGGGAGAAAGTGAAATTTTATATGGATTTGTCCATATCAAGCACTCAGGATCAGAGATGGACTGAGAGAACCTTGAATTTTAACATCCCATCTTTTCCAGGTGAAAGAGACCCCACTGTAGGTGACTTGCCAATCCCCCATATACAAAATCCCCAATATGTTACTGACATGGGATTTGAATCCAGGGTCTTGTCTATATAGCTTGTCACATTTCAGGACACATGATGCAGCCATCCATTCGCAGTAGCGCCAGGATTTTAACACGATGATGCGCATATTCGCATTTGCGATTTACTGCGACTTTTAGATCACGTCCAAGTTTGCACCGCGTTATGGTTATGTGTCTTTGGGGGAGTTAAATCGCATTTTGACATGTGGGCAGAGCTTTAAGGGTAGGTCAACGTGATTGAACGATTTCCCACCTATCAGCTGCTTCATTCGTTCGCGCACTGTTTTTAGTTTGAATTCTCTGATTCTGTTGCCTCATTCCTTCCCCCCTTGCTCCCGGTTTGTCTGTTATATGAATCTGCAGAGCTCCGCATATAAAATTTATAGCTTCCATCGTCTCTCCTCCGTGCCATAGTATATGCGCATGTGCGCATTTATAACTACACTATAAGAAAATCAGGAAATAAATCACTGCTGCTGCTGCAGTGTGAAGCTCTTTACCTAGATTCGAATCAATGAAAATGCAGGTATATATTTAAAGAGGAGCAATCCTGTTGTTGTTTAGATGGGGGCCAGGATTCCTAGCTTTACTTCCTGTCTCTTGCGGAACCAATCTGAGAAAAGAAGGGAAGAGGCCCAGCTCACATCCTGTCTTTCACAGACCGAAATATGAGTCTCTCTGAAAACAATCTCAGAAACACCAAACTACCCAGCCAAACTAGACAACACCCAAGTGAAGGAATCTTAACTCTTTCTCCTCCAACCTGAAAGCTATTGCCCCGGGATTAAAATGAGCCCATTGCCTCGATCAGTTTAGCCAGTATTTAATTTGGACTGCCTTAGCATCCTTTGAAACACAGCGAGGAGGGGGGAATTCTTGCTCAAATTTCAATATATCGTATAGCATAGGTGGGTCTAGACTAAGAGAAGTCTCCTGTACTTTTAAGGGCAAGTGAGAGAATTCCACAGTCATTGCATTGCCGTGATAGGAAAATCTGCCGTTGGCGGAATAAATCCCCACACCGTTTGCAAAATGCTGAATATCTGCAAATTGTCATTCCAGTGTTGCTTCCTGCAGCTTTGGGCCTCACTTGCCGCAGTTGTCTGGGGACCCGGGAGAATTGCACTGACCAGCAGCAAATCTGTAGCAGCAATGAGACTGTTTGCATGGAGGAAACACGCGCTACCTATGGTACGTGGCCCAGGAGAGTGATGACTGAGTGACCTGGTCTGCTCCCGCCCCTTTGAAAGTAGCTTGACCTGAAGAAATCAACAGGTAGAGCTGTTTGAAGAGATGTTTGCATTAACCCCAGCTAATATTTAGATATCTTGCTGCTGTTAAAGATACAGCTGCAGCAGCCAGTTCAAAAACTGGCAACCCTGCTTGGGAGTGGTAATAAATCATGGGTAGTATCCAATGTTTGTCCTACACAGACCCATTGAAATAAATGTCATGACTAATTTCAGCCCTATGAAACTAATATTGGATGCTATTCAATGGATGCAAGTGAAAATGAAAAATCTTTCACCATTATTTTGGAATAATTAGTATTGATTTAGTACTGATTATTGTTGTTGTTATTGTCACCATCATCATCAATAAATAAACATTATTATTTATTATTTTATTTTTATTTTGTTCTTGTTGTGATGTGTCCAAGTAAAGTTGCAAATTTTCTGTTTTTTCATGATGAACAGAGGCAGCTAAATATTGCTTGTTCTAACTGGCAACATTCACAGAATCATAGAATAGTAGAGTTGGAAGGTGCCTATAAGGCCATCAAGTCCAACCCCCCACTCGATGCTTCAGAGTCTCCAGCAGTATTTTCTCATAACCTGCAATCGGATCCTTTTAACTGGAGGGATTGAACCTTGAATCTTCTGTACAAAAAAAAAAAAGTGATCTACCACTGAACTATGGTCCCTTCCCCAAAATGTCCACTCCACGAAAAATTGAGCCACTCTTCGGTGGGCATTTTCACTTCACCCATGTTCGATCCTGGTGTCTCTGAGCTTTTCTACACAAGGCATTTATCATGTGTTCATCATTCCCTGCTTGTGGTTATTTACACTTTAGACGATGATGTGACCCTTCAATTTTGCTTCCATTTTTTAAAAGCACTTTCAGTAAGGTGTTTTTTTTTTTAGATCAGGGAAAATGTGGTATTGTTTGTTAAAACAAAACAAAAAAATCCACTTGTGTAATTGTGCTATTCTGCTATGCCACAGTGCCACCTAGAGGGTACGTAGCAAAATAAAGCAGGAAAATAAATTCTCTTTGTGTAGTGCTCGGACCTCAATCCTGTGATGAAACCGAAAGTAGATGCAGTGGATTAACAGCCTCATGTAGAAAAGTTCTCCAAATAAAAGGATCAGGTAGAAGGTGATGGTAAAGCATCTCTTCCTGAGACCGTGGAGAGCTCTTGCCAGTGAAAGCAAATCAGCCATGGCTGGCTGGTAGTCCAGCATAACTAATGGGTACCTGGTTGGGGAAGGCTGGGCTAGAGATGGACAAACAATCCCACCTGGTGTGATGCATCTGCCTCTGTTCCTAACGTCTTTAATCCATTTTCCCCCTCCTTCTCTGGGTTGCCCTCTGTTTTTTTACCCGATGGTAACCTACAGAGGTGCTTCTGTGAGGTTGGCCATGTGCTTGCTTTAGGCAAACAACACATAAACAGTCCAAGCAACCAATAAAGCATAAAATGCTAGGTTGGGAAGCCCTTAAATAGGAAGCTAATGGCTCCCTTTGCCCAGAGGCCAAGCTAACTAACCAAGGTCACAACAGAGCATAGCAACAAGGAATGGATTTGAGATAAGAAGCCTCTTGGCTGGACTCCAAACTAGACTTGCGCAACTTGTGACCCACAAAGCTGAACGTGTTCCAAGAGGAGCTCAGCAACCCCCCTTCGGTGATCTGCCAGGAATTTGAGATTTCCCTTCCGTTGGACGTCTGGGCCTCTTCCCCTAACCATGTCAGTTGAACACATGATTAAGAATGTCGACTGAAAACCCACAGTTTCTGGCTGCTTGGAAGTCCTCAGACAAGGGGCTTGTCCACACAGGTGCTTTGCGCATGGATTGCTTCAGAGTGGCAGCAGGTGATCTACATGATGCAGCCGCCACTCTGAAGCTATCCGGGGGCAAAGCCCCAAAGCTCCACACTAAAGAAGTCGGGGACTTACCCCAACTTTTTTTAGCTTGGAGCAAGGCTCTGCGCCTCTGCGGAGTTTTGTTAAGAAAAAAAAATGACCATGCATTCATTCAATTGAACATGCATTCATCAGAAGCCTCCTGGCCGGAGAAGAAGTCAGAGGTGCGGACAATGCCAGCTCCAGGTTTTTAAAGGCACTTGGACAAGGCACCCTTTCCTCCGTGAGTCTCCCTCTTCACCACCCTGGTCCCTAGCTGCTCTTGCTACTCATCCACTTCCTCATCATGGCTACCACTTGCTGGCTTGACAGGCAGAGAGCCAGGGAGCAAGGAGGCCATGACACTACCACCATTGTCTGGGCCAGAGCGACAGGCAGGCGAACAAGCAGGTTGCAAGGGTGAAGAGGAGGAGGAGGAGGAGGAGGAGGAGGAGGAGGAGGAGGAGCAACTCCAGGGGGTTCCTGCTGGGGTGTGGGCCCTGGGTGACCATGCCTACCACTGATGCTGGCCCTGGGTGTGGCTAGCCAGTGTGGTCTTGTTCCCACCCACCCGCATGTGTTCACTGAGGTGGCGAGTCTCGAAAGGGATACAGACAGTTCAGCAGAGAAGTGGCTCTCTTCCAGTTTGCAAAATGTCTCCTATTTGGCTGCATGGAGACGACCATGTGATTCGCTGCCGGTAAGTCTCGTCCGACACCTTAGCTGCCAAATTGGTCTTTCTCTTCCCTTTCTCTTCCCTTCTCTAGGCCCCATAAGCGAGACCTTGAAAAGAGGGTGCACCACACCCCAGTACTGCCAGTCGTTCTTCTCCATTCGCAGGGGCTTTGTATCGCGAAGCATCTACTGCTGCGCCGATGATCTGTGCAATGCCGTCCCCTACAATGGTAAGGGCCTGGGGAAGCAAGGAACACCGCTTTGAAAGAAATCCTCGCTGCTATCTCCCATCACAGGTCAGAGATGACCCTGGGGATTTCCCTGTGTGCCACGCTCCCTTCGAATTGGGGAGGGGATTCCCTGACGTGCTCAGTCCCCTTTGCTCTTCCTAACCTAGGGTAACCCAGTCTTGCATCCACGAAATATGCGACCTCTTAGATTCTAGGACTTACAACATGGGGGTGTTCATAGTTTATTTAAGGCATGGACAATCCAGCCATTTTCAGCACTTTCCATTCCGACTAGGAGAGTTATGCAACTGCATGACTTTCCCTCATTAGAATTTATGGGATGTAAAAGTGCTTCATTTCAGCTTGGTTGTGCCAGTGGATTTTTAGATTTTGAGTGTGTGTGTCTGCGGGGTGGGGAGAGTGTGGGTGTAGGGGAGAGTGTGGGTGTCCATGGGTGTCTGTGGGGCAAGAATCCAGATTCTAAGGCGAAGTAATACAAAGGCTGCCGCAAGGGATATGTAAATGAAGCCAAGGCACACAGGCTCCTTATTGTACCCTACATATCTTTCCGTCACCAGCTGAAGACCTTTTTATTTTCTCAGTATTTTAACACCTAATTTAACTTAAATTTAAACTTTGCTGTTTTAATCTCATGTTTTAACCTCTATTAATTTTTGCTATGTGGTTTTATTCTGGTTGTGTTTTTTATATTGTATTTTGTATTTGTGTTTTAAATTTGTTGGTTGTTTTTTATGCTCTTCATGGTTTTAATTTTTGTGAACCGCCCAGAGAGCTTCGGCTATTGGGCGGTATAAAAATGTAATAAATAAATAAATAGTGGTTCTGGAGCCCTGTCAAAGAGAGAAAATGGCAAGCTGCATTACGAGTACATCGTGCCAGAGGTCCAGATATTTTTATTGGCTTTCCCTTGTCTCCTGGATTCCTGCTGCTGAAGACTTGACCTGATTCTCACAACCCCATTTTGCCCCACTTTAAACCACTGATGCCATTACACACATATCCCCTCTCCTTTTGCACTAGTTTGAACAACCCACGTCCCTCCTGCTCTGACCACTAGACTTGACTTCCAGAATTAAGGAAGTGAACCTGTTCTTTCTCGCCTCCCTGCAGTCACTTACAGCACGGGACGCAATGGAGTGGAGTGTTACAGCTGCATCGGTAGCTTGCAGGAGTGTAACGGCAAAGACATTCCTACTGCCCAGTGCAGAGGTAAAGAAAATCACTGCGTGGAAATCTCTCGCCAGTGGCTACCAGGTAATCTATCCAAGAATCTATGTTTTCTTTGGTGGGATCTTGCAGCTGAATGGTCTGCAGGAGGTGGTGGCATCATGGAAACAAAGAGATTTAAGCTTCTCTAGATGAGCGATTTATAGCATGCTCATGATTGGCCACTCATGGAGGTTGTGGGCCCATTACACGCCACTGGTAACAGACAGGACATCTCTCACTCTATCCCTTAGAAATCACGGATTTGAAAACAAGACACACATAATGTGGTAATATCTGGGGAAAGTGTGATCTCTCCACCACTAGATGGTGCTGTTTCATTAAAACACAATAGGGCCTTTTTGAGAAGGGAACTAATCACGTGGCCATGTGTAAAGAAGCATGTCACAATGGTGGGATTACTTTGAGGAGGAAAGCCATGGTAAGACGCAGAATTGTTTTCTGTGTGTAGAGAAGCTCAAATTCTGCTGAAGGAGCCCTGCATATTTGCCACAGAATCCACTGTTCACTTCAAAATATTGTAGGCTGCATTCGAGAAACTTCGTTGATGTGGGATGCTGGCTGGGCCTCTCCTTTGTCCGATGTGTACTGAGAGTGCATGTTGCAAGGCAAGTGTGACGACAATGGACAAACTGTCAGAGAGACGTGACCCGAAAAAGTGCTATAAAGCACCCAGTTATGTTATGAATAATCATTTCAAATGAGCATTTTATTATACAATAAGATAACATTCAAGTGTGCATGGTACAGCACAATAAAGCTCATTATTTATTTATTTATTAAAAAGGGAGGATACAATTAAACCTGGACCGTGCTTACAAAGTGCGCAGAAGATGATACATTCTTAATAAAGTGTTTCCACTCATAATTGCATTTGACCTCATTGCATAATCAAATGCAGTTGGGTATCTTAGAGCATTGGGGGCAGAGAGGGTGTTCAACCATTGGTGCTCTCCTCTTCGTTTGTCACAGAAACACGTCCAACATGAGTGATTTCTCATTGCAGAGCCCTCTGAAATGAGAAGCCAAAGAGTTTCTAGGACCACAAACCACTGTCCTCCTCTCTACAGAATAAGGATTAATCCTCCCCTTCACTCCAAAGCATTCTCTGGTCTCATGGCCACTGGCTAGGACCTTTTATGCCCTGTGTTTCTGCAGGAACTGGTCTGGTGGAGCCCATAATCAAAGGCTGTGGGTATTACCCTAAAGAGGAAACACTGCTGGCGTACAGCGTAGGAGGCAACGTCAGCTACGTGACTGTGCGTGTTTGTAAAGGATCCTGGTGCAACAACAGCTCTTTCACAGGTGATGCTGTGTTCAAATGCATGCGTGTGTTTAAGATGACACACTTTGGGGGGAGGATGGGAACTGCAATCCAATTTTAACTCAACTTTGCAGCAGCAGCAGCATGATGGTGGTGGGAGTGCGGGGTGTTCTCTGGATTTAACATTTTGGGCCCAGTGGATGTTCTTGGAGTTAGGATGCTTAGAGAGACAATGATGGTGATAAGAAGAAAGAACAGGAGGTACCACTGCCTCCCTGGCTCTCTGCCTGTCAAGCAAGCAAGCGGTAGCAATGTTGAGAAATTGTTGTTGTTGTTGTTGTTATGCGCTCTGGGCAGTTTACAATGATTAAAACACTGGACGTTAAAAAACAATATCCAAAATTTAAAACCACAAAAAGCATAAAAACAGATTAGATACAATATCCATTTAAAATAACTATTCTGGGTGAGTTAAAAACTCAACATATGCTGTTAAATGCCTGGGAGAAGAGTAAAGTCTTGACCTGACGCCAAAAAGATAACAATGTTGGCGCCAGGCGGGCCTCATCGGGGAGATCGTTCCATAATTGGGAGGCCACCACTGAAAAGGCCCTCTCCCTTGTTGCCATCCTCCGAGCTTCCCTCGGAGTAGGCACCTGGAGGAGGACCTTAGACATTGAGCGTAGAGGATGAAGAGCAATAGGAGCTGGTGACCATGGCGGTGAAGGGTAGACTCGCTGAGGGTGGGGTGCTAAAAGAGCTGGAACTGAGTCAACCACACACCCCTCCAGTGGTGGCCTTTCCCTTGGGAAAGACTGGGCAGAAGGAGAGAGTGCACCCCATTGGGCTGTGCTTCCTAAGGCACTCCATGCACCTTCAGGCAGCCAAAGTTCTACACCTTGGTCATCCACGTACCGAACAATCCCCAGTCCTCCTCCCAACTTCGGAGCTGAGGAGGGGGCAAGGATCACCATGCAACTGTCCGGAAAATCACCACCCGCCTTCCCAGCTCCAGAGTTGGACCAAGGCTGATCTCTCGTCATGCTCGCCAGCGTGCGACAACCACGCTCGCCATGGCAAGCGGATGTATTGAAGCCTACTTCTCAGGCTTCCCTGTGGCTTCTGTTCACATGACGCAAAGCATGCGTGTGAATTGCATTCATGCACTTCAAGTAACGTCCAATGTGGCCCTTCCTGGACCACATCCCCTCTTTGTTTCAGAGTTTTCTGACACAGAGCCCAACGGGCTAGAATGTTACAGCTGCCTGGACACTGGAAACAGTGAATGCAGCACAGAGAACCTGCGACCGATGAACTGCGTCGGGACCATGGACCAATGCATGAATGTCATAGGTAACTGAAGAGATGGTGCATGATCTAGAGAGAATGGCTGGTGGAGGCTTTGGGGTTCAGGGTGGCTGACCAGGTCCTCCTAAGTCCAAACTTCCAAATAGGAACCTTGGCCAAGGTTGGCCAGAGACACTGACCTTGTTCAGAGGACACGCTAAGCCACGGCTTTTAAGCATTTTGAGCTAAACATTATGGCTTAGAGTGTCATGTGAACCGTTCCTCACTATGGTAGCTATTAACCATGGTTTAAACATGCTCACTAACCATATGTTGCAAAAGGGTTAAGAGCCTAACCATGGCTTAGCATGTCGTCTGAACAGGCCCATTTTAGTTCCAAGAGTGAAAAAAACCAGAGCAGTGCATATACACACAAGCTAGACTTTCACACTAATTAACATAGACCGCAATCCACCAGGAAGTTCACTTGATCAAGCCCGACTGAATTGAATGGAAGGCGCTCAAGGCGTTTTCAGAGTTTTCAAGAGAGATAACTTCTATAAAGTTAGCTACAGATTCTCCACCAATGAAGCCTCCGCCCTTCTCTTGCAACACAAATCAAATTCCTACTTTTTTTTTCCTGGCAGGAGGCTGCTGTGCCTCTGACAGGCAGAAATTCAACGGGTGCATCCTTTCCCAATCCAGAGCTGTAGTCAAGGTGGAAACTGAACCCATTGAACCCCTGCCTGTCATGCTGTTAAAGGCCTAATAATACCTTTGGCAGGAAGAAAGTGGGAACTCCTCACACCTCAACAATCCCACACAATGCAGCTTTGTCATGCGCGCCCAGGGTTTGTTGATCTGGATCAATGCAGCTGCCTGCATTTGGGGACTCTCCTTGGGGGTGTGGCTAAGGGGACTGTTATGATGAGTGCCTGCAATTCAAAATTCCACTATACCACTGTAGCAGACATTGTAGATAAGGTTGGGAGGAGACCTTTGACTCTTAAGCAGCAAATCATACAGGCCTTGTTCAACCACATGAATAGTTAGGAATCTCTATCCAGGGCCTTGTATGTACTGACATTCCACAGAAGCCCAGAAACAACCAAACAAATCAGAATTGACCACTACGCCAGTGTAGTGACCATCTCGCCTTCCTACCCCAAGAACATAAAGACAATGCAACAACTTTCCTCCTATGTCTGCTCCTTTCTTCTGACACAGATTACTTCCGCAATGCCAGAATCCGAGCCGGCTGCGCCCACCGGCACCTATGCCAAGATTCCCCCTTCTATGGAGCCTTGATGCCCAAACTGCCCGTCAATTACGTGACCTGCTGCCAAGGGCCCTTCTGCAATGGAGAGCGTGACCAGGGTGCCCAAAGAGGCAACCAAGCCTGCCTTGCGCTGCTGGTGGCCTTGCTACTCATAGCACTGAACTAACCCACAACCACCTCCTTACACTTTCTGCCACCCAAGTCACAGAACCATATTTCTCTTGAGCAGCCCTATGGCGGCATCACATCAGGTTCTGCCATTTTCCCTCCTGCCTCTGACTCTATTGTCCAGTTTCCCCTCTGACCTGCTGGGCCCTCGTTTTGCTCCGTGGGAGCTGGGGGAGAAAAATGATATCGGAGAAGCAGAACAGAAGAAACCGTTGCTTTTGCAGCTGCCTAGGAAAGATGGCACCGTCCTTTGCAGGTGACAATACCCAAACTGGATCATCCAGGTGTGCCCTTCCTTGACATCCTGTGGTAACATACCTCCCAGAAGTTCTAATATCCATAATGCTCTCCACCTTAGCCCTGCCAAGTTTCATGCGGCTTAGCCATCTCTGCCTCTCCCCTTGCCCACAACTTGGAGGGGGCAGTCCCATTTGTTTTCTTTCCACCCACGGTTTGTGCAGCAACCTGGGATTACTCGCCCCAGGAGGTTTAATGAGATTATATACTGGAAAAACCAGACTGTCTCTCAAGGCCGTGCACAAACTCCTTGAGCGTGAAAAGAGCTTTTAACAGCCAAGGCTGAATGAGAACTGGGGTCATTAGGCGTTCGAAAAAGTCTAATTATAATTTTAAAATTAAACCGCCATACCGTCCGCCTCTAACTCATCTCAGACAACTGGAGGTAAGAGGAGAAATAAACAGAAAACCAAGACGGTCGTGGCTGGAAGGCAGATATGTCTTAGTTCCACCTTTAGACACGGGGAGATTAATTTCTAGTTCATTTCTGCAGATTTCACGCCCACTGTCCTGTTTCTGGATAGTATCACCTTTGGCTCTAGCTGATGATGGTTTCCAACTCTTGGGTGTTTTTAAACCAAGGCTCTAAAGGAGGGGCTTCAAAATGTGAAACTTTTCAATATTCTTATTTATTTTTCCCTCTGAAAAAATTAGAACCTCTGTCTTTCATTGGTGAATTGTTACAGGCAACTGGGTTATAATCTGACCAAAGTTGGGTCATGCCAGTGCACACAGGTTTGTTGTGACGTTAACATGGGAGCTAGACCATGAGCATTGCTCTGAGTTCCTTGGGGTAAAAAATGTCACTAAACGAATGAATATATAAACAAAGACAAAGATAAAACAAAGAGAAATGTTGACCAAGGGCTCATCATTGACCAAGGGCTCATCTAAAAAGCAGGAGCCACACCAAGCAGGATATAGTAGTATGAAAGTGGTATGTGTTATGTGTCAGTGGCCCCCAACAGTTGTCAGTGCACTTCAATACCACTATAAAGCAGCAGTGTGGCTCCTGCATTTCATATACTGCTTTCATAGTGCAACATCCTGCTTGGTGTAGATGTGCCCAGAGAGAAATAGGGAGGGAGAAGGCTCCTCCTCCCTCAACTATCACCAGCAGCAGCCTTTCCGGCTGATTGTACCAAGGGAGATGGGAGGGAGAAGCAAGGCCATTCGACCAGCCCTGCTGAAAGACTGTTCTTCCCCTCTTCCCTCCACATGCCTCTTTCCTTATGTGCTGTATCTTTTTCAGATGGTAAGCCTGCGGGCAAGAACTCTGTTGTTTTCATGATTATATGTAAGCTTCTCTGGGAGCCTTTTTGGCTGAGGAAAAGGATAAAAAAAACCCTTCAATTAAATACATAAGTAATAGTTAAGACAAAAATAACACAGAGAAGAAAAGAAATTAAAATGGGTGCCATATTGCAGGTTGAAGTTAAGGGTTTTGAGAGGCTGAAGCCTATCACTTTGGAGTAGTGTGTTTGTAGAAATGGTACGGTTCCTCCTAAATCTCTCAGTAGCTCCTTGTAAGAAGATGAGTAATGGCAGAAAGCTTCTTTGAAAGGCAAGTATGCCCCCCACCCCGCCACAATTATTTTTTTCCCCAGATCCATGGGGCAGTATTGGGCATATTTACGGGTGCGTTCTCACATGATGAGGGGAGGAAGCGTTATGGAACACCTCTGCCAACATGAACCTACACATACACTGCACTCAACATCTAAGTTCCTCCTCTGAGTGCCTACTCCAAGGGAAGCCCGGAGGATGGCAACAAGGGAGAGGGCCTTTTCAGTCGTGGCCCCCCCAATTATGGAATGATCTCCCCGACGAGGCTCGCCTGGCACCAACATTGTTATCTTTTCAGCACCAGGTCAAGACTTTTCTCTTCTCCCAGGCATTTAACAGCATTTAACAACATATGCTAAGTTTGTTTGTTTTTTAATGGACCCCAGAACTGTTGTTGTTGAAATGGATCCTGTTGTTTTATACTGTTGTTTTTATATTTTTGATGGTTTAAAATTTTGTATACTTTTTAATGTTTTTTAACTTTTGTAAACCGCCCAGAGAGCTTCGGCTATGGGGCGGTATATAAATGTAATAAATAAATAGACAATTGAGGTGCAACAAATGGCTTTGAACTTGACTATCTAAGGGACCATGTGTCATGCTATGAACCTGTCTAGGTATAAAGATACTCAGGAGAGGCCTATTTATCAGGCAAGTGCAAAAGTCATTTTGCCTTTGTGGCCAGTGGCTCCTCAAGAACTACAATTCTCATCCACCCACCTGTGCAGTCATTTGGTCTTTCGAAAGGGGGTAAGGACACGTCTTTTCAAATAAGCCATTTGAAATGTGCAGCTCTAATATTTTGATGTCTTTCCTATTCCTCTTTTTGGTGGTGGCCACCGTATGAGGCCATTCTCAGAAGATAAGGAGCTCTGCTAGGTCAGACCAAGGGTCCATCTGGTCCAGCACTCTGTTCACACAGTGGCCAACCAGCTGTGGACCAAGGGCCACAAGCAGGACAAAGGTGCAACAGCACCCTCCCGCCCATGTTCCCCAGCAACTGCTGTATATAGGCTTACTGCCTCTGATACTGGAGGTGGCACATAGCCATCAGGACTAGTAGCCATTGATAGCCTTCTCCTCCAAGAATTTATCCTGCCCCCTTTTCAGGCAGGTGGTTTTCCTTCTGACCACCTTCTGACCACAAAGCAGGTACTCTACCACTGAGCTGCGGCCCCTCCTGGCTCCTTGCTTTGGAGTGTGGGCTCCTCCTGCCTACCAAAGGGTCATTGGCCAATGTCTCTGTGCAATGAAAGAAGGCCGAAGGAAGACAGACAGCCTTAGAGGAGACTGTGCTGAGGCAACTCTTACAAGGGAACTTTATGCCTCGGTTGAGGATAATTTCATGTCCGCCACTGCGGTGGCTCAGCTGAGGCCTATCTATCCGAGGTCTCTTACCTTAGACGCAGGCTTCAAGCACAATGCTTTCTGGATGGATTCCTTCTACCCAGGAGCGACTCCATTTCCCAGTTCTTAGGAGGTTCCCTGCATTCCTTCCTTGGACAAAGGCTCTCAACGTTTGGCTCGGGCTGCTCTAAAAAAACCAGCAACCTCCAACTCTGGTTTGCAACTCTGAGCGACTCCAATTCTGAGCAAGCTACAACCCTGAGGACTCCCACAGTTTGCTTTTCATCTTCTAGGGTTCAGCAGGGCCCTCCCATCATCAGTGAGCTGTACCTCATCATTACCCTAATTACCTTGCATCATGGGAGCACACAGGCGTCTTATGAAACATGCCATTGGGCTGCAGCTCAGTCCTGAGAACTCTAAAATGAATTCTGAGCCAAGGAGCAGATGCCGGCAAGGGAGGAGACAGAGTGTCAGTTTGCTGCAGCAAAAAGAAAGGAAGAGTTCCACGGAAACGTTTATTGAGAAATCGGTTGCGGAAAATGTATTGTAGCAGACACTTTCATGGGCTACAAGTCAGTTCGTGAGATGCATGAAATGTTATCCTCAATGGAGTGTGTGTGTGTATGTGTGTGTGCGTGTGTACATATACACATGAATCCATGCATGCGTATTCAAAAATGTATACATCAAGATCAAATGCAAATGAAAATAGTGTAGGCTATGATGATTCAGTTAAAACAGGGATTTAAAACCTCAAGCCCGGGGATCAAATTCAGCCCACCAGGTTTCCCCAGGTCACCCCCTGCCCCACGTCCAAACTGCATGTTTAACAAGCCACCCTGGCTGCGTTCAAACAACACAATAATACACCCTGCTGAAAACATGCTGTATACAGACAACACGCTAACCCGCGGTTCAACAAACAACCCACGGGTCAAAACAACCCACACCCACAAAACAACTCCGGAGAGCCGAGCTCTCCGGCCCCCGGCAGCAGGAGGCCGGTGGGGAGGCGGCGGCAGCGAAAGAAGAGACAGAGGAAGAGGAGGAGGAGGAGGAGGCTGGGGAACCGGCCGCGTCCTTGCCGCCGTCGCCACCGTCCTCCTGCTGCCGGGGTAAGAGCCACGTGGGTCGGAGAGCTCGGCTTCCGCTTCCGCTGAGCTCTCCGACCTGGGTGGCTCTTACCCCGGCAGCAGGAGGCCGGCGGGGAGGCAGCGGCGGCGGCAAGGATGCGGCCGGTTCCCCAGCCACCTCCTCCACCGCCTCTTCCTCCGTCTCTTCTTTCTCCATCTACACCCTCGTTTTGGGGGCGTACTGGAGGCGCATGCAAGTGCCTTCAGTACGACGTGTAGATTCCCCGTCTGTGTTGTGTGGTTTTTTTAAGTTGGCCTAATAAAGGCATTGCTCTAATATGGAGTTTGGATATTTTTAAAATATTTTTAATATTATTACATGTGTGTGTGTGTGTGTGTGTGTGTGTGTGAATCAGTTCAAACAAACAAACAAAAAGGAAATGCCGTAGTCTATAGTTCATAAGACATAAAACATCAGTCAAAGTCACCAGGATTCCACGGTTTATGATTCTAGTCCACAAATTAATTCAGCTGATATTAAATTAAAGCAACGCTGTGAAACTTGGGAAGAGAGAAAACTATGTACAAAACTGTATACACAGTTCCTGTTTGTTCATAAACAAGCTAACCTCAGCGTCTTTCTCTGGCTCTTATATAATTTGTCATTTTTTGCCAGTTCTATAATTTGTCATTTTTTTGCCATTTTAATAATCTATTCCTTTCTGTTGTTTTCTCATATTTGTCACATCATAAGCCAAGCAGTTGCCATACCATATTGCAATGCTGTACTGATGCCGTACTTTTGGGCTTCCATCATCATCAGACCCACAGCTCCGCCTTGTTTGGGCTTACCATCCCACTGTGCAGCTTTCATAGGTGTGGTACCTGTTCTCTCACTATTGGTCATGCTCATTTGTTCTGAGCCTAATTCTGGAGTTTAGGTGCCAGCAGAATCTATTTCAAGCAAGTGTGCAGAACCTCTTTCAGCCCGAGGGCCGGATTCCATTTCAGAGCTCTCAGGGGAGGGGGCTGCATTCCAGTGGTGGGCGGGGCCAAAGGCAAAAAGAGATTTTAGCTTAAAGCTCTTACTGCTAATAACTAAGCCTTAGGAGAGGCATTTCCTAAGATAAACATGACGGCCAGGAGTGCCTACAATCAGCTTCGGCTGATACGCCAGCTGAGCCCCTTCTTAAAGTCAGAAGACCTAAAGATGGCTGTGCACACATTGGTAACCTCAAGGCTTGACTTCTGCAATACACTGTACTTAGGGCTACCATTGTACCTAGTTCAGAAACTTCCAACTAGTTCAAAATATGGCAGCCAGGTTGGTCACCAGTACATCTAGGCGTGAGCATATTACCCCAACATTAAAATCACTCCACTGGCTGCCGATTAGTTTCCGGGCAAAGTACAAAGTGTTGGTCATTACCTTTAAAGCCCTACATGGTTTGGGTCCAGGTTACCTGCGGGATCGCCTTCTCCCATATAGTCCGCCCCGCACACTCAGGTCCTCTGGGGAGAACTTAATTCAGTCACCCAAGAATAGGCTGACATCAGTTTCCCAGAGGACCTTTTCTTCTGTCGCCCCTGGATTAAAATGCCGGAGGAGATTCGTGATATTAACTCTCTGTGATTTTAAGGCAGCTTTGAAGACTAGCCTTTCCTGGCAGGCCTACTCAGATTAATGTAAAATCAAGAACTTTAAAGATGAGTTGATTCCTGTACTAATGTTGTACACAAATCTGTTGTTGTTGTTATTTCAAGCTTTTAGAAATGGGGCAGGGGAAACTGTCCAAAGGCTGGAAAGCCACCAAAGGATAGGCAGTTGGAAGGAAGGGGCGAGGCCATCTGCAGAAACCGAAAGGCTGGATTGGGATACCAGGCAGGCCTGATTTGTCCCACAAGCTTGAGGTTCAATACCCCCTGAATTAAAGGGTTCAGTACCACCTGCCTTTTTGAATCCAGAAACTCCTAGGCACAAACGAATAGCCTCTTCAGTTAAATGGATAGCCTCTTCATTCTGCCGGAGAGCTACTGCTACCAGTCAGACCAGACACGGTACTGGTCTAGACAGGGAAATGGTCTGATTCAGTCCAAGGCAGCTTTTAGAACTGGATCTTGTTATTTTCCTGGTTCTTGTCCATCTGACCATGTCCAGCCATTGGGGGAAGGGGGAGACGTTAAGTGAACATAGATGTGTAAAAATGTACAATGTTTAAGGGAATGGTGCATTCATGGTTGTATGCAAAAATATTCTGGAGTTAACATTCTCCAAGCTTGCAGTTGAGGCCTGGCACAAGATGGCGTAAGACCTGCTCACTCCCTTTGCTCGCTCACATCACATCCAACAAGCGGTACCTGTTTTCCACTGCCAAATGTTAGAAGGGGTGGGAAAGGCCAGATAAATACACACACGTCAATGCCTTTGCCTACACACGCACATACACACACGCAAAAAGAATTTGTTAGGCCAGAGTCAGACAGTCTGAAAGCTCCATCCGACGAGCATTTTACTGCGCGCTCAAGTCGTTACTGGTCACTCAGGGATTGCTCATATGACATCATCTGCCTCTCGCCCGTCTTCCACCCCTTCTGGCCATTATTCCGCAGCAAAATAAAAACCTCACTAAGTCCGGTTGCTGCTCTCTCCTACCGGACTGAATGGGCCTAATTACTTCCAGTTTTCAGGAAGTGATGTGGGAGCGGCGGCAGAAGAAGTGATGGGAGCTGCACATTTGACTAGATGTGATGAGGCTTTTAAGCAGGTTTCACTTCCCATTGTGTACACACATCATTATTTGGGCTCACTACCGCTGCTAGTCAAACAGGTTTTCCAGATTTGGGGAGCAATACAAAATCCTGCCAAACCTGTTTGTTCAGAGGCAAAAACTACACACCACAAACAGCAGTGATCCCTCTTTCAAACTGCCTTCAATTCTAAAGGGAGGAAAAAGGTCATCTGCCTTACAGATGATGATGGTGGTGGTGGTGGTGGTGATGATGATGATGATGATGATGATGATGATGATGGTTTTTATCTAGCTTTTGGATCCCAAATGACTGCCCACAGTGATGTTCATTCAATTCAATGCAATGACACAGGAGCTGCTTCTGCTTTCTGTGTGATACTTGCCATTGCTTTGGGGGAGTATATCTACCCCTGCCCTCTTCTCAAACCCATTTCCAATTTAGTTATTGAGGTTGTTCAGATCAACTTTTGCCCCAGCACTCTCCTTTGACTGATGTCGTTTGGGTGGTCCATTACCTTGCTGTGTTTTCTCCTTTCCCCTTCCCTCCCTCCCTCCCTCCCTCCCTCCCTCCCTTCCTTCCCAAGCTCTCTCTCTCTCTCTCTCTCACACACACACACTTATTTTTTAATGGAATGATATGTCACAATCTACCTGAAATGATTGCAATCCACACCTGGAGGCGGGAGACTTGTCAAATCCAAGAGCCAAAATGAAGCCTTTAAAACAAAACAAGAAAGTCCTTGGGTCTCAAACATTGGCCAGAAATTGGCTGCCTGAGGGCCAGGCCTGCCGGCCGACTTGCCCACCTGCCACAAAAAGTTGTCCAGTGCAGAGGTAAAGCATCTGATAGGAGAAGCATCTCTGACCATGGGAATTAATGACAGACCACGTTTGAGAGGAGGGTTAGATTCACCATTCGGCATTCAATTTGGCTCTCTGATCAATCCAGTTTCTGGATTGAAATGGTCTGAATTATTACAACCAGTTGCTACTCCTTCATCACACCAGGGTTATACTGTGCAATCACTGCGAATTGCCTGCAAAGGACTCAGAAGTTTTCCATCTTATAATCTGCTTTGACTGTGAAGCACTCCCATGCATCCTGCTTTAATTGTGCTTCTTAGGCAAAAGAACCGATCTATTTTACTACCTCTTTAGGAGCGAACCTTTTGTTATTCTCCGAGCGGCCACTGGGGGCGCAGGAGGAGGATTTTATATGTTTAAAGTACAAATTAAACAAATACTTACATCTGCGTACGTTTTAAAGATAAAGACATCAAAATTGGCACAGTAATAGATATTAAGGAGGACTTTAAGCATACCAAATTTGAATTGGTTTGGGTCATCCATTGATTTTTTAATGATTTTTTACATTTCTCCCCCTTAAACCCTTTTCCTGGTATGTAAAGGATCTTAGAAGCGCTGGCGCCCGAGGTGTGATTTCGCTAACAACAATGACAGCTTTACGCTATGGGGATAATTCGAGGGAAACGGGTACATGGGATGAAGCCCTATATTGCCCAAAATGGAGGAATCACTCATTATGTGTCAGTTGGTCCAAGCAGTTTTAGCTACAATCAGCTCCAGCCACTATAGCCAATGGTAAGGGATCATGGGAGTTGCAGGCCAAAACTTCTCAAGGGTCCATTTACATCTGCAAATCTTCCTCCATCTTAAGATTCTGGTAATGCAGACTTCATGACTTTAGCATCAGCTCAGCCTTTTCTTCTTTCCTCTCACCCCTGGCAAACTTTGTAACATCTTGTTTGGAAATCTCAAACGTTTTCACACAATTGGGTGCCTATTTGGCTGGTCCTAGGAAAGGTATCGCCTGACTGTGGGTTTTCATTTTCTTATCATCATCAGGCAGGTTTTGCTGCCCCCTGCAGGGAAGAAGAAGCCTTGTAGAAAGATCGGGCTTTCGTTTTTGACGTGGCTTTTAAAAGCCACATGCGTTTGTGTGCACATATAAACACTGCTTGTGCAAACAGAAAAAAAAGAGGAGGGAGACATTTTAACATCGAATGTCCATCGTAGCCAACACAGGAGCTGCATTTGGACAGCAGAGGTCAGGAAAGACGAAAACCTGTTTCAACGTCATGGGTAGAAAACGGCCTTCGTAGAATGGCCGTGAACTTTTCTGGAGGGCTTCTCCAGCCAACCTCAGCTATTTCCAGGCTATCAGTGCCAGCCACGAGGCAAGAGCCGTCCCCATCGTCAGCATCACCGGAGCAGAAGGACTCTCCGCTCGGTTGCAGAGGGGTGTTTTGCAACACTTTGCATAGTAATCCTGCCTCATCAGATTGAAATATATACCCTGGTTGCTGTCACACATGGTCTTTGTAGCACAGCCTTTCTGGATGGTCACAGGCAATCCTCTGTTATCTGGGAAAGAGTAAAGAGAGCCAGATTTGTGAAGCAGCATTAAAAAAAATGCCTAAGAATATAAGACGAGCCCTGCTGGATCAGACCAAGGATCCATCTAGTCCAGCATTCTGTTCAAACAGTGGCCAACCAGCTGTTGACTAGGAACCCACAAGCAGGACACAGGTGCAACAGTGCTTTCCACCCATGTTCCCCAGCAACTGGTGTATATAGGCTTACTACCTCTGATACTGGAGGTAGCACCTGCATTGCATTGTACACATGGGACACTAGGGGGCGCAGCAATTCCCTTCAAGACAAAATGATCTGGTGAAATCTAAATATTTCACAGGGGAAGCCTGAGATTTGGGTGACAGAATGCAAAAAAAGGATAGAGCTCCTGTCCCGTTGACATAGTGCTTTCACCAACTATGCATACTAAAGCCACAATTATCCATCCAAAAGCTAGAGACTTTCAGAATGTGTAAGAATTCTGGACTCAAAGGTACCCACTCCGTAGGTTTCTGCGGGAGGCAGAAGCCTAGAACGGCAACTCGCACAAAGACGCAATGGTCAGACTCCCGTGGGAGCAGGTCATTTGGCTGCATGATCACATGGTGGTTCTTGAGAACTTCTTTGCAGATGCCTGTATGCCCCCGCAAATTTTCAGGGCCTGATGCACACGTCAAAGGTTGAACTGCCAAATCCCCACTTCGACACAATTCTTTGCGGTACAGGAGCTTTGCCATCTTTTGCATCTGCTCAGGCTATAACTCGTATGTTCCTCCGCCCCAACTTACTCTTTTTTATGACATGCACACATTGATCCATGGCTCCCGTGCAGTTCAAAAGCTGTAGTCTGTCACGAGCGCACTCCCCATCCTCTGAACCTCGGCATGTGTAGCATCTCAATCCGTTGGGTTGACGGGAAGATATATCTGTGGCTTGAAAAAGAAAGAGGCTCTAGCAGGGTGTGTTATTTTGTTCAGCTGAAAAAGAAAGAGGCTCTAGCAGGGTGAGTTGTTCTGATCAGCTGAAAAGAAAGAGGCTCTAGCAGGGTGAGTTATTTCAATCAGCTGAAAAGAAAGAGGCTCTAGCAGGGTGTGTTATTTCGATCAGCTGAAAAGTAAGAGGCTCTAGCAGGGTGAGTTGTTCTGATCAGCTGAAAAGAAAGAGGCTCTAGCAGGGTGTGTTATTTTGATCAGCTGAAAAGAAAGAGGCTCTAGCAGGGTGTGTTATTTTGATCAGCTGAAAAGAAAGAGGCTCTAGCAGGGTGTGTTATTTTGATCAGCTGAAAAAGAAAGAGGCTCTAGCAGGGTGAGTTATTTCGATCAGCTGAAAAAGAAAGAGGCTCTAGCGGGGTGAGTTATTCCAATTGGCTGAAAAGAAAGAGGCTTTAGCAGAGTGTGTTATTTTGCTCAGCTGAAAAAGAAAGAGACTCTAGCAGGGTGAGTTATTTTGATCAGCTGAAAAGAAAGAGGCTTTAGCAGGGTGAGTTATTTCGATCAGCTGAAAAGAAAGAGGCTCTATCAGGGTGAGTTATTCTGATCAGCTGAAAAGAAAGAGGCTCTAGCAGGGTGAGTTATTCTGATCAGCTGAAAAGAAAGAGGCTTTAGCAGGGTGAGTTATTTCGATCAGCTGAAAAGAAAGAGGCTCTATCAGGGTGAGTTATTCTGATCAGCTGAAAAGAAAGAGGCTCTAGCAGGGTGAGTTATTCCAATCGGCTGAAAAGAAAGAGGCTTTAGCAGGGTGTGTTATTTCGCT
Organism: Elgaria multicarinata webbii; assembly: GCF_023053635.1. Lineage (NCBI taxonomy): Eukaryota > Metazoa > Chordata > Lepidosauria > Squamata > Anguidae > Elgaria > Elgaria multicarinata. The sequence continues at coordinate 27,170,725 of NC_086183.1, forward strand.
CAGCTGAAAAAGAAAGAGACTCTAGCAGGGTGAGTTATTTTGATCAGCTGAAAAGAAAGAGGCTCTAGCAGGGTGAGTTATTTTGATCAGCTGAAAAGAAAGAGGCTCTAACAGGGTGTGTTATTTCGATCAGCTGTGGCTGGGGAAATGGGAGTTAGGAGGCCTTTGGTAGGGGAACCTCCCCCAACCTGGTCCCTTCCAGGTATGTTGTTCTGCCATTCCCATGGAGACAACTAGTAGAGTGAGGCAGTTGCCTCAGGCAACCGATTTGGGGTGTTATGAAAGGGTAGCAAATAGTCACTTAGCACATTGTCAAGAGCACAGCAGTGTGTAGCACATGCCCTGGCTCAGAGTTCCTCTCAAAATATGTTATTAGTATGTAGGCAAACCTATTTCACTTAACGTATTTAGATCTTTCAGACAACAAGATGCCATAGAATCATAAAATAGTAGAGTTGGAAGGGGCCTATAAGGCCATCGAGTCCAACCTCCCGCTCGATGCAGGAATCCACCCTAAAGCATACTTGAAAGATGGTTGTCCATCTTAATCTTAGCGTAAGAGTAAAACATACAGTTTTCTACTTTTTATATATATAAATCACTCTCTTGGACCAGATTTGTCTTTAATTTCTTTACTATAAAATATCAACATAACAATATTTAATCCAACGCTTATGCTCATATCATGTGTTTGACTCTATGCATTCAAAATCTTCTTACGGCTTCAAAACAGAGCAAAACCCAATCATTTTAGGCTTACCAGGCACACCTACAAGCAACGTTGGGGTAGATGATCCAAAAGGATAATTCCTGTGATGCATGTTCAGAATCTCTTTTATATACTCTTTGAAGGCTATCAAGTATGTCTAGACTATTTTTCACTTCATTTATTTATGTCCCATTAAGATACATTCCTAAGGGTACTTTTCTATTCTTAAATCGCCGACGTCTAAACGTTATCACTGAAAGATTGATGCTGATAATAGCATACCTATGAAAACATTTCAGATTCCCATGACATGTTGTAGACATTTATGTGACATAAGAATTGTTTCTGAGGCCATCCTGTCCCGCGTGTTTTGTCAAAACATGTCTTTCACATTTACTTTCTGAGAAGTTCCTCCTTGTTATCTTATCTGACCATCCTGTTTTATGGTCCACCTAATTGCTTTATTGGGCTATTTCCAATTCCATGAGTACTAGGTCACTCGAAGTCTAACAAGGGCATTGACAGAGTGCAGAGTTTATTACTGAGCCCTTGGTACCCCCAAGTGCAAAAAATACCACCCTTTATCTGGAATCAGCTAAGAAGAATAATGAGCCAATCATCAATTAATACGTGCCTGGCACCTCTGTCTCCCATCTGGGAAGCCTCAAAGATAAGACAATTTTAATTATTCCTAAGCCCAGAGACCTGAGTGGCGCTCCGTCGGTTATACGATGCAGCAGACACCTTAAAGCCACTGTGGGGCTTTCCTGCGAAGCTCTGCATTTAAAAAATCAGGGACTTCACCAACTTTTTAGGCTGGAGCAAGGTGAACCCAGCTCTTCTGCGGTCTACCCTCGCTCCAGAGTCAATGCGGAGGTGGTCCCGGGCAAAAGGCAAGCCCTAATTGGTCCCTGGAAGCCCTGGCTGGGGGTGGGACTGCGAACCTCATAGCCACTGGGACCCCTACACCCTCTCTCTGCATCAGGATTAGCCGCTGTCACCCCGTGCTAGAGAAAGCCTGGGGTTTTCATAGAATCATAGAACCCTCTGCTCAATCCAAGAACCCACCTTAAAGCATCCCTTAAAGCTTTCTTTGCTGTGGCACCCCGGCTGTGGAACGAGCTCCCCAGAGAGGTTCGCTTGGCGCCTACATTGTTTTCCTTTCGTCGCCAGCTGAAGACCTTTTTATTTTCTCAGTATTTTAACACCTAATTTAACTTAAATTTAAACTCTGCTGTTTTAATTTCATATTTCAACCTATATCAATTTTTGCTGTGTGGTTTTATCCTGGTCGTGCTTTTTATATTGTATTTTGTATTTGTGTTTTGAAATTGTTGGTTGTTTTATTATGCTCTTCATGGTTTTAATTTTTGTGAACTGCTCAGAGAGCTTCAGCTATTGGGCGGTATAATAAATAAAATAATCCCTGCCAGATGGTTGTCCAGCTGCCTCTTGAATTCCTCTAGTGTGGGAGAGCCCATAACCTCCCTAGGTAACTGATTCCATTGTCGTACTGCTCTAACAGTCAAGAAGTTTTTCCTGATGTCCAGCTGGAATCTGGCTTCCTGTAACTTGAGCCTGTTATTCCGTGTCCTGAACCTTGGGATGATTGAGAAGAGATCCTCGCCCTCCTCTGTGTGACAACCTTTTAAGTATTTGAAGAGTGCTATCATGTCTCCCCTCAATCTTCTCTTCTCCAGGCTAAACATGCCCAGTTCTTCCAGTCTCTTTTGTTTAATGCAGCAACAACCCAGTGCCATAAAGGCAGCCCCCAAGTTGCATCAGATTGGCCTTTTGATCCTATGTTTTAATGCAGAATTCTGCATCTAATTATTGGTTTAGTCTGGATTCTGTATTGTATTGGACTTGCATAGTCAACTTCATGGGCAGTGTCATAGTACTATTTGTGCATAGTACTGTTTGGGTTTTGCTTTCGTCTTGCAATCCATCCTGAATACGAATAGGCACAACTATTTATTTATTTATTTATTGTATTTATATACCGCCCAATAGCCGAAGCTTTCTGAGCAGTTTACAAAACTAGTCTCACGTCGTGCCCCTCCATTGCCATGGGGCTTAGGTTCGGAGAAATTTCCCATGGATTGTGTCCTACATAGTTATTATATGACAAAGGGATGGGATTCCCCCAAGACAGGATCTTGCACTCTGGCCAAAATCTATTATTGTAATTACCTGTGACATTCCGGTTGTTACAGTTGGACTGACGGCAGACCTTTTGATCAATGTAGGCGAAATCTTTGCCAATCTGGTATGCCACCACTGCGTCCTTAAAGGAACTATTTCCACATCCCTTTATGATGGGTTCCAGTTCTTCACCTGCAGAAGGCAAACATGTTCAGGTAGCATCCAGACAACTGGATCATTTTCTCATGATTTGTTTCAAGGACAGCCAGAAAGGTTTTGTGCAGTCCTCCATTTTTAACATCATTTATTACCACATTAAATACATTTTAGAGCTTCTTTGAAGTGTGTGTGTGTGTGTGTGTTTGAAAATGCTGTAATTGCAGAGCTCTTACTTTGCTCTTCCATGAGAACCTATTAAGGTTGCTACCATAAGTCTTCAACATTGCTGAGACATTGCTTTTCTGCAATTTGCTGTAAGTCAAATTCACAAAGCACTTCATATAATCTTATATTATCCAGCAAGCCCATGGTCAAGATCCAGTTATAATGTTTACAAAAAGTGAATCCTTTATAGCAAAGGTCTCTTGTAATTTTAATTAAAGGCTTCTTGTTAGGTTGCTGTGCCCATTTCATTACTTTCTGTTCAGTATGGCTTGGGATTAATGATGAATTGCCCTTAATTGCCCCTTATTCATTCGTTTCTGTTCCTCCTTCAGCAAAAGTGTTAATCTTGCTTTCCTTGCATTATTTTCCCCCTTTCTTTCTTTCTAGTGAAAAAGAAATATGTCTTTTTCACTATTCACTTTTCACTATTCAAGAAACAAGTTAACAAAAGAAGAAGAAGAAGAAGAAGAAGAAGAAGAAGAAGAAGAAGAAGAAGAAGAAGAAGAAGAAGAGGAAGAGGAAAAAAAACCAGGAATGAACTCCCTACTCCATCAAGCAACTCAACATTGATGCCCCAGATGCATTGAAAAGGAATAAATAAGAGGAGCAGAACAAAAAAGAAAGAAAGAAAATTGAATTAAAGGAACAGTTGCCCTGAACAGGACAGGACAACTCTGTGATTGTATTTTACTGCAATATCAAGAAAATCTCCATAAATCAGGTCTTTAAAAACATGGGAAAACAACCCAGAAAACACTGGAATGGGATTTCCCAACCACTAGCTTTTGGTTGGCTAGTGACTGCAGCATCGTAATTATTACATTTCCCTCCTTCCCCATGACTGTGCTTTTTGTCACAGCCTCTGCTGAGTTATCTTGCTTGAGCACCTTAACACCCACTGGGCAGTACCTGGTAGGAAGCGCTGGGAAATCTGTACACAGCGGTCCATGCTCCCATAGCATGGCTGCGAAGGCACATCCTGGCCGCATTCCGCTGTGCTCCCGATGCAGCTTTGACACTTCACACCATTTCTGGATCCATCTCTGCTGACTGTTCGAAATGGCAGGGACAGGGTGGGTAGGGTGGGGGAGGGGGGGGAGAGAGAGGTGATCAGGTTCCCTAATCAAATTGTTCATAAGGCTGTGCTCATTGATTTTGGGCTTAAGCAGAGAGGCAGGGCTGGTGGGAGCACCAGACATCCTTGGGCTGGAATCCTGAATGGGAGCATTCCACACACGCTGCAACATTTTCTTGCAGGTCTCTCTTGTAAATTCTAACACTGGGTTTGCTTTGCTCTACTGCCCCAGCACAGCACTGACATTTTCAGGGAGTTATTTATCCCAACCTCAAAACCTCTCTGCTAAGTATTCATAGGGCTCATCTACACCAAGCAGGATATTCCACTATGGAAGTGGTATGAAAGTGGTATAAGAAAGGCAGGAGCCACACTACTGCTTTCTAGCTGTATTGAAGTGCACTGACAACTGTTGGGGCCCATTGACACATACCACATACTGCTTTTATAGCACTTTCATAGTGGAATATCCTGCTTCGTGTAGATGTGTCATGGGCCCCAAGAGTTGTCAGTGTACTTCAGTACTACTATAAAGCAGTAGTGTAGATCCTGCAGTGCACTTCAATACCGCTATAAAGCAGTAGTGTGGCCCCTGCCTTTTATATATGGCTTTCATACCACTTTCATAGTGAAATACCCTGCTTGGTGTACATGAGCCCATAGACTCACAACAGATTCAGACCTCATCAGCATTTGTGTGATCATCGTCTCTTTCTCTCTCATGGTGGTTTTTCTAGATGGACATTACGGGCATTGCCAAGTCATGCTGTCTTTTACAGATTCAGGAATTTCCTGACAACTGAGCATGTTTTAATTATGACTGTTTTCTGGATGGTGGTGTGGATGTATTTTGGTAGGCCCAGTTTCCGAAGGTTTTCTGTAGTTTTTTGATGTGATGCTGGTGACTGCTGTGACTAAAGGAATAATAGTGACCTCTTCCTGTTGCCATAATTCTTTGACTTCCATAGCCAGTGGTGTATATTTTTCTCTCTTTTCCTGTTCCTTTTCAACAACATTTTTGTCATTCAGTATTGCTATGTCGATGAGGTATGTGTGTTTTTCTTTTTTGTCTATGACTGTTATGTCTGGTCAGTTGCAAAATATTGTTGTTATTATTATTATTATTATTATTATTATTATTATTATTATTATATTACATTTATATACCGCCCCATGGCCAAAGCTCTCTGGACGGTTTGCAAAGGATAATAATAATAATAATAATAATAATAATAATAATAATAATAATAATAATCCAATATACATCCATTGCCATTCTGTTATTACATACCACGACATCATGATATGTAATACTGTTTGCAGAGATCAGAGGAATATCCTAGAAGAGGGCATGGCTGACTGATGGGGAAAATCCCATGCTGCAACATTTTGTTGCAGGTCCCACTTGTAACTTCTAACAAAAAAAATCTCTCTCCTAAGCAGTCATAGAGTCGCAACTGAACCAGACCTCATCAGCATAGGCATGACTGTGGTTGTGGTTGTTCTAATATACATCACTTGTCATTCTGTAATTACATACCATTGAAATTCAGAGGTCTGCAGAGATTGGAGGAACAGCAATACATCCCCCGGTATAATAATCCCGCGTGCCCCTCAAGATAGCGCCGGCACTGGTTCGAGGTGCCACAGCCCTGCTTCACGGTGACTGCACTCACTACAAAGGGGAAGAAACAGAAATTGCCTATTACCAGTAAAAGGCACAATTGCAAGTGTATTCTTGGATTTGCACAATGATCTTATCTCCATTTTTTTGATTGAGTATTGCCTGCTAGGTGAAGCCGGTCACTGAGTTGCCTTTGACGGCTGGTGCAAAGCTCCTTTAGAGTCCTGGCTGAAACCGATTTATTGCCCCATTGACATCAGAGCCACCAGCCCTCACTGTGTGCAAGTCAGCCTGTCCTGCCACCCCTAAGCCAGGGTCATAGAATCATAGAATAGCAGAGTTGGAAGGGGCCTACAAGGCCATCGAGTCCAACCCCCTGCACAACGCAGGAATCCACCCTAAAGCATCCCTGAGATGGTTGTCCAGCTGCCTCTTGAATGCCTCTAGTGTGGGAGAGCCCACAACCTCCCTAGGTAGCTGATTCCACCGTCGCACTGCTCTAACAGTCAGGAAGTTTTTCCTGATGTCCAGCCAGAATCTGGCTTCCTTTCACTTGAGCCCGTTATTCCGTGTCCTGCACTCTGGGAGGATCGAGAAGAGATCCTGGCCCTCCTCTGTGTGACAACCTTTTAAGTATTTGAAGAGTGCTCTCATGTCTCCCCTCAATCTTCTCTTCTCCAGGCTAAACAGGCCCAGTTCTTTCAGTCTCTCTTCATAGGGCTTTGTTTCTAGACCTCTGATCATCCTGGTTGCCCTCTTCTGGGGTCTGGGAACCTTAGGTACAGGATCGAAGTCTGGTCCAACCGAGTGGCAAATGATCCAGCCCAACTGGGGCCCAACTCTTCCAGCCCTCCAGAGTTCTCCAAATGGCCACACAACTTTTTCTTTGCCTCACCCCCCTCTTTCTCTAACCACCAATCATTGGATGGCTTCCTAGCTGTTTTTGCGGGGAGGGGTGCTGTTCCCCATTCTAAAAAGCTGAATTGCCTAAGCCTTTGTTACTGACAGTCAGAGCTTTAACTAAAACATGCTGGCATTTTTGGCCCCACCCCTTTGGCTCCTCCCACCACTGGAAAGCAGGGACCCCCAAGAGCTTCCCCAAAATTAAATTCAGCCCTTGGGCTGAAAAAGGTTTCCCACCACTGCCCTGAGCTAGCCAGTTGCTGTCAGGTGTGACTGAGGATGTGTCCCCTCACGAGTGCTAAAGAAAGACTCTGTGGCTAGTTCTATCAGTTCATATGGGGGTGGGGGGAGAGATACTATCTCGTAATGGGGTGGGCGATACCAACGTCTTCTGCTGCTAATGTGATGGCCGTCCCATATGGTTTGTTCCCAGTATGCTGCTTCCAAACAATTGAAAATCCTGGTGAGAGATGGGGCAGCTGCCCTACTGTCATGATCAGGCCTGTTCCCCTTAGTGTGGGGAAAGGAGTTTCAGGCTATGAATCGGAATCAGATTCTGAACCAGAAGAAAAGGACTAGAAATGTACCAGCCTACACAGGAAGCGGGGAAGGAGATTGTCCCAGGCTGTTCACCAGCCAGGGATGAATCTTCACTGGACCTTATCAGTGAAAACGTTAACAGCTCAGAGTCTGTGAGATCTCAGCAATCCTCAGAGGGGGAAGGGACTTCTGAGTTGACCAATCCCAGAGTCTGCCGCAGATTCAAACGGGCAGAGCTAAAAGAAGGCAAGAGGCGGTCAGCTCAGCTAGCTTCTCTCCAAAGGCTTCTTCAGAGGAATCCTCCCTGAAAGTAAGGGACTCAGGAAAAAGACCTTCCCTTTTGTTGAAAAGACTATTGTCTCGCTTAGTTAGCCAGGTTTTAGACTAGAGGAAAGCTCCTAGTGCTTAAAGTCCCTTCAGGTGAGAAGAGATGTTTATTTACTTAATATAGTTTTGTGGATTACTTTGCAGACCTCTTTATGGTCTTGCACTACAGTGGGAGAGCCTGGACAAGTGCATAGAAGCCAGAACCACAACCTAGCTCCTGCAAATGTACTCCCATCATTCCCAAGGCCACCGACAAAATAACAGCACTTACAAGCGAAGAACTGCTTGATCTCAAGGATGCAGGAGTCTTGAGAAAGGCTGCAGACTTCCGTGTTGGTCTCCATACAGTTTCCTTCCCTGCTCAGGCACTTCCAGCAGGTCAAGCTGTTGGCTGGAGAAAGACGTGCGGACAATGTCAGAGAGAGCTTCCCGTTCCGCATCACCTGCATTGGGAATGCAGCAAGGGCTTTTGGGTAATGGGAGGTGGTCTTGCTGGAAAAGCTTCCAGCAAGAACTGACTCAACTTTCCTAGTGACACGGAGAGACTGGCTCCAGAACCATCCATGATCCTGACTCTCAAATCAGCTAAGACAAATCCGTTTTGGGAACCCTTCCCAGGGGATAACCCCAACTTTTCCTCATCTCAATTTTTAAGAGCCCTTTTTCAAGGGGGTTATATTGTGCGAGCAGGACTTTTTCTAGGGTGCCCATGTGAAAAGGAGGACAGGGCTCCTGCAGCTTTAACTTTTCGTCGCCAGGTCAAGACTTTTCTCTTCTCCCAGGCATTTAACAGCCTATGCTGAGGGGGTTTTTTTAACTGACCCCAGAATAGTTGTTTTAAATGGATATTGTCTGTTTTTATGCTTTTTATGGCTTTACATTTTGTATATTCGTTTTTAATGTTCACTGTTTTAATCTTTGTAAACCACCCAGAGAGCTTCGGCTGTGGGGCGGTATATAAATGCAATAAAATAAATAAATAATAAACAGCTGTATTGAAAAGGGAATTTCAGCAGCACTTGGTGAAATTCCCACTTCATCATAACAGTTAAAGCTGCAGGAGCCCTGCCCTCTTTTGCATCTGGTCACTCTAGTATAGCTCATACAGCTTTAACTGTTGTGATAAAGAGGGAATTTCACCAAGTGCTGCATGCATACCAATGATACTTGCTGAAATTTCCTTTTCAATACAACTGTTAGAGATACAGGAGCCCTGTCCTCCTTTCCATAGGGTCACCCTACTTTTTACAGATATTCAAGAATTTAATTCCACTTGCATAAGTGGACATTAGCATTAATTTATATTAGGGTAAGTGCAAAATTGCACAAATCTCCCAACACCACCACAAGTAAAAAAAAATATCCACAAGTCCCATCGATTTTCAGAAAAAGCCAGCCCACTGAAGAATGTGCAGGTCTCCCTGAAGACCTGCAAAGAATGGGCCTGACAAATCCCCAACAGAAGCTAATTCCAGAGGTGTGGGGCCAACACTGAAAAGACCCTCTGCCTTGTACTCACCAGCTATGGGAAAAGGCAATCCTTCTCATAATTTGCCCCCAAACCATTTAAGGCATTAAAGAATAAAACCAGCACTTTACATTGAGCATGGAAATGTGCTGCCAACCTGTGAAGCAGTGGCACAGTATTGGTGTCACATGAGCCGCCCAACCGGTGCACAAACCTCACTGACATCATAGGAGTTGTACAAGAGATGCTTGCAATGGATTAACCCCTACCAATGGATCAACAGACAAATACATCTGCAACTTACCCATGCCAAGACAGAAAATGAGGGTTGCAGCAGACACTTTCGCCTTCATAATAGCCTTCATACTGGAAGAGGAGGCACAGAGCAAAGCTGGCTCACCACAGAGACACGGACCTCTCACGGATCCAACTTCAGAAATGTATTGCTAAGTTCCTTGCTTTAAACAAAGGCAGAGCCTCAAATTGTATGCTGCTTATTGAAGAACAAACAACAACAACAACAACTTGAACTGAACAGGAAAATAAAAAGAACTGCAAGAAGAGTTAAAGGGTACAGTCTTTACCTCCAACCCAATGTAGTAAAGAGTTGGGTGTTTCCAGACCAAGCTTTTACTCTGCAATTGCGCTGTCCGATTCACAGAATTTTATGGGAGGATCCAGACGACACAGTTGTCCTCCTGAAACCCTCCCATGTTTTCCTAGCATTTCTTCCACCATTTTTCTTTCCACACACACACAAAATCCATTACGGAGAAAAAGATTAAATAGCTGCACAATGTCTTTTGATTTGGATCTCTAGAAGTTGTCCATCTGGAAGTGCCCTTAGAATGTAACCTTGTCATTTCCCATTACTATATATATATTCCGTTTTGGGCCAAGGATCTGTCTTAAACCTTCAGGACAGGAAATGCTGCAGTCATGCTGGTTATGAAGAAGTACTAAAAATATAATCATCAGAAAAAATGACACCATTTTATTTTATCCTAGGGAAAGTTAATTTCCCAGTTAATGTTCTCCACCCTCTCCACTGAGTGAACAAATCACAAAAGATAAGCATTATCTTTTATCAGCTCTGACAGGTAAGACAGGTATGGCCAGTCCTGGACAGGGATAACTTGATCACTGTGGTCCATGCCTTGATACCTTCAAAACTGGTTTGCTGCGAGCCGCTTTATATGGGGTTGCCTTTAATCTTGATCCAGAAGCTGCAGTTGATGCAGAATGCCACAGCCAGGCTGGTAACCGGAGCAGCTTATTACAAGCATTACATCTGTGCTGAGGGGATTGTACTGGCTGTCTATTTGCTGTTGGGCCAGGTTTAAGGTTTGTTTATGAAGCCCTATAGAAAACCTAGATATTTAAGAGATCGCTTGAGCTGACCTCCTATCAGCCTGCTTGGTTGCTGTGCCCATCAGGAGATACGCTACTGTGGGTGGCCAAGATTTTGGAGGTTTGGTCCATCCCAGCTCAGAATAGGCCCTTTAATATTGAAGCACCCATTCTCTGGAACTCCCTACCACTGCAAATTAGGCAGGTGTGCTAACCCTTCTAGGGTTCCAGCAGTTTCTAAAAACATACCTTTTCCAACAGGCATACCCAAGAAGGAAATCCTGGTCCTCCATACGAAGATCTACTTTGTTGACATTGTTTTTGGTACATTGCTTAGAAATTTCTTTAATGAAACTAATTCATAAATACCAGTAAAGAAAGAAATAGTAATCAGTTCTGACTCATGGCTTACCTGTTATGGTTGAGTTTGTAGACAGACAAATGGATCTTCTGGGGAAAATTCCCCAACAATGACACCAAAGCAAAAATGTCCTTTCCTCTCTCCCTTTCTCTGTCACACACACACGCATGTACACACACCTAAGAGAATAGGGTTTCTTTGCTTCTTCAGCTATCCTTGGCCACAGCGGCTACAACTCAGTCTCAATGCCTTATTTCAGCCACTGCTTAAGTCCTTGGCCAAAACCTTCCCTGCCTTTCACAGACTAATGGCTCCTCCGTTCTCTTCTGCATCTTGTGAAGTCTACATAGGGCCTGGCTGAGGACCAGAACTTCCCCTTCCACCCGCACCTCTTGAATCAGCGGTATTCATCATGTCTAAATACAGATGAGTTCATGGTAAAAAGTTGGGACATGTTATTTCTGAGCACAGGCTGTTACAACAGGTAGTGCTTAGTTGGTTAGATCTTGGGCAATCTTGTGAAATCCAAGAAAAACGCTCTCGAGAACTGCATGCTGAGAGTCACAAACTACCCAAAATATATGCTCCCCACACCAACTTTCCTTTGAATGAGATTTGAAGAGGGAGAAAGATGCTCGCATCTTTGGCGTTTTGATGCCATCCCAAGAAATAAAGCCCCAACTGGCTAAATGTTAGGCCATGTGCTTTCTCCTAGACCCGATTTCAAGGCCCATGGAGGCTGACTGGCTGGCTTCCCTGCTTTTAAGTCTAACACAAGGCAGCCATGATTACATCCTTACAAAGGATGAGGTGGTAGAATTCTGGACAACCTTCGGCTACAGAACAGGGAGTGGGATCCAGTCTTGGTCATACTTCAACTAGACCCATTGACAACAGTGAGACTTAGTCATGACTAACTGAGTTGATCCACCTGTTTGTGAATGTGCATTTTCATTCTATGAGAACCCTTTGCAAGCACCCACTGAGACCAGCCTCAGTAGACGAGACTCTTATTATTGTGCAATTGCCCTGCCTCAAACACAGAGAGCGTCTCTACATCAGCGATACACGGTGCACTTGTGGCTGAACACTCACAGAAGTTTGTGGGTCCTTTAGGTGACATCATCGACCTCCTGCACATCTACTAGGCCTTCTCCTAATTATCCCATTCTAAAAAACGAAACAAAACTGGATATCCCAATTCTACTGAAATATCTCTGGATTTCCTCATTGGTGCAGCTGAAGTTGCGCTACAAAGCACGACTAGCGGCGCTGTCCCATTGAAGTATATGAGCACTGAGAGGAGGGGAAGTTTTCTATTACAGACTACATGGTTGCCCTTCTCTGCCTATGTAATGCAGCCCATAACAATCGCACAAAAGCTTTTGCCCGGTAAGGCAATGTGATTTCTTCCTAATGTAGAGACACCCATAATCTCGTTTCCTTCCACAAGAAACCCATTAAGGAGCAAAAAACAGAACAGCAGCTTTTTAAAAAGTTTATTTATTTATTTAAAAAAATTGATTTGCAACAGAACTGTAACAATTAACAAAAAAAAGCACACCAAAGAAGAATAGAATAGGGCAGGTGTGGGTCCTGCTCCTCCTCCCCGTGATGGGTTCAAATCCCGCGCTCGCTCCTTGCTGTGGGGACAACCAGGCAGGAGCGCAAGTACGGGATAGTGCGGGTTCAAAGTGCCAATGCAACCTTGTGTAGACACCCCCTATAGTGTAAGCTGCAATCTGTTTGAGGCCTAGTAGAGTCTGATCCATTCCTCCACTCCGTCTAAGCCTCTGACCATGCGGCGCTCATGGCTTTTGCATCAAGACAGCCTTTTCCTCTCAATGCCACCCCCTCCCCGCAATCCGGCATTTCATAACGACTTGTCTGATGAAGAACATCACGAAAGTTTCCCCACAATTCTGTGGGCATTTGATTTGTCCTAGAAAAGGTATCGTCCCACTGCGGGTTTTCATTTTGTCAATACCATCAGGCAAGTTTTGCCGCCCCCTATAGGGAAAAAGGAGCCTTGCAGAAAGATTGGGCTTTCGTTATTGACATGGCATTAGTCATATTTCAGCCTCACTCACTGTATTTGTGTGCACATGCGAATGCTGTTCATACAAATAGGGGGGAGAGATAAGGGAGACATTTAAAATCAAACATCGTAGCCAACGCAGGAGTTGCATTTGAATTGCAGATGCGAGAAATGACAACAATCTATTTCTATGTCACGCGTAGAAACCGGCCTTTGTAGAATGGCCGTGAACTGTTCTGGAGGGCTTCTCCAGCCAACCTCAGTTACTTCCAGGCTATCAGCACCAGCCATGAGGCAAGAGCCGTCCCCATCATCAGCATCTCTGGAGCAGAAGGACTCTCCGCTCGGTTGCAGAGAGATGTATTGCAACACTTTGCATAGGAATCCTGCCTCATCAGGGGGCGATATATATCCAGGTACCTGGTGCACATGCTCTCTGTGGCACAGCCTTTCTGGATGGTCACAGGCAATTCTCTGTTTGCTGGAAAAAGGGTAAAGAGAGGCAGGTTTGTGAAGCAGCCTTCAAAAAACACCTGCATTGCATGCTCCATATGGGACACCAGGAGGCAAGCCAGACTGACAAATAAGCAATTTCCTCCAATGAGAAAATGACCCACCTGAAACTCATGGTACTTTATTGAAAGATCACTTCTGTTAAAGAACTGAATGGGGCAATGCCCTCCAATGGGTGTTTCGGTTGCACATGGTGAGAAATCGTGAGATATTTCAGAAGAATCGGGATATCCAAGGTGCGGTGTTTTTTAAAGAGGAATAACCGGCGGAAGGAGCAGGAGATGTGCAGGAGGTTCACGACGTCATCAAAATGACCCGTAAACTTCCATGAGTGGCCAGTCATGAGCATAGTATAAATTACTCATTTCAAGTAGCCCTTTGAGGTACAGGAGCATTGCTGTCTTTTGCAACTGTTCAGGCTATGCCACAAATCCCCTTCAGGTCCTGCAAACCCCTTTCCTTACCATTGTTTATGACATCCACACACTGATCCATGAGTCCCGCACAGTTCAACAGCTGCAGTCTGTCATGGGTGCACTCCCCACGCCCTGAATCCCGGCATGTATAGCATTGCAATCCATTGAGCTCACTGGGAGTTATTTCTGCAGAGTGAAAAAGAAAGAGGCTCTTGCAGGGATTGTAATTTCTATCAGCTATAGTTGGTGAAAGTGGGAGCTAAGAAACTTATTCTCTGACATCGTCATCATCATAATTTCTTACCCACCTCTCCCCCTGGATCAAGGCAGGGAACAACATTAAATACAATAATACAATATAAATCAAATGTGTAAAACTGATTAAAAGAGCATATAAAACCAATACGATGTTAAAATAACAATCAATACATCTTAAAATTCTTAGGTTTAAAATTCATCTGGGTAGGCCTGCCAGAAGAGATCAGTCTTTATGGCTGTCTTAAACTCAGGAGAGTGTTAAGTTGATGAATCTCTCCCGGCAGGCCATACCACAGTCTGGGGGCAGCAGAAAATGAACTGATTGAGAGGAGCTTGGAAGCTGTCTATAGGTTTTCTTTGCCCCGCTGTGGCTGCGCAGTTGCGCTGTGTTGGTCACACAGCTACCCACTCACAGCTACTGCGAGGCTTTCCCCCAAAACTGCATATTAAAAGAGTCGGGGACTTACCCAGACTTTTTTCTTTGATGGAAGGTCATCACAGCCCTTCCGCTGTCTGACCATGCTCCAGCATTGAGCCGGGGGCATTCCAGGGCGGATGGCGACTGCTGATTGGTCGCCGGAAGACAAGCGGAGCTCAGGGGGCGGGCCTAGCAAGTCGAATGGCCACCAGAAAACCCACACTGTTTCCTGCAGTGGGGATTATTCACCGCCGCCCTGCACAAAACCTGGGAAACCACTAAATGATCAGTAGTTGGGCAAAAGGGTTGGACTCAGGGGAAGGGGAGAGGCCATCTGGAGAACCATAGAAGGTCGGACTTGGCCTACAGACCTACAGTTCTGCACTCTTGATCTATCTGAACACCAGGAAGCCATTCCTTAATGACCAGCCACAGTTCACTGTACATTCTGCTTCTTTTAAAATCTATTTTAAAGTGTTTTATTCTGTTTTGATTTGATTTTATCTTGTACACCGCTCCGACATTTTCAATGTGGAGCGGTATATAAATATTGTAAATAAATAAATAAATATTTACCTGTAAAACCCTCGTTACAGTTGGACAGACTGCAGACCGTTTGATCAACATAGGCGAAATCTTTGCCAATCTGGTATTCCACCATTGCTTCTGTAAAGGAACTATCTCCACATCCCTTTATGATGGGTTCCAGTTCTTCACCTGCAGAAGGTAACCATTCAAGTGATATCAGGACAACTGTGCCATTTTCTCATGTTCTAGTCGAAGGACAGCCAGAAAGGCTGTGGGTGCAGTCCTCCCCCAATTCATGCCCCTCTCCATTTTTAACAACATTACCTCATTAAATACGTTTTAGAACTTCTCTAGTTGTGTGGGTTTTAAAATGGTGTAATTGCAGAGTTGTTATTTTGCTGTTCCGTGGGATCCCAATGAAGGTTGCTTCTACGCTTGAGCTGTTCCATACTGCTGAGATATTGCTATTCTGCACAAGGGGTGCATTTCACCAGCTTCAGCTGGTACACCAGCTATGGCCATTCCTGGACCGTGACAGCTTAGCCGCAGCGTGCAGGTATTGGTAACCTCAAGACTGGATTATTGTAACGAGCTCTATACAGGGCTACCTTTCGGCTTGGTCCAGAAGCTGCAGCTGGAGCAGAACACAGTGGCAAGGCTGCAAACTGGGGCCTGACAGGAGGCTCGACCCTTGCAAAAATAACTGCACCAGCTGCCAATAAGTTACCAGGCCAAGTTTAAGGTCTTGATGTTTAAATATAAAGCCCTAAACCACATGGGACCAGCTTACCTTAGGGACCCCTAAGAAGACCTCACCCCTAGGTCCATGCCCAATCCCTATGAAGAGCACTTCTGAAGGTTACACATGCTCCTGAGGATCATCTCAGGGGCATTTGCAGTACAGCATTCAGTGTGGCAGCATCCACTCTCGGGAACACTAGACCAATTGACATTAGACGAGCCCCCACAGTTTTGATATTTAGTCGTTACCTTAAAACTCATCTCTATTGTTTGTAGCAGACCATAGTGTGTGTGGTTTTATTGCTGATTAATTGGTATTGTTTTTATTGTTATACTTATTGATATTTTTATGCTATTGCATTTTATGTTCACAACTTACATACCTTTGTGGAAAGCGGCATATAAATTTGAATAATCAATAAATAAATGAGCTGTAAGTCAAATTAAAACAAGGGCTCCACACAGCACATCCAGCAATGCCCATAGCAAAGATCCAGCTATACAGTTTATTCAAAAATTAAAACTTGTGTAGCAAAAGTCTCACATCATTTTAATTAAAAGCTTCCTGTTAGGTGGTTCTGTCTATTATATTGCTTTCTGTTTAGTATGGCTAGGTGTTAGTGGTGAATTGCCCCGTAATTGCCCCTTATTGTTTAGTTTCTGCTCCCCCCGCCCACCCATGGGAAGTGGGTTAGTTCCTGGTTTTCTTGCAGTAACTATTTTTCCTTTCTTTCATAGGTAAATAGCTCTTTTTCACTATTCAAGAAAGTGACACAAAATTTTTTTACAGGAAACCAGGAACTAACCACCTGCTCCATCAAGTGGGGAACAGAAGCTGTCTAACAAGAGGGAACTCATCACGGATCCTGCAGTTACATTGAACAGGAAGAAATGAATGAATGAAAGAAAGAAATTAAAAGAACAGTCTCCATTAAAGATCATTCTGACATTTTCCCAGAGAAGGTTGTCCCCGAAAGACAGTCTAAAAATCATTTGAAATAAATAAAAAGGACAGCTCTGTAACTCTGTAATCCCAGAGGAAGCTGGTTTCAGGCAGCCGGCTCGGGTCAACTCAGCCTTCCATCCTCCCGAGGTCGGTAAAATGAGTACCCAGTTAGCTGGGGGAAAGGTAATAACGGCCGGGGAAGGCAACGGCAAACCACCCCACTTTAAGGCCTGCCAAGAAAACATCAGCGAAAGCTGGCGTCCCTCCAAGAGTCAGTAATAACTCAGTGCTTGCACGAGAGGTTCCTTTCCTTTCCTTCCTGTAACTACATTTTTCTGGGGAGGGGGGATCTCTACGAATCAGGTCTTAGAAACATGGAAGGACACTGGAACATGATTTCCCATCACCATCACTGAATGAATCATTGGGCAGTACCTGGTAGAAAGCGCTGGGAAATCTGTACGCAACGGTCCATGCTCCCATAGCATGGCTCTGAAGGCCCATTCAGGCCACATTCCGCTGTGCTCCCAATGCAGCTCTGACACGTCACACCATTTTTGGATCCTTTTCTGTTGACTATTCAAAACGGCAGGGTCAGTGGGGAGAGAGAAAGAGGTGATCAGCTTCCCTAATCAAATTGTTAATGAGGCTGTGCTCATTGGCTTTGGACACCTCTGCCATTACAGAACAAAAGCATATCTGCGTTTTGCCTACTTGCTTTTGATTTGGAGAGTATATTCAATCATAAAAAAACACACCTTGCTTGTTTAAGACTATAAGCTTTATCACACCAGCATTACATTGTGCAATCACTGCGAATTGCATGCAAAGGACTCTGAAGTGTTCCAGTTTATAATCTGCTCTGACTGTGAAGTACTCCCATGCATCCTGCTTTAATTGTGCTATAAAAGGGGAAAGAATCGAGGTATTTTGCTGGTAGTTTTCGAGTGAAACATTTGTTGTTTTCCAAGCAGCCACTGGGGCGCAGGAGCAGGATTTGATATGTTTAAAGAAAAATTAAACAAATGCTTACATCTGCGTAAGTTTTAAAGATAAAGACTTCAAAATTGGCACCGTAATAGATATTAAGGAGAGCTTTAAGCATACCAAATTTGAATCGGATTGGGTCATCCGTTGATTTTTTATGCTTTTTTACATTTCCCTCCCTTAAACCCATTTCCTGGTATGCAAAGGATCTTAGGAGTGCTGCCGCCCGGGGTGTGATTTAGCTAGCAACAACTATGACAGCTAAATGCTGTAGGGGTTAATTCAAGGGAAACAGGTACGTGGGATGAAGCTCTATCTCACGTTGGCTTTAACTGCCACTTTAAATGGACCCCAGAACTGTTGTTTTTATACTGTTGTTTTTATGTTTTTGATGGTTTTTAAATTTTGTATACTTTTTAATGTTTGCCATTTTTAACTGTTGTAAACCGCCCAGAGAGCTTCAGCTGTGGGGTGGTATAAAAATGTAATAAATAAATAAAGCCAGGCCCAAATTCAGATGGTGAGGGTGTAGTGCCTTGAAACGGTAAAGATGTCCCATGTTGTCCTGGGTCTTGTATTGCTTTATGAATCATCTGAACCTTACTGCATTCTAGAGGAACATTCCTGTGAGTTGACTCATGCTTGTTTGCTACTTGTAAGCAAGCACAGCCTGGGACATTGCACAATATCATCATTAACCATGGGTCACATCTGTTAAGGCATCAGCCTAAGCTTCCAATTTCCCGGCCTTGTGCAGCTTGACAATATGAGATAGCCTTAACTCTGGCCTTAAACCTGCAGGGCTTTTTATTATTGAATTTCCCTGGTTTTTATTACAGTGTTCTGGAATAAACAGAAAGATAAATTGAAACAAAACAAAACAAGAACAAGTCATTAACTGAATAGATGTGTACAAATGAATAAATATGTCCGTGTATATTCAGAATAGCTTATTTCTGAATAAACCTGCACAGGATTCCAGCTATAGGGTGACCATATGACCGGATTTGCCCGGATTTGTCCAGGTTTTTGATGGCAAATCCGGGAGGGTCATTTTTAAAGATAAAGAGATGAAACTTTGCACCATGAAAGGATTTAGGTAGAGCTTTAGCCACACCAAATTTGAAACAGATCTGAGAGTTTCACCAATCCAGTGAAAGGACGCCTTCTCAGCAGGCCTCAGTAAAGTACATCAGCAGTTTTCACCAGAATTATATAATATATGATAGAATTATATGAAATACATGATAAACCGAAATGCAGCTTGAGTAAAAAGTACAAATACGTTAATTTACATACCATTATAATTCACAGATTTGCAGAGATCGGAGGAGCAACAATACATTCCCTGGTATAATGATCCATTATACCCATCACGATAACTCTGGCACTGGCTCAAGGTGCCACAGCCCTGTTTCACTGTGTCTGCACTTACTACAAAGAGAAGAAAAAAAGCAGGAATTGCCCATTCCCAGAACGAGACATTGATCTTTGGTTAAGCTGAGTTTCATCTGCCAAGTGAAGCCTCTCACTGAGTTGCCTTTGATGGCTGGTGGCTACTTCATGGAGTGAGAGCTAGAAAGAAATT
The DNA here is from genome assembly GCF_023053635.1 of Elgaria multicarinata webbii. Lineage (NCBI taxonomy): Eukaryota > Metazoa > Chordata > Lepidosauria > Squamata > Anguidae > Elgaria > Elgaria multicarinata. The sequence goes on from NC_086183.1 coordinate 27,190,044, forward strand.
CTTTGGTGGATAGAATATATCAGAGGCTTTGGGGGAAAGAGGTGTAGATATCTGGGGACATGCAGATGGCTGGATTGGGACCCCAGGAAATCTAGGTTTGGCCCACAGGACTGTGGTTCTATACCCAGGCATAGAGGCAGGAACAACAAGTGAGCAACTACAAATGTAGAATCATAGAATAGCAGAGTTGGAAGGGGCCTACAAGGCCATCAAGTCCAACCCCCTGCTCAATGCAGGAATCCACCCTAAAGCATCCCTGACAGAGGGTTGTCCAGCTGCCTCTTGAAGGCCTCTAGTGTGGGAGAGCCCACCACCTCCCTAGGTAACTGGTTCCATTGTTGTATTGCTCTAACACTCAGGAAGTTTTTCTTGATGTCCAGCCGGAATCTGACTTCCTGTAACTTGAACCTGTTATTCCATGTCCTGCACTCTGGGATGATCGAGAAGAGATCCTGGCCCTCTTCTGTGTGACAACGTTTTTGTGAACCGCCCAGAGAGCTTTGGCTATTGGGCAGTATAAAAATGTAATAAATAAACAAATAAATGAATAAACCTCATCCCCCATCACGCCTAAGGCCACTGAAGAAATAACAGCACTTACAAGCAGTGAAGTTCTTGATCTCAAAGAAGCAAGCGTCTTGGGAAGGACTACAAACCTCCACTTTGGTCTCCGGGCACTTCCCTTCCCTGCTCAAGCACTTCCAGCATTTGAGGCTGCTGGCTAGAGAAAGATGAGTGGACAAGGTCAGTAACAGCTTTCCATTCTACGTCCTTTGCATTGGGAATGCCGCCAGGGCTTCTGCGTAAGAGGAGGTGGTATTGGTAGCTAAGCTTCCAGCAGGATTCGGCTCAATTTTCCTAATGTCACAGAGAGACTGAGCAGGTTCCAGAGAACCAGCCACTGTCCAGATTCCCAATTTGGAAAGGACAAATGTGTTTTTGGAAACCCTTCCTGAGGATAATCCTACCTTCTCCTCATCTTAATTTTCAGGAAACAACTGTGGGGTGGGTTTTTTTGTACTATACAGCCAATGGCAGCTAAAACTAACTATCTTCTCTTTGAACGACTGTCCGGTCCAAGTCCAGCTTAAAGTTAAACAACCATCAGAAAGAAAATCTGTCCCTCGAAGTTGCCTGACAACAGCACCTAGACACCTGGTCTTCCACGCTATGGGGATCGCTACTTCTTTTGGTATTTATAATATTTATAAATGTGCATGTATTCATCAAAATTGGCATAGGCAAACATTGTGCAAATCAGTGTCCTGTTTTGTCCTCTACTGACGCCTTTCCGCTTTTTTTTGTCAGTTCGTAAGTGGCCACCCAGCCCAACACAGGTGTCAAAGATCCAGTTCCCGGACATGGCATAACCAGCCGGCAGCTATCAGGGCCCACTTCTCATGGTGGCCGAGGTTGAAGCTGCCATCTTAGTTTTACCAAAATGCAAAATGTCTCAGGAGTTCTGTCATTCCTTGGCATTTTGGACAAAAATCTATGGCAGCCACCATGTGTTGTGGTGGCCAACATTTAATTTTATTTTAATTACCAGCAATGCCATGGAATGGCACAATATCTAGGTCATTGCTTCTTGGGGGAAACTAAGGTTGCGGTCACAGTGGCAGCCAGTGAGTACCCATAAGATGGCACCCTAGCGAGAGACCCCTCAGCTAAACCCTGGAGTCATCCCATGAAGCTGATTGGTGGGAGATTCAGGGAAGATAAAAGGAAGCACTACTTCACACGGCGCATAGTTAAACTATGGAATCCACTACCGCAAAATGCAGTGGTAGCCACCAACCTGGGCGGCTTTAAAAAGGGATGGGACAAATTCATAGAGCAAAAACACAGAGCTGCTCCTATGGAACTAATTTCCCAATCCAACCCAAATTTATCGTGCTGAAGTTCCCCTGCAATCAATGCCACAATATGCAGCATAATCCTATGCATCTTTACTCAGACACTCAATGGGTCGTGGCCCCTAGTAAGTGTCTTTAGGATTGCATTTGTGCCTAATGTTTTAAGTCCCATGGATCTTGATGGGATGTAAGCACACTTACATGAAAGTAAGTCCCACTGAAAACTAGGAGTTACTTCTGAGTAAACATACACAGAACTGGGCTGCAAGATTATCTGGACGGTGGACTAACAAATTAGCTGTGTCTTAATCTTTTCGAGGTAAATCCCAGTGTTCTCATTGTACCCGAAGAGGGAAGTTAGAGGAGCCCTTAATGAAATCCACAAACCCCACCTCTCACTCAAAATATTAACCGCCTCCTGTGGCCATATAACTAAGTAGCTAATAGTGCAGTCCTATAAATGTCTTCTTAGAAGTAAGATCCACCATTGAGTTCAATGGAATTTGTTTCCTTGTGAGTACATATAGGGTTGCACGCTTAAGAGAGCCAGCATGAAAGGTAAGGGTCTCCTCTACCTCCATATAATTGGAGCACTGCTAAAGCCCACATCTTCCAATACACAATGAAGAATAGAAACATAGTATATAGCTGTCAATCTTCCATTTGTAAATACACATTTACAATACAATCTGCCAGAGATTTGTTTGGGTGACCATATGAAAAGGAGGATAGGGCTCCTGTATCTTTAACAGTTACATAGAAAAGGGAATTTCTGCAGGTGTCATTTGTAAATATGGAGAACCTGGTGAAATTCCCTCTTCATTACAACAGTTAAAGCTGCAGGAGCCCTGCCCTCTTTTAAATCTGGTCACTCTAGGCAGGGCTCCTGCAGCTTTAACTGTAGTGATGAAGAGGGAATTTCACCAGGTTCTTCATATATACAAATGACACCTGCTGAAATTCCCTTTTCTATGCAACTGTTAAAGATACAGGAGCCCGGTCCTCCTTTTCATATGGTCACCCTAAGATTAGTAAGATGTGCACATGAGATGTTCGCAGTGGATCACACGCTATTCTCCCCACCCTGCAACAAAGACACATAGGCCTAGTTCAGACAACGTGCTAAACCACTCTGCCTAACCACCAAATGGTTTATGGACTGCATTAAGGTCAATGCATTCAGTTAACCATTTTGTGGTTAGGCAGCATGGTTTAGCGTGTTGTCTGAACGGGGCTATAGACAACTACATATGCAACTTACCTGTGCCAAGACAGAAAATGAGAATTGCAAGGGATATCTTAGTCTTCATTATAGCTTTGATACTGGGTGAAGAGCAGAACAAACCCAGCTCACTTCACCTCTCACGGAGCCGATCTCAGAAATGTATGTTTTCCAGGTTTGGCAGGGATCTGTCTCAAACTTTCAAAATGGGAAATGTTGGCGGCACTCTGCTCATGGAAAAGAGCTAAAAAAAAAAAAAAAAAGTTAGGAGAATGGACAATTGTTTTTACACTAAGTGCTCATCTGATTTTCTCCACCCTCCTTATAAAACTTGGGAACCCAACGTCCAGAGAACTATCTCAGAGAACGGAGGGTGATCAGGAACGTGTCCTTTTAGGTTTAGATTAAATACAAGTCTGTCGCAAAGGGCTGAGAGGCCCATCCCATTGCTTACCTTTTGCGGTTGATTTTGCAGTGAGACAAATGGACCTTCTGCACAGAATACCCTAGTAAAAATGCCAGGGTCAAGGTGTCAGTCTGATATGAACACACTGACCCAGCGAAAAGCAGGTTTTCCTGGCTTCCTCAGGTGGCCCATCCCATTACTTACCTGTTGGGATTGATTTTGCAGAGCGAGAAATGGATCGTCTTGGCAAAGTTCCCTAGCAAAAATGCCAGAGCCAAGGTGTCCGTTTAATACATACACACACCAAAAACCAGGTTTTCTTGGCTTCTGGAGGTATCCCTGACCACAACTGTTACAGGTCAGACTCAACACCACTTATTTCAGCTAATTCTAATGTCTTTCTCCACACTTTCTTAGCATTTAGTGGGAACTCTGCATTCTCTTCTGCGCCTTTTAAAGTCTACATAGGGCTTGGCTGAAGACCACCCCTTCCTCTTCCAACCGCAGTTCTTGAATCAGCAGTATTTCTCATGTCAAAAGACGTCTATGTTTTTATGCAAAGTCAGGGCACGTTATTTCCGGTGTACATGCTGTTACAAGTGCAGCTTCTTGGCCAATGAGCAATCTTGGGCAATCTTATAGACCCCAAGAAAAAAAGACTCCTTTTGAAAGCTGCAACCAAGCGGCTGTCTTGACAACGGTGCATTGGCACCGCGAGCCCCCAAACACCGCACTTGTGCCCCTGCGGAGTTGTCCCCATGCTGAGGAGCAAGCATGGGATTTGCATTGAAGGAGGAGCCGCCACCGCCTTATGCACCACCACGTTTTCCGCTGCATCGGTGTGTGTTGCCGCATGAGCACTGCTGCATGTCCCTAATTTTTTCTTACCTTTTCCCCGCTAAGGGTTCTTCTTCCCAAGCTGGAGAAGAAAGGAGGTGTTCCAGTGGCCGTTCCGTGTTTGGGGCTAAGTGATCCAACCAGTCAGGGAGCACGTAATCAGTACAATGCCATCATCGTGCCACATAGCCAATCAGGGTGGGCCATATGACAGCACTCTGAACAGAAGGGGTGCATTTCTTCAGGAATTGGGTTTTTTTTCATCGTAACCCCCTCTCACATCCCCCCATTTTGGACTCCCAGCTCCCGGAACCCCTGCCAGGGCGGCCAATGGACAGGCATGACAAGGGGTTTAGATCCAACAACTGAAGGGCCACAGTTACCCAAGCTCTGTTTGAAATAAATTACTATTATTGTCGTGCTTCCCGAAACCTCCCGCTGTATTGGGAAACAAAGAGGTCTGCTGCATAATCCACAAAGCTTTATTCAGGCAATAAACACCTCTTCCCACCTGAAGAGAGTTTAAGCTCTAGGAACTTCCCCCTAGGCAAAACTATGCAAACTAAGCAAGACAATTGTCCTTTCAAGAAGAATGGGAAGACTTTTCCCAGAACGCTCTGACTTCAGGGAGACTGGTTCTGTAGAAGCCTCTGGTGAGAAGCTAGCTGGGTTGACCTTCTCACACCTTCCTTTAGCTCCGCCTGTTTTAGCCTGCGGCATACTCTGGGATCAGCTAGCCTTTCAGTGCTCTCTCCCTCAGAATACTGATTTGTTTACACTTTCAGAGATAAGGTGTGGAGAAAGTGTATTCCTAGGGTGACCATATGAAAAGGAGGACTGGGCTCCTGTATCTTTAACAGTTGCATAGAAAAAGGAATTTCAGCAGGTGTCATTTGTATATATGGAGAACCTGATGAAATTCCCTCTTCAGCACAACAGTTAAAACTGCAGGTGCCCTGCCCTCTTTTAAATCTGGTCACTCTAGTATAACTCCTGCACCTTTAACTGTTGTGATGAAGAGGGAATTTCACGAGGTTCCCCATATATACAAATGACACCTGCTGAAATTCCCTTTTCTATGCAACTGTTAAAGATACAGGAGTTATACTAGAGTGACCAGATTTAAAAGAGGGCAGGGCACCTGCAGTTTTAACTGTTGTGATGAGGGAATTTCACCAGATTCTCCATATATACAAATGACACCTGCTGAAATACCTTTTTCTATGCAACTGTTAAAGGTACAGGAGCCCGATCCTCCTTTTCATATGGTCACCCTAAGTATTCCTTGCTGGTGAAAGAGCCCATGAGAGTCACATCTTCCACTCCCTGTATAGGTTGGAATGTTTCTGGTGCCGTCTCTTCTGCTTCAGAATTTGATCCTGATTGATCGCCTGAAACTCCTTCCCCCAACCTAAAGGGAACAGGCTTAGTTAAGACAATTAGTAACCCAAGAGAAAAGAAAAGGATTCTCAGATAAGCTGTTCCAGAGCAGCCAGGTGAAATGTTTAGGGAGTGAAATTTCATGGATAATGATGGATGCAACAGAGGGTTTCTTATAACATCTCTTTATTAATGATGGCAAGGAAACAGATGATTACATGGGAGGAAATGGGGAAGGGCTTACTATGTAATTACATGATGGCTCATCTGGCAATTTCCTCAGCATGCATTTCTGCACATACATTCCCCACCCTATTTCATGTAGTTCCAATACGAGAGCAGCGTTGCAACATCTGTGCAAACTCCGCAGCCCTTATTCCAGCAAATGTGTGACCACTGCCCTCTTCTGGCATGCAAAGTAATTTCTGTTAAAAGTACAATCAGCTCTTCTAGGATGCAACTCAAGTGATTATGTTGGATATTTTGCCAACCTTTTCTCCTCCTCTTTACACACTTGCAGCTATGCATCCTCAGGCTACAGTACTATGCATCCTCAGGCAGCCTGTGGGCCCGAAACAGCCCATCAGTATCCAGCAATGGATCTATCAGCTCCACCCTCGACAAGACAAAAGCAGACCACTAGGCTGGGGTGGGCAACTTCAGGGACTCTAGAGGCAAATTTCCACACACACCCAGACTTGCCTGGTGCCCATACCTATTCCACCCCAGTGCCAAAACTCAGCAGCAGCAATGGAAGTTTTGCTTTGCCACTGAATTTTTTTGGGAGCTGTAGTCCAACACTTCTGGAGAGCACCAGGTTGGGGACGGCTACAAAAGACAACAAATTAATTCACAACTAACCAAACAAAGAATCATAGAATAGTAGAGCTGAAAGGGGCCTACAAGGCCATCAAGTCCAACTCCCTGCTCAATGCAGGAATCCACCTTAAAGCATCCCTGACAGGTGGTTGTCCAGCTGCCTCTTGAAGGCCTCTAGTAACTGGTTCCATTGTCGTACTGCTCTAACAGTCACGAAGTTTTTCCTGATGTCCAGCCAGAATCTGGCTTCCTGTAACTTGAGCCCCTTATTCCGTGTCCTGCACTCTGGGATGATCGAGAAGAGATCCTGGCCCTCCTCTTTGTGACAACCTTTAAGTATTTGAAGAGTGCTATCATGTCTCCCCTCAGTCTTCTCTTCTCCAGGCTAAACATGCCTAGTTCTTTCAGTCTCTCCTCATAGGGCTTTGTTTCCAGACCCCTGATCATCCTGGTTGCCCTCCTCTGAACACGCTCCAGCTTGTCTGCGTCCTTCTTGAATTGTGCCCAGAACTGGACACAATACTCTACATTTCTATCGAACTTTCCAAACTGTGTCGGGCGTCTAACAAAGTGAGCTCCATACATTTCTTATAAGCCATATGGAGTTCAACCGTAGAAAAATTAACATCACATCATAACTCCTCATTGCCAGCTTGCTTCATACTGTAAGAGAAATGCCTTGACCACAAATTATGCTAAGACACAGGCTGTGGTATTTGCGAAGCGCCCTAAAAAGCATGGCTGGCATTTGGATGAACATATATCAAGTAAAAACATTCAAATATTTGGGACTGTTCTATTTAGAAACAGCTTCCTGGAAAGAACAATTGTCAAACATTAAAATGCAAGCTTTTAGATCAGCTAAGGCTATTCTGAAGTTTCCTGTCTCTAAAGAAGGAAATCTAGTAAATCCTGCCTTAGCTGTTTATAAAGCCAAAACAATGGCACAAATCCTTTATGGGACCAAGGTTTGGGGCACCTCGAAGGTGTTAGGTTTAGAACGCCCTCAGAATTATTTTTTGAGAGCATTGCTGGGCTTACCCAGAGATGTATTATCTGCCATGATTAGATTAGAAACTTGTGTGTTAAGTATTGAGAGACAAATAGACAAAATAATAATATGCTATTGATTCAAGGTACAACCAGGCTACCCAAAAAACGTTTGATAGAATTATCTAATGGATTACCAATTAAAAATTGGGTACACCATGCTGCTCAACTTACTATTAAATATGTTTTTTCACTGACAGAACTTAAAGGCTTCCCATCAGATATACAGAAAAACATCATCAGGAGAACCATAAGGGAGGCTGTTACTAAAAAGGGCCTGTTGTTGTTTATTCGTTTAGTCGCTTCCGACTCTTCGTGACTTCATGGACCAGCCCACGCCAGAGCTTTCTGTAGGCTATCACCACCCCTAGCTCCCCCAAGGTCAAGTCTGTCACCTCCAGAATATCATCCATCCATCTTGCTCTTGGTCGGCCCCTCTTCCTTTTGCCTTCCCCTTTCCCTAGCATCAGCCTCTTCTCCAGGGTGTCCTGTCTTCTCATTATGTGGCCAAAGTACTTCAGTTGTGCCTTTAATACCATTCCCTCAAGTGAGCAGTCTGGCTTTATCTCCTGGAGTATGGACTGGTTTGATCTTCTTGCAATCCAAGGCAAACTCTGCTTATATATCCTCATGTGCATTATTATACTTTAAACTCAAAGAGGCTTGTGAATGTGCAGATTATTTTAACAACTTGACGTTTGTACAACTTCAGAAAGCTTTCACAGAGCTAAGGCTAAATATGGTGGACACTGCCTATAGAGATGGGAGGCACAGGGGCATCCCAATAAACTAGCGTACTTGTATTTGTAGTCGTCCTGAGCCAGAGGACCTTGTCCATTATATTTTGCATTGCCCCCTATACAATGACCCAAGGGAACAATTTGCGACACCCTTAATTAAAAACTATTCTTACCAGAACCCACTGGAAGTGATTTTTTTACCTCCTAGTGGACATGGGAAAATATGTGACTTGGTGTGTAGCTCTGTTTGCCACAGCTGCCAAAAAGATCAGAAAGAAACACATAGCAGAGATGATCACGTCTGACCATATCTGATTTATATTATATCACACATGAATCACCTATGACAGGCTATTCCATACTTTTAAACTTTTAAATTTTGTACATCATGTGTTACATGCAATATGTTTATATGCATTATGATTAACTTTCGTAATTTCTTTTGTTTTCTTTTGTCGTCGATGATTGTATTGTTGTTGTTTGTTTTATGCAAGGGCCATTGGCCAAAAGCAACAAAATTTGACTGACTGACTGACTCCTCATTGCCATACTGAGGTGCAAGCAGTTACAGGGCAGCGTGGGACCTTCTGGGGCAAACCTGCCTCTATAAACCTGCTCGCATTCCAACCTAGTGAAGATGGCGTCACTGATTCCAGTACACTAAAGCCAGATTCAAAACCAAATCAGGCTTACAACCTCACAGAGTCCGTCAGTAGCATTGCATATGTTGACCGTGATGAAACTTAACGAGAAAGTAACAGCGCTGAGGTGTCTGGGGTTGAGTCACCAAGGGGCCCAGGGAAGACTGTCTTATTCTTCGAACCGCTTCAGACATCGCTGTCAAAGGCCTTCATGAGGACCTTCTGGGAGTCGGCAGCTAGCTCTTCCAGGCACTGGCTCAACATGGAGTAGGTGGTGTGGAAGGAAATGCCGCCAGCAGCCAGGGCACCATAGATCGGGATCCGGTGAAGGAAGAAATTCGCCACTACCAGGCCTGAGCCAGTGGCCTTTCCCAGCAACCCAATCACCACATCCCTGTTGATGCTCCGGCCTAGAGTGCTATGCACTTCTGCCCTCAGAACCTCCAGCGGTTTCCCCGAGCGCTCCGCTAACCGGGCCAAGGAGGCTGCATCCAGGCCGAAGTCCTGCCGGTAGGTGGACAGCTTCCTCAGCAAAATGGAGATATCGCAAGTGAAGGCCAGGCCCGGCAAAGGGACGGCAGCCACCAAGCTGGAGATCAAAGCGACCTTCCATACTTCCTGGTGGAGGAGTTGCCTCTTCTTCTCTATGACTGCCGAGGAGACGTTGGGCAGGGACAACAGGAAGGCATGGCGTTTGTGGCTTGGTAATTCTTGCTCCAAGGTTTCTTCAAAGATTTGGAAGTCAAACTTGTTGATCTCAAAGCTGCTGAGCAAGAAGACCTTGGCATCTGCCAGCTCAGCCTTGGCCAGCTTCTCCTGGCAGTCCTTCCTGATCTCCTCCAAAACGTCCTTTTCGGTTGGTGGGTTCTTCCTCCGCCGCATGGACTCCAGGTCATTGTCCATCTTGGTGCGTACGAAGTAGAACCGCTTGCCCTGTTTGACAATGGCCTGGCCCAAGCGGATGTGGTTCTCCTTAAACCTCTCCGAGGCCAGGATGACGAAGAAGTCATAGCGAGAAAACTCCACTGCTTCTAAGTAATGATCAGCTTGAAAACTGGGCGTGCCAATGCCAGGGAGGTCCCACAGGGTGACGTTGGGATGGCCAGGGTAGGGATACGCCGTGGGCTTGGCTGTGGTCTCCGTCACGCCCGTTGCAGCTGCTTCCTCCTCCTCGTCATTCACACCCCTCAAGGCATTAACAAACGTGGATTTCCCAGCTCCCGATTCCCCCGTGATGGCAATATCAAGCTGGGCATTCCAGATGGTCTCCAGACTGCACTGAATGCGGGTCACCACCTCGGAGAGGCCTCCCAACTCGTAGGCCTCCTGGATCTCAGCAATCTCTCGCTCGCTAATCACCTCGAAGTCCGAGCGGGTGGGCTTCAGGACCCTGCGGGAAGAAAGAGGGCGAGGTGAGAACTAGAATGAGAACTAGAATGGATATCATATGGCTATTTTAAATAGTAGGGTGGCATAAATGAACATTGTGCCAGCATTACAGAGCTCATTTTCCACGGAGTTCTGGAAAGCACCAGAGCTCAGTGGAAAAGCACACATTTTACACGCAGTGCAATCCCGACCATTTCCTTTTGTTTCTTTTTTAAAAGGCCAAGCAGCAAATAATGGGAGAGCATCTCTTCCCGAGAGCCACAGCCAGAATAGGCAAGAGTGATTATAAGGCAGCTTTTGATGTTCCTAAGAAGCTTGAAATAACTGAACAGCAACGGGCTTCCACAAAATGGACTTGAATGACTGAGCAAAATTGGCGAGTGTTTTTCCAAAGATGAAACCAGTTAACGCTGGGTGAAGAGGAACATGCAAAAGCTTCCATTAAACATGGTATCTCGTAACATGAGCAACCCTGTTTTCCCGTGGAGGCCTATTTATCAGCCTGAGAAGAGCGAGAGGCCTAGCAGGCCATAGTTCTTGCTGACACATGCTGCTCCTCTGAGTAAAGCGGTGATGGCACTCGATCAACAGCCCTCTGTCAGGATATAAGTATGAGCCTGGAACTATAATTTACACTCCTCATGCCTACGTAGGAATGCCACAGCCCAGGGCCAAAATAGCAATGCACTCTAGAGAGAGAAAATCAAAATGGAGGGGGAGGCTACAGCATGGGGAATCTTATGGGGGGAATGCAGCTTCAGAGGGGAGAGAATCTGAAGTCAGGAAATTAAACTTGGTGGGGAGGGGATAGAAAAGGCCATATGCTTCAGAGAAAGCAAGGGGTAGTGTACCCCAAAAGATAACAGTACATGCACTGGGGCTACTGAGGAAGATAAAAGCATTCCAGAAAGAAATAACCTATTAAGTTTATTTTTAAAAAAATGGAAGACTCATTGTCCCTCCATGATGCTTTCATTGTGGAGAGGTTTTATCAGTGGCAACAGCCATGAGATTGAAATAGAAATTCCATTTTGGAGGTAGTATACCTCTGAATGCCCAGAGACGGGGTGTGCTGTGGCTCTTATTCCCTGCTTGTGGGCTACTCAGATTTATTTATTTATTTATTTATTACATTTATATACCGCCCATTGCCGAAGCTCTCTGGGCAGTTTACAAAAGTTAAAAACAGTGAATGTTAAAAACAAATATACAAAAATGTAAAACCATCAGAAGCATAAAAACAACAATATCCATTTAAAACAACTATTCTGTGGTCAATTTTTTAAAAAAACCTCAGCATTATTTATTTATTACTCAAATGCATCATCATGTCCACTGCAGGAAGCAGAACTCTGGACATGATGGACCTTTGGTCTGATCCTCTAAACACGTAATTTTTCAAATTATTTTATTATTACATTTATATCCTGCTTTTTTTCCTCTTGCAAGGGCAGCTTACATGGTGCTCCTCCTCTCCTCTCCTCACAACAACCCTGTGAGGTAGGTTAGGGTGAGAGCCAGCGATTGGCCCAAAGTCACCCAGTGAGCTTCATGGCTAGGTGGAGACTAGAACCCAGATCTCCTGAGTCCCAGTCCAATGCTCTAACTGCTACGCCACACTGGCTCTCCAGTACCTTTTCATGCTAGCCGTTTTTACTAACCTCTCAAACTTGTGAACGTCCTTCAGCAGCGCTTCTCGGAGTTGGGGGCAGTCCAGTTCATAGGGCTCAAAAGCAGAGATCAAGAATACAAAGGGCTCCCCACGATTGTGGGCCCCCAACGATTCAGCACAGACCCCCCGCAGGGCCCTGAGAACCTCGGATCGGTCGTAGCACTCGCCCATCAGTCGCTTGAGAGTGTGCAGCTCCAGGTCAGCCTTGGTGCGGGCAAAATAGACTTTCTTGCCAGCTGCCAGGGCCTCCCCAGCCAGGTGGGCGTGGGTCTCGTCGAACTTGCCGTCGGTCACCACGACCAACAGGTCTGCTTCCCCCAGCCATCGGTCTGCTTGGCCCTCACAATCCAACACCAGCTCCCACAACAGTATGTTGGGGTGGGATGGGTCAGGGTACATGACAGGCCCTCCAGATTTGGCCGGGGGGCCCACTGACGCACACCCAACATCATCTTCTGACATTCCTCGCAGGGCATTCAGAAGGGCTGATTTGCCCACCCCAGATTTGCCCACGAGGACCACCGAAACATCCCCCTGCTCAGGGGAGCCCGGCGAGGAGACCTTAGGGGTCTTCAGAGACATTTGCAGGGCAGACGAACAGGGCTTCTTCTTGGAAAATGCTGTGGAAATATAAGGAAAGGGGAAACATAAACCAGAGAAAGAATTATTATTATTATTATTATTATTATTATTATAATAATAATAGTAACACATCGTAAGAGAACATTTATTCCAAAACACTTGGTCCATGATGAATTTAACGATTCCCGTTCTAATGCAAGAACGGTGCATTTAATCCCTCCCCAGCCGTCACCGAGTACGACATTCCTCCCCCACCCTAAGGTGCAAAGTGGGAGACTGCACCCAAATGTCCTATTCGAGTTATGGGCCTGCCACGGCTTGGCACCCTTGACTGTTGGGCGCGGACCAACGTTTCGATTACAGGAATAGGCAGATGCGGGACGGATACTGTGATGGATACAGGTGGGCGATGGATCGCTGCCGAGGACCAAACGATTAGGCAGGTATGGAGCCAGGAGGTTTGATCGGGCAGATCAGACGGTCGGACAGGCTGAAGCAGGCGCTTAGTGTCCAGGGGACCGAAGAGACCCACCGACTTCCTTACCCTCCCCACGGCAAAGCTGCGGGCCTGCGCCCCGGGACCTCTTGCTGGGCTGCTACCTGGCGACGTCCCCCTCCTCGGGCCTATTTCTTATGTCATTGTCATCTCATCCCCTCCCCGATCTGTTTACCTAGAGCAGCCCTTTCCGGCTGCAAGGCGCAGCCCGCTGGGAGGAAGAGGAGGAGCCGCCGCCGCGTCCTTGTTCTTCTTCGCCACGGAGGTTTCGGTTTCCTCGCAGCTGCTTTGCGCGCTCCGCCAGACCCGAGCAAGGGCGCATCGAAGCCGCGCGGCGAAGAGCGGTCAGGTGCGCGCTCCTGGGCACGGGTGGGTCTCGCTTCTGGCTGCCCTCCTCTCCGGCCCCCTCCCCGCAAACCCAGAGCGGAGGAGGGTGACTAGCACTGGGCTGCTGGCCAGGACGCCTGGGTTCCTTTGGAGAAAAGGGGTGGGGTTATTGTTGTTGCTGCTGGCTGTTGGTTTCAGGGGGAGGGATCCCTTTTAGAACCCGGAGTCAACCAGGGAAGCTGAAGGGGTGGGCAGATTCGCGACGGACGAAAGGTAGGGCTTTCTCACACGTAGGTGCACAAAATACCTACACCAACTTGAGAAATACCTATCAATACCCATGAAAATGGGACACCGGAAAGCCCTTACACGTTTAAGGTTTGAACAAATGGATACTGCGATGAAATGGGGGAGATTCCACGGCATACCAGTAGAAGACAGGTTATGTGTTTGTGGAGAGCCAGTTCCAGAGGACATAACACACTATGTATTTGACTGCCCCTTATATATAGATATAAGGAAAAGTTATTTAGAGCCTTTTTTAAAGAAAGTGAAATACTGGGGTGCTAAGGAAAAACTGTGTTATTTATTATATTCAACCAACCCGTATGTGATACAAAGGGTTGCACTATTTGCAGTGAAAGCTAATAGATGTAGAGCAAAGTTTTTAGATACAATTGGAGTGTGTTGTTATAAAGATTCAGAGACATAAATGAAATGTCATTTAGAAGCAATTAAAGGTTTCTGTATGTCCGCTGTGGTCCTATCTTACTATCCTTTTAGCAATGCATGTTACGTTTTTGATAGCTGTAATTTTTAACCATATGTAATTTTTATCACGTATAGTATAGCAAAATGTCAAGTTTGTATGTGTTGCAATGATCTGTGGATTGAGCAATAAACATATTGATTCACTTGATTCACACGTAGGTGCACGCTGCCAAGGATCCCAAAATCTCTAGTTGGCCCATACCTTTCATTAGGACTAATGCGCACACACACACATTGGGAGGAGGAAGGGAGCTCCCTGCAACGGTTCTTTCTGTGGGTGGAGGGACCAAAAGCTCTATCCGATGAGCGTTTTATTGCAAGGTCGTTCCTGGGCACTCGCAGACTTTGCTCAGGTCCTTCACATGAGGTTGTCTGCCTCCCGTGCGTCTTCCGCCCCTTCTGGCCTTCCTTGCGCAACAACAACAAAAACCTCGTTAAGTCAGATGTTTTTTTAAACTCGGAATCGCTGCTCTCTCCTGCTGTGTGCAGGAGAAGCAGCGCCATTAGAGCAGCCAACTCAATGGGCCTCGTGCTCTTTGGGTACTTCCTCCTTTGAAAGAGGAAGTAACTTGAGGAAGGACAGCAGGGGTGGAGAAGCGAGGCAGGGAGTGTGTTAACCCCTGGTGTGATGGAGCTCCAAGTTGGTCACCCCCCCTTCACAGAAGCCGGAATATGCTTCCCTTCTGCTTTCCAGCAGGGCTCTGGGAAGTTCTTGCAGCTTTGGCACAGAGAGAGATCTCAGTACAGATTTCCGCCGACAGACAGACACACACAACTGCCCACATATCCCTACGGAGACCTGCATTGCACCTTGAAAGCCACAGCCAAGCACCATTTAATACTTCCCCTCCCTCCTCCTCTTTGCAGCTTCAGCCATGTCCGGTTCCCCGTACCTGAACGAATTGCAGCTGAGGAACCTGAAGGCCCAGTATGAGGCCCAGAACGCCAGCACCACTGCCTGCCAGATCCAGGAGCTATTGGACTCCGTGAACACCCTCCAGGTTCAGGTCGGGATCCTGGGAGAATGTGGCGCTGGGGTGAGCACGCTGGTTCAGGCTCTGGTGGACAAGCCCCGCCGGGTGGCGGACCCCTGGGCTTATTTCCGGGAAGCCCCGAAGCCCACCAAGCAGGCGGTCACCCACCCCCACCCCACGTACCCCAACCTGACCCTGTACGACCTGCCGGGCTTCGAGGCGTCTGAGGAACCATCTGCCTATCTCAAACGCTTGGGCGACCTGGGCAGGTACAGCTGTGTGGTGGTGGTGGTGGGGAGCACCAGCTTGAGAGCGGCCCACCTGCAGGTCCTCAAGGCCCTCAAGCAAAAGGGGAAGGCCGTCCTCGTGGCCCGCACCAAGGTGGACTTGGACCTGCACACGGCAGAGAGGCGGCTCCGGGCCCGCTACAACCCCGGCGAGCAGCTGGGGCTGATCCGAAAGGAGCTGGCGGAGAAGTTAGCCAAGGACGGGATAGATGCCAAGAAGATTTTCCTGGTGTCTGGGCTGGAGACGGAGAGATACGAGTTTGGCCGCTTTGAGGACAGCCTGGAAGGAGAGGTGCTCAACTTGAAGAGGTGAGTAAGGAAGTAGCGGGGTGCGGGGGAAGAGAGATGCCTGAGTTGTGTCGGGACTTCTGGGTTCACCTCCCAGTGTTGGCTTTGTGTGACTGAAGCAATGTGTCCCGTTAAAGACGGCAGGCATGCCTTGGGAAGTAAGCTACTGATTGATTTCAGAGGACCTTGAAACTGCTTTTTGTTTTTAAGAGGCGGGGGGGCACTTAAAAGTGGTTTACAGGATAAAATCATGATAAAATACAACAAAGCCAATCATTAAAACAATAAAACAACTCATTAAAATCACCAGGGCTAACTGATAAGCTAGTGGTCAGGGAAATGTCTGGGCAAACAGATGTGTTGCATGTTGTTGGCGGAAGCACCCCACACTAGGAGGACACCTGAACTCAATGGGGAGATCAGTCCACATGGTGGGTGCCACAACTGAGCAGACCCTCCTCCTCACCATGGCTAAACATGCCTCAATAGAGCGGGGTACGGCAAACAAGGCCACCTCCTCAGAACATAGAGACTGAGGTGGCCTATACAGGAGAAGGAAAAAGGAAAGGAACCTCTCCTGCAAAGCCCTTGAGTCATTACTGACTCCTAGAGGGACGCCTGCTTTCGCTGACGTTTTCTTGGCAGACTTTGGAGCGGGGTGGTTTGCCCTTGCCTTCCCCAGTCGCGGTTAACTTTCCACCAACTAGCTGGGTACTCATTCTACCGACCTCGAAAAAATGGAAGGCTGAGTCAACCTGAGCCGGCTGCCTGAGAACCAGCTTCCGCTACAGGAGAAACTGATCTCCAATTAAATAATGAAAGGCTCTTGAGAGTCCAGGATAGCCCACAAAGGAGGCTACCTGTCACATCCCTGAATGAGTTGCCATTCTGGCCTTTCATCCAGCCTCTGGTGATAATTCTGGCATATCTCTGAGCTGGGTGTGATTGGGTCATTCAGTTGCTCCTAATGCAGCAGTACCATCTAGCCACAGCAGATCCTTCCCGTTGTTTCTCTGCAAGAATCCCTGCTCTGGTTTTGCCACTTTCAATAAGGAGACCTACTCCTTCTTGGATGGAAAACTTTCCAGTACTCTGTTTTTCCATGGAAACTTTCCCACTTTTAGAATGCATCATTTCCTCTCTTTCCGATGTTTAGGCTTTTGTAGTTAAAGCTTAAAATAGCTCTGTTTTGCTGCTGCCAGACACCCAAAATTCTGTGGGCTGTGTTGCTCAACCCTGAAAAAATGATTGCAGCTTAAGTGCACATTGCTGAATATTTTCTTCCTAACCAAATCCTTCAGTTTCACTGCTTTTGGCTATTGTGGAGGGGCGGGGGGACATTTTCAGATATGTATGCAGCTTATAAAAATAACATGGCATACTTTGAGTTTTGTTTACTAAATACAAGTCAAATAAGCTTGCCAAATCCAAGCTCATTTGAATAAGGGCAGCAGAAATAGTTCCAGAAAAACTTTCTGCCAAACTTGCTAATTTAAAATGTTCCAGAAGCCCACATCCTTGGCCACACCCAGTTGAGGCCATTATTTTTTTAAAAAAAAAAGGTAGACACTGCCCTAGTCATGGATGTGGCTGAGTAGTGACCTAATACAGATCTATCTCTGTGCCCTCCACAATAGCCAAAAGCAGTGAAATGGAAGGATTTGATTAGGAAGAAAATATTCAGCAACGCATTTAAGCTGCAATCTTTTAACTAATGCAGGTCTATTACCACATCTGGTATTTATCCTCACAACAACCACCCAGTGAGGCAGGTTGGGTGGAGAGTCTGTGTGATGTAGTGGCTAGAGTGTTGGACTGGGAGGCGGGAGATCTGGGTTCTAGTCCCCACTCAGCCATGGAAACTCACTGGGTAACTTTGAGCCAATCACAGACTTTCAGCTCAGCCTACTTCACAAGGTTGTTGTTGTGAGATGAAATGGAGAGGGAGAGGTTATGTACACCACCTTGGGTTCCTTAAGGAGGTAAAAAAATATATAAATGTAAATGTAATAAAGAATGAATGAAACGTATGATTCTGTTTTTGGTTCTTTCTAGAAGCCATGATGGGACCCTCGAGGACTTGACAGCCGTAAGTCAGAAGAAGATCTCGGAGCTATATGAGATTTGCCATTCCGGCAGCTTGTCTGAAGTCCTGGCTGTGATCCATTCGGCTTTGGAGGAGCCCGCACAAATCCGGTTGGATGTCGCAGTGATAGGGGAAGCCGGCTCTGGGAAGTCCTCACTCGTCAACGCCCTGAGAGGAGTGGGCTGCGGGGAGCCGGGTGCAGCTCCCACCGGGGTGACCGAGACCACAAGGAAAGCCACCGCCTACCTTCTCCCGACCGTCTCCAACGTGTACCTGTGGGATCTGCCGGGAGTCGGCGTGACGGAGGAGGACGTGAGCCACCTGGACCTCGCCCGCTACGACTTCTTCCTGCTGGTGGCCTCTGAACGCTATAAGCACGCCCACAGCTGCCTGGCCAGGGCTGTCGCCTCTGCGGGGAAGCAGGCCTTCTTCGTGCGGACCAAGATCGATGTGGATCTGGAGGCCCGGCCCGGGAGTCAGCCCACCCCCAAAGAGGAGCTGCAGGAACAGGTGCGGAAGAGCTGCGAGGATGCGCTGAGGAAGGACGGCATAGACTCACCGTGCGTCTTTCTGGTCTCCTGCCTCGCGAACCAAGCCTATGACCTTTCCCTCCTCCAGGAAGCCCTCAGGAGCAACGCCCCAGACTTGAAGAGGAAAGCTCTGAAGAGAGCCATCCCGACCGTCCTGTCCCGGCTAGTGAGACGGAAGGCCAAAGTGCTGATGAGGGACGTGTGGGGCAAGGCCCTGCAGCTCTGCCTCTCCTGTGTGGAGAACGCCAACCTGGCTGCGGCCGACAGCCTCATCGTCACCATCTCCAGCTTCTGCATTGACTTCGGCCTGGATGAAGCGTCCTTGGAGCGCACCGCACAGGCCACAGACAGAGCGGTCCAGCTGCTGCAGGCCAAGATCCAGAGCCCCTTTGCTAGGCCGCTGAGCTCGGCGTACGTGCTCAGCCTCTTCACCAAGCCAGCCTCGCTGACCAACTGGGTGTGGAGCTACGTGCCGTACTATGGGCGGGGGGCCAATGTGGAGCCCAAGATCTCCTTCGAGTCCATCTACAGGATGCTGAAACAAGTCGTGGTGGAGCTATCCGAAGATGCTGAGAGGGTGCTGCAGACGGCGTACGTGGAGGACTAGGGCTGAGGAGGAGGGGGCAGCAGTAGCCCCCGCCCCCCGCCTTGACAGTGTCGGCTGTCAAGTATAAAAAAAGAAGAGAACTATCTTCGAGCCGGACAAGATCAACATTTCCGAGGACTGCGTCGTGAAACGGCACTAAGACGGATATTTGAAAGTCAAGGTTCCAGCAATCTTAATTCGATGACATTGTGGGGGATGCCGTTGTGACCCTTTGATCCCAAGCACTGTAACAGCAAAGAGATGTAGAAACGGAGACCTGGTCCTTGTTGAGATGGGAAGCCGGTGACTGGACCACTTCGGAGTGGTGCGGGGAGGCTCATACGATTCAGCGTTCTTCTACATAATCCATTCCCTCCATGCACAAAACTAGATGGCAAGGGGACGGCTATATGCTAGAATCTTGCTCCCTGCAATGCTAGTCTTCTGTGGGCAGGGAGCTTTTCCTTTTTCTTTCTCTCTTTCTGTAGGGATGCGGAGTCCACTGTATGAACCTCCACCTGAAGTAATACAGGCCACATCCAAGTTTACTACCTTCTTCACTGTTTTGAGAGAAGCAGGCCTAAAACCTGATGTCCCAAATCCTACAGAGCTCTGCAACGTGTGCATGCTTAAGACGGGAGCCTCTCGTTTGCTCTTTGCTGTTGATCGGTACCTGTTTGCAGCATTTGTAAACCCATTGCTTGCACATCTGTTTGTGCAGCGGCACAACCTCCAACAACTACTTGCAGCACAGTTCAAACTGCACAGGCAGAAATTGCTCTAGTTGCAATCAGAGCTAGGTTCAAGCACGTGCCTGTCCTTGCACAGCTGCATCTAATTTATACTTCGTCTTTGCTTGTTTGCGTGAATGTGTGTGTGTGTTTGTGTACAGCCTTGCTCTTTCAGTCATCCCAGTTCTTTGCACTAGCAAAACACGTGGGAAAACTGCTTGTGAATACAGGGGCTCTCCCAAGCGAATCACTTCAACCTCCCAGCCCTCAGGCCTTGCTTGACTTTGAACAGCAGAGAGTTTGGCAGGTGGTGTTGTGGGGAGGGTCTAAAGTCCTAGTCTGCGTTGTTTGCACAAAGCTTCCTGTGTTTAGTTCATTGGATCCAGGCCTAGACAGGCAGAGACTAAAGGGTGCTCTTACTTTGCAGAAGCACAAACTTTCAAGGGATGGCTGACACTTGATCCTAGGGTGGTCACATGCAGAAGAGGACAGGAATCCCGCTTCTTCAATAGTTGCAGAAAAAGGGGAATTTCAGCATAACATTCCCTCTTCTGCTAAAGGTGCAAGAGCCCTGCCTTCTTATATACGTGGCTGTCCTTGTGCCAACACACCAAGCCAGCAGAGTTCCCTGTGAATGTATGTTGAGAATTTAGAGCCTGTGCATGTCGCACTGCCTATGCCACCACAAAATGGGAAGCGATAGAGGTCAGCCCCTGGAGAAAAGAGCTTGTCTGGATGGGCTGTTCATGGAACTCTCTTCTACATGGGGTGTATCCATGCTGACCTCTTGATTCTTTGTGGAGGTTCAGCACAAGTACGATAGGTAACTTTGGACTACAATCCCCATCAGCCCCAGCCAGCATGGGCAATGGTCAGGGATTATGGGATGTGAAGTCCAAAACATAGGGTGGGCACTGCCCACTCTTCCTGCTGGGCTCATGCTCTGAGATTGCTTTTGGGGGTGTCTGTGTGAATGAATCGTGGGGAGAGAGAAATTTCTCAGCCATCTAGGGGATCCCAACTCAACACAAACTTGTTCAAAAGAGCAAGAGTAGCCCATAGCCCTGAATTTTCCAATGTCAAAGCATCAGTGGCAGGGTGATGATGGCAAGAAAGGAGCTGTCTTGACCTCTACAGCCGTATGGTGCAAGCCCTGTGTCACACAACGTGCACTGGGAATTGGACCTCTTGGGTCATCATGTTGTTTAGCCCAGCTCAAAAGAACGAACCAGCACGTTTCTTTCTGTTGGTGCGGCAGAGCAAATGAGTCACCCGCTGTGGCTTTTCGGTTAATTGCAGATTGCACTACAAGTAGTTGCCATAATTCCCTACAAATTGCTTGCGTGAAAATAGGATGACGCCTCTGGAGTGGAGCCAGCTGTTTATTGAAGGCGCCTCCTAGCCAGTATTTATGCAGCTAGCAGCAGTCTATTCACAGCTACACAACACTATCACACAGACCTGATCAAGGCAAGACTTGATTTATGTCGGTTTCCTGTATGGTAATTTTTTAAAAAATAAAGCCGTGGGAAATTATGTTATACAGGAGAGGGGAATGCTGTCTTTACTTGGCTATTGATATTACACTGAAGCTTTGGGTTTGGAAATAACATAAAATTTACCTGTTGTAACTTTTCTCTCCTTCATATGGCAATAAGTGATCTTAAACAATGGCAAGTTTACCATGGATTGGGTGGAAATCCTACCTCCATAGAAAAATCATAGTGGTCTACGTAGAATGGGGGCGGAAACACTCTGGAATTCCTTGCTCAAATACTTAGCGAGATATTTATCACCTGTTTTATAAAAACAATTTAAATTATGAGTTGCGTGACAGGGCTAGAAACCAAGATACATCATAGGAATTGATCAGTAGGTTCAGGACGGGCAACAGGAAGTAATACTTTGTGCAGTGCATAATTAGCTTACAGAACTCACTACCACAAGATGTAGTGATGGTCACTAATCTAATGGCTTAAGAGGATTGGACAAATTCATGAATAGCTCCAATGGCAGCTCTTAGTAGATTGGTCTAAATATGAGCTATTACTGCCCATTGCTCTGGGGACTGGAATGTCCTGGCCACTGTCACCAGCCAGGAGATGAAAGGCTAGTAGAAGGTTGCACACCCAGCCTCCCAAGAAAAATATAATGCCAAGGGGAAAGACTAGACTAGCCACATCCATCTTCCAAAGAAGGAGCAACTACAAGGGTTTTTTCGCTGCTGGAAAAAACACTGCTCTGATTGCCTGCTGCCCTGCAAAAGGGAAGCTCACTCCAGCCCCATCCATCAGCAGAGGACTAAGGACTGGCCATGTCTGTGTGTATGAAACACATGTTACATATATGTGTGTGTGTATAGCCTATAGATGACTGTAATGATAGCTAAATAAAACTCACATATTCAGAGGCAGTTCTAACAAAATGAAATAGTCATCACCTTAGTGAGCTGCTTGTGAGCACCCAGAAGCATCTTGTCTTGATGCCACTGGAAACCGTATCCTGGACTACATGGACTCTTTGCTGGATCGATCAAGGCAATATTTACATTCTTGTATCTCACTTGAGGGAATGGTATTAAAGGCAAAACTGAAGTACTTTGGCCACATAATGAGAAGACAGGATACCCTGGAGAAGAGGCTGATGCTAGGGAAAGTGGAAGGCAAAAGGTAGAGGGGCCGACCAAGGGCAAGATGGATGGATGACATTCTGGAGGTGACAGACTTGACCTTGGGGGAGCTGGGGGTGGCAACAGCCGACAGAAAGCTCTGGCGTGGGCTGGTCCAGGAAGTCACGAAGAGTCGGAAACGACAACGAATAAAATCTCAAAACAGCAAGTGCTTGGACAGCAAACATCCAGAAGAAATCCATAGTATTTTAACTTCCCAAA
The DNA here is from genome assembly GCF_023053635.1 of Elgaria multicarinata webbii. Classification (NCBI taxonomy): domain Eukaryota; kingdom Metazoa; phylum Chordata; class Lepidosauria; order Squamata; family Anguidae; genus Elgaria; species Elgaria multicarinata. Next base: position 27,212,604 of record NC_086183.1, read on the forward strand.
GGCCGCTACTAATCACCGTCCAGAAAAACAAACAGCCAAAAGGTTGTAGGATAGCTTAACTACAGACCCCCTCGATTCAGATGTGAGCAGTGGAGGATAGTGGTGTCTCCCTAGCACCCCCCACCCCAAGTAACACTAGTCAGTCTGTCTCTCATTTTGCTCAAACACTAATGCAGTAGCCATGACACAAAACCAAACATTGTTCTCTTCGTTGGGAAATACCAACCTTTTATTGTTGCCTTATGAAAGACAGGGACCTTCATTTCACGTAATACTCATGATCCCATTTTCAGAGATTTCGTACACAAACAAGGAAGTACTACCAAAGCCTAAAAGGCGGTGCGTGCATTCCCTTCCACACCAATGCTTTCTGTCAAGGTGCGAGTCATCTACACCTGGGATCCTGTCCAGGTAACCCTTCAATTGCAGCTGTAGTACATTTCCTTGCTTCCGAGCCACAAAACGTGCTCGCTGAGAAAATTATTTCCTCCAGCCAAAACACCTGCTGTGGTTGAGTGTGCTGTATGGAATGTGGATACTGGCTGGTGCCTGTACTAACCAGTAAGGAGCATCAACTCTTCTAATTTTAGGACTGTGTGCATACTTGCAGTGTTCTGTTTCACATTTTGTATCATGAACTACTTCAGATGTCAAGATTTCTGCTGTACTCCAACACAAGACAGCTTATGTAGCCCTTCAGCAACAAATAATAACAGTTATAAGCTGCAAATGGGAGTACAGCTTTCCTTTCTGCATGCCTGCCTACACACATGGCGCAGTTCTCTTTAATAGGTAGAGCACCTTAACTGAAGCGGCTCTATTTGCATTAGTAGAATGGGGTGGGGGGAGAGAAAGTGCACAGTCTTTTACATCTGGAAAGGATCTTCCATCTTCTCTTTGAAATAAGAAAGGGACCAGGAAGCAATCAAGAAGACATGATCTGGTAAGGTGCATGAGAGTGTGTGTGTTGTGGGAAGTCATAGTTCTGTATAAGCATATCAAGGGTGGGCAACTTTTGGCCCTGCCGATGTTGTGCCAAAAACAACAGGAGAGCATCCAACACGGGTCAGAAAAAGGGAGAAATGGGTTCTCCGGATGCAAAATGTATATTTTCACAAAGCCTGACACATTTCAGTCGGTACTTTATTCAAAAGCCTTCCTCGGGGGTCTTTTTTCCTAACAACCCCCTGAGGAAAAAAGTACAGAATAAAGGAACAAAGTACAGACCGAAACGCGTCAGGCTTTGTGAAAATAAACATTTTGCATCCTGAGAACCTGTTTATCCCCTTTTTCTGACCTCCAGATGTTGTGGCCTGCAACTCCCATCAGCATAGCCAGCGGTGAGAGATCATGAGAGTTCTTGGCCAATACATCTGGAGGGCCACAAGCTGTCCAGCCGTGCTTTATACACCGAAGATCTCCAGTTCAATCCACAGCATCACCGATTAAAAAGGATCTCAGCTCTTACAAACAGGTGCTCTCCCCTTTTTTCCTCGGGCTACCTGTGAAGCCAGAGAACTGCTGCCGGCTGCAGAAGACAGCACTGGGCCAAAGAGACCCCTGGACTGGCTCAGTATAAGGCAGATCCATTTGTTATTCTTGGGTTTGGATGTGAAAAACTCAGCTTTAAATTTCTATTTAGCAATGCAGCTCACTGGACAGCAGGGGGCGGTCAGATTCAGTAATGGTCAGGCGGCAAATGAACCTACATTCAAGAAAAAGATTTCGCCACTGCCATTTTTTTTTAACATACTGATTTCTGGTTAATTTCATAGAATCATAGAATAGTAGAGTTGGAAGGGGCCTATAAGGCCATTAAGTCCAACCCCTGCTCAATGCAGGAATCCACCTTAAAGCAACCCTGACAGATAGTTGTCCAGCTGCCACTTGAATTTGAAAACCTTCAGGGTCACAGAGGGAGAAGAACCTCCAGTTTGGGGCCTAAACCCAGACAGGTATGGCTTCTTTCCCTAGCCCCACCTTTGTTTTATGTCTCTCCCCCACCCCCCATTTTAAAAGGTTGAAATGCCTCTCCTAAGATTTAGTCACTGTCAGTAAGAACTTTTAAGCTAAATGATGCTAAAAGGCTCTGCCCTAGATGTAAGAGAAATTAAGGGTAAGTTACCTGGGGAAATTAAGATGCAGGAATAAGAGCCCTAACCTTAGGCTGAGCTGAGTTAGAATCTACATTTCCCCCACAGACGAGGAAAAACTGACACCAGATTATAAATGGTAGTGTCTAGATAGCCCCCAGGAGATGCTTCTTCCTGTGTCAGCATAACTGTGGAAAAGGATTTACATTGGAAGGCTACAGGCATATCAGCTACACTTTAACTGAATACAGGATTCAGTATCAGGGATATTCACAGTTGAAGGGCTTGATTCATAATAGTCCCTGCATATAGCCTGCATATAGTCCCATGTTGCTGTTCTTTTTTAAAAAAAAAAACCCTATAAATTAGAACTCTGCAGCAATATCCTAAATCTTAAGAGACCCATGATTCTGCTGCTAGAATATTGTATTCAAGGTATGCAAGTGGGCAGCCCTTTCGTTCACAAAATCCATTACATTTTAGTTAGTTGTGGGGAGGGGCAAAGGACTCAGCAAAGCATTCAGCACCTGGCCACTGTTTCACCACTCTCTAGCTCCGGTGGCAACACTAAGCAGTACACTGCCCACATCATGATTTCAAGTTTCTCCGGACAACGGCAAAGCTAAAGTGTTCTTTTTAAAAACGAAAGCTGAGAATTTCTTGAATTGAATTGCATTTCCCCTATAAAATTCTGGGGGGATGTGTGTAAGAGGGCAGCGGCAAAAAGCATAACCTCATCAGAGCTAAGCATCCAATAACGGGGAGAGGCAGAAACACTAAAAATAAGCTGATGGGGCTTCCCTGGTCAGAAACAAATCTGACAGGGAACTCAATGGAACTCAGCATCTCCAAAAAAGGGGGAGTTACCCTCACATTATGGAGGCAGACACCCCTAAACTAGCCATTCTTCCAGAATGGAGCAAAGCGCTTCCTGGAACCAGAGGCCTTTCCGCTCCATTTCCCAGCCGAAAAGGGCCTTCAACCACATTCCTTGCCTCGTTCTGGCTTTGCATCTCATGTAGTAATAATGCTCCTCATCTTCCTGCCTCCACCTGTACCCAGGGAGCTCAGGCACGTCGCTACAGCTCTTCCTAGAGCTCTCCACGGGCATGGCGGATATAGTGTTCATGCAGCCCCGCCTCCTGGTTAAAGCTCTCACCACACTCCATACAGGAATAAGGGCGGGAGGGCAGCAACTCCTGGGTCTGCTGATGGAAAGCCTGGTGCCGACGCAGGTTTGAAAGTTGTCGGAAGCTCTTGCTGCAATCTGGGCACTGGTGAGGCAAGCTGTGCCCAGCAGCATGGCCCAGGCGGTGATGCTGGTAGTTGGTTAACTGGCTAAAACGGCAGCCACAGTCAGGGCAGTCAAAGGTAGGGTGCAAGCAGTCAGAGGGTGGAGCCGACGCATGACCCCGCTGATGGCAGATGAGCGCACGAGAACTCTCAAAGGCCTTGTTGCAAATAAAGCAGACAAAAAGGGCATCACGGAGGTTGGCTTGAACAAAGTCCTCCGGGTGCTCCCGTTTCATGTGTCGCGCCTTAAATTTCTCATCCGGGAAGGTAATCAGGCAGTGAAAACACTGATTGGCACCCAAGCTGTCTGGACGAAGGAAAAGATTGCGAGAATCAAACAGGGCTTGACAGAATCAACAATTTGTTTATTAGGAATATTTTGATACTTCCCTATATCTACAGATGCCAGGGCAGTATACAAAAATATAATTTTTAAAAATGTTATAAAAGCAATAAAACAAACATTAAACAAGCAACGCTATAGTACATCCCTGTAGAGAAGAAGATGAACACCCTGAAAATGTTCACCTTCCTACTTCAGCCTCACAATCTTCAGACAACACAAGGATTGCTGCTTTAAGTCGGTGTTCTACACCAGGGATGGTAGATTATTATCTACTGCTAAATGTGTGGGCAATTTGCAATAAACTGGCAAGGGTTTCTGACTGCCAATTGTTTAATAGCAACAAAAATAAAATGACTTTTCCCACGTAAATTAGGTTGCTGAAATAAATAACACTTGAGGTAACCAGGAGTGAAAGGACCGTGCAGTCAGTTCTGATACTAAAAACAAAATCCTGGGCTCTGAATGTGCTCAGAGGCACCCTGTTCTTCAATTCTATGTCTTTTGTACCTGGTTCTACGTGGTGGGCCTTGAGGTTCTATAGAATGCAAAGTAGACTTTACACATCTGTGGTTTGCCCACCTTTGTTGGACACTAATATTAAGCAAGCATACCTGCACCCTCCCCCATCTGCTACTGCTGCTCTCTGCCCCAGCTTCTATTAGGAGACAGTGGCCCTGTTCAGAAGACACCTTAAACCATGGCTTTAACCATGGTGGTTAGGCCAGAAAGCCAGGCCGTGTTCAGAAGACATTTTAAACCATGGCTTTAACCATAGTGAATAAGGCTTTTTGCTTTAAAGTCATGGTTTAAGGTGTCTCCTGAACACGGCCCAGCTTTCTGGCCTAACCAGCATTGGTTAAAGCCATGGTGGTTAAGGTGTCTTCTGAACAGGGCCACTGTAAAGAGGAAGAAGTCCAAGCAGGATGCACACTTCCTCTCCAACAGGAAGGGTGAGGGGAGACAGAGGAATAATTAGAAGAAAGTCACCACAAGCAGATTATCCGGATAACAGTGGCATACGCAGGAGTAAACAGGATGAACAGACAAGTATTGCTCACGAAGAGGCAACTGTTACTCACCTTAAAGTGAGCATCAAATCGTGTAGCTGGCTTAAGATTTTCCTCTAAAGACATGGGAGCTACAGCTTCCCCTCATTTAAAAATGAAATGCTATGACATCCAGGGAATTGGGCAATACACTGGGTTGCATGTATGGAGCAAGAACTAGCTGTCTGCATTGCAAATGCGGCCATGCAGAAAGTCATGCAGTCCCAGAGATATAGGGCAGGATACAAATGTTTAAATAAATAAATGAGTCATCTTTGTTTACATTTCAGAATGCTGGCAGAGAAACATATAAAAGAAAGAATGTTATAACCTCTAATGCTACTTTTTAAACAGTTATTAATAACTAACAGGGCACTAGAAACTGCAGGACATCTTTTAAATCAAGAACCAAATCGTAGCACTCACAGATTGCATTGTTGCTAGGGGATTCTTTGCCTTTGCCATGTGGGCTTGGGCAGACCGGTGACAGCGCTGTAGGACTCTCTTCTTCTACATTGTTAGGTTCCAATTTACAGGTTGGTAGATGCTCCCGAGGTGGCGAAGCATCTAGCCCATTGCAGTCCGGCACTTTCTTAAGAAGCTGTTCAGCTAATGGTGACTTGCTAACTGAAGAAGCCTCAGCCATTGCTTCCTGCAAGCATAAAGCCAACTAGTGAACAAAACTTCTAATCCCACCAACCCCACAAGTGAAATGTACCTCTTTTAATAAATCTCTCTCGCCATGGCTTCCAATTCCAGCAAACACCATACCAATTAGAGTTTAGAAGTTTTTGAAATATCTATTTGCCTGTCTCAGATCAACCAAGAAAGTTTTCATAAGCTAGTGTTGTTGGGCTTTGTTTTGAAAATCAGCCTGGTGTCTTCCATGTGTTTTAGAATTAAATTCCCAACAGTCCCCAGCCAGCATGGTCAAGGCTGTTTAAGACCGTCAATGCACCACAAATGACTAACAGCTGGCAGGCAAGGTACTAATTGTTTGGGAGAATAATTGACAGGGCTTTTGTATGTAGGATAATAATCAGGAGCGCTTTCTACCCTCTGACCCTTCCTTGAGGAGAGGCACAAAAGACATTTCCTCCCTGACTCTGCCCTTCTTGCAGGGGAGAAATGTCTCCAAGCCCTACAGTGGGTGCTCCCACTCCCATCTCGAGATTCATAGACTGACAGCATTCCCCATGCAGGCCCCCCCCCCGTCTCCCAGTTCAGCTCCTCACCCGCCCCTGCCTCAACAAATCCCTCACATTCGCCTCTCCTTGACACCCCCACCAGCTCGCTTTCTCCTACGAAGAGCCCTGCTGGATCAGACCAAGGGTCCATCTAGTCCAGCACTCTGTTCACACAATGGACGATCAGCCAGGGACCAACAAGCAGGACACAGGTGCACCAGCACCCTCCCACCCATGTTCCCCAGCAACTGATGCACACAGGCTTACGGCCTGTGATACTGGAGGTAACACATAGCCATCAGGACTAGCAGCCATTGATAGCCTTTTCCTCTGGGAATTTATCCAACCCCCACTTTTAAAGCCCCCCAAACTGGTGGCCCTTGTCCTCAGACCTCTTCTTCGCTGTCAGCTACGTTTCTTGAACCAAATAGATCCTCCCAAACACCAGCCGGCCTCCCTTACCAGCCCTTGGAGGCCAGCGGGCTCCTCCCCGCCCACCACTGGCACTACTAGTCCTCACCCCTCTCAACGTTTCTCTGGTCTACTGTGTGTGTGTGTTTTTCCCCGTTTCCGGGGGCCTTCCTCCTCCACCAAGGTCCCTTGCCTCAGTTTCCTGTAAGAGGCGTCCCTTCATCCGCCTGAATAAAATCCATACGTCTGCTGCCGTCTCGTTGCCACGGCCGCCACCCTCTACCTGTGGCAGAGAGACAGAAAACGACCGGAGGGCCACGGAGGCTTTCCGTTTTCTCTGTCTAGCTCCCGCCCCGCAAAAGTCTGTAATTCCTTTCAGGCACTATTAAAGGCCGCCCTCGGGCAGAGAATCGGCGCATGCGTCCTAGCGAGACGTTGGCGCGAGGGGGGGGTCTCCTCTACCATAGAGTTCTCTACAACGCACGTATAGACTCTCATCTCTAAGGACGTGCTTAGAGTCTATGGGTTCAATCTATGGGTTCAACCATAGACTTCCGAAGGCGTTACGCGCATGCTCCTTACACGGCAACCCTGGCGAGGGCTAGATGGCGGGCGCATGCGCTGTCTCGCGCAGCAGGAGCTCTTGACTCAATTCAGTTTGTTTTTCTGCCAAGGCTCCTGCACCTTTTGACGGGAAGCTGTGGGAAAATCCTCACCCGTTGAAATTCTGCCTGTCATTCCAGCTGTTAAAAAGGCGCAGGAGCCCTGCTATTGGGGGCAAGTAGAATAATGGTGTGCTAATCAATAGACAGAGCACCTCTGGCATATAGCTTCCGCTGGGTAGTATCCCATTTTAGTCCTACTTAGAGTAGACCTATTGAAATGAATGGTACTTCAGTTAGTCTAAGTCCCATTCATTTCAATGGGCCTACTCTTAAGTAGGACTAACATGGGATACTGCCCTCTGTCAGAACCAGGCCTCCAAAGGCTTGGTTCAAAGTGGGAGAGGAAGAGACTGGGGAAAGGTCAGTAAAAAAAAATCAGAACTAGTGCTCATAAACTATATAGCATATAAATATTTCAGGCAGTCGCTCTCTAAACTGGCAACTTATGGATGGAGCTTGACCATATTTTTGGTGATCGCAACACTGTGTGATAAATGGTCACCGGTTTAGATTAAGTATTATTAAAGTATTCTTCTAAAAGACGAGGCTGCAAAGAGCAAGAAGCAAGTGTGAAAGTAATGATGTAGGAGTATAAATTGGCAAAGTTATGCCCACTTTAAATAATGAAATTGCTGTGTAGGTAGGACATGAGGGGGTAATAGCAGGGGCTTGTTGAAATTAGAGCATGTTTCAAAAAGGTTTGGAGTAACAAAACCACACTAAACTCTTAAAACAGCCTCGCTAACTAGAAAGTATAGTTCTAGCACAAATAGATTTAAGCAGCAAACCTACACACATAGCTATCTGGAAAAAAACTCTTGTGTAGATGCACATAGGATTGTGCTGAGAAGAATGCAGGCTGCAATTCTATGCAAACTTATTTGTAGGATCCATTGAGCACAGTGGGGCTTTTACTCACCATGGAAATATACAGAGGACCTGGTGTTAAGATCCATTATTTACAATGCTTTTGAGCACTTAAAAAAATTAAGTCCACACTAAATTAAGAGCCACCTGCAAACTGTACCAAAGAGGCAGAGCTAATTTGCAAATAGACAATGCTACTTAATTAGCTACGTGCAGGTTAGGACAAATGGCTGCTTTGATATAAACGTATTGGTTTTTCCATCAAAGCTAAATCATAAGGAGCATGGTGGCACAGCAGTGTCTTAAGTTATACTAGAGATCTTTGCATAAGCTGCAAAACAGTGGAACAAATTAGGTATCCTACTCTAAATATAGAGTATTTAGAGCTTCTGATTGGCACTTCTGGTTTCCTACACCATTGCAGTGACAAATCATGCTAGACAAATCAGATGTATAGGAGGGCGATAACAACGGAAGCAGCTCCCCTAGCTAAGGCATAGGCAATTTATGGCCCTCCAGATATTGTGGGCTGCAGTTCCCAAGTTACTCACTCCGGTCCTAGCTCATGTTTTTGCTACTCAAACAGCAGCCTTCAGATATGAAGTAAAGGCTCCACATCACTCTGTCTCTTAGTTCTATAGCAGCCTTCCTCAACCTGGGGCGCTCCAGATGTGTTGGACTGCATCTCCCAGAATGCCCCAGCCAGCAGAGCTGGCTGGGGCATTCTGGGAGTTGTAGTCCAACACATCTGGAGCGCCCCAGGTTGAGGAAGGCTGTTCTATAGGAAGTGACTATGACATCACTTGAGAGAATTGTATGAGAGCAGCACACTTGGTGACAATGCCGTGAACACTATATGATATTAAGACCCACAAGGACACCCCCAACAGGTCCTGTGCCATTACGAGAATGTGCCATGCTCTGAGAAAATAAAGCTGCTCTGTTTATACATGGAAAACATTTTCTTCCAAATCAGGCCACAAGGCTTTTCAAAACAGATCCCTACAGCTCTTTAGAACTAATCCGACACCGTCTAACTCCCCCCATTTGTGAATACAGAGATGGACACAATAAGAAGTCACACATACAGAATCACTTTTATTAAACCAGATCTCCCAGCTAATGTGAAGAGAGATTGTTAATATTCATGATTTGTGCTGATTGAAGGCCATCTCTAGAAGCCGCTCTCTTAAAAGCCAAACACACACACACGCACGCGCACACACACACACAGAGACAAACAGAATACAGCTTCGGTTCAGCATGGACAGCCCCAGGTGCCAAACAGGATGACAACAACAACGGGCATCCCATTAGGGAGAGAAATGTCTAATGGGAAGAGGATGGGCACTGGGATGCAGGACCCTGCACACAGGACAAGTGGTTTCAATCCATCCCTACCTCCTCCCCCAACCTCAGGACAGGCCTGGAATAAGTCTCCCCTGGTTCAATCAGTGAAAACAAGCTACAAACCCAATACTGCTAGTGCTTCCATTGCAAAAGCCTCTTTACATGGGCTCCCTTTGGGATATGACTGCTAAGGACCTGCAGGTGCTAGATCCAGAGCTTCTTCCTCTTAAGTGCAGGGGGAAGGCAGCACCTCTCCCCACACTCTGCATGCGGGCAGGGGGGCTTCCACAGATACTGCACCCACTCTGGGGAGACAGGGCATGCCAAAGGGATGGGTCTGAGCAGTTGTGCCTCCCCACCTCCACGCTAAATTCATTTTAGAAATATAGAAAGGAACTAAAACAAGGAACTAAAAAAAAGAAAGAAAGGAGGTTTCACTTCTCAGAGTCCTGGCCAGACAGATCCCTTGGCAGGTGCCACTTATTACATTGGGGAGGAGAAAGGGCAGGAAAGGGGCAGAGAATGATCTACAGCTCTCCGCGAGCATGGAGCATGTAGTGCTCGTGAAGTTCCGACACCAAGCCAAACTCCCCAGGGCACTCGGTGCAATGGTACGGTCCATCGGCCCCATCTGCGTCCTGCTCCCCATTGGCCTCCCTGGGGGCAGGGGAGGGCGAAGGCTTGTTTCGGGGAGGGGCCGGGGGGCTCCGGCGCCAGCCATGTTCACAGCGATGACCCTCCAGCGTGGCAGGAGAGGCAAAGCCCAGGCCGCACTCGGCGCATATGTAGTGGAAAGCTCTGCCCCGGCCAGAGGTTGGGGCTATCCGCCCTTCCTGGCTCTCGGAGTTACCGGGCAAGATCAGAGGCGGTGGCGGCTTGGAGGAAGAGGAACCGCTGTGTGGCCGCTTGCGCCCCACGTGGTAGCTGCGATGCACCTTCAGAGCCCGTGAAGTGCCAAAGCCACGTCCGCATTCGGGGCATTCGTGCCACTCAGGGCTGGGGGCCTGCGAAGAGCTCAAGCGATCCTGCCCAGCCTCTCCAACGTCCTCTAACAGCTCCCGGGCAGTTGTCTGTGGCTCTTTGCTTCGAGGGCCCACTGAAACAACCAGAAGGGAAACACAGTGAGACAAACACAGCCCAGCTTGGCTCGCCCGCCGCTGCGGATCACCACTCCGGCAATGGTGTGGGAAAAGCTGCCCTTATTTGCCAGCCCCTTAGAAGCCTGCAATTTCGGAACACCAACATTTACAAACCCTGCAAGCGGAATGCAAAGGGAAGAACTAATTGCAGGGCTGGGGGTGTTCTGAAGCTCAAGAGCCAGCCTTCTAATCAAGACGCTCAGACAACTAATCTCAATTGTGTGAAGACAGCAGAGACTAGTTATTAAGAGCATAACCTATGTCCTACACTCCCAGCATTCCCCAGCCACCCAGGCTTTTTTTCTGTCTAAACATGCATAGGATTGTGCCCTTAGTGGTGTTGGAAATGCATTCTTAATATGTTCAGAGGTATTCTCTTCGTTACTGCTACGTTATAGGTTAGAAAATCCCTGGCACTACAAACTAGTGGTGGAACCCACACTCACATTAAGGCCCAGCTTAATTCCCCTTTATCAAAGAGTCCTAGGTCCCATACTCTTTTACTACATAGCATTCGGCAGCACTGCCTGCAACTTGACCCTTTCGAGTCTCCATACCTGGATAGCCATTGGCAGCTGGGGTTAGGGGGCTGCTGTCTCCAGAAGATACCGAGGTTGCTTCAGATTCATCCTCCTCTTCTTGCATGGTGGAGAGACCTAACCCATGACAAGCAGAACTTAGGTTGTAAGGAGAGTTGCAAACAATGGGAGAAGTGGAGGAGAGAGTTTAGTCTACCCTAAATTCCATGGTGGAAAGTGATCTGGATAAATAATGAACTAAAAGGGGGGGGAGCCTTGTGTTAGACCAAGAAGATCATATATCAACTGGGTTCCCTATGTTGCAGGCTGATCACAAATTGAACGCTGCCATGTATGAGCAGTACCAATAACAGCCATTCTGAGCAGAGCACTACAGAGATAGGGAGGCTGATTGGCACTTTTCACCTGGGAACTGGAATTCCAAGGAAGAGTGGTGTGTCACTCTAATTCATTACTTAGATCTACAGATGGGCTGTGTGGGAGGATCTATTCAGAAGCCTCACAGGAGAGCGACACAGTGTTCAGGAGCCAATCCAAGACCAACCCTAAAAAGGGAGGAGTCAAATGTACTATCAAAACAAACCGGTTTAGTACTTAGCAATATAATAAAGAGAGATAACGGTTTTCTTAATACTCTGGAGCAGACTTTTCCAACCTGGGGCTCTCCAATGGCCATATTAGCTGGGAATAATGGGAATTGCAGCCCAACATATCTGGACAAAACCCAGATAGGGAAAGCTGCTATGGAGCTATGTGCAAAGCCATCAGTACCCTTTCTTGTAGAATGCGAAACCCAGGGGAACTGTTGCAATGGACACTGTTATCCAGCTCTGAGCTTGTTAGTCTCACCACAACAACCCTGTTTGGCAGACCAACTGTTATTCCTGTTTTGCAGGCCAACAGACCAGCGATTTGTTAAACCAAGGATGGTACCTGCAAGTATTGCAATACCACCCGGCTCCTCCAGCATCCACGCGTGCTTGCTTACCTTGTAAGTCTCCCATCTAAGCACAGGCCAGGTCAGATCGGGGCCGCTCTTTCTGATGACTCCTTTCTGACCGCGCAGAGCTGCTGGTGGGAGGAAGGGGGGACCTCAAGCATCCCCCACCCCACACTCAAGGCGCCAGTCCTCCCTCACTGCTAGCTACACTTTGCTCACCGGTCGGAGTCCCATCCTCCTCCTCAAAGCCAATGTCCTCAGCGCTCCCAGCTTCCACATGCTTGGGTACTTCAGACATCGCACCCCTTAAGGCCAGCAGCCCAACCTGCAAGAGGAGCAGAACCAGCTGAAAGGTTTTGCCCCAATGCACTGCTGGTTCCCCCAAGCCACAAAAGCCACGGATGACCAGGAGGGAGGGAGGGAGGGAAAGAACCGGGGAAACTGAAGAGGGGGGTGAAGGGGAGACTCAATCCCATAGTGTAATAGGGCTGCCACGACATGACCCAATCCCACAATGCTCAGGGGGAAATGATGGATGCGGGCCAACCCCCCACAATGCACTGTGCCAGCATGGGCCAGAGGGAGTTCGACCCCATAATGCTCTGCAACTCTATGGGCCACAGGGGACCCCCATAATGCACTGCGCTTGGAAGGGGTATACGGACCAAAGGGAGGGCAAGCTAGAGAAATCTGCCCCTTTCCCATCATGCATTGCATGCCCTAACACTCACCGGTTCCTCCGGATTTGGGGAGGGGCAGCCCGGTCCCCTCTGGCCACAGGACCCCTAGCTGCGCAAGCGCAGAGAGGGAAAGTGGGCCGGGCCCTCCCACCAGCGCTCATTCCCTGCGCGTGCGCCTCAAAGTAGCGAGAACGAACTTGTTGTCCGCTCTGCGCATGGGCGAGCCACGAACGGCTCCGAACGGGGAGGTGTGCGCATGCCCTCCGGCGGACTGGTCCGCACGACGCTTCGAATCGGTCTGCGCATGCTCAAAAAGGGTAGCGGCGATGCCCGGAGAAGGTTCTGCGCGTGCGCGTAGGGATGAACCATTTGATGATGGAAGGGGGGAGGGGAGCTGAAGCAAGCGCGAACCCAGTAATGCTACAGCACAGTCCTAAACGGGTTTACTCGGAAGTAAGTCCCATTAAGTTCAGTGGGCAAATAGGTATAGAATTGGAACCTTAGCTTTCTTCCTCCGCCATCAGGAATGATAACATCCTCCAGGGTCAGCAATGGTTGGAGAAAGGCAAACAAGTTCCATGTATTTAAATAGGTCTACTCTAAGTAAGTTAGTAATGGCTAACTTTAGTTGAGGAAAGCAGGGGTAGAGGGCTGGTCCCTATGGCCCTGCCCAGAGCATGGGAGTTGCCAGCTCTGCCCGTTGAGGTGGTGCATCAAAGAGGATTGGGCCCATTGGGCACGATCCCTACTGCTGAGTGACCAGATGAAAGTGCAGACTGGGCTGGGGCCTCAGCAGCTGCCCTAAGATGCCATCCCAGACCAGCTTTGGTGGAAGTCATAAGAACTTAAGAAGAGCTCCGCTGGATCACACCAAGGGCCCCATCTAGTCCCAAGTTGATACAGTGACCAACTAGCTGTCGACCAGAACCCAGAAGCAGGACTCGGGTGCAACAGTCCCCTCCTGGCCATGAGTCTGAGAATAGCAACGGGCAGCTCCCAGTACTGTGCTATTTCCAGTATTCGAGGCAGTAAGCCTGTGTGCACCAGTTGCTGGGGAACATGGGTGGGAGGGTGCTGTGGCACCATGTCCTGCTTTGTTGTTCCCTGGCCAATGGCTGGGTGGCCACTGTGTGAACAGAGTGCTGGACTGGGTGGACCCTCAATCTGATCCAGCAGGGCTCTTCTGATGCTCTTATTATCAGGAGAACAAAAGATGCGCAGTCTGTGGTCAGCACACAAGCAGAGACTTTGGCAGGACTGTGATGGGGCTAGTAGTGAACAGGATGCTTCCAGGGGGCTTAGCAACCCTTATCCCCAAAGGTCCACTGGAGTTGTCTCTGTGCCTTTAATAGCAGCAGGGGTGGCAGGACAAATGGGCTTGCATCCTACCCACCTCAGTGGTCCAGGGACTGCAGGAGCCTCAGGCCTACTGTCTCCCAGCCACAGAGCTATTAAAAGCTCAGGAGCCCTCTGGAAACAGACCTGGCACTCTGGTAGTTTTTCTAGAGCAGCTTTCCCCAACGTAGTTCCCTCCAAATGTTTTGAACTTCAACTTCCATCATCCACCATGGGCAATGGGCAAGAATGCTGGGATTTGTCATCCAAAACATCTGAAGGGCACCAGGTTGGAGGAGGCTGTTCTAGCGGGTTGCAAAGGGTTGCTTCATGCATGAGGCACTCTCCTATGCAGGCTGGGCTTCGCAGAGGATCGACTGAGCCAGTAGTAGGCGCAGGTGAACGCAGTGCGATAAGAGAGAAAGTGGCCAGGTTAGTAGCCATTAGAGGGAGCTCCAGCATTAATCTGACTGCATGGGAAGTTTCTAGCCTTGGCAAAAAAAAAAAGCCACATTTGTATGGCGTAGGTGACGATTTTGCTGCGAGGCATGACACTGGTGAGAGCTCTTAGGATTGCAATAGGTAGATAGGTGCATCATGGCCTGGTGGGATTGCAGCTGCAGCTTTCATCTGAGATAGAATCTGTCAGCTGTTTCTGTCATCGCCCCACAAGAATCCCCTGCAACCAACCTGGAATATGGCTGTGATGGTCTTAGCCTAGATGGATGCCGATCCCAAGGAAGGGAAAGCAGCAGAAAAGACTTCTCTTTCCTGCATTAACAAATCTATTTTATTGAAGGAACCCAGACATCTGTATTCAAGTCCCAGAGGGTGAGATGTGGTGCAAAACAAGTCCTAGAAGAAGGACATCTCTTCACTGTTATCTTACCCCCATTCCCTCTATCTGTGGCAGTCTTCCCCAACTGGGTCCTGGCTGGGGTACTATGGGAGTTGTAGTCCAATGTGTATGGAGGGTACCTGGTTGGGGAAGGTTGGTCTATAGCCTATAAGGCCAGCCTGTGGCACAGACAAGCAGGAGATTGTGGCACACCTTAGGAGCTGGCAGGTGAGTCTGCACATGAAATGGATCTTGAGGCCCTGGCCCTGGTCTTTTGAGCTAGAAAGCTTCATCCCACGTACCTGTTATCCCCGTAGCGCTAAGCTTTCACGGTTGTTGTTGTTTTTGCTACCGGGTAACAGCGATCCTTTGCATACCAGTGAGTTTAAGGGGGGGAATGTAAAGAATCATTTAAAAAGTCAACGTATGACCCAATTCAATTCAAATTTGGTATGCTTAAAGCTCTCCCTAATATCTATCACTGTGCTAATTTTGATGTCTTTATCTTTAAAGCTTACGCAGATGTAAGCATTTCTTTAAAATCCTGTTCCTACGCCCCAGCGGCGGCTCGGAAGATATGCTCAAAATGTAGGAGCTAAATACAGCGAATCTTTTTGCTTTATTGTAGAATTAAGGCAGGATGCATGGGAGTGCTTCACAATCAAAGCAGATTATATGGTGGGAAACTTCTGAGTCCTTTGCATGCAATTTGCAGTGATTGCACAGTATAATGCTGATGTGATAAAGCTCAGAGAGGAGAGAACAGTGCTACGCTGGATAGATGGGTCCAGGACCAATGGAATGGATTATGCTACTTGGTTGCACGGTGATGTGAAAAGTTGTAGGATAATTGTAAGGCAGGGGGTGGGGAAGGTGTGGCTCTCCAGACGTTGTACTGCAACTTCTATCAGCCCTAGCCAGCATAGCCAATGGTGAGGGATGATGAGAGTTGCAGTCCAACAACATCTGGAGGGCTACATGTTACCCACCCACCCCTGTTGTAAGGTGGTGGTGGTGGCTGTCATGCAAAAAGTGCATTTCCAGATCAGATTCCAACAAATCCATTTTCCAACAGCTGCAAGCCAAATTCCCCTGGAACGTCCCACTTCATGTCCATGTTCCCGTTTCAAGTGTAGACCAGGCCCTGACCTTCTGAGACAGGGAGCAGGCAAGAGCACAGCACCCATCATCCCCATCCAGCATGACAGCCATACAGGCTGGCGGTGGAGATGATTGTAGCCTAGATACAACTCCCTTTTGGAGGGCACCAGGTTGGGGAAGGCTGAACCAAAATGGTGCCCCTAATTCGAGTTGCATATTTTAAAGTATTTTAAATACATCCTTATAAAAGCTACAGATGGAAAGAGGCCTCTTAGAAGAGCTTCCCCCTCGTTTGTTTTGAGGTGAGAGCTGCAAAGAAGCAAAGATAATATGCTTTCTTTTTCCCCTATTGCTTTATATTATTATTATTATTATTATTATTATTATTATTATTATTATTATTATTATTATTATTATTATTATTTATATAGCACCATCAGTGTACATTATATATACATTTGTGCAGATTTATTCAGTTGATCAATAAGCAAACTAGAACTCGTAATATTGCCTGAATAGGCTGCAGTCCTGTACCCACTTACCTGGGAGTAAGCCCCTCTGAACTCAGTGCATTTTACAGCTGAGTAGATATGTATAACAGAATTACACTGAAAGGTTTCATTAATCGAGTCACAGTCTCAGTACCGACATCATGAACACACCATTTCCCACTGTCCCTTTAAAAGAACCCAAAGGGAGGGGGGTGAGAATGAGGATGATGTCATCTTTCTGGGGGGTCACATGAGGCTCCTGATTGCTACTGAATGAAGTCAGATTTATTTTTATTTTATTTTTTCTGCATAAGCAAGCGGAGGCATGGAATTTAATCCACCTAAGAGAGCTTTCCGCTTGGGCTGCAGCATCTCAGACACTTAAGCAGTCAGGGTTCATACAGCATTTCACATTAAAACTAACGGAAAAATCAGCTGCTGTGGGGAAAGAAAGAAGGTTTTGTAGGATCACACACGGTTACTGGAAGCCGGCACAGATGATGGCCAAGGGCCCTGTTCCCCATCCTAGGAGGGCAGTAACCACTTGCTTAACATACTCCAAACAATGTCTTCTCTTTAATATGTTCCCAGCACTTTTTAATTTGCCCTGAAATGAACAGTATTTGAAATGGAAAGAAACGTAATAGAGTTTTGAACGTAGGAAGAGCCCTGCTGGATCAGACCAAGGGTCCATCCGGTCCAGCACTCTGTTCCCACAGTGGCCAACCAGCTGTCAAGCAGGACACGGCTGCAACAGCACCCTCCCACCCATGTTCCCCAGCAACTGGTGTACATAGGTATACTGCCTCTGTTACTGGAGGTAGGGTATAACCATCAGGACTAGTAGCCATTGATAAGATCAAGTTATGCAATAATACCATTCAGTCCCAGAAATAACTTCAACCTTAGCTCTTCTTCAGTGGTGTAGTATATAAAAGGCATATGAATATCTCTATAGACATATACACACAGGCATATTTCAATCCAGACTTCTCACACCTTTTGACAGTATGGAACACTGCAGTGTCTCCAACAATTCAGGCACAAATTCATGGCCCTTGCAAAAAAGCGAAAATAGTATGTACACCCGCCAGAGCTTATGCATATCTGAATACTGAAAAACTGAAAGGGCCCTTAGGCTCTACTGTGAATGAATAATTCTGAAAAAGGAAAGGATGTGGTCCTTGGTTTCGGAAAAGGCAAAGAGGTGTGTGTGTGTGGGGGGGGGTGTTTTTACAAGGAAATGAAAAAGGCAGTGCTGTCCACAAAACTGAGCCATCCTGACCCCTCCAAGACACTGTCTCAAATGCCAGGAGCATCAAAGCACACCCTCAGACCCTAATTCACTTTCAGCTATTCTAGGGCATCATGTGATCTAGAGCTCTTGGATTTATTCATCTAAGGGTGCAATCCTCTGCATCTTTAGGCGGGGGGAAGTCCTACAACTCCCAGCATTCCGCAGTCAGCCATGCAAGATGGGAAATGCTGGGCGTTGTAGGACTTTTTTTCTGTCTAAATATGCAGAGGATTATGCCCTAAATAAGTTAAGAGCCAGGACAGGTAACTCTTAATCCATACAATCAAGGAGATTGCTCAGTAGGAGGGCATATGCTTTGCATGCAATGGGTCCAAAGGTCATATGTATTCCAGCTTGTGAAATAGGGGTGGAAACGGCCGACAGAAAGCTCTGGCGTGGGCTGGTCCATGAAGTCACGAAGAGTGGGAAGCGACTGAACGAATAAACAACAACACATTGCCATTTCACTGCCGGCAAGAGACCAATCAGTGAATGAGCTTTAAGTTTTAACCCAGAGTTTGCCAAGACTCCAGCCAGTTCTCACGCGTTCATGCCCTTCTTAGCAGTCGTGAGGTCTAGAAACTTGTTTTTGTTTATTTATTTATTTATTTATTTATTACATTTTTATACCGGCCAATAGCCGAAGCTCTCTGGGCGGTTTGTTGATTTAAAAGCTAAGATTTTGAAGATGCTGAATTCTGTGTCCAGTACTTGAAGCCACCCCTTTTCTATGCTTGTGTAGAATTTCTATCACTGCTGTATTGTGATGTGAAAAGTTGCAGGATAGTGGTGGGGGGGGGAGGAGGAGGAGAAGATCAGAAGTGCCATGCTGGATCAGACTGAGGGTCCATCTAGTCCAGCACTCTGTTCCTACAGTGGCCAACCAGCTGTCAACCAGGGACCGACAAAGCAGGACATGGTGCAACAGCACCCTCCCACCCATGATCCCCAGCAACTGGTGCACACAGGTTTACTGCCTCTGATACTGGAGGTAGGGTATAACCATCAGGGCTGGTAACCATTGATAGCCGTCTCCTCCAGGAATTTATCCAACCCCCTTTTAAAGCCATCCAAATTGGTGGCCATCACTCCATCTCGTGGTAGTGAGTTCCATGACTTAACTCTATGCATTTTATAGATCTTAACCTGTTGGTTGTTTTATTGTGGTTTTAATTTTTGTGAACCGCCCAGAGAGCTTCGGCTATTGGGCGGTATAAAAATGTAATAAATAAATAAATAAATAAATAAATAAATAAATAAATAAATAAAATAAACTATGTGCTGTGTGAAGAAGTCCTTCCTTTTATTTGTACTGAATCTCCCACCAATCAGCTTCATGGGATGACCCCGGGTTCTAGTATTTTGAGAGAAGGAGAAAGATGTCTCCCTATCCACATTCTCCACCCCATGCATCATTTTGTACACCTCTAGCATATCTCCCCTTAGCCTTCTTTTTCCAAGCTAATGAGGTTCATGTTGCATTTCTGGATCTGATTAAGATCCATAGAATTAATTTGCCCTCAGCTGCAAGCCAGATTCCCCTGGAACGAAGGCGCCCCCCCCCCTTGTTATTTTACCCAGCATCTGGTTCTCAAAGGTATACTGCCTGTATACCTGCAGGTTCCATTTGGTGATCACAGCCAATAGCCTTTGATTGACCTGTCCTCCAGGAAGTCGGTTTTAATCCATTGTTGCTTTTCCAAAAGCCAAGATGAATGATATAAAGTCTGTGAAGCACTTTGAGCATTTGAAATGCAAGACATAAAAGTGACATGTTCTCAAGTAGTTAGTTTGTGCCAGGAACAAAACGATGAAAGCGGGACTTTAGTGGCTTCCCGAAGCTGTGACTTCCCCAAGTTGGAATTGGAACCCAGGTCAAAAGACAACTGCTGGCATATGCTAATGCTAAATGTTCCCACATGCCCAGCTGAGCGTTTGCTTCCTCTGACCCGCAGCCGCTGAGTTGCTGGAGTGGGCCTGTCCTTTGGAAAAGCAGCCTCTGCTCTGCTTTCATCTCCGCTTCCCGGGGCTCAGTCTTGTCTGTTCTTGCATCGTTTTCCCCTCCGGGGAAGCGCCTCTGCGCTGAGCTCCCGTTGCCTGCAAGTCAGACGAGGCTCTTGATCTCTCACAGGCTGGCTTAAGAGCTGACGGTGCTCACCCCGAGGGTGGGGAGTGTGCAGCTTCACAGACACTTTGGTTCCCACTGACCCAGATCAGCTCAGGGAGCTTCTCGGTGCTTTGTTTGACATGCCGTCGTCAGTGTCAGGTTAGATGCGATCAGCTCCTACTTGGGTTTTTTCTTTTTAACCTGTGCGCATTGGAGGCTGATGGCTCTGATGTCAGTGGGACGGTGAGTCCACTCCAGGTTTCATTCAGAACTCTAAAGGAGCTCCTCACCTTGGAGAACCCAGAGAACCCTACTGGCATTGGAGCCACCAGCCTCCACTGCTTGTGGAGATCTGAACCAGAACAGACTCCATGCCAACTTGGCACAAGGGTTGCCCAGGTGTATTTTTTCCTCCTCCTACCCCACTCCTGTGCCTTTTACATCAGCCCTACACTAATCAGTTAACCAGACTGCCGCTTTTCTGACATGGAAATGAAGCGATGGGAGATGTTCAACCTGTTAAAATTTGGCTCAGGAGCAATAAGACAGTAATTAATCACATGCCGGTTAATCACAGCTTGTCTTGCTCAGCGAAACCTGCATGGGCTTGTGAACTGAGGTTGATGGAAGTTGTAGTCCAATCTTGAATGCACCAGGTTGGGTAATGCTGGTCTAGCCTCTTGCCTGAGCGGTATGAGGCCAACCAAGACTTCACAGCACCCTCTGCTGTGTTTAACAAAGACTCCTGTGATGCCTTAAAGATTATTAAGCATAGATTTTGTTGGCTGCGGTCCATTTCGCCTCCCCACTGCAAAACGGACTTTCTTTCTTTTGTTTTTCCTCACTTCCAGTTTCTCCTAAAACGATGGGATGGCAGTTACATTGTAAGTGTACTGTAACTGGCTGTTTTTGTATGTGTGTTTTATCCTCACAGTATCATTATGAAGTGGGTTAGGCTGAGAGGGTGAGTGAGGATTTGAACCCAGGTTTCTCTGCAGCCCTCATCCAACACAGAACTATTTTTTGTCCTGTTTCAGAATCCCCCCAAAACTTTAAAACACCACCTAACCATCTCCTAGGGCAGTGGTTCCCAATTGGTGGTCCGCGGACCCCAGGGGGTCCGCGTAACCCACCCAGGGGGTCTGTGGCACCATTCACAATTATCTTTGCAAGGTCCGCATTTTAATAAAAGAAAATACGCCCAATGTTGATCCAGATTTGAGATTAAAAGTAGGAAGTATTGAATGGGATGTGGAAGGGATTGTTTGGGACAAAAAGAGGCATAATTTCTCCCATCACATTTAGGTTTAGTAGCTGCTAGACATGTCATAATTTGTTCAATTGTAAACTAGACATTAGTAAAATTAAATTCGTCTTTATATTCCTTACTAAATCATTGTCATTTTTGCATGGTAATATCACAAATATCACAATTTTTATGGTCTGTTTTTTAGTATACCTAAAATTCTTTGCTTATTAGGGGCTACCCCTTATTTTCTCCAAAAAATTGCTTTGCACAGGTACCTACCATAGAGATAACAATTTTTTTCAAAAATTGGGGGTCCTTGGCTTGGCATTTGAAAAACAAGGGGTTCGCAGTACTTAGCTAATTGGGAACCACTGTCCTAGAGGGTTTCTCTTTCACATAGGAACTTTTATTTCTTCTCCAGCTTATATGGTGCCCCTGCAGCCTGAGAGATTTTGTTCATCTTAAGGCACAATCCTAAGCATCTATAGACAGAAAAAAGTCCTACAGCTGCCAGCATTCTCAAAACTTCCACAGATGTTTCACCACAACAGGATCTTCCAGATTTGCTGTGAAGTGTGGTGGCAAACCTAATTATGTCCCAGGTTCCTGCTGAGTAACAGAGAGGTGTCACTTTGTGGTTTTGTTTGTTTTTTCCTTCCTCTGCTCCTGTGCCTTAAACTTGCAAGAAGTGATAGGAAAAACTTCAGCACCTCAGTTGATGCATGACAGGGCCAATGTTGAAGGCACAGAGCCAGTTAAAAACAGTTGGCAATCTGCCTCTTTTACTTGTTGCTAATTAACCCACATTAACAGCCAACACACCCAACTTTGTGCTTAGATAGGTCTTTTTAAACTTACACTAACTGCATAAGAGATGTCACAGAATCATAGAATTGTTGAGTTGGAAGGAACCACAAGGATCATCTAGTTTGCAAAATGCAGGAAAACCAATGAAACCATCCATGAGAGGGAGCTGTCCAGCCTCTTCTTAAAATCCTCCAGAGATGGAGAACCCACAACCTCCGTAGGTAGACTGTTGTACAGATCTTACCATCAAGAAGTATTTCCTTATATTTAATCGGAATCTAGGTAGCAGTAACTTCAACCTATTATTTCGGGTCCTAATTTCTGTGGCAATGGAAAATAGTTCTTGACCATCTTCCCTGGGGCACCCTTTTATGTACCTGAACACTGATAACATGTCTTCTTTTCTCCAGACTGAACATCCCAAGTTCCTTCAGCCTGTCCTCATAGGGAATGTCCTCAAGTCCCTGTATCATCTTTGTTGCCCTCCTCCGAACCTGTTCTAGCCTGTCAATGTCCTTCTGGAAATGTGGTGCCTAGAATTGTAGAATTATTCCCTGTGGGATTGCCTTCTCCCATACAATCCACCCCGCACACTCAGGTCCTCTGGAAAGTACTTACTTCAGTCAGCCAAAACTAGGCTGACAACTGTTACCCAGAGGACCTTTTCTTCTGCCGCCCCCAGACTGTGGAATGGCCTGCCGGAAGAGATTTGTCAGCTTAATAGCCTGGGCGATTTTAAGAAAGCCATAATGACTGATCTCTTCTGGCAGGCCTACCCAGATGTTTTTTAACATGTCCAATTGTTATTTTAATATTGTATCAGTTTTATATGTTTTTAATCAGTTTTATGCATTTTATGGTGATTTTGTATTTAATGTTGTTCCCTGCCTCAATTCAGAGGGAGAGGCGGGTAAGAAATAAATATTCTATTCTATCTCACATTGTTGACTCACATCCAGATGAGGGCTTTTAATGGTTTGAGGGTGAGGGTTTTAATGGAATTGTCTTAATGTGGGTTGAGGGTTTTAATGGAATTGTTTTATATGTTATTGTAAAGCACCTCAATGCCAGAAATGGTGAGGCGGCGCTATAATAATGCTTTAAATAAATAAATAAATAATGTCAGAGAAGAACTCCTTAGTGGCAACTACAGCCATTTAGGGTATCAAGAAATTTTACCTCTCTGTTGGGAGCGGAATACAACTCTCTCCGCTCGATTTGAGAGTGTTACATAAATTATGCTAATCCAAGTGCGTTCAGTTCCAATATTGAGACATTCGCGAAAGATCACAGGCAAGGCGTTGGGCACCAAAAGTTTATTCTGGAGGATAGGTGATGACCAAACGTTTATTCTGGAGAATAGGTGATGACCTGGCGCTCACGCAGCAAAGGCAGGGTCACACAGCGCTGAGGCAGGACAATAGCTTATATACTTCCATGCAGTGGTCAGAAGGGGAATTGCAGCTGAAATTGCCATGTGCTTTATCTGTAGCCCCTCCCCTACTGGTGATGTGGCTGGGGGACAGTCCTAAGGGTTTGACTGGTCAGTTTCATTTGAAACTGACCTATGGTGTTGTCCAAGCAGTTAATCAGTGGAGTAGATTCGGCAGGATTAACTCAATCAATATTGTCTGGCAAGAAAGGGGCTTGGAAGTCGCCTACGTGCCACTTGCACGGGAGTAAATGGAGTTTCTACTGAGGGCTTATGCGCCCATTCACCTTTTCCAGGTGTCCTCGGGTGGGCTCCTGGTGGGGTGTCCTAGAGGGGGTGCAGGGGGTGTGTGCTTGCATGTACACTTGTGCGGACGCATGTGTACACACGTGTCTGAATGCATGTCAAGATGTGTGTCTGCGTGTCAGGGAAAACGGACGTTCTAGTTTTTACATCAAGGGTAATTGAAATCACCCATTACTGCAGCACTTTCTCTTTCAAATGCCTCCCTGGTTTTATTTTCCATCTCAACATCACCTCGAACATTTCACTGCCCCTATAGAATTTGCATTCAGAGCTGACTGTATCCCACTAATTCTCCATCTCCACCCTTTTACAACTCTCCTCCACCCTTTTATTTATTTATTTATTTATTTATTTATTTATTTATTTATTACATTTATATACCGCCCCATAGCCGAAGCTCTCTGGGCGGTTTACCAAAGTTTAAAACAGTAAACATTAAAAAAAAAGTATACAAAATTTTAAAAAAACCATCAGAAACATAAAAACAACAGTATAAAAACAGCAACTCCCAGCCGAACCCACCTTCATTTTTGCATGTGATGACCACAAGATAATTCACAGAGCAACCAAAGAATTCCTAAGCAAATCATCGCCCCCTGCTTTAACTCCACCCGTTCTGTTCTGTTCGGAGATATCACCGTTTCTGAGAAGGGAAGGAGGAGCTGCCTTGCTTACTCTGGAGGAGGCAAACCACTCCCACAATGAGGCTGATGTGATAGCATTGAATCAATAGAACTTGCTTCGCCTGGTCCTCTCACCTAGTCAGTTCCGTCCTGCTATTTATTGACCAGCAAGAGGATGTCTTCAGTGGTTAAAGGGTTTTTACAACAGCAGCAACAGAAACCTATGGCTCAAGTCTACATTGAACTGGAAGTTGTGTCCTCACCCGTAATTCCTGATGTGTTAGCTCTGATCCCTCAGTAGTGAGAGGGGGCGAATCACTCTGCATGTGGCTGGGTGTGCTCTTCTCTGTCATTTACTGGATAATATTGCAAGCTGTTTTGAAAGATTGTTCCAAACGTAAGTGGCCGTAAGTGAAGAACAATGGCATAAAAGATGCCCCTTGAAGGACCAGGACATTTTGCTCCCTGAAGCAAAAGAAAAGATTGCCCCCATTCCAGGTATAGAAGCTGTTTGCCACAGTGTTTCTCTTGAGGAGAGCAGGGTAGGTTGGAAAGCACAGGGTAGGCCACACAGCAGTGTCTCACTTCTACTACCCACCCCCTAATATCTGCTGCCTGGTGTGGGCGCCTCACTTTGCCTAATGATAGGACCGGTCCTCCTTAAAAGGAAGACCTTTTCAGTGTTGGAATCCCCATTCATGGAATGCGTTCCTCCGGGAGACACACCCAATGGCCTCATTATTCAAGTTCGGATGCTAGGTTAAAACATTTCCATTTGCCCAGGCATTTTAGCAGAACATGGTTTTAACAGAACAGCACCCTGATGGGATAGTCACATTGAATGATTTTAATTGCTCTTTTATCTGATGTCTTGTTATTATACTGCTTCTATGCCTTTATGGTTGTTGTTTTTAGCTAACTCAGCTGCTGACATGATGATTGTCTTGTGTGTGTGTTATTATGTTATTTATTATGTTATCATCAATTGATTGTTCTGTGTTTTTAACTGTGCGCTGCTTTGGGAATGTTAGCTTAAATGGAAAAGTGGGCTGTCATTACTTCAAATAATAAATAAATAAAATCATGCCTCCACAAAACACTCTCTCACTACAGACCACATCCAGCTGTTTTCACTCTGGTTGACCCCTGCGAGCACTGGCGATTTTGTTTTAATAGCAAGTTATCATTGTCTGTTCTGGGTCAGCTGCTTCCCTTGCTTATCCACAAGACTTCAGGCAAATTTAGAGGTTACTGGTTCCCCGTTCAAGCTGTCTAATGGTGACAATGCACAGGGCCGGTACCTCCAATGTCAGTGGGGTGGTGAATCTGCCGCAGGTTTCAGTCAGAACACTAAAGGAGCTATCCAAGATCTTTCTCCACCTTGGAGAGCTCTTTTAGAGTCCTGACTGAAGCCCAGAGTAGATTCACAGCCCCACTGACATCAGAAGCACCAGCCTCCACTGAAAATGTTTGCTGTGCCTTACCGCTCACATCACTCATTGTACACAAAGTGTGGCTGTTCAGGAAGAGTGAAATAAACCAGGTTAAGAAGCAGCGCTCTGTACTCCTTTTTCTCCTGTTGTGCATCTGAGAGTGACCATGCATTTGTTTAAGAGTCTAAGAGTAGACTACCCAGAGTGTAGAGTATCATCCCACAGTGTAGGACACAGAATAATAATAATAATTATTATTACTATTATTTATATAGCACCATCAATGTACATGGTGCTGTACAGATTATACACAGTAAATAGCAAGACCCTGCCGCATAGGCTTACAATCTAATAATGGGATCAAGTTACAGGAAGCCAGATTCCAGCTGGACATCAGGAAAAACTTCCTGAGTGTTAGAGCAGTACGACAATGGATCCAATGACCTAGGGAGGTGGTGGGCTCTCCCACACTAGAGGCATTCAAGAGGCCATCTGTCAGGTATGTTTTAAGGTGGATTCCTGCATTGAGCAGGGGGTTGGACTTGATGGCCGTATAGGCCCCTTCCAACTCTTTGATTCTGTGATACCAGAGCAACACCTTAAAAGTCCACACCAGCAATTACTTGAGTTTAATCAATGTTGTTTTACTTTGCTGGCTAAATGATTAGAAAGGACAGCAGACTTTTCTTTAAAGAGGAATAGATATTCATAAATACAGTTGCCGTTGTTTTTCTAATCCTGCTCCTGCCTGGTCCCAAGGAACTGAGTGGGTACAGCTTTTATCTTCCCTTTATATTTCAACGTAAATATGATTTCCACACGTCCAGCCTTCAGGGTGCTTAAGGAAAGACTTCGCCTGCCAAATTTCACTGGCCCCGTTCAAAAGACACCTTAAGCCAGTGAATAAGGCTTTTTATTTTTATTTGATAGATGTGCTGCATGTTTACTGGGATCCTTACAATGGCTTACAATATTTTGAAAATGCAATGGATTCACCAAGAATCACGGGCTCAAAAACCCACTCCACTGGAGCTAGGGTTGCCATATTCTGAATCCACAAAACCGGGACAATTTCTTTGGGGGGGGGGGACTTTTATTTCTCCCCTCTCTCCTTTCCTCTCCTTCATCCCCTCACCTCCACAAAATTCTCTTTCTTCCCCCACAAATAACCCAGCAGCTCTGCCCGGCGCTTACCCTAAAGCTGTGACTGCAACCAGCCAAGCTCACCAAACTCCCTTTGCATTGCATGGGACTCAGGTGCGCCTTTCCTTGCTGTTGTTCCTCTTCTACGCAGCCACAGGTGCAGCAAGGTGAGTCGCGGTGAGTGACTGAGATGAGCCTGTGGAGGAGCACAGGCGCTCTGGAAAAGGCGCCAGATGGATGCATCTCTTTCTCTGCTGAGCCTCACTCCACCGGAGCAGGCTCAAGGCACAATTTTGGAGGTTGGGATTTCTCTCGCTGGCTGTACCAGGAATCCGGGATTCTTGACTGACCGGCCGGGACAGTTTGGACATGCTTGGAAACCATGACATTCCCAGTTTTCCGGGACATATGGCAACCCTAACAGGCATTCTTTCCCACAAACATCTGGCCATGCTGGTGAACAGGCAGGCTGATGTCTCCTTTTCCTGACTGATGGACTTGCCCCCTCCCTCTGCCCCCACTTTCTCTTTTATTGACCTCCTTGTTCCTGTGCCTAACATTTCACAGAAGCCTTGCACACACAAAATTAAGCAAGTGAAGCTTTCCCAGTTACTTTACACTTCACCAGCTTAATTTTTGCATCCGGCTGCTGTTAAAAAGTCAGAAGCGAAACAAACAAGCAATCCTGTCAGTACTGGAGTCTGAAAAGCCAGTCAAAGCCAGTCAACATCAGCTTGTTCCAGGATCCTTCCCCTCATTTGACACATTCTACTGTGGACTCATTGGCCTTAGTGCCATTCCGGGAGCCAATATTTTTGCAGTCGAATGATGGCAACCATGTCAGTATTACTAAGGACACAATCCCATTCATGTTTAGACAGAAGGAAAGTCCTACAATTCCCAGGATAGAACAGTAGAGTTGGAAGGAGCCTATAAGGTCATCAAGTCCAACCTCTGCTCAATGCAGGAATCCACCTTAAAGCATACAGTATCTGACAGATGGCTGTCCAGCTGCCTCTTGAAGGCCTCTAGTGTGGGAGAGCCCACGACCTCCCTAGGTCATGGGTTCCATTTTCATACTGCTCTAACAGTCAGAAAGTTTTTCCTGACGTCCAGCCGGAATCTGGCTTCCTGTAACTTGATCCCATTATTCTGTGTCCTGCACTCTGGGATGATACTCTACACTCTGGGTAGTCTACTCTTAGACTCTTGTCATACTGCTCTAACAGTCAGAAAGGTTTTCCTGACGTCCAGCCGGAATCTGGCTTCCTGACACTTGAGCTCATTATTCTGTGACCTGCACTCTGGGATGATCAAGAA
Organism: Elgaria multicarinata webbii; assembly: GCF_023053635.1. Classification (NCBI taxonomy): domain Eukaryota; kingdom Metazoa; phylum Chordata; class Lepidosauria; order Squamata; family Anguidae; genus Elgaria; species Elgaria multicarinata. The sequence continues at coordinate 27,240,642 of NC_086183.1, forward strand.
GTGATCCTAGCCCTCCTCTGTGTGACAACCTTTTAAGTATTTGAGGAGTGCTATCATGTCTCCCCTCAATCTTATCTTCTCCAGGCTAAACATGCCTGGAGAATCGCCATGTGTTTTGGACTTCCAACTCCCAGAATTCTTGACAATTGGCCATGCTGGCAGGGGCTTCTGGGAGAAGAAGTCCAACTCTTCTGGCGCTCTAACTTCTGCCCACCCTGGTGTAGAATGTGCATGACAAACTGTACCTGCTGGAATTCCCTCTTCTATATAATTATTATTAATGATACAGAAGCCCTGTCCTCTTCTGCATCTGGTCACCTTACTTCCCATAATGCCTCTGTCCACTGCAGAAAGTAAGGTTGTTTTCTCTCTGGAAAGAAGAATTCTGGGTTACCTAAGGGAGTATAATCCCAATACAATCTTTATAGCACTTACAATGTAACACTTGAACCACTCAGTGCAAAGTCCATCAGGCTTTTCACCATAGAGATGGTAGGGCCTAGATTAGTGATACCATTCTGCAGCCACAGAAAATAGAGAAACTGAAAGCACCACCCCTGCGTTTTTCCTGTCTCAATGACCTCATATTTCTTTACTGAACATCCTTATGTGCCAAAGGTGGGGCACATATTCCTATAAAATAAACATGTGAACATTTGCTCCTGAGTAAAACTCTTCAGCGTTTAGTGCAGCCTTCCCCAACCTGGTGTCCCCCAGATATGTTGGACTACAACTCCCAGCATCCCCTAAGCAACACACCTGGAGGGCATTGGGTTGGGGAAAGCTGGTCTAAGGTGATTGGCGAAACCTTTGTCTGGGTTATTACTGTTTTGGCTTGTATTGGCTAGTTTGGGCCTGAATTCAATATGAGGAAGAATAACTGAGGTGGCTTGCTGCTACCTCTATCTCCCCTTTTTCTTTTGCAGGAATTCTACAGGTGAAGCATTTCCCCACTACTGCACCCAAAAGGGACCAGGCGAATTTCTGCTTGCTGTGGAACTGGTTTTAAAAAAAGAAATAAAAGGATTCCTGCATGAAAAGGGAAAAAAGCCAACACTCACAGTTTTTATGTTTGTCTGTTGCAGTAGCAATGACAAAGAGTTAAAACAGCAAACCAAAATACTAAATAATACATTTGTTGGGGCTTTAAGGTGTCTCAGGATCAGGAATTTGTTTTACTTTCACTTTTGCACGGTTAGGGACTTTGTTCCCTGAATTGAAGGGCTTGTGACTGAGAGGAAAAAAACCTTTGTGCAAAGTGCGTGCCTTGTGGTCGGTTGTGCAACCCTCATCAGCCATAGTAAGCTGGAAATTCCCATACTAAGGGGAAATCTGACCCTTGTATTACCTCAGAATCTTGGCAAAATACCTTCCCTCTTTCTCAACCATAGCTTGAGAAACCAAACGAAGTTCCCCTCCACTGTCGCTTTGCTCTGTTTGACAGTTTCAGCACACAGTCGTCAAATTCCTTGCATTGGTAACATAATGGCCCTGTTCAGAAGACACCTTTAACCGTGATGGTTAAGCCAGAAAGCCAGGCCGTGTTCAGAAGACACCTTAAACCATGGCTTTAGCAAGGGTGAATAAGGCTTTTTGCTTTACTCACCATGGTTAAAGCTGTGGTTTAAGGTGTCTTCTGAACACAGCCGGGCTTTCTGGCATAACCACCGTGGTTAAAGCCATGGTTTAAGGTCTCTTGATTTTCACAAAGGATGCTTCTTAATAATTTATCCATTGCATTTCTTTTCTGCCTTTCCTCTACGGCGTGCAGGGCAGTTTATCCTCACAACAGCCCTGTGAAGTAGATTAGACTGAGACACACAGAGGGGGGGGGGAGATTGGCCCAAGGTCACTCAGTGAGCCTCATGACTGAGTAGGGACTTGAATCCAAGTCTCCCAGATACAACAGGAACCATTATGCACTGACACCATGCTACTATTTAGAAGCACCTGGTTTAGCCAGCAATGGCCTGAGGGGAACTCTTCTTGGGGGCTATTCCAGCCCACCCACACTTTATGGAATTACAGACTTGCCAAAGTCCAAGCCTTTCAGAAGCATTAAGGTCCAAAGACCAAGACCTTATTTTGTTCTTCACACCATTAAAAAATAAAAGTGTGTATTGTGGGTGGGTGAAGGTACCAATTTGAACCAGAGCAGCGTCTTGTGAGCTCAAAGCTATAAAACTGTGGGGTGAAAGGGCTGTCATCAAATTGCCCTGTGATGAAATTTCATTCTGTCCTGGTGTATTTACTTTTGTTCCAGTTTCCAGAGGGGAAGCTGTGTTAGGGCACAATCCTATGCGCGTTTAGACAGAAAAAAGCCCTACAATTCGCAAGATTCCCCAGGACATTCCCCCCCCCCCCGTCTCAACAAAACATCTTGTGGGACCTTAAAGGCTAACAAATTCACTCTGGCATACGCTTTCGAGGAAGCAGACCGAAAATCTTACGCCACAGTGAATTTATTCGTCTTTAAGGTGTCGCAAGACTCTTTGTTGTTTTTACTTTCGTTTATGTCGATCGAAATATATAACTGCGCGCGATCCTATGTCAGAAGTAAGCCTAATTATTGACGCACTCCCAGGTAAATGCGCATAGGATTGAAACAACCCAATACTAATAATCCTATACCTATTCTCCTGGGAGTGGGAGTGTGTGTGTCTGTGTGTGTATATATACCCCATTAAGTTCAATGGGAATGACTTCTAAGGACACGTGTCCTGAATTGCGCCGTCAGAAACCGATCGTCAACATCCACGCAAAGAAGACCCCGTCGGCGATGGCGTCATCGGAGGGGGCGGGACGGCTCCCCACGTTCCGAGGCCAGCTCTGGCTTCCCTGGGGCGGTTGGGAAAAGTTGCAATGGGCAACGGTGCGGGGAGGGAAAGAGAAGCCTGCTCCAGCTAGATCCGCGTTTCCGTGGCGTTTGAGCGTTTATGCTCGCCCTCCTCCACGCGAGCTTGAGGAACACGTCCAGAGCGCGCCTTCACACGTTTCCCATGCCCGTGTAGTCGGGACCGGGTTGGAAAGGTTAGCAAGCCAGCCGGAGCTCCAGGAATGCATTGGGGGGCGGAGGAGGAGGAGGAGGAATAACCCTCCCCGGGGATTCCTGGCCGGCTGCTTTGGCCCCTCCCTACATCTACTCCTCTTGGGTTTTGCGTTTGAACTGCACCTCAACCCCGCCCGCCCCGCCGCGAGTGTGTATGTGTGTGCGTGTTGTGTGTTTTCTCAGCGCAGCGTACTGAGTTCCTGAACTGCCCTCTCCGGTTTGGTTTGTTATTAACTTCCCCACCCCTGGCGACGGTGCAGAGGCTGCTGTCCCGGGAAGAAGCGGCTGCTCGCAGAGGGCGCAGGGCTACGGGCGCGCAGTGGGGCAGGCCGATCCAGAGCTCTTCAGCCGCCCCCTCGACGCTCCGCCTAGGGCAGCTTTGGCACGCTAGGCCGTTAACGCGACGCTCCTTTTGCGCGCTTCCTGCCCCTGCCCTTGAAGGACAAAACAAGCCGAGGGAGGAGGAAGGAAGCCTTATCGGTCGCTGAACACACTCGCAGGAGCGCGATGGCGCAGTTTCTAGCCAGACTTTGGCTCCTGGCCGTGGGCCTGGCTGTGACCCCCCGACTCACCCAGGCAGGTGAGTCAAAGACTAAGACGTTGTTGCGCCGTTTGTGGCTTCTGCGGCGCGGAGCGGGCCGCGGGGGCGCGACTCGCTGGCAATCTACTTTTCTGCTGGGGTTGCCACCTCTTAAAACTAGCCGTGCTCTTGTGCCTTTGCTTGGAAAGGGCCAGGGTACATGTTTTCACTGCAGAAGGGCCCAAAATCCCAGCCCTGGTGGTATCTCTGGTTGTCAAAGGACCGGGAAGCAAAGGATGGGAAACTCTCTGCCTAAAACCGTCGAGTTTTGAAAGGTCCCGAACCTGGTCCTTTCCAGATATTGTGGCCTTCATCTCCCATCAGGCCCAGCCAGATTGGGAGTTGTAGTTTAACACATCTGGAGGGCACCAGGTTGCGAAAGGATGGCTCCGAATATACAACATCGCTCGGCTAATAGACATAATCTGCCCTGATACAAAAGCACTTCCTGTGTTTCTTTATAGCTGCAGCTAGGCTCTTGGTGGACAAAACTTTTCGGGATATGGAAATAAATAGTGGGGGAAAGTTTTGCCGGCTGGTTTTCTGTGTTTCAGGTTTTTGTTAAGTCACAGCCTCACAGAGGCTTATTAGCCCTGCTTCTGTGCGGTGAGACCTGTAAAGCTGGGAGATCTTGTGGGATGGAGAAGAGCTGGTCCATCCCAGAATTAAGCCTTAAAGTGGAGTTTGTAATTACTGAAAGGAAAACAGTCTTGTTCGGCTGCTGCTGTGGCTTATATTAGGCAGGAGACTGAGCAATGGCTCAGGGAGGCTTCCACCTAGATCTAATTTCTGACATGAATTGACTAGGTGGCCTTAGGTGAGTCGCTCCCTCCAAGCCTCAGCCCAGTCTGCAAATTTACAGACACCAGTAGTCAACCACCTTACAGGCTTGTTTTAAAGATTACAGTGTCTGCAAATCCTGAAGTATTAATTGTTGTTATTAAAAGAGATTCTGGAGCACAGGTGTGTCTGGATGCTTTGCCTACTCACCCCCAACGCAGATATGTGAGGGATGGCTGTGGGTACTCAGATAATGGAAGACACTTCATGTTTCCTGGAGTCGAACCAGGGGTGTATGCAACAGGTTCTCTGAGGCTGAGCCCCTGTGATGGCTAAAATCAAGCCCCAGGGTATGTTTGCAACCAACCTTCCCCAACCTGGCACCCTCCACCAGACCACAACTTCCATCATCCCCAGCCAGCATGGGAGTTGTAGTCCAACACATCTGGAGGGCACCAGGTTGGGGAAGGTTAGGAGAACGGGTTGCACAAAGAAAAAGAAGTGTGCATTCCTATAGGTGTTTAGACAAGTCCTTCAGCAACCAGCACTCCCCGGGGAGTTGTGGGACGTTTTCTGTCTAAACGTGCGTAGGATTATGCCCAGAGTGGTTTAAAGTCTGCTAAGTGTTCAAGAAACACGCAAAACAGGAACAAGAAAAGGGAAATAATGATAAGCTCAAAGAAGAGAAGTTGCCAGGGCTGACCGAGTCTGGGGTTGTGGGATCAACTGTCTCAGGGTGTTGGAGAATGATAGGCTGTATTTCATTCCTGCCCCCGCTGTCTTTATAATTTCAGGGTCCCCCTTCATCCGTCTCATTGACCAGGAGGGCCCTATCCTTGAAGGCAGCAACGTGACGCTGGAGTGCCTGAGCGATGAAGACGGGGAGAATTTAACTGGATTCACCTTCCAGAAATACAGCAAGGTCAGGCAGTAAAAAGGATCCCTTCTAGCTCTTACCTCAACCTTCTCCAACTTGGTGTCCTCCAGAAGTTTTGAACTGTAATTCCCAGCATTCCTGACCATTAGGTTAGGGAGGGCTGCATTTACCTACAGGGCAGGGCTGCCTCTGCCTGCCTCATTGATGAGTGAGAAGGGTTCAATAGGGGGTGCTGTATTACTGTTCCTGAACATGTACTGAGCGACAACAATGTGCGGGGCAACACACATCATACTGAAATGTAGTTTATAGCCTAGAGCAGCATAGACCTTTAAGTCATTCTTTTTTCTCAGGGAATCCTGGGAATAGTAGTAGGAATTGATAACAGGTCATTTTCACCTTATCACTACTGCAAGTCCCAGGATTCTTTGGGCAAACCATGACAGCTAGTACTATTGAATTGAACTGACATATGCATGTGGTTTTAACCACCCTGCAACCTATGGCTTATAGTAGGGGTTACGAGTGGGTTCTTTCCTTCCCCTGATCATCCAAACCCAGTCAATAGCTTGGGTTTCTGATGGCTTCCTTTTGATTCCTGGCTTCTTGACTGAACTTGGGCTGCATTACAAAAGCCACGCTTCCAGGGACAAAGAGGTAGAGATTCCCAGAACAAAGAGTTAACCATAACAGATAACCTGCTGTTCTGTCAGGTGATGCCATATTTCTTGCCAAGGCTTTAGATTGGTCAGTTTAAGCTACCCCTCCTGACTCGCTTGACAAGGATGATGAGGGCAGAGAGGGGAAGTCAGGATGACCACTCATCTTGGGGGAGGGCAATTCCCAATAAGCCAGTGAGATCATGCAGACAGTGGCAGAGTTCGCAAGACACAAGGCTGGTTAATATGATATAGTGGCTTCAGTGGAGACCGGTAGCTCTGATGTCAGTGGGGTACCAAATCCAGTTCTGTTGCAGAACTACCTCAGGTAGCTCCTTTAGAGTTCTGGCTGGTTCTGACTGAAACCCAGAGCACATTTGCTGCCCCACTGATATCGGAGCCACCAGTCGCTACTGGGTGGCTTGTTAACAAACCGCTCAGAACCCATGGTCTATTGCAGGGTTGTTGGGTGATTTGTTAACCACCCCAGGCACCCATCCTTACCAAGTTTCAGACATCGCAACAACTCATGCCTGGTGAGGGTAATTAGGAAAATCAGCCTCCATGCAGCCAACATGTGTGGGGTGGGGTAATAAGCCACAGTGCCTTATTAACCACCCTTGTGTCATGCCAACGTGCCTAGTAAGTTGGGAGGGACCCCGTTCAGCTCTTCCAAGTGGTGCTATGCTGCAGGAGGTAGAACCATAGGGTAAGTGTAGAGCTGGTGATTTTTCAGTATTCAAATGCATATTGGAACAACTGATCCAATGAAAGGAACCTTATTTTGGCTCCCTTTGCTTCCTCCCTGAACCGCAGTGTCTATGCGGCAGCTTCTATTGAACCCTGATGAACTGCCATCTGCCCTTCTTCTGCAATCCTAACACATAACTTTGTAATTGCCATGGGTTCACTCAAAATGCGTTAATATAAATGAGCAGCACTGAAGTGCATTGAAGTGTTGATACTGTGACTTTATCAGGGTGAAGACTGTGCTTCTTTGCCAGTAGGAGACAGCAGGCACTGTCTTGCAAAGGTCAATGAAAAATGCGAGGTACTTTTTCTCACCTCTGCAGTGGCTCCACACCTGGATCTCTCTGGACAAAACTAGCGAACTGCGCTGCTGGTTTTATGATGTTAATATAAGACATGATGACGGGCGCCTCCTGTTGACCATCCCTGATGTGCAGTCCTGGCATTCTGGACCCTACCGCTGTGCCAGTTCCAATGCCACCGGCAATGCCTCTGTCTCCAATGAACTAAACCTGCAAATGGAATGTATGTGGAGTTTCTTCCTTTGGCCACTAGGTGGTGGTAGGGAAGCGGTACATGAGGACTAGGAACTTACAATATCACCATCTTTGAATCTAGACCTCAATGTAGGATAAATCTCTTCACAGTTGTGTAGGGGAGCATGTAGGTTAAAAAGATATAGAACAAAAGTATAGGGCAACAAAGGGCTAATATAAAGAGTATGTAGTCCTTCCTTAGGACTAGTAGTGTAACTTGAGTGAAATGTCAACTGCTGTGAGAAAGGGGATCGTTAGGAAAGGAACTGAAAATAAATCTGCCAATATCATAATGCCCATATACAAATTTGTGGTGCGATCACATTTGGAATACTGTGGAATTTCTGGTCCATTATACCTCAAAAGGGTTATTCTAGAATTAGTAAAGGTAGGAAATGATCAAGGGGCTTGAGCAAATCCCTTATGAGAAAAGGTTACAACGTTTGGGGCTCTTTAACTTAGAACAAAGGCAAGTAACTGGGACATGATAGAGGTGTATAAAGTAATGCGTGGTGTGCAGAAAGTGGATAGGGAGTAGTTTTTTCTCTTCACATCATATAAGAACCCAGGGTCATCCAATGAAACGGAGTGCTGGGAGATTCAGGATAGATAAAAGCAAGTATTTGTTCACACAGACCGTAGTTAAACTATGGAATTCACTATCACAAGCTTGGACAGCTTTAAAAGGAGGTTAGACAAATTCATGGCCGGGAGTGGCTTCTGGTGGTGATGGCTATACATTACCTCCAATATCAGAGGCAATATGCTATTGTGTTCGTTTGTGGGCTTCCCACAGGCATCTGGTTAGCCGTTGTGTGAACAAAATGCTGGACTAGATAGGACCTTGCTCTGATCCAGCATGGCTGCTCTTACGTTCTTATAGTAGCTCATTAGAAATATTCTGTATTTCCCTACACACATCAGCACTCTCCAAATGATTGAGGTCATATTGAAGATCAGCCTTTGGGGCATCTTCTGCATGGGTCATCACAGCTCTCTCAGGAACTGGGGAAGATCAGTTTTCCTCACAATTTAAATGTTTAAAGCATATCTTAGGAGTTTATCTCCACGATAGTCAGGGCGTTTCCAAATGGAGGGCTGCTAGCACTACCAGTTAAAACGCATTGTCCATCTATTCAATCCTTTCCTCTTTAATGTATTTTTTGCGTGGGGGGAAAAAGACAGAAGCAGCAGTGGGAGATCATTGGGAGGGACTGTGGCTGCAAATGGAAGATGACATCATCTGGAAACCCCTTGAAAAACTGTAAATGAGGCAGAGCGATTGCAGAATAAAAAGCTAGTCTGGAAGCATCCTTAAGCTGGTTTTGTTGTCATTTCCTCTTCCCAAGGAATTTTGTAGTTCTGGGAGGCTGTATTCTCAGAACCCTCACTAAGTTCCCAGGATACTTTGGGGGTGGAGGCAGGAGCCATTGCATTTAAACCCACATAAAGCCTGTATATGTTGTTGTTCTTTTGCTAGCCACCAATAGACATCTGTGACATTTCGAGTGGCAGAAATCCATTTTTCTCTGTCCTTCCCCAGATCTCCGCAGCATCCACTTCAGTCGTGCAAATACCTGGTGCGGGACAGTGGGGGGTTCCCTCACGGTGCTTGAAGGCGAGGATGTGAAACTTTACTGTGGAGCAGATGCCTCGCAGACCCCACGCTACCAATGGAGCCGAGAGGTGAGATCATTAGAGGGAAGGAGCTGCAGGGTCTCTCTGGCAGCAGGTGAACTGCGAGGCCCTCATCCGCAGCCCTTGAGTTCAGCGGAGGAACAGGCCACTGTGACAGCACAGAAATCAAAAGACATTACGCCTCCTGGGGAAGGAAGGAATCTTCCACATGTGCACTGATTAGGGTGATACCAAATGTTTGTCCTATTTCTTCAGGGCATTTTTTGTTCTGATGTACCGGGGATATTTCCTGAAATACGCTCACCGCCAGCCCTCACCGCAAATTCAGTGTTGGTGTTTCCTGATCGATGGCTGCTGAGGCAACATTTGTTGAAGAAACTGTGTTGCTTTCTTCCAAGTCTACCCTCCGTTTCCAAAGCCGTTTTTCACCTGAGCTCGGCTCACTTGTATATAAGCTCAGAGCCAGTGACAGAAAATTAGATTAAATTGATTTGGAGGGGGTGGAATTTCCAAGGTAAAATGGACTGTTGGGAAAGGGTTAAGTACCCTTTCCCATCGTTAATTCGCTCATGCAGGCATCTTGCCAACGTCCTCACATTAGCATTGTGAGGTAAACACATGGATGGGAAGGCTGTGTTTACCTCATAACATGTAGTTCCATCCCTCAGTTTTTCACCTCTGGTGCCAAAACATGTATGGTCAACACTTTTCTTCATGTGATGTCGAGCGTGAGAGTAAGGTTGTAACAGACATTGGGCCTGTTCAGACGACACGCTAAACCTTGGTTAGGCCGCTAACCCTTTTACAGCAAATGGTTAGTGAACGTATTTAAACCGTGGCTATGTAGCCACCATGGTTAGGAATGGTTCAAGTGACACACTTAAGTCACGGTTCACACGACACGCTAAGCCATAATGTTTCGCTCAGTGCTTAACCACCGTGGCTTAGCATGTCATCTGAACAGGGTCCTTTTGTCCTCAGCTTTTACTGTTGTTATTTAAATCAAGTTTCTAAACTTTTTATTAGAAGAAAGGGGAAATGAAGAAGAATGATTTGACTCCCTCAGGGTTCCCTCAGAAGTAAAATTACTCCTGGCGTTGGATAATGAGTACAAAGGCACTGGAATGATTGCCCCAAACATTAGTTTACATGTTAAAAAATGAAGTAACTTTAAACGTATTGCACCACAAGGATTTCAGCTCTTGCCGCTTTGCATGGACGGCTGCTGTCACAGCTGGTTTGGCCCCTCAGCCCTAATTTTAGACATAGGTTCAGGGCTTGTGGGCCTGGCTCAAGCTAAGGCTTGATTTTAATGCTTGGAATTTTAACAACTCTTCTCTCCCACAACAGGGGGATGACTGGATTGTGGCGTCCAGTTCGTTAAACCTTGTCAAGGTGAACCACGAGCAAGCAGGGACCTATATTTGCCAGGCTCAGCATCCCACTTTGCCCCAGCTGGCCCAGAGCAAGTCCATCCGTCTGTTTGTGGAGAAGACCCAGCGTGCATTTTCATTCGGTGAGAATCCTTCGCCGGCACCCACTGAGCCCTGCCTGAGGTTGCTTCCGGGCGAGTTTTCTATTGCGCAAACACCCTGCCTCAATCACGCAATTTTACTGGGGGGTCCAGAGGATGTCGTCTTCCATTTGTAACGCTCCCTTTCTTCCATTTTTTTTTCTTCCCACAAGAAAACCATTAAGGAGGAAAAACAAAACAAAATGGCAGCATAATGGCTATTGATTGGTGAAGCTAGGAGCTGTCTATAGAAGTGCGCTATATATCTGGAGGGTGAAGTCTAGGCGCTGGGATGCCTTGTGCAGGCCATTAATTGTACACCCCCTTTCTGAGTATGAGCAGTTGAGCCCCTTCCCACAACAATGGCCTCCTTAGGTCTTAATCCCCAGAACCTATTTCTTCCTTTACCACAGACACGCAAGGTACTATTCTGATGCCATGTTTCTCGCCTGCCCAAGGGTCTCTACTTCCCTTGCTCGGCTCCGTCCATTTTCTTCTGCTGCCCCTTACGCCTGGAACGCTCTTCCAGAACATTTGAGAACTACAAGTTCAATCGCAGCTTTTAAAGCTCAACTAAAAACTTTTCTTTTTCCTAAAGCTTTTAAAACTTGATGTTGTGCAGACTTTATACTGTTAGTTTTACCCTACCCAGTGCCTGTTTGCCTTCTCTTCCCCTCCTTATTGTTTTACTATGATTTTATTAGATTGTAAGCCTATGCGGCAGGGTCTTGCTATTTACTGTTTTACTCTGTACAGCACCATGTACATTGATGGTGCTATATAAATAAATAATAATAATAATAATAATAATAATAATAATAATAATAATAATAATATTACATTTATATACCGCCCCCTTCAGCTATGGGGTGGTATATAAATTAATAATAATAATAATAATAATGATGATGATGATGATGATGAAGCCCCATCCTGTGCATGTTTACATAGAAGTCCTGCTATGTTACTGACTCCCTCAATAAGTATGTAAAGGATTTCAACCTTGCACAAAAGTATGGATGATTATAGACCCATGATAAGTGATTATAGACCATGATAGGTCATGATAGGTGGAGCCTCCATGAACCCAGAAAGTATATCTCGGAACACCAGATGCCAGGGACAAACAACAGGAAAAGGCCATACTTTTCATGTCCTGCTTGTGAATGCCCTGAAGCATCTGCACAGCCGCTGTTAGAAAAGTGTGTTGGATGTAGTCTTAGTCATACTTCGGGTAGTCTGTAAATTAATCAGGACTACCTTAAGTCCCAATGATTTCAATGGGTCTGCTCTTAAGTATGATTAAATCTGGATCCAACCTTTTTAGTTTATTACATTTATTTCCTGCCTGTTTTCCTCTTGCAAGGACTTACATGTTCCTCCTCCTCTTCCCTTTATCATCACAACAACCCTGTGAAGAAGGTTGGGTGGGAAGCAGTGGCCTTCCAAATGATCGTGCATGGCAGGGGTTGGGGTGTTGGACTACAACTCCCATTATCCTTGGTCATTGCCCATGCTGGCTGGATCTGATGGGAGTTGGGAATCCAACACTTGGAGGACCATAGGTTCCACACCCTGCTGCAAGGCATTTCTTATGTTCTTTTTTTTTTTCTGGAAGAAAATTGTCTGCTTCGCCTGCGCACCAATTTTCTCCACTGCCCCCGTCTGCAATCCATCCCCAGAGACGTTCAGGGAAATCTTTGCCGCTCTCCAAGACTTTCCGTATCTTTTGGAGGGGGGGGGGTTGTTCTTTTTTAAAAACACTACATAAATTACTTGCAAATCTACAGTGAGACAAATCTTATCTCTATGCATTTAGACAAATCTTATCTCTGTGCATCAGCCAATGTAGGCATCACCTAGAATCAAAGCCAGCTTCAGAATTCAAGTTGTTCCGGATTTCAGCAAGCTAATCTGGCTTTCCTCAGGTTTCTTTCTTTTTTTAAAAAAAAAAACGTCTCTGCTGTTTCCCTCAGTAGCCACCCACAGCCTTGAATGTGTGCTTTCCAGGAAGTGTTGAGGCATGCCACCAAGCTGGGGAAAAAACGCTTTTAAGGTCTGCTTGCTGCAGCTAAAGGGACCTTTGAAGACCTGTAATAGAGGTATCCACTTTGTATAAATAGGGTACAAATGGAATGTCTCCCCTGTGAGTGGGCCAAGTGTGTGGATGGCTGTATCTTGCTGGAGGGAAAAATGGGCTTTAGCTGTGTTGAACCTTGCCACGACTTAGGTGCTGACACCTCGTCTGTGTCTTAACTTGCCTTCTCCAGAGTCTTTGATGTCGCTCAGCACCCCAATGCTGGCCCTGGCTGTGGCGCTACCTGCCCTCCTCCTGCTGCTGCTGATCATGGTTTTGGCCTTCGTAATCCCCCATCGGCGGGCGGCCGCTGCCAAAAAGAAAGCAGCCGAGTAAGTGCCTTGAGGAATTGTTATTGCTTTGTGGGGAGACGGGTGCCTTTGAAGCTGTGGGTATTCTGCTCCCGGGCAGCAGAATTGAGCTTGATGGCCTGCTGGGTCTCTTCTCAACCCTACAATTCAAATCTGTAGTCCACGGGGGTTATTTTACCTTTTTTAAAAAAAGGATAGTGAAGAGTCTCCACTCCGGCTTGCACAGATGTCAGTTCCAACCCAAGCGTTGTTTATTCACGGCCTTCCTTGGACGATTATGCTTAATTAGTTTAATGGAGCCCCGTTCACACATGTTCATCACAAGCAAGAAATACTAATTTACTTCCCTCCGCATTGTGTTGATCCGTGCAATACGCCCCCCATATCGCCCCTATGCCTGCTTAATCTCAGTATTTTTCAGTTCACACGTTTTATCAAGTGATGAAAAACCTAAAACTAGAATGTTGTTGTTTGTCTTTCTCTCTCTTCAGGCAAGATTCCGGCCAGCGCACCCCGATCTACAAGGGCAGCCTAGAGTCTGTGCCTTCTGTCGTAGGAGATACACACCCCCTGGTGATGTAATAAAGGGAGCACAGGTTGGTAGGACTGCCCAGGCTGGAATAACCCTTCTCTTTCCTGCCTGTTGTCTTCCTTCCCCTCGTTTCTGAAATCTCAGGGGAAGGTTTGTTCATTGTTGAGGGTTCCTCAATTCAGCATTCCAGAGGGGATCTAGAAATTGGCACAACGTCTGGGTTTCCTGAGCGTCTTCGCAGGAATCTTCTTGCATATCAAGAGCAATCTGTGATAATTTCCATATATAATGAGAGTGTATATGCTCCTCCCCCATATGGTTAAATAAGACTTAACACAGGCACAGATTTCAGGCAACATAAGGACCAGTTCCTCGACCACCCCTCAAAGCCATTGGCTCTGCAGGGAAAAAAGAACAGGTATTGGTTGTTCCCATCCCCCTGTCCCACCCCCACCCGGCAGTGGGTTTTGGTGGATTTTCACTGGAGTAAGGTTTAAAACCCCTCTTCAAAGGAGCCTCCTGGGACTGCTAAGCAGCAAAACAAAAATTGTAGGAGATTCCACATCATTTCTGGTCCCCACAGCAGATCTGTTTTACACACAGTGGGACATGGGGATGTGCATGGACTCATGTGTCCTCTTCCCATAAGATGCGGAGTATGAAGTAAGGCTAAAGTAAAGATGCTCTTGTGCAATTCCTGAGAGTTGCCCACTTGCCCAATCCCTCACTTTGAGGCCTCTCCGGAGAGGCTGCTCATCTGATTTCTTGTGTTGGGAGAGGGCTCAGAGCAAGAGATGGGGGAAGGAGTCCTGCTAGTTGCTTTTCTCTTCTGGCATTTGCCACAGCACGTGAGTGGGGTTGGTGTGGTGGCAGCAGCAGTGGCCAGGTGTGTACGTGTGTGATCTGCCACTTGAGCAAAGGATTCAGCCTGCCTCATGGGAGAGCCGGCCCTGCCCCTCGTTTTGCCAGCCAAAATCTGCCTTCTAAGGTGTTTGCCTTTCCTTATCTTATGCCAAAGCTGCTTCTCCCCTGCATGATAAACAGCATCTGCCCAAATTCCCTCTTCTGAAGAACCTTCTCTTTATCTGTATCTGGTTATGCAAAGATTGGTGCAGGAGCAGGCCGGGCGGTCCAAAGGATCACCACCGCCCATTATGGCTTAGTGCAGGGCAGTGGAGGCCAGCATCAGTTGGGCTGTGAATCTATTCTGGGTTTCAGTCAGTATGAGCCAGAACTCTAGCTGTCCAAGGTGCTGAACCTATAGGACAGCTCCTTTAGAGTTTAGAGCAGAGGCATCAACAACAAAAATAGTTGTAATGATAGCTAACTTCTGATGGGAGAAGGCACCTTAAGAAGAAGAAAAATGGGGAGGGGGAAACAACACAACAGCTGAGAAATCACGAAATGATTGGTGGTTGGCAGAAAGGGGCGTGGCTAGGTCCTCACGTGGCCCTCAGTCTAATTTCAAAAACTCTTTTGAAGCAAAATTTCAGAGACTTCTGGCAAGGTGGTTTCTCTCTTCCCTGGCAGCCCACTGGGTAGGAAAAAGGGAGAGAAAGTAGTGTCAGGGAGGGAGTGGGAGAGAGGGAGAGAGAGGGAGAGAGAGAGAGAGAGAGAGAATATTGTAGCCCCACCTACAGCCAGCCCAAATAAATGACCTCCAGGGGAATGTGGCCCTCAATAGAAAAAAGGTCCCCCACTCCTGTGCTACAGCATTAAAGCAGCTGCCTGGGTGCAGCCTAAGGAACAACTTCAGAAAAACAGAATGAGCGTCAGAAACTTTAAATCAAGAACCACTCAATAGATTACGGGTAGCACCATAAGAATGGCAGCCTGGGGAGGGTCTAAACATACAGCCCCATTTTCCTGTTTCCATTCAAGTGGATGTCAAGACCATGATTCAGATAAAGGGAGCTGTTCTACATTTTTATCTCTATGGGGAAATGCCCTATTTAATTTGTATTGTTTGCTGGCCAAAGGGCTGCATTCAACTCGAAACTGGAGGCACCACTTAAAGTGAACCAGGGCTAGGACCCCTTAGTTCAGTATTCCCCAACTTTGGGTCCCCAATCTACAAGGGCAGTACTACAACTACCATCATCCACACCCACCATGGCCAGGGATGTTGGAAGAGGTAGTTCAACAACATCTGGAGAACCAAGAATGGAGACATTGGCTTAGATGCCATTGCTGACGATGGCTAAAGAAGTTTGGGGGCACTTATGCAAACACTGCACAGCGCCCTCTGCTGGCTTGTTAACCTTTTTCTTTTTTTTCCTTTCCCCCAGGTTGAAATGGATTCTGGTTTTTCTTCTTCTATGGGATGGCGGGGATTTCATCAATGTACAGTGAATGTTTTTGTGTGTATATGTTTGAGGTATTCATTGTCTTATTTTTTTTTAGAAGCGGGCAAGTGGAACTATTGGGACTAAAAGTGCTGGGAAAAGCGGCGGTGTTGTGTATATAGGAAATCCCCTCTTCCCTTTTCTGGGTTGGTTGCTACTTGCCTGCAATTCTGTGCTTCCCTGTATGAGGGCGAGAGATTTATCTTCAGCTCATGGGCCGCTCTTTGACCTCCGCCTGTCCTGACAAGCGTTAGTCCTTTCCTATTCAGATTGATGCTGCCTTTTAAAGTATTTTTTTACTTATAATAAATTGATGAGAGTAAGTCAGGGAGCAATCACGCAAGGGTGTGCTTAGCAGGATTTAAAATGATGACTCTGGCCCCTTCACTGAATAACTTCTTCCCCATTTTCTCGGTTTCTTTTTCATAGCTGCCAATTTCCCTCTTTTTACATATCAAAGAGGATAATATTCTACAAAACTTTCCATCTGGGAAAGGCGTATGTCTTTTATTAAGGGGAGAGTTAACCCCCTTCTCCTAAAATCCTCAAGGAGCAAATGAGGGGCAAATAAAGGAGGTTTTAATGGACAGGTGGGGGGTGGGATTTTTCTCCAGTAACTCTGGACTAGCCCTGAATATTAGCTTTGTCTGCAGCAGTGCATGAATTTCTGATTAATCCACACAAGGGCTAAATAATTCTGTAGCCATTTCCTCCTGTGGATAGTGGGAAAAGGTCTGGGGACAGTTCTCCTGCTTTGGGGGCCTGGGCTCTGCTTGAATATATAACCCATTCTGGTTTTCTGGTGTCCTCTTTTCTGCCAGTCCTGCACCAAAACTCAGAGCCCCTTTTCACTGGAGCTGTTGTGCTCGCTCGAAGGCCAGGAAGCAGGAATATGTCTTAAACTTCAGTTTTGCTTTGCTGTTATTTGCATACCAGCATATGGGGGTGGGTGGGTAAGGAAGAGCAAGTATATATCATGCCTGTCTCTGCAGTGTGCAGTTTAAATGTCCCCCCATCCAGCACTTCCTTTCATCAAAATAAAAAATCACAAAATCTTGCAACGGTGGCTGTTTGGAGCATGCGGCATCAGGGTGTGTGCGTGTGTGTGTGTGTTTTCTTTTATCACCAGCGTTCTCCATGATACCCAAGGGGGATATAAACCAACCCAAGCCAACGACAGGCACCGAGCAGCACTCCCCACTTCTACAGAAACCAGAGCCATAAAAGGCCTCTGTTGGATATTAAGTCCTAATAAAAAAAACTATCATCCCTTCTGTCTATGTATATGTCAGAGGCAGTGCCTCTATATCATGCAAAACCAGAGGTCCTACATCATCCCAGAGAAGAGCAGAGAATGGACAGGATGGCACAGTGGCTTGAATGTTAGATGCTGACCTGCAGCCCTCTTCTGCTCCTGATACAAACTAGTTGGCTTGGGGTTTGGCCTCTGTCTTTCTTGTCAACGTAACTTTTATAGATGCAATGATGTCCCAGGTATCTGTGGCCAAAGGGACCCTTGCATAGAGCCACTGGGGATCAGGAGGTAGGGAGGAAAAGCTTAACCTTTTAACTGCCCCAAATGAACTAGGACAGTGCTCTCTCTTTCCTCCCTCCAATGTTGATTTGGAATGGAGGTGACTATCCTATGCACAGCTTACCCTTCCTAGTGCTCCTAACTGTAGGACTTAAAAGCAGGATTACCAACTTCAGAAAAAGAATGTTTTTAGTCATCTTCCTCTGCTAAAAGGATACTCAGTGCACTATTCATCAGTAACAGTAGCAGGACATTCACAAGATGGGAAGTGTGCTGGGAAGGAATTCAACAGGTGCAGCCTCCCCACCCCACCCACCCCAGCACTGAGGTGCATGTTGATTTTCATCTGGCTTTGCTTTGCAAGTCTTTACCATAAGGGAGAAAGGTTGTCAACTCTTCCAAAGTTTCCTAAATGATGCCTCACTTACCTCATGTCCTCTAAGTCACACACAGGCCTGGTTCAGACAACACGCTAAACCATGCTGCTTAACCTCAAAATGTTTAAGGGAATGCATTAAGGTTAATACATTCCCTTAACCATTTTAGTGTGTTGTTTGAACCAGGCCAATGAATCCTGAGGCATTAAATTGGGATGCTTCCCGCCAGACGTTTTGAGGAGAGAGGTTGATTCTCCAAAGTTCTCTAAAAATGATGAGCTCAGATGTTGCGGAGGGGGGGTATAATCATGACACCATGGGTGTCCTCCTTCCCCTGTGCGAAACTGTTTGTGAAAAGATCCGTAAAAGTTAACATGGGGTGTAACGCATGCAGTGCAGCCTTACGAGCTGCTGAAATTTGATGGCTGCCCATGAAATTCTGCAAAAGGAGAGAAGAGTTTCTGCTAAGCAGTAGACTTCGTGTTGAGACAGATCTCAATTTAAGGCAGTGTTGCAGAGGGGAAAAGAGAGTACTTGGGTTGTAGCAGCAAATGGATGAGAGTTGATCTCTGTAGCTAATGTCAGATATATATTTTTCCCTGTGCTTTTGACAGCTGCATGGAAAGCAGAAACTCAGCCGGCGAAGCTGTGTGTGTGTTGCATCTGCAAGCATCGCCCAGTTCCTTCCCCCACAAAAGGCACAATTTTCTGTGGGGAGGGGGCACACATTTCAGCAGGGAGGAAGAAAAGATTGACAGCAAGGCTCAATTTTCTCTTGGATGTATTCAAGATTAGATTGCAAAACTGCAATGCATTTTAAGAGGATGTGGTTACATCATCATAACCAGAGAGATGTATGCTTCTGAAGAATAATTACACGTGACTTGGAATTCAGGTGTGTGTATGGGGGGGGGGGTGCCCCATCCCAAATATTGAAACTAGAGTAGCTATAGTAGAAGCTGAAGATTATTAATCACACTCAGGCCAGATGATGAATTATATTTGCGATGCAGGGTGAGCCACGTCTGACCTCTGCCAGAATTCACTCCCTTCCCATAGATGAAGCCGCACCCAGGGCTCCTCCACCCACACACCACACCCTTGCATTGGGTTCAGGAACTGTGGTCTTCTTTTGGAAAGGTACAACATACCACCACCCGACCCTACCATGTGGCGCTCCCCTCAGAAGCTCTTTAAGTCTTCCTACCAGGGAACGAACAGCAGCGCCTTGATAAGTGGTGTAGTGGCTAAAGTGTTGGACTGGGAGTTGGGAGATCCAGGTTCTAGTCCCCGCTCGGCCATGAAAGCTCACTGGGTGACTTTGGGCCAGTCACAGACTCTCTGCCCAACCCACCTCACAGGGTTGTTGTGAGGATAAAATGGAGAGGATGAGGAAGATTATGTACGCCACCCTGGGTTCCTTGGAGGAAAAAAGGCAGGATATAAATGCAATAAAAAATAGGGGGCAACAGAGAGAGAAAGGAAGGATCTAGGTGAGGTTGAGGCCTAAGAGAGCTGGCAGTGGTCTGCTTTCCGCATCTCTCCTGCCCTGTCTTCGCGACATTCAACACTTTGCCTAATGAACTAAGAAGCAAACCTATCCCTTTTGTCTGGAGCAGCTTTCAACTCCTTTCCGTGGGCTCTCCCTCTATGGGAAACATCACCGTATTTCTTCGATTGTAAGACGCCATCGATTGTAAGACGCACACTAATTTCAGTACCACCAACAGAAAAAAAAACCCTAAGACACACCCACGATTCTAAGACGCACCCCATTTTTAGAGATGTTTATGTGGGGGGGGGAGGTGTGTCTTAGAATCGAAGAAATAGGGTAACTCTCCCAGGCACCTTTGCTTACAATGCAAACAGAGGGGCTCTGCTTGAATGGGGCTCCCATATCTTTAACAGTTGTATTGAAAAGGGAATTTCAGCAGGTGTTATTTGTATGCATGCAGCACCTGGTGCAATTCCCTCTTCATCACAACAGTTAAAGCTGCAGGAGCCCTGCTCTCTTTTGTATCTGGTCACTCTAGCATAGCTCCTGCAGCTTTAACTGTAACCCTACTCTTATCTTCGATTTAAGAAGGAGATAAGAGCAAGCTCACATGAAGTCATGGATGTTTTAATGTGTCAGAGGGGGCTCCCCCCACCGCACCCCAAAAATTGAGGGGAGAAAATGGATGGTGCCCTATCCTAACACATCTTCACCTGTGACCTTTGCTCCTCCCTCTCATACTACCACCTCTCCCCCCCCCCCCAAATGGCTCTGCCATTTCTTCCCTGCTATTCTCCCTTCAAAGACCAGCTTAAACCTCACCTTTTTCATGAGCCCTCATTCCTGGCTGATACAAATCCAGAAGCATGTCTCCCTGTTCATCCATATCTCCCTTGTGCTAATGTCTAAATTCGATTTGCTAATTCCTTGGGGCAGGGACCTGCCTTTTGCCTGTGTTTCTCTGCCAAGTGCCCCTGTACTCCAATAGCATTTAGGTCTTCTGACTATACTCTTATAGTCGGAAGACCTAAAGACGGTAGCGCACACGCTGGTAACTTCGAGGCTCGACTTCTGCAATGCGCTCTACATAGGGCTATCTGTGTGACTAGTCCGGAAACTTCAACTAGTTCAAAATATGGCAGCCAGGTTGGTCACCGGTACACCTAAGGGTGACCACATTACACCAGTTTTAAAATCTCTTCACTGGCTGCCAATTAGTTTCTGGGCGAAGTATAAAGTGTTGGTTATCACCTTTAAAGCTCTACATGGTTTGGGTCCAGGCTACCTGCGGGATCGCCTTCTCCCGTATAATCCGCCCCGCACACTCAGGTCCTCCGGGAAGAATTTACTCCAGCCAACGAAAACAAGGCTGACAACTATTACCCAGAGGACCTTTTCTTCTGCCGCTCCCAGTTTGTGGAATGGCTTGCCGGGAGAGATTCGTCAACTTAACAGTCTTCCGGAATTTAAGAAAGCCATCTCTTCGGGCAGACATACCCAGTTGAATTATAAGATGCCTTTTTAATAATGTGCTGCTTTTAATAATGTATTAGTTTTAAATGTTTTAAATAGTTATATGTATTTTATGGTGTCTGTATTTGTGTTGTACCCCGCCTCGATCCAGAGGGAGAGGCGGGTAACATATTGTTGTTGTTATTATTATTATTATTATTATTATTATTATTATTATTATTATTATTATCATCTCGATCAAAGATCGATGAAAGCGCAAAAGCTCGTTGCAGTTCTAATTCCAGGACACATTCTTGAAAGGGGAAGGAAGGATGGAAAGGGCTCACTCACTTGGCTGCTATTTAGTGATTTTCCAGGCATCTCCTTCCCTGCAGCTGTCTAGGTCCAAAGCGAAGGCCTTCCGGTGTCTCTACCGTGAGGGAAAGGGCGCATGCCGTTATATTCAGCCCCAGGCCATTCCACCCTAGCTGGGTACTTCCATTTGGAGCCTTCTTTCAACTCAGGCCTCAGGGCTGGTCCGTGATAACAAAGAGAAGTGCTGTGTTTCACCCTTGATCTGCCGTAGTATTCCTCACATACCTCAGGCAAGTTCATAAGGCAGCTTCCAAAGCAGGTGGAAATGGTTTTCTGACAGGCGTGAGCCTCAACACCTTTCTTCTGAGAGAACAAACCTTTTCTTCCTCCACTCGCCCACCCTTCAGGATCCATTTGATGTCTGTTCAGTGTTTAATTCGCTGTTTTGTTAATGCCCCGACAGTGGTTGCAGGCTGATTGGATTAGGCGCCCAAGAAAGCCCAGGACCGCAAGGCCGGGGAAGATACTCACCTTTTAATGAGCAAAATGAGACTCGTTAGGAACAATTTGATTCCTAGATGAGCTTGCTGCCCCAGTGAGCAGACACTATCCATCTTTGTTCTGGCAGCAGCCATAACATTCAGGATTCAGGGACAGATGGGCCCACTGACTTGATTCGGCAGGGGCAGGAGAGCAACACGGGACCATGGTCCTGGGAAATAATTATAGATAGACGTTTATTAAAGGGCTGTGGAATAGAGGGGCTTTTTTTAGATTGTTCTGGAATGTGATATGTGTAAAATAAGGAGTAAGTTTTGCCCAAACTGTGAGATAAGGATTACTGGAAAACATCACAACTGAAACAGTACCAAAACTGTGTGGGCTACCATCTATAATTGCAGTAAAGATTTGGAAGAAAGTGATCTGATGGGAAACCTTCAGCCCATGGGCCAAATTTGGCCCACCAGGTAGTCTCATCCAGCCTGCAAGGCCTCTAGGGAGCCCCCACCCCCTCAGAAGGGAGAGAAGTGGGGTGGCAAGTAAGCCAAGAAGGCCGTGGCTTCAGGAAGGGGAACATAGGAAGTTGCCTTATGCCGAGACAGACCCATGTACTCCAGTATTGTCAACACTGACTGGCAGCAGCTCCCCAAGGTTTCAGGCAGGGTTTTTTCCTGCTGTACCAGGAAATGCCAGGGAGTGAATTTGGGACGTCTGCATGTAAAGGAGGCGCTCTACCGACACAGAGCAAAGCCAGCTCAGGACTCAGCCACGGCATTGAGGCACACTTAGTAGGGGGAAGATAGCTTGAAGGGCCCATTGTTGTGTAGAATAATACACCTGGTCATGGGGTGATGGATAGATTAAATAGGGGGATATCAGCCAGGAGGAGTCAGAGGTCTTCAGGAAGGCAAGCAGAAGAACATTAAAACCCCAGACAAGGTTGGGAACTAGAATGAAGGGAAACTTTCTTTTCTTTTCTTTAGAAAGCAAGTCCTTCTCCTCTCTCTTGCTTCCCCTTTCAGGTTTCCTCATTTCATGTCTGCTCAGCATTTTAACTCCCTGTTCTGTTAACACTTTGACAGGGGTTGGGGTCAGGAGAAGGTTGCTGATCCTATTAGGCGCCCAATGAAGCCCAGGCTGGAAGACACTCACCTGTTAATGAGCACACAGGGACTCATTAGGGGCAATTTGATTGCTAGAGGACTTGGCCACTTTTTACTTAAGGGCTGATTGACAGGATGCAGAACGGAAAAGATAGGCTGAAGGGCGAAGGCACGAACAGAAGTTTGGGTGGAAGAGGTATGAACTCATGTTTGCTGCATTCCAAGGCTTGTTTTCAGGGCAGAGTAGCTGTGTTCAAACCATGGTGGCATTTAGAATCTGTGCCTGTCGTCACCTTTGGCCTATGTGTGATGGAAGTGGCTTCCTGGCACATTGAGATCCTGGAACAACCTCGAGCAGCTCCTGGTATCCCAGTGCCCCAGCAGGACTAGAGCTGCTGATGCCTGTTCTCCACCACACTTTAAAACAGACCCACCCCCTTGCCATTCCAATGAACACCAGGTGGCTGGGTGTTGCCATAGCATCGCTCCGATGCATTAAAATGGTGGCCTCCCACCACTGGGTGCTGCCATTTTAATTTCCCATAATGCCCCCGAGTGACATTCCATCAGGGGATTGTGGGAAAATATAACAGTGTCTCCATCAGAATGCTGTTGCCACCACATAAGCCCATAAGGAGATCCAGAAGTTGCCGGAGACGCATTAACAAGTATTTTGCCAACGGCTCTCTCCAACCTGGTGCCTTGGACACACATTTGCTCCCCAAAGTAATGCTTCGTAATGCAGCGAGCTTTTGCCACGCCAGACTGCATGTCTGTCTTCACCCAAAATCATGGGTGTGATACTGGTCATAAGATACGAGCTATGAACGTCCGCAGGGATCTAGAACGAAGACCTCAGAAACAGGTGTAATCTAAAATGAAGAATACTTGGCTAGGTGAGCTTCTGACTGGGGAAACCAAATTTATATGTTAAGAGATCATGGAGTCTGATACAGCACTAGACGTGTTGGTTCTGTTGCTTTTACCGGGATCATTGCTCTCGCTACTTCGACAGTGCAAGTAAAAAGAGCTGCAAACCCAGAATTTATGCCATTTTGTTGAACATTAAATCCCACCCAACCCCCACTCCTGCGATTGTTTTAAAATATTTTTACCGGTCGCTCCCAGTCGAAATGTTTTCCACAAGAAGAGAGTTTTGTACAGAATGACAGATGGGGGACGCGTAGAGAGACCCGGCGGAGTAATAAAAATGAGAGTGAAGGAGAGAAATGGAAGGGAAGCAGGCACAATGTAAAGGCGCAGGAATGTTGGCGGTGTCTAGAGCAGAAACGGGGGCTTAGTGTGTTTATTAAGGGTCTCTGCCTGAAAACAGGCACCGCAGAAGACTGGGAAGGGAGCAGGGGGAACCAGAAAGGAAGCCAACGATGCCGGTAGGAGGCAAGTGTGTTTAGAGGAAGGGTTGCAGGCAAGAGCTGTAGCAGGGAGCCTGGCTTGGAAGAGGACTGGGAGTGCTAGTGGAACTTTAGGGGCTGCAGGAAAAGCTAGGTCTGTACAGTAGACCTTGGATGGGGACCTCGGTTCAAATTCTTGTTCAGCAGTGAAGCTCACTGGGTGGCCTGGGGCCCTCTTTCTCTCAGCCTAACCACAGATTTATTGTGAGAATAAAATGGAGGAGAAAGCACATTTCCTTGAGCTCCTCAGAGGAAAGGAGGGTTCAAATGAACAGATTCCGGCTGGACAGCAGGAAAAGCTTTCTGACTGTTAGAGCAGTACAACAATGGAACCAAAGACCTGCAGAGGTGGTGGGCTCTCCAACACTAGAGGCATTCAAGAAGCAGCTGGACAGCCATCTGCCAGGGATGCTTTAAGGTATATTCCAGCATTGAGTAGGGGGTTGGACTTGATGGCCTTATAGGCCCCTTCCAACTCTACTGTTCTATGATTCATTCCAAGGACCGAACGGGATCTAGGACACAAGGATTCGAACCCGCCTCCAGCATTGACGCTTGCAGTCCTGGGCAAGTCGAACACACTTAACCTCCATTCCTCTATCTGTAAAATGGGAAGGAGTGGTGCCCTACCTCCAGCAGACTCGATGTTTTGAAATGTAACTGTGGAACTCCATGCTGCGTGATGCATGTGAACCCCACAGTTTTTTCTGATAGTCCATCCTCGCCCAGTTTAGACGTCTGCTCTAGCCACTGCTTTCTTTGCAAGGTTATTGAGAAGGCAAGAAAGTTGCATTTGCTAGATATTCCTTGATACAAAGGGCTCTGTATAACGCCAACGTGTTTTAAGGCCCATCAATTCCATCTGCTCCCCTGTTGAGAAAAGCAGCCGATGTCCTGTTCTTCTGGCAAAGGACTCACTCCAAAGGACACCGAGGTTGTGCAGTTGCTGGGTCTC
This sequence comes from Elgaria multicarinata webbii, assembly GCF_023053635.1. Classification (NCBI taxonomy): domain Eukaryota; kingdom Metazoa; phylum Chordata; class Lepidosauria; order Squamata; family Anguidae; genus Elgaria; species Elgaria multicarinata. The sequence continues at coordinate 27,265,433 of NC_086183.1, forward strand.
CAAGCCTGGCACATAATCAACCAACAGGACTATTAATCTCACTCTACATTGGGCCCCTGCAGAGGCTAGAGACAACTCATGAGAAGTCAGAGTTTGTGTGTTTCATCTCTTGCACTGGTGAGGGGGGCGGGCAGACAGCTTCGACCCCCATTCCCAAATGTCCTGGAACTGACATTGCTTCCACAGCCTGACACACACTCATGAAAAAGGATCCCACAACCACTGGTGTTAAAAGAATTAATCAGGGGGATTTATTGAAGTATCAAAGGTGGTTAAAAGGCAGACATAGATATTTACATATATATTAACTTTTGGGCACAGGGGAAACAGTCTTGGGCTGCAGAGGAACAAGCCCCCTGCACACTCCCGACCCCCAGTTATATATTAATTATTATATTTTCCATTCTTTTTTTTTTTAATCTCCCCTTCCAAGACACAAACAATATAAAATAAAAACCGCGAGCCAGAGACGGACACAGAATCACACGTCAGTTTCTTCTTCTGTTTTTGTTTTTCCCAGACGAAAGACAAGAGGGGAGGAGGTGGGAGGATTCAGGGGAGAAGGACATCGGGATTGGGGGGAGTGAAGAGTGGGTATCTACTGGCACAAATGAGAAACGTCGGCAAGGTCGGAAGGGACCAGGGGGGTCACCAGAAGTGGGGGTTCAGGGAAGAGAGACGGCTTTCAGCAGCCCCCCCTTTTGCGGCAGAAGCACAATAGCGGGGTTCCGTGCCGAGGGCTGGGGTAGCAGGGATCCCCCAAGGCCAGCCACCCCAGGCATTCTATCCCCCGCAGTGCGATGCGACCGCCTCTGGGGTGGAGCAGCCGTTTGTAACAGTGCCTCCCCCCTTTTTATAGGTATTGTAAAGGTAGCTGCATCCGGGGAGGTGAAGATCATTGAAATAGGATCGAAACGGGTGCTGAGGGAGGGGTACCTATTGCTGAGCCTCTCGTTCCGCTCTCTGCCGCCCCGGCTGCATCTGAGGGAGGAGGGCCGGGGGCCGGTGATCTGCACCAGGGTGCTTTCATTACAGTCCGGGGATGGGATAGGATGGTGTAACATCACCACCTGCACAACAGTCGAGGAGGAGGAGCTAAAGCTGTCCTTGGTCAATCTGCATTTGCCAATGTATTTAAATGGATGAATTATTCTTCATTTATTATTTTTAAAAAAATATGCCCTCCACCCTCTGCAGAAGCTGGGCTTTGGGCCAGGCGAAGTGGCAGGCATGGGATGGGGATTTGATGCTCCGATGGGCTCTGCGGTCCCACCCCCTGCCCCTGGCTGAGCACGTCACGTAACAAGGACGACAGAGACAGACAGAGACGCCCCCCCTTCCTCTTCCCCCTCCCTCTCCCTCCCCTAACTATCATGGCTTTGAAGGAAAAATAAAAAGAATCCAACCTGCTTCTTAAGGCCCAACACGGCTAGAGCGGCCCGGCCTTACAGGGGGGAAGCATGCGGCCAAGAGGATTACCATGCCGGACGACCCGGAGGCATCAAGACGTCCCGGAGACTCCCAAGCCTTGCGCTCCGGACAGTTACTTAGCCCAAGCTGGTTCCCTCCGTAATGGCTGGGAATAGACCTGAGGGGGTCCCAACTCACACACCGGCTCCCCGCCCGCACCCGGTCATTTTCCTAGAACGCAGGGCGGAGAAGTCCCTGCCCCTCCAGGGCGGCGGAAAAGGTCCAGGTGCCCCAGAACAAAATGTGTTAGCCCCCATCTCCCTCCCCAGATATTTTGAGACTCAGTGCTAATATCTGAAAAAAACAAACAGAGCTAACGAGCCACAGTTGCGCCCAAGGGCTGGGCCTTCTTTTGCAATGTCACTCTCACCCATCACCTGTTTTCTACCCCTTCACCATCCTGGCAGCCCTGATTTCCCACGTGTCTTCCATCTCGCTACCTCCCATAGGGCTATTTACAAAGAGACACAGCCCTCCCACATAGCTCTGCCTCTCCCCAAAGGGAAAAAGGGGGGCGGCTGTCTCCCAGGCTCTGTTTCACCGAAGCAGAGCTGTGCACGTGCACGAGGGCACACACGCACACCCTCCCCAGAATTAAGAGGGCCTAACTCTGGCGCAGAGCGCATGGCGGAGGGGGTGGGAGGAACAGCCAATTGCAGGAGGTGGAGCTTCATGGCTGGGGCGGGGCTAAAGTCTTCGGTTTCAAAAATAAAACCGAAAAAGTGGCGGCCACGTGTTGTTGTTTTTACACAATGGATATTGTTCTGGTTTTTTTAAGCGTTTTTGTTCATTTCCCCCACCCCTGTTTTTTGTAATCCAACCCCTCCCCCCTCCCCCAGCTAGAGCGGCAGCTTTTTCGATCAACGTCTCCTCCGTTCTGCGCTCCCCCTCTTCAGCTGCTTCCCCCAACATTCCGTCCCCGAACCCCCTTTCCGCTCCCCCTTCCCTTCCCCTCCCCTCTCTCCCTCCCTCCCTCCCCCCACCCCCCTGGCCAGGCTCAGATGAAGAATTCCTCCTTGCGTTTATGGCCATCGCCCCCGTTGAGAAAGGCCTCACGGGCTTCTCCGTGCTCGTCCAGGCCACTGGCCTCGTGCGTCAGGTAGGAGCCTGTAGCAAGAAAACAGAAGGCGGCATAAATGTGGAGTAGGTGCAGAAGAAGAAAACCCCTACTCAATTCTTCCAAAACCGTCCCAATCGACCCCATTTGTTTGTTCTGTTCATGCAATCGGGAGATGGATCCCAACCTGGTGCAATAAAAGCCAGACCTCGACATTTTGCCACATTCTAGTGTGATCAAGAAATGAAAGCCAGGACAGGGCAGACAGAGGCTGGCTTGATTCTTGGTGGCTTCCATGGCGTTCAATGGGACAAAGGTAAACAGCCTGCAATCTGCAAGACAAGTAGGGAGGGGGGCAGAGGGAACCCAGCACTCACCCCAGACACTGCAATCAACAAAAGCAGGTCAGCCCCGACCCGGATTAGGGCTCCCAAACATTAAATTATATTATGTAGCAAATCAGTTGAGATATGTAATAGAGAGTATAATAGGAATAGGAGATTTAAATTGGTTAGAGGGGAAAAAAGGGAAAAGAGTTAGATTGGAAGTTAGAGAATATATTCTTGAAGGACCATAATTCAAAGTGGAGGAGGGGAATTGAGAACCCTCTTTTAAAGAATGTGTTAGAAATATGGAGAATAAATAAAAGGAAATTGGTTCCAGTCATTTCCCCAATAACACCGGTGGTGGTAATGAGGGAGTTTCCTGAAAATTTAAAAGAGGTAAAGAAATTAAAAGATGAGAAAGTACTTAAAATAAGAGATTGGATGGAGAAGATGGGAACTAAGGAAGAAATAAAAGAAAAATTAAAAGGGGGAAATATATCATGGTTCAGTTGTGTCCAAATGGAACAATGGACCCAAAAATGGCTAAAGGATAATAGAGATTACAGAAAGAATACTAAATTTGAGGATTTGATCTTACAAAAAGAGAAAGAAAAAGAAGTAAATAAATCGATAAAAGGATTAATGAGTGAAATATAAAAGATATTATTGGAAATGGAAACTCAAGAAAATTCTGTTAGGATGGTATGGGAAACAGATTTGAATGAGAAAATAGAGCAACAGGACTGGGAGAGGATAACAAAGTGTGTTGAAAAATATGTCTGTAAGGATAAAAGAAAATTATTCTAAGATAATTTGGAGGTGGTATCTAGCTCCAATAAAATTAAACTTAATAAATAAAGAGAACTCGATACTTTGTTGGAGAGGATGTCAGAAGAAAGGAACGTATATACATATGTGGTGGAATTGTGCACATGTACAAAAATTATGGAAAATGGTGTATAGAGAAATAAATGAAATAACTGGAATGGATTTAGAAGAAACACCAAGTGTAGCATTATTATCAATGTATGGAAATCTCAAATGTAATCAGATGGAAAAAGAATTAATAACGAACTTGTTAACAGCTGCAAGGTTAATGATATCCAGAAATTGGAAGGTTCAAGGAGATTATGATATAGAAGACTGATATAAAGAAATATGGGATATTGCTATAAATGATAAATTAACATGTAATATTAGATTTAGAAGAGGAATAACAAAAAACAATGATTTTGAAGAGATATGGAAATTGTTCCTAGAACATGCATTGTTAAAAGGGAGAGGAAGAACACCTCCAATGCAATTTTGGAAACTAGAATAAGATCCCGAGGGTGGGGGGGGGGGGCATTTATTAATGTGAGTTAGTTAAGAAGAAGAATGTAAAGCTAAGAAATAAGAGGAATGTTATGTTATGTATGTATATGATTTATCATGTGTTGTTGTTAAATAATAAAAATTAAATTAAAAAAATAAAATAAAAGGGGGGGGGGAGGTCAGCCCCACCCCAAAGGGTGTCCAACAATGCTGAGCTTGACTTTCTCCAATCATTCATTCCGAAGGAGAAATGGGACACTTTCCTTCCCTACTCCCTCCCGGAGTGCTGTGCGTGTAACAAAAAGCAGACCTAGCTGCACCATTGCTTTGCACGAAGAATAGTTTAAGAACATCGGAAGTGCCCTGATGCTGGATCAGACCAAGGGTCCATCTGGTCCAGCACTCTGTGGCCAACCAGACGTCGACCAGGGATGAACAAGCAGGACATGGGGTAGCAGCACCCTCCCGCCCATGTTCCCCAGCAACTGGTGCACACAGGCTTACTGCCTCTGGTGCTGGAAGTAGCACACAAGCATCAGGGCTAGTAGCCATGGATAGCCTTCTCCTCCAGGAATTTATCCAACCCCCTTTTAAAGCCATCCAAATTGGTGGAAGGGTGGGAGGCATGGAAGTAGGATGGGAGTGCCAAAAAGGACTGAACTCTGTATCCCTCCCTTCGCTCCACCCACCCCGCTCCATCCCAGGTAAAAGTCGAAAGGTCTTTCAGCAGTACATTCAAGCCACCAACTCTGAGTTCCTGACTGTTGTCATTTGCCAACCATGCAAAATCATCCTCTTGTGCTCCATGGTAACAAACTGAGAATTATTAATGCTCCACGGGCCACAATCAAGAACAGGGATTATGAAAAGAGAGTAACAGATCTCTCTCTCTGTCTCTCTCTCATGGCATACCCTTTCACGGTTGAGAGTGTTCATGACGCCATCCAACATAGGGCCATCTTTAGCCCATAAATGTGTATGCCACGATAGAACGCTGTTACGTCTTTAGAGTACCACAAGAACTATTGTTGTCATTTCGCTGCACCAAAAGTAAATATAGCTGCCCCTCTGGAACAGGGAGCAGAATCTCCACTTTGCTTGCAATGAGGCGCTCTTGCAAGGAAGGGGGGAGAAACCCAGCCTCGAAGCATTCAGCATATGAGTGCTGCGGGGTTGTTAAAAGCCGAACCTCACAATAAGCCATCTTCCATACGCACCTCTAAAGAAGTTTCCAATGGCTTCGAGTGCACATGACTACGCAGCTGCGGTTGAACCTACGCTAGCATTTCTTCACAAACGCATCCTCCCAACTACACGTACGATCGCGAGGGTCTGGTGGTTACATTACTGGTAGTCGCCAAAAACGAAAGGAAACCCCAAGTAGCAAGTTGGGAAAAAAGCCAAGGGCAAGGAGTGGAAACAGAAATATATCTTAGGAAGTATTTATTTGTTTTGCCAATGCGTTTTGAACTTATGAAGTCCATCTTCAGGGCAATTCAAGTAAGAGTATAGAGTATAATTTCAATTTTCTCCAGAAGAAGGACTTCATAAGTCCGAAACACGTTGGCAAAACAAATACATATTTTCTAAGATATAGCTCCGTTTCCACCCCTTGCCTTTGGCTTTTTTTTTCACCGGTTACATTACTGGTGCCAGGGCTCGAAATCATCGGGCAACTGCTCAGGCCCTGGCAGGGGGGCCATTGCCAGCTTCTCGAAGCCCTCCCCCTTCTCCTCCTCCTCGTTGTCGCTTGTCACCAACCTAATCTCTCCAACCCATGACATGACCAAGGGAGAGGAGGAGATGCCTGCTTCTCCTTCTTCCTACGGGTGGTGGCGAAGAGTAGAATCAGAAGGAGAGAGAAAGTGACTAGGTGGCAAGGAGGAGGAAGGGGCTCACCAAGGGGAGCTTGCTCAAGAGCCCCCTCCCCAAAAACCTGCACCTGGCAACGAGCGGTTAACAAGGAGGTGTGGTGTTCTGCCTCCCATGTTCTAAGGGAGACCTGGGAGAGATGGTGGGAGAGGCTGGCTTGAAGTGACCCAAGTCTTTGCCCGGTCGCAGGAAGTTTCACCCCAAATCTACCACTCACCTAGTCACCCACCTTTTATTATGTTAATCCTGGAGGCTAGAAATATGCTCTTTTAAAACAGACACATAACAACCTGAGAATAGGAAAGCCAAACTTCTGAAGAATCCTGTGCTGTGAGAGAACACCGCCGCCACGGAGTGATCCAGCATTCCTGTTTATGACCAGAGCCTCCCCACCAGCCGTCCTGCGTCCCTCCCGCCCGCCCCTCCTCAATCTTCCATTCCCAGGTCCCACCACTGACCTTTCTGCCGGATGGAGCACCACACCATAACTATAAGCACACAGATGACCAGGAAAACGAGGAGGGCCAGGATGCCTCCAACGATGGCATAGGGTACTGAAGTCTGGGCCTCCACAATAGCCCCAGGGTCTACAAGAGACAAGAAAAGGTTTAAGGTATGTGTAGAGGGGAGGGTGCCCTCCGTGAGCCTCGGTATGGAGGAAGGGGACCAGCCTATCCTGTTTCTGGCTGTCCTCCTGGCAGGGGGAAAACAAGCACCTGGGTTAACAGGCACTACAGAAGAACATAGGAAGCAGCCTTCTACTGAGTCCGACCCTTGGTCCATCTAGCCCAGTATTGTCCACACTGACTGGCAGTGGCTCTTGAGGGTTTCCTAGCCCTACCTGGAGAAGCCGGGCATTGAACCTGGGACCTTCTGCATACAAAGCAGGGGTTCTACCCACATTAGAGCTCAATGTAAGACCCCCCTACTCTGTATCTCAAGGGAGGGATCTGCTCTGGGGGTCTGGGTCTCACAAACAGCTGGCTATAATTGAGGGTTAACATGACGGAATTATCACCTGAATATAGAAAACTGTGCAAAAGGCAGAAAGGTGTTAGCCGAGCCTTTCCCCTGAAATGCTAGTTTTCTATGTGCAAAGACGTTTATTTTTTATTTAGAGGAGGGAGTTCAGAGGAGCCATCCATCATGCAATCCCACCCTATCCTCCGCCCAGCGAGCTGCATTCCGAAGGGGGGCAGTCCAGAAACAGGTTTAATTGCTTGCCTGCTTGTTTGTGAGCACGAGGCTTTGGACGGAGTGCCATTGGGAGAACAGGGTCTGGAGTATTCTAGGCCGAGCTATGCAGAGGCTCCGGGGCACCAGCAGAGCTAAGGGCGGAAGTCAGGAACAGCAGAGAGCCCAGGGGGGCTTCGCTTGCTTACCATAAACCACCAGCACGTACTGGTCCGACGAGCGGCCGTGCTTGTTGGCCACCTGGCACGAGTAGGTGCCGTTATCCAGCATGCTGAGACTGGAGATGGTCAGCACTTCGCCCTCTATCAGAGCCCGCTCAGGTAACGAGTCGTTTGCTCGGCTCCACTTGATATCCGTGGGGCTAGGGACAGAAGTGGGGATCGCCAGAGTTAGGCCTTATTCCTCTTCTCCTACCCCCATCTCCGGTGCCCCCTGCCGGTCACACACCCCACGCCGCATCCTCCCCGCCCGCCCTCCTCACCACAACGGCTGCCTTCCCCTTCAAGGTTATTTGCAGCAAGCGCTGCCAGAGTCGGTGATGGATGGGACACATAGCCGGGCAGCTGGATCAAGGGGCGCTCGAGTAATAACTCCGCTCGGGAATTGTATCCATCCGTCAGGCCGGTCAGGGAGAGAGCTACGGAGAGGCAAGGACAATTTGCCCAGCCTGTGTGGCAAAGGGATGCAACGAGTTGAGGGCGGGGGCCACGGGATCTGGAGGAGTTGGGCAAGCGAGCGGATATCAGCAGGTGCTGCTTCGTCACGTCACGGCAAGAGAATGAGGAGCTGCTGAAACGACCTCAGCTACGACCATCGTTCACGGGGAAAAACCTTTGCATCCGTCCAGCCCAAAGTCAGGGGATGGAGCCAGACAAGAGTTTCTGAGAGCAATGACTGAGGCTTGTGGGAGGGGGGGGGGCTTCCCACAGAATCAGAGCACATCCCTTTCGTCAGACCGTTGCCTTTGGTCAAGCAGGTTTCGAGCAACTTTGAAAACTATACAAAAGCATGCCAAACCATGATAGCACTCTTCAAATACTTAAAAGGTTGTCACACAGAGGAGGGCCAGGATCTCTTCTCGATCCTTCCAGAGTGCAGGACACGGAATAACGGGCTCAAGTTAAAGGAAACCAGATTCCAGCTGGACATCAGGAAAAACTTCCTGACTGTTAGAGCAGTACGACAATGGAATCAGTTACCTAGGGAGGTTGTGGGCTCTCCCACACTAGAGGCATTCAAGAGGCAGCTGGACAAGCATCTGTCAGGGATGCTTTAGGGTGGATTCCTGCATTGAGCAGGGGGTTGGACTCGATGGCCTTGTAGGCCCCTTCCAACTCTGCTATTCTATGATTATATGATTCTATGATTACTAGAAGGGGGAAATGGTGTGAGTGTGTACATATCGTGAGCAGCAATCCCTCTTCCAAACTGTGATTGTCTGAGCAAACTATCATCTGTCTCCAGACTACTTCTCATTCCCCAAACACAAACACACACACACACACACACACCCCTGAAAGAAAGGCTAGTCAGAAGATAGATTGTGATATACTTTGTGAAGTGTTAGGAGATTTTTCTAATAAAACATAAAAAATAAATGTTTTAGCTGAGGATGTCTTGTATTTTCTGATTTAAAATGTTTGAACTGAGGATTTTTCTGTATTTTAATCTTGTATTGCAAGCCACTTCAAGATGCCTTTTCAGATACTGTAAGAGGTTTTAAACGTATTAAATAAAACAAAACAAAACAAACCAGATCGTTGGGCAGATTTGTACTAGATCAGTAAACGTGTCCAACTCACAATTGTTTAGGAGCGACAGCAAAAGGCTTCCCACCCCCCAAGTGAGGCGGGTAGAACCCATGACCCATAGTAACTCGGGGCCGCTGATGATGGATGTAGTGGAGGGGGTATGATGGTTCTTAGTACGTTTTAAAAGGTGGATTGTTTTAAATGCAGATTGATGCAGATTCAGTCAAATAATCAATACATTCAGGTGGCAACCATTGAAAAAGGCTTGATCTGCAGCATTTGTCTGCGTCACAAAATCCGGCTTTCCTTGCTGCTAAATTGGGACTTGTAATTCATTTGTCTTTTTAAAGGGAAGGATATACACAGCCGTGACCATACACTACCCCCTTCAAAGCATAACAATGAAAATAAATCTCGGTCCCTGTGTGGATCTCTATGCAAAACGTCTCCGGCTCCCACCAGCTAATTATGTCTTTCCCCATCCTGCGGAAGTACTCACAGTGGGTTGCCGTTGACGGCACACGTCAGAACTAAAGTGTCTCCTTCCCGCATCACCCCTTGAGGAGGATGGATCCTTGCTGTGGGCGAGTCTGGGGAGACAGGGGGGGAAATGGCAGAATAAACAGGAGGCCGCAAAGCAGCCCACAGACAAAAGTAACTTCACTCCTCAAGCAGGGGCGGACAATTTGCAACCCTGACGATAAAAAGCAATGCTTCCTTCAGATTTATGAGTGGCCATGGTCTTAAAATTAAGGCGTTAACCATTTGTACCTCCCTATTTTTGCCTTCCTAACACTAGAGAAGGGTAGTGGGATTGAGAATGAGAAGGAACGCTGGGAATAGTTCCCTGTATCTTTCGTAACATCCATGAATAAAAAAGCAATGCAATATGAATAAAAACCAACAGTTGCTACAAAACTGGATTCTTTCCTTTGCGTTGAATTGGTCAAATAAATCAAACCTTTCTGATAGCCCACTGGAGAAATTGGGTTAGCCTGTTCTTTCCCTATTCCATGATAGAAAATGGAGCACTCTAGTGCTGGCTCAAGGTTTTTCAGGGCTCTTGGGCAAGGCACAGTCCGTGGGCCCCTCTGTCAGTGACCAGGTTTGCACGATCATGGAGGGGGAAATAAGCCATGGTGGCTTATTCAACCCCCCACTGCTATGATCAGGTTCAGTGAGTCTACCTTATTTATTTATTTATTTATTTATATCCCACCTTTTTTCCTCCAAAGAACCCAAGGCGACGTACATAATCCTCCTCCTCTCCATGTTATCCTCACAACAACAACCCTGTGAAGCAGGTTGGGCTGAGAGTCTGTGACGGGCCCAAAGTCACCCAGTGGGTTTCCATGGCCGAGTGAGGACTAGAACCCGGATCTCCTGACTCCCAGTCCGACACCTTAGCCACTACACCACACTGGCTTACTTGACACACAGAGAGCCAGGAAGCAAGCAGGGAGCAGCATCTGTTGCTCCTGCTTCTCATCACCATTCTGACTGGGCCGGAACAAGAAGCAGGTGAACGAGCAGGTTGCAAAAGAGCAAAGGAGGAGCAACTCCAGGAGGCTCTTGTCCGTGAGCCCCTGCTGGGCTGTGGTCCCTTGGCAAGGGCCCAACCATGCCTAAGCTTGACGCTGGCCCTGCATAGAGCCCCCGGGGCCAAGGTTTGACTACCCCAATTTTGAAACTGCCCAGGTTTGGCTTCGAGTCACATTACATCGTAGAACGGAGGCTAAGCCTATCAGCGGATACTTACCGTATTTCTTCGATTCTAAGACGCACTTTTTCCCCTAAATAAACAGCTCTAAAAATGGGGTGCGTCTTAGAATCGAAGCAATATGGTAGATGCAAAAAGACTCTATCCTATTAAAAAAGGGTCTGAAACATCCATTCTCTCTAGCTTTATTGCTTTTAGAAAGCTGAGCAAGCAGGGCTTTTTAAGATTGCTTTGCAGGCTGATTGGGGCCTACAACGCGCCCCGTGCCACGCCAGGAAGACATGCAGCTCCAAGAGTCAGGAGGCTCACCCCCCCCAAGCACCGGGTCGTCCCCCCCCCCAGTCACCACGCTGGGAAGCACGCATCCCGCCTGGAACTCCTCACGCCCGCGGAAAAACCTGTGCCCAGAGACTAAAGAAGTGCTGCTCCACCGAAGCTGCTCTCACGCGGCAGCTCCAGCTCCAGTCGTCTCTCTCCTCCTCGTGCAGGCAGGCCTCCAAAAGAGGAAGTTCCTGCAGCAGCCACGAGCCGGGACGAGGAGCTGGGAGGGTAAGCGCCTGGTTTTTTGCTTACCCCTAAGCCCCTCCCAGCCCAGTGGCCCCAAAATCCAGCTCTTTCTAAGAAATTCTAAGATATTCTAAGAAATTCTACTCATAAAACATGTTCAAAGAAATTTATTTTTTCTTCGAATCAAAGCTTTTTTCCCCTGTTGGTGGTACTGAAATTAGTGTGCGTCTTAGAATCGATGGTGTCTTACAATCGAAGAAATACGGTATCGTGATGGCTGTATGTTACCTCCAGGATCTGCTGAATACCAGTGGCAGGTAAACAGTGGGAGAGCGCTGTTGCCCTCATAGAGTGGTTATGCGCTTCCCAAAGGCGTCTGGGTGGCCACTGTGGGACGTGGGAAACCGGATAAATGGGCCTTTGGTCTGATCCAGCAGAACTATTCTTGGGTTCTTTTGATTGTATTTCTCGGCCATACCACTGCAGTGTGTGTGTGTGTGATATTTATATTCTCTCCCACTTCCCTGTTCGTAATAAAACTAGCACATCAGAGAAAGGAATATGTTTAGTCTTCTCTCAAATGTGTTAATTTACTTATTTATTGGCAAGATTTCTAAACCAGCCCCTGGGCTCTCCCACACTAGAGGCCTTCAAGAGGCAGATGGACAACCATCTGTCAGGGATGCTTTAGGGTGGATTCCTGCATTGAGCAGGGGGTTGGACTCGATGGCCTTGTAGGCCCCTTCCAACTCTACCGTTCTATGATTCTATGATCTAAGGTTCGCTTGGCGCCTACACTGTATTCCTTCCGTTGCCAGCTGAAGACCTTTTTATTTTCTCAGTATTTTAACACCTAATTTAACTTAAATTTAAACTTTGCTGTTTTAATTCCGTATTTTAAGCTATATCAATTTCTGCTGTGTGTTTTTATCCTGGTTGTGCTTTTTATATTGTATTTTGTATTTGTGTTTTTAGACTGTTGGTTGTTTTGTTGTGCTTTTCATGGTTTTAATTTTTGTGAACCGCCCAGAGAGCTTCGGCTATTGGGCGGTATAAAAATGTAATAAATAAATAAATAAATAAATAAATAAGGCCTAGGGAGTGGCCCTTTTTCATCATCGTCCCCTCAAGAGACTTCATCATCAATGCCTTTTTTAAAAAATAAAATAAAAATCGCATTATGTGTATCGTACATTTATTTCCACTTCTTGTCAGCTGCCTTGGGAGGCCTGTTGGCAGGCAGAAAGGCGGGATAAAAACATTTCCAAATAAATAAATAAATGATAAACTGCTTTTCAGCTGCTGTTGCCAAAGCAGAGCAAAGAACAGCCAAATAAAACACAGTAAAATCATAAACTAAGAACTAATATCAACATGGGGATGACATTCAAAACTATGACACACATGCACCACTTGCAACATGACGTGGTACAGTCATCGAGAATTCAACCTTCTCTTTAAGCCTAACTGTGTAGATCAGAGACGGGGAATGTGTAGCCATCCAGATGTTCTTGGATGGTAACTCCTGTCGTACCACACCATTGGCCATGCTAGTGAGGGCTGATGGGAGTTGCGGTCCTCTAACATCGGGAGGAACACATGTTCCTTAACCCTCTTCCTAGCCTCCAGCTCATCCCAGGCAACAGCTAGCTTTGCCAGAGAGCTGTGCTGTGGAGCACGTGGGGAGAGGCGGCAGGCCAACATTGGAAATATAGGAAGCTGCCTTATACTGAGTCAGACCTTTGGTATTGTATTGACAACACAGACCTGTACTGTCAAACACAGACTGGCAGCAGCTCACCAGACTTTCAGGCAGGAATTTTTCCAGGGAGATGCCAGGGGTCGAACCTGGGACCTTCTGCATGCAAAGGAGAGCACTTTTAGTGCCACTGGAAAAAGTGGCCTAGTAAGAAGGCTTCTTTCCAGAGTCACATCTTTTCTGCCTCTGATCTTGACATCTGGAGAGCCAGGCACCATTCCTCCAGAAGCAGTATTTGACCCACGGACCCATAGCATGGTAAACTATGGCCACCCCATCCCAGGGGAGCCCACAGCAGAATGCAGCATGCTGCAGCATAAAACACGGTGTGGCCCCTCGGTCCCTCTTGCCACCCCTCCCCAACGTCCAGCCCTGGATTAACCTTTAAGCAATATCAGCACGTGCTTAGGGCACCAAGGGAAGGGGGGGCACCACAGAGTACCGGTACCATAGCTGTAGCCATCTAATTTTAAGGAATTCCAGATTCATAGAAAGGGCCCTAGCAGCATCTTGTAAGAGCAGCAAATTTTTATTATTTGTGCTTTATTTTATTACACCCAACCAAACAGCTTTAGGCTCTATGTGTCCCATGACGTCATCTGACATCTGAGATAACTTTCTGACCATCTTTGTCTCAACATATACCTAGAGTTCTGGCTGTCTTACTAAGTTTATATTTGATATAGTTGTGTGTTCTGGCGTGGGGGATGGCCTTGAAGAAAACTGAGCTTTTAATGCCTTATTTCACCCTTCAGCACTTATTGAGTCTTAATGTCTTGCCGGCTAAGCAATGGAAGGGCCAAGGGGGCACCATTATTAGGCTGGGCTTAGGGCATCAGCTGGCCTTAATCCGGCCCTGCCGACGTCGCTCCGCCACTCCTGCCCCACCAGCAAAGCCGCTGCGGTCACTTACACTGCACATCTAGAACGTACTGCGTCTGCTTCCGCTGCCCGTGCAGCGCAGGATGGGTGGCCTCGCACGTCACGATGCAGCTGTGGTCCTTGCGTTCCACTCGAAAGCGGACCATGCTGGTGATGCTGAACACTTTCCCGTTTTCCTGCTTGCTGCTTCCAATTCCTGGAAAAACACACACAGGCACACCAACCCTGCTGGTCAACCCCGCCGAGCACTTTAAAAAAGTCCCTTTAAAGCCGAGTTAAGAAGACCCGCCTTGGTGCAGGGCTCTTTTTCCCCCCTTTTTCTTTTTAATTTTTAAATTACATACAATTATGATGTTAAGTGCAGTGCACTGGAAGGATAAGCATGCATAACATTACACCTACTTGCTTCCAACGCTAGCTTAAGAATCGGCTCCTCACAGCCAGAAAGTATCGGGTAAAGCCCAGCATCCCACTTATGGCCCTAAAACAGCCTTTCTCAACCTGGGGCGCTCCAGATGTGTTGGACTACAACTCCCAGAATGCCCCAGCCAGCTCTGCTGGCTGGGGCATTCTGGGAGATGCAGTCCAACACATCTGGAGCACCCCAGGTTGAGAAAGGCTGCCCTAAAAGGACCCCCAAAAGGAACATCTGCTTTAGAGCAAATTGCTAAAACACACACACACACACACACACACACACAAACAAACAACATTTTAAGTTTTTTCTGGTGGGGTGGGAGGAAGAGAAGTAGCAGCTAATAATTCAGTACATGCATATCATACGATTACAGAGACATACGGATACAGCCTCGGACATTCCACACATTTGGCCATTCTGCACATTTGGAAAGAGCAGCCTTTATGGGGCAGATGCTTCCTGAAACCAATCCCAAGCTGAAATGGTCAGGACCTTCTAGAGGGGAATGGATGTGTATCCCATCCCTTGACTTCTGGTGTGACCGATGTCCCCAACGATGAAGCCCATTTGGATCGACACCAAACTTCTATAGCAGGGATGCAGAACCTCTTTCAGCCCTAGCTCCATTTTGGAGGAGCTCTGAGGGGCTGCAATCTAGTGGTGGGGAGGGCTGAAGGCAAAACAGGACAGGGGGATATATTTATTTATTTTATTTATTTAAAACATTTATATCCCGCCCTATATCACTAGGATCTCAGGGTGGCGTACGGATAAACGCATACAGTATAAAACAGTAAATATACACAGCTAAAAACAAATTAAACCATGAACCAAGTTAAAACAATATATAATTTAAAAGCAGTAAAACAATTTAAACAGTTAAAACAGTGTGTATGTGTGTGATGTCTAGCCCTGCTTCTTTTGGTTTGGGGGAAGGTGTTTCAGGTGATCAATCAGAATCAGACTCTAAAGTAGAGGAGACGGCACCAGAAACGTGCCAGATTATACCAGTGGGGGAGGCAACTCTCACAGGCTCTTCACCAGCTGGAAATGAACCTTCTCCAGAGCTTATCTCCTCAAGAGTAAACAACACAGTTAGTGGGAAGCCAATATTCTTCCGAAGGAGAGGGCACAGAGAGGTTAGGCAATCCTAGAGTACGCCGCAGACTAAAACGGGTGGAGCTAAAGGAAGGTGAGAGAAAGTCGTCCCGGCTGACATCTCATCAGAAGCTGCCTCATACCCAGTCTCTCTGAAGTTAACGCATTTTGGGAAAT
The DNA here is from genome assembly GCF_023053635.1 of Elgaria multicarinata webbii. Taxonomy (NCBI): domain Eukaryota; kingdom Metazoa; phylum Chordata; class Lepidosauria; order Squamata; family Anguidae; genus Elgaria; species Elgaria multicarinata. Next base: position 27,280,978 of record NC_086183.1, read on the forward strand.
GACTTTCCATTCTCTTTGAAAGGACAATTGTCTCGCTTAGTTTCCATAGTTTTGCCGACAAGAAAGTTCCTAGAGATTAGACTCCCTTCAGGTGGGAAGAGATGTTTATTGCTTGAATAAAGCTTTGTAGGTCAGTTAGTGGACCTCGTTATTGTCTCCCAAGAAGGCAGGAGGTGTTGAGAGGAGGGCAACCAGGATGATCAGGGGTCTGGAAACAAAGCCCTATGAAGAGAGACTGAAAGAACTGGGCATGTTTAGCCTGGAGAAGAGAAGATTGAGGGGAGACATGATAGCACTCTTCAAATACTTGAAAGGTTGTCACACAGAGGAGGGCCAGGATCTCTTCTCGATCCTCCCAGAGTGCAGGGCACGGAATAATGGGCTCAAGTCAAAGGAAGCCAGATTCCGGCTGGACATCAGGAAAAACTTCCTGACTGTTAGAGCAGTGCGACAATGGAATCAGTTACCTAGGGAGGTGGTAGGCTCTCCCACACTAGAGGCATTCAAGAGGCAGCTGGACAAGCATCTGTCGGGGATGCTTTGGGGTGCATTCCTGCATTGAGCAGGGGGTTGGACTCGATGGCCTTGTAGGCCCCTTCCAACTCTGCTATTCTATGATTCTATGAGAAACACAACAGTGTGTGTGTGTTTAAGAAATAGAGTGATCCTATCTGTAACCACTCCTCTCCACACTGGTCAATAGCTTGCTCCCCACAGGCCATTGTGGAATGGAGTGCTAGACTAGATAGGCCTGATGTCTGATCCAGCAGGTCTCTTCTTACGTTCTCATGCTATATGTCTTCAATAAAGTTCTGGTCTGACTTAGCAGCAGTTCATATTAGCAAACTGAAGTTTCATATATACATAAACACCACCCTGGAGGAACAAATTTCAACTTAGAATGGGGCGGGGGGAGGTAAAACTGCATAAAAGTCAGGAAACTACCAAACAATTGGTGGTTGTGGGGAAAAGAAGGAAGCATGGCCATCTGGAGGGCCTGGTTGGGCCCCAGGGCCTGAGGTTCTGCATCGGTCCTATAGGATGAGAAGCCCCTGGATCCCACCCTCCCAGAAGCTGCACCTTTTAGCTCTCTCCGTTCTCGGTACCAGCGCAGGGTGGCAGGAGGGCGTGACCTGGGAACGCTGCAGGTGAGTTCAATTTCTCCTCCTTCCACTGCCTGTTCTTTCACCTCCACCAATGGGTTTTCAGGAGGCACTGCAAAGAAAGACAGCCAGGTTATGGGGCAGGCAGTGGGACTGTTTCCTATTCAGCAACACATCCCCCGTGGCTTCATTCATGGAAACACCCAAAGAAGCCTCAAAAGTGGTAACGTTCTAACTTGGGGTTGGAGTGGCAGCAGCAGAGTGGTCTTTAGGCAGGGCTCTACATGTGTTACGTGGTCTCAGAAAATTGCCATTACAAATGCATTTACAAATGAAAATCTCCATTTTGTTTTTGTTTTTTAAACGAAAACAAGCTCCTAGCCCTCAAGCTGAAAGAAACTCTCAGAAGCCAGAGGTGGAGCCGAACAGAGTATAAAGCGGGCCAGGAATGGGGTTTCAGTGCTCTGCTTAGTACCTCGTCGTCAGTTTCCCCGCCCCGCCCCAGCCTGCAAAAGCAGAATTATAGAAAAGAAGCACACATTTACTTAATTTGCACAATCTTTTTCAGAATGCCTAATTTGGTTTCTGTTAATGAAGAACGTGAAATGTTTTTGCTCTTGGTAGATTATGCTGCGTACTGATTTGGGGGCATGCTCATTTAGGTTGCCAATGCCTGACCTTGAAGGACGCAGTTTCTAATAAGTGCATGGCAAGCGAGGAAGGTGTTTCAGAGCGTGACAGAGCACACACACCTTGCATGAAGAAAGCCTGAGGTTCAATCCTTTGCATCTCCAAGTAGGAATGGAAAGACTCCAGTCTGAAATCCCGAACCAATGCTGCCAGTCAGTGTGGACACTACTGAGCTAGATGGATGAATGGTCTGATTCACTGCCTTCTCTGCCGGCACCTTTCTACGGCGCATCTGCTTTTCCTTTAGGTTTGCTACAGTCTGAATCGGTGAGTGAACAGCTCTGCCATTGAGTAGGGGACAAAATTCCTGCCAAGCTGTGGACTGGGTGGATCAGCAGTCTCAGGGATGTTCCAGGCCCCAGCTTTCATATAAAATCAAGTCTCTATCTTTTTGAGTCACAGGGAGAAACAAGCAAAAGGCTCAAGAAATATTTTTCCCAACTGCAGTCCCAGACTGCAGGATAGCAGAAGACTTACATCTTTCAACTTTGGTCTGCACCACTCACATATAAGCTGGGAGCTGGATATGCTATTCAAAGGGTTAAATAGACGCTACTAGCTTCTCTTTAGAGTGTCCATGTCTTCTTCAGAGTTCTGCTGACTTTGGTGTATCTTAAATACACTTTTTCACCAAGTCTTCCCATGATGTGAAAAAAATGCCCTTTGACGGCATGTTTTGGTTGTACATTCATTGGGCTCATCTTACCTCTTACGGAAACTCCTCTTTCCAACATTAACGGACATCACCTTTCCCTCAGAAGCCTGGACCGTCATTCCACCTGCCAGCAGCTTTCCTGAAAAGCCCCAGGGTTTGGTACTTATCTTGGAAGTTTCTCTGGCCTGTATGTCTCCCTTGCCCCCATGCATCCCATAGTCCACAGTCAGCTTTGCATGTATGCACACCTGGTTTTTCCCCCAATTCTTCAGCTTCTTCCTTCTGGTGACTCTGCACATTCTTTCTGGTAACTTCCTTCCATTCAAAACTCAGGAGGCCTTTCACTCAGACGCGAACTGATGCAACAAGAAACCCTGACGATACCTCCCTCTTGGGCATGGATAGGGCAGTTTTGATTACATCCCAGAGAATGAGTTCACTATCACCTACTCCCATCATCCAGCGTTCTGGCTAGCAGATGCAAAAGTACAAGGATGACTAAGAAGGACTTAGGCACTTTCCACAACGTTTGATCCTTAGCATCTGATCTCACCCCGCCAATGTTTCTGACTAAAGGCCCTGTAGAACATTCGAATAGATGGCCCTCAATTCCACTCCAGTTCTACAATTCCCTAATATTTGTTCTTGTGGACCTCCTTAATAACATATGCCTGGGAACTAGAACTGCACCTTCCCCCATTCCAGTTCCTGACCCAAACTCGAAGTGTGGGGTGGAGTGGGGAGGGTGTCATGGCACAGGGAAGGCAGCACATACCCAATACAGTAAGGATGGCGATCTGATGGTGCGTGTCTTCTGTGTACAGTTGACAAAAGTAGCCACCCTCGTCGTCCAGACGGGCGTTGGACAGCACGATGCGGACCTGCTTCTGGGTGAACTCCACCAGCTGGAAACGTTCATCTTTCAGGGCTGTGAGGAGACGGGGGGGGGGGGCGTGGGAGATGTCTCAGTTGTGGGTCAGCCTTCCCCATGCATAGGACCTTGGCAGAGGCATGGAGGGTTCTCTTTTTTCTCAGATCTAAGGGACTGTCACCATTAGAGATGGACTGTTGTGTAGGCTTGGAATTGCAATCCAGTCTCTTTTCTTTGCAACAACTTGATCAGGGCCATCCCTATCCATAAGCAAAATGAGGAAGCTCCTTCATGTGGTCCGATATGGAGCTGCTATTGAAGGGTGTCAAATTATCAATGAGGATATATTTTGCAAAGAGAGGGTGCTATTAGCACCAAAATATCTGGAGTCAGCTCTGGCCTGTGAATGAGCTGTTCTCATGATTGGGGTTTAAAACTCAGCCTTCTGGCAGCTTCCAATTGTGTTGGAGTGCAACTCCCATGCTGGGTGGGAATGATGGGAGTTACAGTCCAACACATACGAAGGGCACCATATGTGGGGAAGGTTGGTGTAACTGATTCCCTCCTACCCAGGTCAGATTAGCTAATGACTCAATGGGTCATTAGCTAATCTGACACTGTGTGTGTGTGTGTGTGTTTGCTCTCCCTGGAGGCATTTGGCTTTTCTCACTTGCCCAATTTAGCTGGAGCCATCTGCTCTACAAATCTGTCTTATAGGGTGCCTGCCCTCTGCGTATGGCACTTTGTGGTCTGGACAGTGTAGTAGACTGACCTGTAGGGGGAGCTGGTGAATAGATGGTCCAGCTAGGGGGCATGGTAATACGGAGTGGGTGGCACCTCTATGGTTCACCAGCTCAAAGAGGAGTCCCATGCCCAGCCCAGCATATAACCCGGACGTTCCCCACTGTCCCCTGGAGCCCCGTTACCTCGTGTGCCATTGAAGAAAAGCGTCTGTCGGGATGGGTTCTGGATCACCACAATAGAACCGTCGTACTGGTGCAGTTTGCAATTGATCTCAGCCTGGCCACCTTCTGCCACTGTCACATTCTCGGCTTGGACTTCCTGAGCTCTGGCTAGTGCAGGGAAGAAGAGAAGAGGGTGGGTTACCAACACTGTCACCGGGAAGCACAAGAAGACTGGGGTTTAATATGCACTGGGATTAACCTAGACTGTGTATCAACAATACATAAATAAAGACTAAGATTGAAGATCAAGAGCACTCATCCAGAGAATGCTGGTACTACCAGCTGCCAGTATTCCATCCTGCCATTTTTTACTCTGCAAGGGAGTGCTCCTGGAGCACGTGCAGAGAGCCCTGCCCTTGTCACAATCAGTTTCTTGCGTCAGAGATGAGCAAGTAGGCATGGCATCCATGCAGGCTTTAAAAAATTCAGTAGCAGTAAGAATCAGGGAAGGGACAGATTGCTTTGCCAGAGGTCTGAACATGCAGATGGCTTTTGAAATTAGGCTAAGGGCCACATGAAACTTGGCCAAGGGCTGCAAGTGACCTAGGACTGCAAGTTGCCCACCCTTGATCTAGACAGGTTTCGATGACATGGGTCAATAGCCGGTGGATGGGTAGCCCTGCCAAGCAGCCGAGGGCTAGAGTAGATGGTGTTTTAGTCCCCCTCCAACTCTCTTGATCCGAAACCAACAGACCTTTGAATCATCAGAAGCAGTAACATAATACCTCTGCAAAAGACAAACCCATTATTCCATGGAGGCATAAATTACAGGGATATTGCAGTAATGCACAAGCTAATAAAACAAAACACGAACAGTGAAAAGTTTATTGGTCGGGGGTGGGGAACACCTTCTAGAAACATGGAGATTCAGGATGCGTGAAGTAGCAAGGTGGGTGTGGAACCAATGTATGGGAAATATCCGACTATATATACCTCACGTATACATTTCTGGGATTGACTGCACCCTCCTAAGAGATCCAGGGTCTCACTAAAGGCGGTGCTGGTTGGTGGTGGAGCTTTTATTTGTATTTATTTTTAGCCGTTATAATTCACCTTTCCAGCCTGACGGTGCTCAAGGCAAGGCACAAACAGATAAAAACATAGGTTCTTTATATATGGCATGAAAAACTAAGTGCCCCAAGGTCAGGTTTGGCATCATGTCTTTCCCACAGAGTGCCTCCAACACCGTGTAAAATGAATGCTAAATAGTAAGAGTCGAATGCTAATAGATTTAATAAGATTCAAAGGTTTAGAAGTATTATCCATGCTACAAAAATGCCAAGAGCTGTATACTACACTGCTATGTACATCCCTCCACAATACAAGCTTTACATAAATTGAGCTTTACATTTAATACCTACCCAGTGCATTAAGTCAATGTATTTTTCTTTTAAAAAGAAACACACGAGGCTAATTATAATCTGCTGGAAGTGTGGCAGTGCCAGACTTTCCCATGAATGTGGACTTGTCCAAAGAAGGCAGGGCTGGCCCAAGGCATTTGCTTCCTGAGGCAAAGGACAAGACGGTACCCTACTCACCCACCTGCATCCCACATACAGAAGTCAGCCAGGCCAGCCATTGAACCTTACTTTTCAGTACTGCTGACTGGACAGCTTGATCCACTGCAACAGCGGGCAGCAAGCTAGTTTGGAGAGAAGGTGCAGAACGAGCCATGGATCCAGTCCCCCCACAACAGAAGAAACGGCCAGGGGCATAGGAGGAACGTTTGGGGTTCTGATACTGTTGCCCTGCTTGCTAAACACACACTCGATATCTGGCTGCTTCATCCTGCCTAATGGTAGGACCGGCGCTGTGTGAATAGAAGGTTACCTAGAGTGACCATATGAAAAGGAGGACAGGGCTCCTGTATCTTTTACAGTTGTGAAGAAAAGGGAATTTCAACAGGTGTCATTTGTATGCACTCAGCACCTGGTGAAATTCCCTCTTCATCACAACACTTAAAGCCGCAGGAGCCCTGCCCTCTTTTGTATCTGGTCACTCTAGTATTGCTCCTGCAGCTTTAACCATTGTGATGAAGAAGGAACTTCACCAGGTGCTGAATGCAAACAAATGACTCCTGCTAAAATTCCCCTTTCTATACAACTGTTAAAGATACAGGAGCCCTGTCCTCCTTTTTATATAGTCACCCTAGTCTCATCCTCCTGACCTAGCAGCTTGGCCTATCAGTGTCCTCTACTCAATGCATCCTCCGAAGGCCCCCCCCAACCTTTTGAGTCAGTAGGCACATTTGGAACTGTGAGAGTGTCTTAAGCACTCTCACAAAAAGGCTGCTTAGACGGCTTGCCCATTCTCAAAATGGCGGCCATGCTGCAAAATGGCGGCCAGTCACAAAACACTCCTTTCCCAGAAGGCAAACTAGGGAGACTAAAAGAAAAGTAATTTGCCCAAGAACGTCGTACAGATAGGCAGGCGTGGGGTCGGCGCTCCAAAACACAAAACCACTCCTTTGAACTCAGTTTTCTGCTCCAGCACCTATTGCACAGAAGGCAAGCTGATGCGGCTCAGAGGCAAGTACTTAGCCAAAAACTGAGTGCAAAGCAGAGATAGGGCCTGAGACCCAAATGTCAAATCTCATATTTGCAGCATGCCAGCCTCCCAATTAAAAAAGATTTTTTTTAAAAAACACACACACACACAAAAGAAACCCAAGCAAAGCTGGAAGGGCTGCGGGGCCTAGTGAGCACCAAGAGAAGTCTCTGCAGGTGCACTGGTTGAAGACACTAGCTCCAGATTGTCGCCCCCTGAGTGATGGTTCTAGCCAAGCGTGTATTCTGCGCTGGTGGCTGGCACGGTCAATCTTCTAATACAGCCTTCCTCAACCTGCGGCGCTCCAGATGTGTTGGACTACAACTCCCAGAATGCCCCAGCCGGCTGGGGCATTCTGGGAGATGCAGTCCAACACATCTGGAGCACCCCAGGTTGAGGAAGGCTGTTCTAATAGAAGTGCAGCTTCTGCCACCTTATACCTTCACACCATTTGTTTCAATCTATGGCCACTGGCATGCCTTCCAGGAGAGGAATATTTTAAAATGTCAGCACTGCTAGGGATGGCTGCCTCAGGCAATGGATACCGGGCATCAAAAAGCAGCAGCAGAATTGGGGTGGGGTGGGGTAGAGAGAGGTCAAACTCACGGGCACAATCCCCTGGGAAAGTCTCCTGCACGAGCTGTACTAACATGAACAGAAGCTGCACAAGAGCGTGTAAGCTTTGCGCTAAGGGTGTGAGTGTGAGTGTGTTTCTACCTCAGCCAGCCATGAGAGTCACTATATCAATGACTGTATTACTGGAGAGAGTTTACTCAGAACTTTAAAAAAACACCTTAAAAATTCTGCATTAAATAACCCAGGTTCTACATTTAAAAAAAACACCCTGAATTCGGCAACCTATATAAATTATGCAAATTAAACAAAGCTGCAACATTTCTGCATCTTTAATCAAACCATTTTACATAGGCCTTTTCTGGTTCTCTTATTCCATTCTATCACTGAACTAAGGTGATGAATGCTTCCCCTGTACCACGTGTCACATTCTGGACGTGTCACATTCTGGACGCACAGAAGGACACACAGCTTAGAGCTAATCTGAGTGTTGCTCTGGCTCAATGGAGTCCTCCATGTGTGAGTGTTTCAGAGAGATCTCAAAGCGGCGGAGGGACGAGAGGCGATGTGAACAAATGCACAGCAAAATCTCACAGGTGCAGAGACAAAAGATCACAGAGGCATACGCCGAGACGCACCGAATACGCCTACAGAAAATGCACCCCCATAAAAGGCGCAAGAGCTGTCTCGCTCCTCTTGCTTGCCCACATGGGATTTTTTGTCCCTGTCTCCTGTAATTCCTGAATGCCACGTGGCACCTATGTACCACCCACGCTGATCCCCCACCTGTCCACACGGCAGATGGGCTATGCACGGACAGTGTTATTCACACCAGGAAAAGAAATACTGCTGATGCTCACAATGCTTACACCACATTCCACCTTTTCGCCTCCCAGGCACTGCTTTCTGCATTTCCAACGGGGTTCTATAATCTCCAAACAGTGGAAGCTCCTGCGTGGTATCCTGTCCGCATAACTATACCTGCAGCTTCCTCCAGTAGGCAAAGAGACCAAGCGTCCCCAAAGGAATTGATTCCATCAATTCATGACCAGTTTTGACATTTACTTTTTCCAGCTCACAGTCTGAACATGCAAGCAAGGAGGCGAATCCAAAAACAGCCACAGATGATGCACAACTTCAGGAGCTGCAAACTTAAGGCATCCATTGGAGCAGAGAGCTCAGAGTAGTCCCAAGACCTGAATTCACACCTTGCAAAGTCAAAGGGAAGGCGAAGACTGAACCTTCCATATTTGGCATGCTGAGTTTTTCTATACACCTGGAGATTTTGAGACGGGGGGAGTATCCAGACATGCAGCTCCCCCTGCCATCTGCCGTGACACCCAGCCAGTAAAGCTGGATCATGTGACCCTTCTGCTTGCTTTTAAACCAATGCAGTGAAGCTATATGTGGACGCAGGGTTCACAGCATGAGGATGGGGCTGAAAGAGTTGTTTGCAGAAGAAGATTGGGTGGGAAAGATGGCTTCGTTATGAAAATAGTTTGCCACATTGAATGTCTAACGTAATAGAGAGGTGGGATGGATATTCTTTTAAAAAATAAATACATAGAATAAAAATCTGGAGGATAACAGGTTGGAGGAATAAGTGATAGGTGGAAGGATTTTCTTAGATGAGTGGACAGAGGCCGTGGTGAAGTCAACTCCTGTATACATTATTCCTCCTCCTCCACCCCCATTTGCCCCCTCCCGCCTGTTGGCACCATTGCCTCCCTCTTCCAGTATACACATAGCCACAGCCTGCTTGAGATTCCTGGGGATACATTCCAACCATATGCCTCTCACTAAAGGTCACGACTTGAAAATGCCGACCCATCCATCAGGGCGCCGTGCCAGGGACAGAGGAATTAACCCCACTGCTGCAGCGGGTCCCTTGGGTACTTGGGAGCCCTGCAACAAATGTATGCCAAAGACGTACACCACCCCGAACAGACCCTCTTCCTGCTTCCACCCACCCCCTGCCCCACAATAGAGGGCACCGGAATGAGACAAGGATGCTTGGATTCAGTTTGCCTGATCCACATCACTTGCACACTCCCTGGTAACCTGTTAAATCCATTCTGTCTGTGTTTCACAGATTGTCCGGCATCTTTCTGTTCATTATCCATTCACTGACAGAATTGGGGGGTTGTTGTTTTTAGGTATATACGAGAATTTAGTTCCTGTTTTCAAATGTGTGTTTGCGTACTAGAGCAAATCCTCCCAAAAGCAAAAAAACACTTTGAAGTTCATGGTAAAAAAAAAAAAAGCCAGCCTGCTACGGAACCCGCAAGTTGGATTCACAGAAATCCGTAACCATCTGAATCCATTGCGAATTTCTCAGACATCCCGACTCAGCACTAAAGTGACTTGAGACAGTTTAATCTTAATTTATTTACACTGTTCCCCCATCCTCAGTCCCTAGGGCTGAGGTTAGCTAACAATAGGTCAGGCAAATCCATTTCAATGGGGTTCACTGAAGAGGACTTATGGTGGAGTGTGCCTCTTTGGGAAATCTTTGGTTGCATAAGCAAAAAGAGGATGTAGCTTGATGGAAGAGAATGTGGTTGGCAGGGCAAGAGTGCAGGCTACATCGAAATGATGGGCCTAAACTATCCCTGCCTTCTTAATAGCCAATGTGTAAAGCGAGTGGGGAACAGGGAGGCTGTTTTGCAGCAACTGAACAATCAGAAACGTCTCCAAACGGCAAAGCCCGTTTCGTGAAGCTTACCGCAAGGAGAATACATCAGGCAAATGTGACTCTATTACTCAAACTAATAAATCTATCATGTTTCTCAGATTGATTTTAAGTGATTGTGGTCTCGCACGCTCCATTCAGCATCAATAAGGGTAACAATTCATTCCGGGCGGTTCCACCCAAGCTATGCAAATGGAGCACACTGTCCTAATTCTGGCTTGTTGCTGATCGCCTGAAGAGAAGAATTGCCTCCAGGAAACAAGGCCAGGTGTGGGCCACTTGTGGCCCTCCAGCTGTTTTGGCCTACAACACCCCACCCCCGGCCAAATTCCAGACCACAAAATAACTAAACATGGGTAGGTTTGGGCAGGTGGGGAAAATGTGGGAGGCTATTAACCTTTGTCAACGTAATATGATGGCAGATGAAACTGACCCTGGTGGCCAGTAGTTAGTGACCACAGGAGTGAATTCCATGGGAGAGAAGGGCAGAGGTTGTGAAAGATGTAGGGTTTCATGCCCCCCTCCAGCCTCAAACTCTATAGAAAATACTGCCATCGCTTAATACGCTTTCCCCCCACGAAGACTAGAAACATTCCTTAACAAAAAATCAAATCAGAGATTCTCAGGATGGATACAATGGATTCTAGATTATCTGTTTCAAAGTATGCCACGTCTCTGACAAAAGAATTGTTCTAAAACTGCGTGAAGGGCTTTGTTTTTTCTTTTTGTAAGCCAACCAATGTCACACGTCTTGTTTTCAAACACCACATGCAGACCATTTTATTACTTCCTTTTTCGCCTATATCCATGGATGAGAAAATACAAAAAGAAACAGCTACTTTCTCTGGAGCTGAGGTCTTTGTGGGTTCCAATGTGCTCGTGAATCTCTTGGTGCGTGCCCATTATTATTTTATTTCTTAAGATTTTAAGACATCTCCCTCCAGCTCCATCTTTATTTGGGTTCAAAAGAGTGTTTGGAGCTCAGACCCCCACCTCTGCCCTGTAATTAGATCCTTGGGCAAGTTACTTTCAGTCTCAACGGTTTGCCTTCCAAGAAATGAATGTTTTGTGACCAGAAAAGCCCACCATAGCAGCCATTTTATCAATGGGTAAAATCCTGCTCATGACGTCCTTTTTGTGAGAGCAGCCACAACAGTCTCTGAAAATTCCAATGTCAACCCAAAATGGTGAGGATCCTTTCTCTTAAGCATCAGTAAACTTTCGTTTTGTCAAAGTTGAAAGGGGGGAAAAAATAGCAACTGGCAAATTTGAGTTTGCTTATTTTGAAAACGTACATTTCTACATGTTATGAAAAACATCCCTGATACTAAACGAGTTGGAAAAATCTGGGCAGGTAGTCAATTTAACTGGTGCACTTCTTCAAAAATAAATGGCCAACACACCATCTGCAGTTTGGTCGCTCTAGCTATTCTCTCCCCCATAATAAAGGTGACTCCCTTGATCTTGTACAACCAAAAAAATAAATAACAGCCCTTGTTTCTTTCTCTCGAAGTCCCCTGATGCTGTAATTCGCCTTTTACAGCGAAAATCAAAATGGCAGTCACCTCATTGTACCTGTGAGAAGAACAAACATGTCCTTGGCAATATGAACTGTAACTGCATTGTGGAAAGGAGGTGTATACATGTTAGCAATAAATTAACCAACTGTAGAAAAATAAAAGCTATCCTCCTATATTTCAATCTTAACAAAAATAGCCACAACTCAACAATGTGAGCCAAAAAAACAGAGGCGTCTTGCTTTGCTACCAACCATAGTAATATGGCTGCACTTTGGCTCCGTGGTTGTGCATGGGTACTCTCTCTCCATCTGAGCAACGAACACGGATACTCCTAGACATTTTACAGAAATACGGTTGCTCCTTCCAACTGCATCTCGCCTAACTCCATGCTTGCTGTGTAACAATAACCGCAGCTGATTGATGGGAATGAGGCTGCCATAGGGACTGTGTGTGCTGAAACGTATTTGGGGGGGGGGCGCGGGGCGGTCAGAATGACGTCCTTGGCAGGCAGCCATAATTGAATGCCAGCCAATGAGAAGGAGCTTAGCTTTGAAAATGCTTCCCCACCTGTATTCATGGCATTTGTCTCAGCCCCTGTGCTGTAGGCAGAATGCATTCCTTCTTTGCAGAGTGGAAAGGGGGTCACGCTCTTAACGTAGCGGAGGAAGAAAAGGTTCAGTCAGGACTCCTTAGTTCTGTTTTCAGCTCCAGAAGGGTTTGGATAAATAAATAAATAAATTGGAGTCCAGGTTTCCCCTCTGTGCCTAGTTTATAGAGCTTCAAATCCCCTTCCGACAACATCCAGAAAGGATGTTCTCCAAAGGTTTTTCTCAAGCAAATGTAGTTACGCCAGGGAACGCAAGCAACATAACCCAGGCACTTTACTCTTTGCTGTGCTTCAGCACCACTATGAATGGCCAGAAAGTGGTACGGTAGAGGCCAGCTTAGTCAGAGTCAGGTGACACAAAGGGCCAATAGGATTCTGCCCAGTCTTGTAAAGTAGTTGACTGTGGCCCAGATTCTTCATCTATTTAGGGTCTGCCATTCCCATGTCATCTCTAGAGCAACAGGCATTATTGTTGTTGTCTATAAATTGTCCCTCTGCCCACTGGGTGCTTGAGGCATTATATAAAATTCAGAGGGGGGACAGAATAAAACTAATACGTTGTAACAACAGAATAAAAACAGGAGCCAGAACATTCATCACCGTAAATCGGAAAGCAACATTAAAAACTAATAAAAAGCTTAATGAAACAATATAACCATCTCTGCCCACCTAAAGCATAAGTTTGACCTCCCTAGGAAGCATGTTCCATTACTGGGGGGTGCTACAGAAACGGCCCTGTCTTGACTGACTACAATTAGGCCATCACTAGGCGGTGGGACATTTAACAGGGCCTCTGATGATGGTCACAAATTACAGACTGGTTTATATGGGAGGAAGAAGTCATTCAGATATCAAGGCTCCAAACCATTTAGGTTTTATATATCCATTTCTCCACTGGTTAAAGCGCTGGGTTTAGAAACTCATGTTCAAATCCCCACCCAACCCTGTAGCTCATTGGGTGGCACAGGTTGTCTGTTCTACGAAGCCTGAGTGCGATATATATGGTCCCCACCATCTTGGAGTTCCTCCCCTGTTTCTGCTGGAGGAAGAACCTGATAAAATGGTGGTATAGAGTGCTTAAGCCGGCTGGGGCCATAAATCAATGACAGTAAGTTTCACGCTGATTGTTGCTTACTCCAAGAACTCCATAATAGCCACCCAAAACTTCTTGGAAGGACAGGATACAAAATGGGTCAAGGAAATAAAATAAATAAATTTGCACCAGCATGGCAGATGGAAGACTCTGACCACTGCCAATGAAAAGATGTTGTGCAGCTTTTCTTCCATAATGACTTTTTTGGTGGGAACAGAAAAGATGGAAGATGTGCGGGGAAAACGCAGGAGAGTTGCAAGTGGTGATGACGACATTTGGGCTCCCCATAAAATTCTGTGAAAGAAGCAGGGTAAATGCGTGATAAACACCGCAGGGATTTACAGCAACTTTAAGCCTCTGATCTTTGCACCCCCTTTTATTCTCAGAGTTCTTCATTTCTGAAAACTGAGGCAGCTCCATCATGAGGTAAAGTGAAGCAACTGCCTTGAGCGATGCATTCTGAGAGCGGCAGAGTGAGAGGTGGACAGAAGTTCTCCTGCAGAAGCCCAAGTGAAATGAATGGAACCGTGGAAGAGGCTTTGTTCTGATGGAGGTTTCTGCAGGAGAACATCCTAGTGCAGCCTTCCTCAACCTGGGGCACTCCAGATGTGTTGGACTACAACTTCCAGAATGCCCCAGCCAGCTCGGCTGGCTGGGGCATTCTGGGAGGTGCAGTCCAACACATCTGGAGCGCCCCAGGTTGAGGAAGGCTATCCTAGTGGATAGTGGTGCCCCACATAGGTGGAGCGTGCCATGTGGATTTGGTGCCCCATGTGACAAATCTAGTACGTATCATATCCCACATTCAGAGGTTTTGTGTTAAACAGGAAAAAGGGAGATAGGGGGTGGCGTTCCCCCCCCCCCCACCGCCCCGACTGGATTGCTTCTTTGCCTACTTCAGTGTGTAGAACCTCAGGCCTGGAGGTCAAATCTGACCTTCCTCAGGGCCAAATCCAGTCCACCAGGGTTTTCCAAAGGGCTGCACTCCCTTCCCCCAGTCACACCTCTGTCCCCCACAACTTGTTCGATGGTTTCCTGGCTTTTCCCCCACCCACGCACCCCATTCTACACAAAATGCTTCTCCTAAAGCTTAGTCCTTGGACATAAGAGTTTTAAGCTAAAATAGGCTGGTATTTTTTTTGTATTTTGGCCATCCTGTTTTGCCTTCAGCCCCGGGCACCGAAAATGCAGCCCCCGAGAGTTTCTCTGAAATTGAATTCAGCTCTCAGGCTGAATAAAGATTCAACTCCCTGGCCTACGTGGATCACTCTGTCCGTGCTCCGCTTGCAATCACACATACCATCTCCCATCTGCAGCATGCAGATGGGCAGAAGGTCATCTGCGCCCTTCAACTACGAGCCTTCTGGGAACAGTGGCTTCTCTCCTCTGTTTACAACTGCTGACTTGATATAAGGGATGCAAGTGGGTTAATGCAGAGGGCTCGTGCGGGGCAGGGGGGGCAGGGGGGGAGTTTGGACAAGCAGATCTTCAGGTGCCCTTTCTAGCCCCCTAAGATTCTACAATCCTGCCCTATGCCCTCGGGACACAACTGGTGATATATCAAAACAACCTAAATCAATACATTCAGGGAAACAGTGTTCAAGGGGAGGAGAGTACAAGGGCGTTTGCAGCCGTCCCTCCGTCTGACTCCAAAAGGGAACAATGGGTCCTGTTCTGTCCTGGCCTCGGCTCCATCCATCACTGGAAGTGTTTTGTCGGGCAGCTGGCATGGCGCTTGTTGTTGGGGCACATCCTGGCACCGCATGCTGACCCCCGCCAGCCCCTGAACTTGCAGATGCATTTATAGCCCAATAAGCAGAGGACACCAGAAACTTCTCTCTCTTTGACCTGGAGTGACTTCTCCCACAAGCCTCCTCCCAGCCAAGCTTTCTTTCAGGCCATCTCTGCCTCTTCCACTCAAGAAGTGATGGGGTAAACTTAAGACTGGGACGCCTACCTAGGTGACCACCTAGGGCAGCTGTTTTTGTATGGGTAGCTCTTCTGCAGCAGTCTTACGAAGATAGGACATTTGGCACATATCCCCTTTTTCCTCTGGAACAGGAAATGACCTCACTATTCCATCCAGCTTTCCTTGCTAACCAAGTTGCAATACTGTGAAATGTTGCTGCTACATGAAGAATTGAAGGCCTGGAAAAATTGCTGGACAGCAAGCAAAGGTGGACAGGTCACAGGCATTCAGCTGGGAGAAACAGGGCCAGAAGTCAAACCACACAGAAACTAAAATATAAATGTCAGTCCCATCCTGTGTCCACTACACCGTACAAATCAAAGGGATGGAATAGCACATAGTTAAATTATGGGATTCACTACCACAAGATGTAGTGATGGCATTAAAAGGAGATTTGACAATGGGGCTGTTCATACATCATGCAAACCCACACTAAGTGTTTGAGTGTGGATAACTGTTGAAACCTGAGTTGTTTGTTGAACCGTGGGTTAGCATGTTGTCTGAATCCAGGGACAAGTCAGGGTAGCTTGTTAACTACATTGAACAACCCAACAACAACCCATGGGTTCTCAAAGTGGCTTGTTCGAGAAAAATAAACCACACTGCATGATTAACAATCCACCCTGAAGAAAATGTCCTGGGTTCAGACCCACGGTTCAACAAACAACCCACACTCAACTACGGACTGGGCTAGCATGTTGTGCTCATCTTAAATTCTTATGGAGAAGTCAGGAGCTCAGGGGAGAGGGTAGAACAGCTGACCAGCACAGGGACACCAAGGACTTCATGATCCAATTGGGGAGGATGAGGGCAAGACATAGGAGATATCATTTTAACATTTTGCCCATGGCACTAAAAAGTCTAATGCCAATCCTGGCTAGCGGGTGCTCACAGCTGTGCCTGGGCCATACTGTGCAGTGGCTCATGCCATGCCTATAAAGCACTGGCAGGCATCATTTGCCCTTAATGGTCCTGGACTCTTCTCTGGATTAAGACCATCTGCTGCTCTTGGCCACCCCGGCTGGCATTCAACAGGCATCAGATGGATGCCACCATTATCCCTGGTGTAGACATGGCAGAGGCGGATGTATGGGGGCCTAGAAAGGAGTGGGAGGCTGGTGCTACCTTCTCTCTTTCTCATTCACTTCAGCTAGTGAGGATCCACATTCTTAAGCCATGCCTCAATGCTGAGGATCCTGGCTATACTTTGAATGTTTTTAGCTTGCAATGCTTACAAATGCACTGTTCACGTGGCACAGAGTGCTCCTTCTCCTACTCCAGTTATATGACATGGATTTTTGTTTCACTGCGACATGCTCGATTATGTGCACTGTTTGGTTCAAGAAAACAGAAAAGGCATGCATGCAATGGTAATTACTACATGACTGTAAGGAGAAAGAAGCCCTCTGCACATGCCCTAGATTCATTGATATTCCTTTGTGGGGTGAATTCTAGCATCTGAAAACCAGCCTTGGTTTTGCAGGCCATTCCTGGGATGCCTGGGCAGGGTTTGCTAATTCAACACTCTCCTGGAGGGACTCTTTAAAATCTCACACATTATTAGCACCATTGCACAGGAAGACCACACACATACACACACACAGGCACACATCAACAACATCATCAAATGGTAAACAAGACGAAAGGATAGCTATTAACAACAGGACTTCACAACTTATGTCTCACCAATTCAAATAAACTTCCTGGTTTTGCTATCTATTGCAAACTGCAAAAATTGGTGTAGAGGTGGAAAGAAACACCAGGAAGGTCACGTGAAATGGCTGGCAACCTCTAGTTTGCTTGGTGGGTCACAAGGTAATGTACAACTAACAAGGAAAAATATAAAGCCGGGCACAAGGGCACACACAATCGTTGATATTTGTACTCTACAGGGTTCCCCCCACACCACACACATATCTGTTATCTTCCTAGCGTAATGAACCAAAACAGGGAGTCTGATACTATCTTTAGTACATGCCTAAAACAACTGCCCGGTGTTTTCAGGAAAAGAAAGAGGATGTTGGTTAAAGCAGGGTCAGCTTGGTATGGAATCTTCATGCCTTGTTCACTCTCATTTTACGGAAGGTCCACACAACATCCCAACTCTCCCCCTATGTAATCTCCCCAGCGCTACTTCAATTGTTTTTCTTGCTAGAGGAAGTCTTGGTGTTTGTTCGGGTTTTTTTAGAAGGACAGGAGAATAACACAATCTCCACAGATGCCTGAGCACTATTCTTTTTTAAGATGCATGGTTTTGATGTGGTCAGTGACCTATCAGGCAGGTAAAACTATCGTAATTCAACACTGGATACCCCGAAGACTCTAAGATTGAAAGCTTCCTTCCAGCAAGGATGAAATCCATAGGACTGTACCCTTAAAGCACTTTTCCATATATTTAAGTAACAGTAAAATACCTCTTAAACAAAAGAGTGTTATAGAGTTATATTCCTACAATGCAATATATGTGTGTGTGTGTGTGTGTGTGTATCAAATTTAAATGATGAAAAAGCCCCCTTTCCAGTCAACATTTCAGTAAAGTGGTTAAAGGTGGTGACAGGAAAGATTTTTTAAAAAATGCTTCCTTTTTGTAAATAGTATTTATATTTTGTTTTTAGCATTATAGGGTTATACCTCTATAACCCTATAATGCAAAAATTTAAAAAGCATTAAAACATCTTTTAAAATATACAGTATTCTTTAATTTGTGGTATTTTGTGCTCTCTCTCTTTTTTTTTAATAGCCAGGAAAATGTTTAGCACTACTCAAAAGACAGATTTCTAAAATGGCTGATAAAAGTAGCAGCCACTGCAAAGGGTATAATGAAAGCCGGCTGAGATGCAAGGGGTTCAACTGCCCAATAAGTCACTACCCATGTAAAAACCAACACCGCTTAAAAAGACAGAAGAGTAACACTAAGAGTACTGATGTGGACAGGACATAGTGGGGTGTATACATAGAAAATGCACAATATCCACAGATCTTGTGGGAAAATCAATTGCAATTCCAGTTGTGGTTTATAGCGCTATGAACTAGCTTTTTGGAAGCCACCAGCATCAGGAGAATCAGATTCAAACCAGGATCTGCAAATTCCATGATCAGTGGGCTTGCCAACTGGTTTCAAGGGAAACCCAGCCTGGCCTGTTCAGCAGATGAGGAGGATGAAGATGATTACATGTATACATTATTTCCCACTGCAAAGAGCAGTCTCAAAATGACTTATACACACAAATACAGAAATCCATAATTAATATAATAGAAAAATCCTCAAAATCAATACAAGCCATAACCAGGACAATAATACAAACAGAAATAAACACCATAAAAACATAATCTAAAAACAATACAATACAAAAAGTGTTCATCCACAATTCACAAAATTTCCCCCACGCCACCCCTATACAGTTTTGAATGAACACCACAAATGCAGCCCACAAAGGAGTCCTATCCAGATGTTTGGCAATGTTGTAGTAGAACCAAAGCTCACAGGGATGCAGCCTGCACTTTTTTTTAGTATGCAGCCTGCACTTTTTTTTTTTTATTAGTGCCTGTAACCTCCATCAGAAGCCCCAGTTCCCTGTGGGTTTAGCTGTAATCCCCACAGGAGCTGGGGAGAGATTAATTTTCCCAGCAACAATATATGGTTCCCTATTGAAATGCAAAGTAATTTGGGGTGTCTTGGTCTTGAATTGGCCATTAAGATCCACTAGCTTTACAAAAGACCTGCTCCTGATGGACAGGAAAACTGATAGAACTCGTCTGCTTATAGAGATCAACACAGGTATCTGAAATCTGGGGCTCTCCTTGGGGGCTTGGGCATGGGGACCATCATGATGAGCATCTGCACTTCAAAATTAACCACTCCACCACTGGTGTTTGGTACCTATGAATACCGAACATCTGAAGGGACAATCATGGAAATACGGAGTTAGGCCCACCCCACTGCAGGCCACCTTACATGCATTAAAAGCAACCCCCTTCAGATTGAGTCAATCATGTGTCAACCAGCATGCACCCCACTGTTGGGGGGCTAGCCCCACATGTCTGCACTTGCCCCAAATTAAACACCTTAAGGGAGCAAGGTGACAATTTTTTCATAATAAAATTTCTATGAAACTGCTGTTAACGAGACACTACAGGGGCTGCTTGGAAATTGATAATGAGGCTGAGCGTGCCTCTGTGGGTCCTCAACAACGCCCTAACCCAAGGGCATTCAATGACCGAGGCTCTGGATACCCTCTTTAGGACTTAAGTGGCAGGGGAGGCCTTGACACAAACCAGTCTGATTAACTTCTAGAGTTCACAACCACAGGATGCAAGAATGACCACTAACTAGCTTAGATAGCTTTAAAGAAGGATTCGACATATACATGGAGGGGGAGAGGGAGGTCTGTCAATGCCTATTAGCTGCGATAACTGGATAGAACGCCTGTGTACAGAGGCAGGATACCTTGAAGTACCAGATGCTAGAGCAGGAGTGCAGAATTCCACATCGGAGAAGGTTTTGGGTAGGGCGGTGATTCCAGTGGTGGGTACAGCCAAAGGCAAAATACAACAAAAAACAACCTCCATCCCATCATAGGAGAGGCATTTCAACCTTTTAGAATGGAGAAGGGAAATCTTCACAAAAGGTGGGCAACCACCGAACAATCAGTGGTTGGAGGAAAGGGAATGGGGCAAGGGGAAGAGGGCATGGCCCTCTGGGGACCCCCAGACTGGGAACCCAGGAGAGTCGGATTTGGCCTCTAGGCCGAAGGTTCTGCACCCCTGTGCTAGAGGAACAGACAACAGGAAAGAATCATCACCTCTTCTTATCAGGTTCCAAGAGGCATCAGGGTGGCCACTCTGGGCTGGGGATGATGGGAATTGTGGTCCAACACATCTAGGGGGAACTGGGTTGGGGAAAGCTGGTCTAGATGGACCTCAGTGGGTGGTTCAATAGAGAGATCCTGCACTCTTGCAATAGGCTCTTAGTAAGCTAAGTCCCAATGCGCTCGTTACACCTTAAGTCAGATCTGGTAACAAACCTGGGAGGACTGCCAAGAGAGTTTATATACTGCGGGATGGATGTGGGTCATGACACTGGATGGCCAGTGTGAGATGGATGTCTTTATTCATTTATTCACAGACATCCATGCCTGTATTTGGACATTGTGGCCCAAAGTTGTATTATATGCTGCGTCTGCCATGCACATTCATGCATAAAACCACAGAATGAAAATCATAAGAGCCAGTAATAACAAGCAGCCTAATAACAATAAAAGCAGCTGCAGCAGCCTCTCTTTCTCTCTCTCTCCTTCTCTCTCAATCTGTGCCAGAAGATAGACAGACAAACAGATAGTCAGATAGAGACCAAGCAATCTATTCCAAAGGGCCTTGCTAAACCACAGGGCAGCTAGTGAGGCGGCCTGATGGTCAGTCTTTCCTGGGAAGACCATCTTGTAGAATTGGTGCCAATACAGAAAAGGCTCCACACTGTGCCCCAGAAATCTTAACTTGAGACCGCAGGGAAGTTCATATGGAGCTGGGAGATCTGGACTAACATTCGCCGGCTCTGGACTACAGAGAGCTTTAAAGGCAATAACCAGTCATTTAAATGAGGCCTGGAGGGGTTGACTGGCACTTGGTACACTCTATGCCCAGCTCCACACTGTAGCTGGAGCCTCTGTAATGTGCGACTGGTCTGGATACATGGAGCCTCTAGACTCCGATCCCTGACTGCATCTTCAGCCTCTGGAGTCAGCTGTGCACGCTTAGGCTGGAGGCATTCAGGCTCTACCTGTCCCTGCGTCCACGGGGGCAGGAAGCAGTTGTACTCGCATCCCTCCGTTCCATTGGGAATTTGGGTGATCGCATTCTCCAGCATCTGTGTGCCAGTGGCAGAAGCACAGGTGCTGCAATGGAGCACTGCGCTGGTGCCTGATTAAACAGGTCTGGCATGGGACCCCTCCTCTTAGTGAACTACACCCTCCCCCCAGAAGAAATCCTTTAATTGACTTCCTGACCACTGATTTGAAAGCCCCTGCCCTTCCATCAAACCCCCCTCTCCCATGCACGGTATTACCATATGCAACCACAACACCATCTCATTCTGGCCTTTCCTGTTGTTTGTTCCTCCTTTTGGGGGGCCTGGATATTCTATGGTGCCCGTGCCACGGATCCTCATGTATCAAAACATGCTTTCCAGTGGAGGCTGTGCATCTTCCCAAGCGACCCTGATACGCAGAGCCAGTACAAACAAAGCCTTCTTGGGTAGAGAGGGACAAGGGAAGGGGACAGCCTGGCTAGATGGAGATTCATCTAACCAGCCCCTGGTCAGCAGAGAGCAGGTAGCCTGTTCCGATTGTTCCCGGCTTCTCCTACCCACAGATCTATGCTCAGGATTTAATACCGCAGGAAAGTCCTGGATGCGCCAAACCGCTTAACAGGAGTCTGCATTTGCTGGCTCATTAGCCAGGCACAGCCCGCGAAGCAAGACACGGACATGCAGGGAAAGAGGGCAGAGGAGAACGCACAGCCCGAACTGCTTTGCTCAAGAGCCGGGGGAGCGAGGAGAATGTAGGGGAGGGCATGGCACGAGCATTCCATTGGGCTCCCCTTCAGGGTTCAAAGCAAAAAGGGGCCTCTCACTCTACCCCAGTGACTCCTAGATGATGGATTCTTGGGTTGCGGGAGGACAGCGCGTGGGGGAAATGACCTACAGAGCCAGCGGGGGTAATCAACAGGCGAGTTCCAACAATGCAGACTACTAGCTTTAACTGGTATAATTGGTAGATCAATCAACTGCAGCTTTAGTTGATTAATTAGATAAGGGGAGATCTTTAACTGGCAGGGCTGCAATTTAAGGGCACTTTAAAAAAAAAAAGTGAAAAGCTTAAAAAGATGGCTACTAATATGAGTCCCAAAAATGAGGGGGGGGGGGAGAGGCAGCAACTACAGTGTAAGTCTCTCCCTTTCTGCCATTTCTCCACTGAAGATGACCCCCAAGCAACTTTTCTTCTCTCAAGGGACAAGATACAGGATTCCCCTTATCTCCTCCTCCATGGCTGGGAAAGCAGCTGTGGGGAGAGGTAATTTTTGGCAGACAAACTGCACGGAAAGAAAGAGTTAAGCAGCCCCAACCTGCCATTTCTCTGCTCAAGACTGGTCGCCTCTTGAAATTGTTTCCCATTAAAGACATACACATCACGTAGACTGTTCACAGAACTTCTCTGTAACATCTAGTTTGACTCTTGTTTATTTCATTTCTAGTGTGGCGCACTATAGATACAGATATAAAGATAGATGTAAATATTGATATTTAAAGGGTCTTTTCTTATAACGATGAGTGGTAGTTCCTCTTTACCTAATTCTTTGTTTTCATCTGCACTCCCTTCAATAGATTTTTTAAAAACAACAACCCTTATATTTATTTATTAAAATCAGGGGTGCGGAATCTCAGGACCGGGGTCCCAATCTGACCCTCCAGAATTCCCCAAATGGCCAAAACTCCTTTCTCATTCCCTTTTCCCAACCACTGATCATTTCGTGGATTTCCGGCTTTTGTGCAATTTCCCCCCATTCGAAAACAATGAACTGCTTCTCCTGAACTGAACTGGCAGCAATACGACTGCATTTTTTATGTTTTAGCTGCCACCCTTCTGCTGTTGGCGCCACCTATTTTGCATTCAGCCTTGCCCACCCCTGAAATACGGCCCCAGAGGGCTTCTCCAAAATTCTCGGGCTCAGAGAGGTTTCCCACCCCTGGTTAAAACCATTAGCCTGCTTCGCCTGTTGCTCGAAGTCATTCGCAAGCACAAGAGACATCAATAAAGCACCCAAGTCCGCCAACGATTAAAACAGCAATTAAAAAAACACTAAATAAAACAACAGTAACCGTAACAATAGAAAAGAATAGAAACTGCGGAGACTTGGAAGGGGTTCAGTCCTTAACAGAACAGTCCTGTAATGCAGGTTTCCCTTAGAAGGAAGTCCCACTGATTTCAATGGGACTCCTATGGGTATGTATAGCAGGGTTCCTCAATCCGGCACACTCCAGGATGTGTTGGATTACAGTTCCCATTATCCCCAGCCAGCAGGTGACATGCTGACTGGGGGTGCAAGGAATTGTAGTCCAACACATCTGGAGGGCCGCAGGTTGGGGAAGGCTGGTGTATAGGATTGCTGCCTAAGCCTGCAACTCTATACACACTTAGTGGTGAGTCCCATTGTAAATGTTTCCCGTGCACATGGCATCTTTCCTGCGTCTTACTGCCTGCAAGAGAAACCTTCCTCATCTCTACATCTCCAAAGGCTGACACACATCTGTTAAGAGACCCACATATTCTGTCAGCAAGGACTAAGCAACCCAAGACCCTCCATCACACGGCCTGCCCCAGAATGCCTCCAATTTAGGGTTGCCAGCTTTTGAACCTGGATCCTGTCGCTGTCCCAATGGCAGCTTGGTTTGCAGCAATTAGCAAGGCACCATGTATATAGCTTCATGCCATAAATAGCTTCCTGGCTGGCTTCTGTACATCTACTCTGTTTCAAGGCACAGGAGCGGACTAGGCTGTTCTCTCCCCCACCCCGCCCGCAACTCTATTCCAATTTGGCAGCAATTCCTTGGAGGGGGGGGGGTTGGAGCCAAGAACAAGACATCAAGGCTGCCAGGTGAAAGAGGAAAGGGTAGGAAACCAAACTTGTACATTGTGGATTCAGGTTTGCCATCAGGAGGAGGATGGTGCCACCTATTTTTACGCGCCCTGCTCCTGAGCCTTGTAAAGAATTTGGCACACACTTAATGATCTGCCTGTCACGGAGATAAAGGGATGTGGGGCGGGGTGGGAGGGAAACAATGCCTGCTTAATTTCTGCATGCCGAATCTACCATTAAAGGCACAGGAGCAGTGCCAGTAAAAGGGGTGAGCAGCAGCTGCAGAACAAAGAAGGCACAGCACCGAAAGGATTGGAAGCAGAGAGAGAGAACGAACATAATTTGGGGTACTTTCAGATGAGGCTTTTATTGTACAATCACCCTGCCTCATTCATAAAAATTTACAGGAGGGTCCAGATATAGTCCTCATTTGAAAAGCCTCCCATATTTACCCAGACCTTCTTATGCCTTTTTTCTTACTGCAGAAAATCTATCGAGGGGACAAAACGTGGAATAGCTACACAATGCCTTTTGAATGTTCATGCTAGAAGCACCTACGTCTGGAAGCATCCCTTTTGCCCCTCTAGCTACCAGTGAAAATAAATGGTGCAGCCTTAGTAGAGACACATACTCGAGATCGTTTAACACAGATTAACTACCCTTACGCATGGCCACATGAACAAGGGGGGTTAAAAACATGCAAAGTAGGGGCGCAGAACTATATTCGGATGAGGAGGGCAGGTTGCTACCCCCAGGGGGCAGGTTGCTACAGAGAGCGGTCATTCTAATTTACACTATTAATTGGGAGTAGAGGGTGGTAGTTATTATGGAGCAAATAAGAAGTAATTAATTTAGAATTAAAGTAGGGGACAGGAACACCAGGACGCTCTAGAGCAGACAGGCAATTGGAAGAGACTGGCGGGGGGGGAGCCTGTGGCTAGAACAAACAAGGGGGGGGAATTGCTGCGGAACATTTTGTCCCTTTAAATCCCTTGGTAATTTGTCCCCTCCTCCTTTGACATCATAATGGGTTGCCATGGGAATGGCACTGATGAGCTTGATGCATTTTGGAGCCGGAAAAGGGAGCGGGGAAGGGGTGCATTTGACCCTGGACTGCGGTGGCATGGGTTTAAGGCTGGCAGGATCAGGAGCGAAACATTAGCACCAGCAACCAAGTAGATGCAAAGAGGGGAGGGGACCTGGTTGTTCTACACACATTTCCAGAACTCCTTTCAATCCTCAGCCCATCACCCTGCCTTTTACTATTCAGGCAACACCCTTCTTCAGAAGCGATGATTCTTAACCTAGCACAGCCTTTCCCAAGCTGGCACTCAACAGACCTGATGGATTACAATCCCCATCACCCCCTGACTGGGGTTGATGGGAGTTGTTGTAGTCTAACACACCTGGAAGGTGCCAGGATGGGGAAGGCTCCCCTAATATCTCCCCCCACAGGCAAGCAAACTCTCAGAATGAATGCTTTTTATGTCACCTGCTGTCTAGGAGTCCTTCAAAGCCCAACCCCTCAATCATGCCAATGGCAAACATCCTGCATTTATGTCCACAATTCAGGGGCTCATCTTACTCTCACTGCCCCCTTGCAAGGCTGCTCGGCTTATGCTCTTCAAATTCCTGCCCACTTCAATGTTTGGGCTGAGCATCTGGAGGGCTCAAGGTTGGATGCCTTCCTTTCATTAGGCAGGGGGAGGCAGCTGTCCCAGGGGCCAGATTTTGACCACCATTAAAGAGCAGCAAATGGTTTATAATATTTTAAAGGCGTCGGGCTGCTTAAAGAAGAAATGCCTAACACTACTTCTGATGAGCCTCCCTCTCAAATGGGACCAATGGCTACTATTCCTGATGGCTATGTGCCACCTCCAGTATCAGAGGAAGGCAGCCTATATGCAAGCCTATATGCACCAGTTGCTGGGGAACATGGGCGGTAGTTTGCTGTTGCACCTGTGTCCTGCTTGTGAGTTCCTGGTCGACAGGTGGTTGGCCAATGTGTGAACAGAATGATGGACCCTCGGTCTGATACAACATGACTCTTCTTATGTTCTTATAGATCTGGGTCTCTCTCTCTGTTCGTTTCCACACCTAATGTGGCAGAAAACCTCTGTACCCTGGACAGAGAGCTTTGGCCCATTCCATCTCTCTGTAGGGTGGATCTGTCTGATGGAATGTTTCCAAATCTGTGTCTTTCTCATTTTCACATTATGTTTTTAGGTGTACACTTTAAAAAACTAAGGTATACACCTAAAAAAAATCCACTGTGGGTTGGATCCTAACTTTGTCATAGTTAGAGCAGACCCACTGAATTCAATGGGACTTCAGTTCGTTATGACTTAAGTCCCACTGATTTCACTAGGTCAACTCCGTGACTGAACCTGGATCCAACCCAATGCATGAAATGGCCTTCAATTCCACACTATGGATATTGTTTTCTGAATATTATGAAAACATTATCCACGGACTAGAATAAAAATCCAAGAAATTAACCTGGGGTCATTTACCACACGCACACATGTGGATTGAAATCACCATTCCCCATGTGAAACAATTACCAAAAGAAAAGGGAAATTTACTCTTCTGCTACTTCAGTAAGTACCATGATTGGATGAACGAAAGAACAGATAAAATTTGTTAAGGGATTAAAAAGTGTAGGTAGCCACGTTATTCCATTGGTGGAGGAAGCAGGGGAAAGATCCAAAAGCCGCAGTAGGGTAATACCATTATTAGGACCAACTAAAATGTCACAAAATAGTGAGCAAATGTTGAGTTCTCTAGAATTGTTCTTTCGGGGGGGGGGGGGCAAAAGCTTTATACTTTAGAGGTTTTGAGCAATACTGAATATATTTACTCAGAAGTAAGACCCACAGAGTTAGTCTTTACTTCCAACAGGTTGCAGCAGAGGGAGCTGGTCCATTTCATCAGCTCAAAGACCAGTACCCTCAGGCTCCTCCTCTCTCTGAATTGTCTCTGGGTGGTTGAAGTACTATTTAACTTTAAGAATTGGTGCCTGAGTTTGTATTTTTCCTCTTCCCTCCCCATCCCCATTTCCTCTTGTGTTGTGTTGTTTAGATTATAAAATTGTGGGCAGGAACTCTCTTGTGCTGCTATTTTTATCATATATAAGCCACTTTGGGACATTTTTTTGGATGAAGAGTGGGGTTAAAATGATTTAAATAAATAGTTAGATGGGTTTAGGATTGCAGCCTTAAGTAGATTAAACTATGTTATGTGCAAAAGAGATTTCTAGAACAATCCTGTGTATGTGTAGCTGGAAGTAAATTCCACTGTGTTCAATAGAGCTTATTCCCAGGTAAGGGTGCATAGGTTTGCAACTTTTCAGTTGCACCAACGATGGGATGGGAGGCGGTATACTGCTCTCTCTCACTCTCTCTCTATATATATCAATTCTAGCACTTAAGTGAAACACACAGGTCCCTTGTGAGTCTGAGAACAGAAGGAAAAAGCCATGTGGTCTTTATTTGAGCAAAACTAGGGATTAATTTTAGGTGTTGCACTAGGTAAAGAGTCAATAGAAACCAAATTGACTCTTTCAGTTTCTATTGGCTCTTTACCTAGTGCATCACCTAAAATTAATCTCCAGCATTTCACATATAAAGACAAGCCGGCGGTTTGGAAAAGAGAAATATCTGGGCCTGAAAGGATCCATTTGAGGCTTATGCAAAACAAGGAGTCCCTCAGGACGCTGGCACACTAGAATGTGCAAAATGGAAGCAAAACGGAATCAACAGACACTCAAAGACAACATCAGCAGATCCTCAAGGGACAAAGAAGGACCCTCTGGAGCTATATGAAAATGCAACACGCTACAAACCTCTTCCCGACGCGCTCTGCACAGCCAAAGCCCTGACCTAACCACACAGCCCCTGGCTTCTTTTACCATCCTTGATGTACCAGTTGCCCCGTTGCCCACAAGTTCAGTCAGCATTAAGAATTACACTGCGCTTTCCCTCCATCACCGCAGCCAGCGCAGGATCTGCTGAGGTGGCAAAAAGCGGCAGTCGCTTCCTCCATAGGGACGGGAAGTGGTGGGCGGCGGAGAACAGCCCACTTCCATCACTACTCTGCAGTTACATTCCTGCTAAAAGAACCTCTGCAAAAGCCCCTCTCGTCTCCCCCCTCCCCAATTACGTCTATTTCACCTATTTCTGGCTAGTTTCCACCTCACCTGTTTTCCCCACACTGCCAGTCTCTTGTGGTAGGAATGCCGAGGCCTGCACGTGCCTCAGTTTCCCCTTGGTCTGGGCATTTCACACTACGCATTTATTTATTTTTACACCCAGCGGAATGCTTGAGTGTTGAGATCTAGAGCCTGGGTTCAAATAATCCCTAAACAGACTTGACACTCACAAGGTGGCCAGGAATCCCAATCTATCCATAAGCATTGCTCAAGGAGACCAAAGGCCTATCAATTTCAGCATTCTGTTCTCACAGTGGCCAGCCAGCTGCCTGCGGAAAGCCCGTAAGTAGGACATGAGTGTAACAGCACACTCCTTAGGAACCGGTATCCAGAGCCATACTGTCTTTATCTTCCCTGAAACTGGATACCTCTCGCACTACTTAGATTTGTCATCTGTCTCTCCTTAACAATTCGCTTTACACGTTTTTGTGATCTTTGAGTTGGCCGGCAAAGGACTATATGGATTTGGGATTTTTTTCGTATGGCCAACATGGCTGCCTGCGTGTTTTGTTTTTCTTTTTCACAGCGTACTTTTTCATGCAACAAAACCGGGAAGAGAAAACTCTATGTGAAGTGAAGACTGCTCCCAGCATGTCCTTGTACACATCGCAGGAAAACACAGTGTCCCAAGACATACACACGCACATTCAGACACTGTATCATCAGCGATCCCAAGGACAGAACTGAGACACAATACTCTGTCTCCCCCTCTCTTTAGATTAACATGGGAAGTTAGATCATGAGTCCATCTAGTCCAGTACTGTTGACGCTGATGGGCAGCAGCTCTTCTTCCAGCCCTACTTGGAGATGTTGGGGATTGAACCTGGGACGTCCCGTATACAAAGCAGGTGCTCTACCATTGAGCTACAGCAGAGCTGGTGCCAGACTATTTTGCGCCCTAGGCAAGGCAAGCTACCTGCACACACACCCAAAAATTGCCAACTTCAATTCAGCTGTTCAAGAAGAGTTTCTGAACAATTGTATTTTCCTTTTATTTTTCTGAAAACAGCTAATTTGTAGAAAACTTTGACCCTTAAAGGGCAGTACTGCGCCCCTCTGAGGTCTGCGCTCTAGGCAGCTGCCTAGTTGGCCTAATGGTAGCGCCA
The DNA here is from genome assembly GCF_023053635.1 of Elgaria multicarinata webbii. Lineage (NCBI taxonomy): Eukaryota > Metazoa > Chordata > Lepidosauria > Squamata > Anguidae > Elgaria > Elgaria multicarinata. The sequence goes on from NC_086183.1 coordinate 27,310,210, forward strand.
GCCCTGAGCTACGGCCCTCCCCTGTGTATATGACGCTAGAATATGTCTGAAGCCAAGAAGTCTGAGAAACAAGCTTCCTTAATTGTGACAAAGAGCAAAGGCTGGAAAATGACACCTGGCTCCCCACAACTTTATCCACCAATTTCCACTGAAGACAGAATACAGGAGATGGGGGAGGGGGGAAGAGTGTTTATGCTCAGGAACACTTTCAGAATCACTGTTGACATTTTATTCCCTGTTCTTTGTTAATAATCACTTCAACAACTTTTCAGTCAAGAGCTGTGGTTATAAGGCGGCCCTGAATTAATAGCAACTTTACATATTTCAGTTTTCATTTCAATGGAAATGTTTTGAGAACATTCTACCCAAGCGTAAGCCATACCAGCTAGAGCAGTGGTTCCCAAAGGGGGCGGTACCGCCCCCTTGGGGGGGGTGGGATTGCATAGGGGGGGCGTTAAGAGGCAAAGGGGTGGCAGGGGGGTGCTTGACGTGGTCTTTTCCGAGAAGCGCCTCTCCAGAAGGTCTTAAAACCCAGGGACATTTTTATGGGAGAAGGTAATTTGGTCCCATGTCATATAGGGGAAGAATCCACGCATGTATTAATACCGTTTAAGAAGAGTCCTTTTAATGGTGAATTGAAATGTTTCAAAACGCTAATGAAGAGACATACCCTGCTTGGTGTGCCCTGTCACGCTGGCTGTAAAACAGAGGCATTCGCTCTTTTTTCCCTCCCTCCCTCGGCAGGCCTGAGGCGGGTGCTTCCCGTTTGAAGGGGCCACGTGCAGTATGGCCCCTTCTTCATTCTCAGCTCCACTCCTCCATCCGGCCACCGCCGCCACTGCTCAGCCTGGGTGCCCAGACCAGCACGAGCCCCTTCGAATGGGAGGCACCCGCCACGGGCTTGCCGAAGGAGGGAGGGAAAAGATGTAATCAGATTTTGAATAAATACTCAACTAATTGTTACTCTTTTGAATTTTATTGTTATCTTCCTTAGTGGGTCATTGAAAACCACTATTCTGAATAATTATTTTTATAGTGTAGAATAGGGGGCACTGGGCATGAGTTTGTGGAACCAAGGGGGCGGTGACCTGAAAAAGTTTGGGAACCACTGAGCTAGATGATCTGAGAAATAAATATGAGAGCATAAATGATAAGATTGCGCCCTTAGTACTCTTTTCTCCAAAGGACACTAAACATGGTAGCACTGTCCCTGAAGAGCAGCATTCACCAAAAGGCGTCAAGGTCCATCTATTTTCCTGTTCCGTTTCCAGCAATGGCCACCTATATGCTCCCCTTTTTTGTGCTCTCAATTAATTTTATTTATTTATTTATTACATTTATATACAGCACCATAGCCGAAGCTCTCTGGGTGGTTTACAAAAGTTAAAAACAATGAACATAAAAAACAAATATACAAAAATGTAAAAGCATAAAAACAGCAATATCCATTCAAAACAGCTATTTTGGGGTCAGTTAAAAACTCAGCATATGTTGTTAAGTGCCTGGAAGAAGAGAAAAGTCTTAACCTGGTGCCGAAAAGATAACAATGTTGACGCATTTGTTGGTGGTGAGCTACTTCAAGATGCCTGCTGCTCTCCCTACTTAAAGTTCTTTATTTTAAAACTGTTATTGGACTGGACAGACCTTCAAATATAGGAACATCCCTGCATCTGGTACGCATTGGCATACAGTCTTTCGTTAGCTCTTCCTCCTTGAACTTGTCTAATCCATCTTTAAATCCCCAAGTAAACCAGCGGCCATCACCACATCTTGAAGAAGTGAACTGCAAAAGTAAACTCGGCATTTTTGCATCAGCTAGATCACCAAGGGGTCAGGGGAGAACCCCAGTTGTGCTACTTTTGAAGCAGCCCAGGTGGTAACCACGTCTTCCTTTCACATCACCAGAATCCCTCCGTCATGGGCTTGGCCTGCATCACTCATCTTATCTGCTTCTGACAAAACCTCCTGATCAAACTCTGGATTCCTTGCAGAGTACCCTCATCTCAGCCTTGCTATCTGTGTTTGCCACCTGGGCAATTATGAACTGTGCTTCTCTGATTTTGCTTTCCCCACAAGATAGCCAGCCTTAAAAAACAAAACTAAAAAGACTCAATTTCCTTGCCAGGCAATACGCAATTTTACCTCTGCACACATTTATAATGAATCAGCAAGTGCTAACCAAAAATAGGCAGTGTTTGCCAGAGGTGCCACCGCTTCCGTTATCTCAGCTCTACCTGTTTCCACATTTGCTAGGAACATTCTCCAAACCACACTCCGAAAATGGATTGCCACCTTTCCCCCTCCCCCTTGGCAGAGTTCCTGTGTCATGATAGTGCTGCCCCATGAAGGCCTTACAATTAGGGTTGCCAACTGACTCAAAAATATAGCCTTGTTTGCTCGTGTACTTTTATCAATAGCTTCATGTGCAGCACAACAACGTGGCATAACTTAACAGATTTAGCAGCTGCAGCTTGACCTATCGAATTTATGTCATGATGCTGTTAAAGACACAGGAGCTATGGCAGAAGAAAAAGATGGCAACCCTACTGAGGGGAATAAATACACTGTTGGGATTCAAAAGCTTCACTTCGGACTATTAGTCCTACAATAGTGCTTATAGGCTGAATCATGGTTAGGGTTGCCAACTGATCAGAAACAAATGGTTTGGTCTGCACTTGGACCTTCAGCAGCAGTTCTCTGTACAGGAGTAAGCAAGTAATGCTTTTCGCAGCACAGAGATAAACATTCTCTTTTGCTAATGTCGGCACATCTCACTTATTAAAGGCACCGCTACGGTGGCCAGTTTATTTATATTGGGATTTAATCCTGCTTTTCAGGGGGATAAAAGGGGCTCAAATCAATTAAAAATATGTTTAATGAGAGATACTTACAGATTAAATTTACAGACTGACAAGACACATAAGGGAAGGGGAGCAGAGGGGAAAGGTAGAAAAGAAGACCAGAACAAAGTGGCGAGTTGCAAACGGGCATTTATATCCAGCTGGGGCCGGGCTAATCTTCCCTTGCTTGGGTGGACACTCTGCTTCTGAACATCAGCACTGGTTTCTCTGGTTGGTGGCAGAGAGCATGTAAGTTAAACTATGGAATTAGCTTCCATAAAATGTAGTGATGGCTGCCATCTTGGACGGCTTTCAAAGGGGATTAGACAAACTCATGTCGGATACAGCTCTCAATGGCAGCTAGTCATGACGGCCATATAGTGCCTCCAGTGTCAGAGATGGTGTGTCTCTCAACACCAGTTTGCTAGGGAACGTAAGTGGGAGGGTGCTGCGATGCTCGTGTCTTGCTTGTCGGTTCCCCACAATCACCTAAGTTGGCCACTCTGGAAAACACAGTGCTGGACTAGGCAGGCCTTTGTTTTGCTCCAGCACGTGTCACACTCTTAGGGTGCTTCCACTCACTTCTGCAATTCAAGGGCAACTTATGTGAACCGCCCAGAGAGCTTCGGCTATGCGGCGGTATACAAATGCAATAAATAAATAAATAAAATAAACTGCAGTTGGAGCCAAGTATTCTTTTTCACCAGGAGGGGAAAGCAAGCTCCCAGCAACGCTCTTTCACTGGCTGACGGCTGGGGTCAGGCTGTTCTTCCAGGTAGGCAGGAAGTGCAATAACCCAGTGGGCCTTGATCCTCTGCCTGACAGCAGAGGCCAGATTGAAAAGTTCGCTATCCAGGGCATTGGCTACATAACCAATTTATATTGCAGCTTCACTAGTTGAAATGCTAGAACAACCTTTCTCCCCAAAGAGTCTTGGGAGTTGTAGTTTGGGGGGGAGGCACTGAGATTGTCCCTACCCCCTGACAGAACTACAGTTCCCAGGGTTCCCAGGGGCAAGAGAATGACTTTTACACAGGCTTAAGTCTATATGGTGTGTAGAGATATGAGGCAGACACACACACTTGGTAATACTACAGGCCAGGTGAGACTGGCAGGGCAAAAGCATCCTCTGGTTGTTACTTTGTGTTAAAAGAGCCCAATCCTATCCACCCACAGAAAGTCTCCTTGCTGAGGGTATGGGGAAAGGACCCATGGTTTACGTGCCAGACCTTGATGAGGCGGTGGGGGGGGAAGAGCACCACTCTTGCAGCTCTTGCATGGCCCCGGCCACCCTCCCCGCTCTATTCATCAGCAGCTAATCACACGTTGCCATGGCAACCAGCCACCACCATTTGCATAACCCTGGCGCCATGCCACGCGGGCGTTTGACTTCCAATGGGGCCTGTGAAGATGGAGAGGGAGCAAAGGGGAAGGGGAGAAAGGGACCGATGCTGAAAGAGGCCCCGGGAAGGCTCGGCTCCCTTCTTCTCCTTTGCTACAAGGAGCGAATGGCACAACGCCTCAGCTCAGGAACATGCCAGCTGTCCTCCACCAGAATTTATATCATCTAGGGCTTTTAACAGTCTCCAAAAGGGTGGGTTTCCGAGCGTGGGTGAGCAGGGCCGCCATCTCCCAATCACCACCCCCTCTGCCAAGTACCCTGTGCCTTCAAACAGCTGCATGGCAGAAATTCAACAAGTGGAAAGGGTCCCGCCATCATTAAGGTGGGAGAAGCTTTACCGGTTGAGTGCCCACCCATTGCGCAGTTCTTCAAGGCACAGGAATGGAGCCAGAAAATAAATACTTCTATAAATAAAGGCTAGCAATTCCTCAGTGGTCTTTTAACCACCCTGAAATGCAGCTGACCATCAGGATGGCAACGGGACAATCTTTTACCCACTCTTTCAGTACATGCATATGAGCAGGGCGGGAATCCAAAGCAACTTTAGAGATTGCAAGTACAGAAACAGGAGGCGCTGGTCTTCTGAATTAATTGCTGCAGTGTACAGCGATATGCTGTGGCGCATGTGGGGTGAATGTGGTATGGCATCACAAGGGGTTGATTCCATGTCAAAGGTCAGCGCTCCAAGCTGGCTCTTAATACTACGGAAAGCCTGTGGTGGGAGCAGAGACCCTCATTACTTCCCTTTATCCTCCTCACCAACACAGGCGGGCACACGCAAAGGTAATTACGGAAAGGAACTAGAGAAACCTTCATAAGCTATGAGGAAACGAAAGGAGGAAGGGACGCGTAAAGAAGGAAACATCTTTTTCCCAAAGGCTCTAGAACACAACCTTTCAAGTATTATTCCAAATCCACAACCTTGACACGAGTGAAATTGCCCTTCTCTCCACGCCAAGAAAAAGAAAATCCTCTACATTTTCTGCCAGCCAGGCTGCTGTTAAAAGGTACAGGAGCAGGACTAGGAAAAATAAAAGTGGCAGTCATACGACAGGCAAAGACACGTCACTGCACAGGACAAGGAGGCTCTCCTGTACTAGAAGTGCCTGTAAGAGTGGCTGGAACTGCATCTCCCTCTCTTCATCTCCCTTGTCATTTGGCTCTTCACCTTTCCGGCTATGGGTCACTGAAAACTAACACCAACAGCACGTGTAGCTGTTTGGCTCTGAGACCTTGGGATGTGGTTAAGCTGCTCCTACCCTGTTTAAACTGAACCCCGGTTATATCAAACGATGCTGTTCTAATTGCCATGTCGCAACCTGTTGGTCAGCTCTGACACAGTGGGAGATGCAGCAGCCAAGTGGCTTCTCCCATCCGTTCCTACCCCGGATCTTTTGTTTCCCCCATTTCCCACATATGTAGCTAGCAGGGCTTAAAAGTGTTTGCCACGTTCAAACGGCAGTGCAGGCAGAAGAATCCAGAACCAGAGAAGTCCCCCACTTATGAAGCAGTTTTAAAGCAGCAATTCCCAAACTAGGTGCCTGTGTGCATTAAAACACTGTAAGAGAACTGTTTGTGTGCTAGCAGAAATAAAACGAAGTACCCACCCCCAGAGGAGTACATCTGCTGCATCTCTGTATGATCTACTGCTTTGTCATGCTGTTGATTCTGCCATGTCTGTGTATGGGGTAAGACTGGATCATTCAAATCATTCCTGGCAAAGAGATGTAGAAGAATTCCCCCCTCCTTTAAAAGAGCTGTTCATTTTGTTGCTGCATCCAAGTCAGAATGACTCATGAAGGAATACAGGACGAAAGCAATTCATACTTTCATATGCTAAAAGTAAACCTTGAGGCATAAGGGTGAAGCATGCGACCAAATTTAATACACCCCCCCCAAAAATGCATTATCAGACATTTTGGACATGCCTTTTAAAGGAACAAAGCAAATCCTCTGGACTGCAGCAAGGATTACAGAGGGGTGGGGAAGAAAAAGCCCCCACCAGATTGGTGGATACACAATTTCATTTAATTCATTTCATTTATTACATTTCTATACTGTCCAGTAGTCAAAGCTCTCTGGGCAATTTACAAAGATTAAAACCCTAAATATACAACATAATAATGTAATATAAAAACCATTGCATACAAAAATATGAAACAATTTTGCACCATCAGCAATAAAAATCCCACAACCATTAAAAATCTTATCATAGGCTATCAAATGCCTGGGAGTAGAGGAAGGTTCTAACCTGGCACCGGAAAGATGACAATTTTGGCCCCCAAACCAACTTGGGGTATAATTACAAATGGTACATATGGAAATCTGTTTAAGCCAATTACAGTATCAGTTTCATCCGGCAAAGCCACCATGAGCTGCCATTTTTGGCATAGCCACTGGCTTTGTAAATACGCCAACTGGTGGTTGACATGTTGCGATCGCAGCTCATCAACTCAATGTGGGCTTGAGCCAGGCTGCCATGGAGAGATGCAGTGTCATCTCAACAAGAGCACAACTCCCCCACACACACACACAACCCCGTACTGCTAGCTTGCCACATGCACATAAAAATGGGTATTATGAATAGACCTTAGGACCTTGAGCAAAACAAGAAGCCAAGCTCATCCACCAAGACCAGTTTTTACGGTCTTCAAGAATGGGACTCCCCACCCTCACCCCACAGCCTCCCATCTCTAGGTGGAGCAGAGAGGAAAGACACGCACACCATCAATCAGATTTGGGAGGCCGGCAATCTTTCAAATGAGGGAGTGAATCAGTAAGTAAATGGAAAGAAAAATAGCAAACAAGTGAGAGAAGGAACAGAGTGATGAAATCACAAAGGAGAAACTGGGTCAAAGAAAGAAACTAGGAGAATGAGCAAGAAAAATGAGTGTAAAAGAATGAATTGGAAATTAATTGGACAGTGCATAGGAAAACAGGATTGCCACCTTCATTTCAATGGCCCCTCTTCTGTGCTTTTAACAGCAAACTGAAACACAGAAAAGTGGCAAGTAGTGCAACCTTTAATCAACATCAGATTAATCAGTTAAAAACCTTTTATTGATGAAGTAGGTATCCACAATTAAGCAGGCAACTTCTTAAAGAAGTTAACTGTATTTAATGTAAGTGCTTATAAAAAGTGTGGATGGCAGGGCACCATCTTAGAAGAGGCATTCTGTCTTCCGTCTCACACTAGAGGGAATGTCTCTTCTAAGGTGGTACCTGCAGCAAAATATCCACGCGCTATCTAAAAACAAAGAAAAGTATGGGTTCTTTTTGTCTTCGAAACGGTTTTAATTATATGCAAATACATGCTGATTTAAATCTTTGTTTAGTGAATTGGCTAAGTCTTCTTTAACCAGGTGAAAGCCTTAGTGGCCACTGAGGGCTCTCTCACTACTTTATCTCCATGCCAGGAAAAAGATGAGCACATCAGGCTGCTATTAAAGGCATCCAAGCAGCACCGTTAGGAAAAAAAAAAAGTGCCAATCCTTCAAAGGAGATTAGGCTGCCAGATCAATGAGGAATACAGCTGCCTGCTCCTTGAACTGCTGCAGAGAAAGGGAATTTGGGCAGAGGCCGCTTCTCTCACCATCACTGCCATACCTCTCTCCAACTCCCACTACTCAGCAACTCTTAAAAAGCAAAAAAATGGAGCCCTGCCTGTACTGAACCTGGCAAGCCGCCACCTGCCCTGTGCTCTCCTGCCATCATTCAAACGGTACCTACAGGGGTTTCTCAAAGAGCCCGGTTTCCAAAATTGGCTACTACCTCTGCCTCCGTTCTCTGACACACATACACACACACCCCTCCCCACTTCCATCCTTGCGCCTGCTGCAATGAGATTCCGGCATGAGGCAGTGTGCGCATCAAGGATGCAGCTCACGAGGGCTGCTGATATTCGACAAAAGGGAGGCAGGGAGCATGAAACGCCGCCGCGCGGCGCGGCCTTGAAGCGAACCCCCCCTCCCCCACCCCACCACTCTGACCTCTGTGCTGGTGCCTGATTGATATTCCGTGCGTCTTTCTCTGCCTGTGCCAGGCTGGCCTCAGGAGAGAGGCTGCAGGGGAAACCCGCACCTTGGGTCCCGGGGCTGGATGCTGCAACGGGGTGGGAGACAGGCAGGGCAGAGACACAGCAGAGGAGACAGGGCTGTTGCTGTCTTCTAAGAGTTGGGCAGAAAAGGGCATCTTGGCAAGAGCTTAAGAAGAACCCTCCTGGATCAAACCAAAGGTCCATCTTGTTCAGCCTTGGGGAAGGCTGATGGAGTCCATCTAGGCCAGAATCCCTTTTCCAAATGACAGGAAGCTCACAAGCAGGACATGAAAGTTTTAGGCTTCTCCCACTGTTGCCCCCAACAGCAACTAGTATTCAGCAGAATGCTGCACGTGAACATGGAGGGTCCATTTAACCATCATGGTTGAAAGCTTTAAAAGCCATCAGAGCAACTGACATACACATACACAGAGTTCTAATGTATGGGAGAGGGAGAAAGGGAGTTGCCTTAAGCAATAGGTCTACGATACAAAAAGTTGCAGCTATCGAAATCTCTTCTTTTCTACAACAGCTAATAAAAAGGATGGAAGCTCAGCCCTCTAGCGCACCTTGTCATTCAGGACACAGGGCCTTTCCTGTTTAGAGGATTATGCTACCATCACCCCGGAAAACAGGGTGTCTACTGCCATAGGCCAGTAGTTGTCAATTTTCAAAACTGTTCACATGTTACTCTCAGTGCCCATAGAAAGGAGTAGAACAATGCCTACTGGCCCTTTCCTTCAATGTCTGTTCGGTGTCATGTCTGAAAGAGCCTATGCTTATTACCTGTAAACTGTACGTGCATAGCACCTTGCAGGCATTATGGCGACTGTGCATTGGGTGGGAGAGACAAGCGCAATCCTGCTCCTCCCCTATCTACGAGCAATCAGAGCGCCAACGAAGACTGAAGTTTCGTTTCAGCCCTAGATCACAGCTGAAACTCACCATTTATTCATAACCAGCATTTCCTCCAAGGAGCTCAAGGCGGCATACTACAGCTACTGCAGAGCAATCCGTCCCAGCGCTGACCACTGGGAATCAATCCACAAAGGTTCTTGTAATCCAGAGGTGGGGAACCTCAGGCCCGTGGGCCAAATCCGGCCCTCTGAGGTTCCCTAGAGGGCCATTCCCTCTTCCCTCTCTTTCCTCCAACCACCAATCATTTTGTAATTTCCCAGTTTTTGTGTGCTTTGCCCCCATTTTAAAAGGTTGAAATGCCTCTCCTAAGGCTCAGTTACTGGAAGTAAGAGCTTTAAACTTAAATATGCTGGGGAGGGGGGTTGTATTTTTGGTCTCATCCAACCCTGGAGTGCAGCCCATGGGAGCTTCTCCAAAGCCCATCAGGCCAAAAGAGATTCTGCATTCCTGCTGTAACCCAACAGAAGTGTGTGGGGTGGTGGGGAGAAACCAGTGTGTTTCTTCTACAACTAGAAACACACAAGAACGCTTTTTTTTTTTTTAAACTCTGGATGAATTGTCCAAGAATAACTACCACCCCCAGGTTTTGTATTCATAACCACTGACATATATTATAATCCTCATTCCACCTGTGTGCATGCACTGAAAGAGTGAGGAAAATTCTTTCAACTATTCTTTAAGCAATCTGATTGCAAAAATGAAAATGTGGGCAGGATACCAATGTGATGAATTTAAAAAAAAGAAAAGAAAGAAAGAGGCTTATTTCCATCACTGCACCACCATAGAAGTGCAGAACGCATTATCATCCATGGAATTCAACTTCCTAGGAACTTTTCATTCTCTCTTTGCCCACCCGCACCCCAGAAAAAAAGGCACAAGTTTCTATTTTAGTCCTTCCAGATGCAAAGATAAAACTTGAAAAATGCATTGGAGATGCCTGGTGAAATCTCAGGAGCCAAATATGGGCTGAGGAGAAATATCAGTGGTTAGAAGGTGGAGATTCAGTGCTCCATATAGCTCCTTCCTCACAGAAACAAAGTAAATTATGCAGACTAAGCAAATATATGAACATGTGCTTCATTTGCATTATCTATTCAGATGGCAGAAAGCTTGGTGTAGAAATTTTTAGGATTTTTATTTTTACCATTTTTATTATAGCATACATATTCCTAACTATGATTAGCTTACACCTGCGGTATTGCAAGTGCATCTTCTAGATCTAGAGGCCTCCAAGAACAATGGACGTCAAACAGAACCGAGACACTTGAAAAGCCTTTGTTACTTAATATGCACTAGAAGCTGCAGTTTCTAGTGCCACCTCAATCAAAGCAGCCCGTGATCCCTTCATCTGAAAGCACTAGAGAACCAAAGGTTTAATTCAAGTGTTGACACAATCCATGAATGTATTATCATTATGGAGGTTAAATACCCCATGGCCGGTGAAGCAAGAAAATAATAATCATAGGAAAATGTGCAAGCGGATGGATCAGAAGCTAATACAACAAGCCACAACTCACTGAGAAGATGAGGACCAAGTTGGCAGACTGCTGCAGATTCCTGCCACGGAGAAATTTTTAAATTAGTAGACTACTTGACAGGAAAATGTGCAAAACTTAGGCAGATCCTCACCAAGTTGGGTCAACAGCTGCAAAATGAGCAAAACTGGGAGGTATCAAGCGAAATGCAAACACAAAGTTGTACAAGGGTGTGTGTGGGCAGTGTGATGGAGGAACCCAAGGTCCCACAAAGGCGATGTACCTGTGTTTGGACTGTACCACTTCAAACACCAGGTGATGGAATGTTCTTTGATGGGGGGAAAAAATCCGCAATAAAACATTCCTCCATATTAAAAAACAAAAACTAGCAAGTCAGGGAGAAGGGTTCTAGCCTTGCTTTGCTACTAACATACTAGCTTTCTATGTGGAAGGATTTTTTTTTAATATTATGAGGGAACATTCCTGCCATGGAAGCCCAAAAGCCCAGACTAAATAAGTACAAATAAACCAACCCTGTAGAACTTTTGACCACCACCACCCTCCAAGATAAACTCCAGCCCAGCAAGGTTGGGGCTTGACAATCCTGCCCTGCCCAACCAGTTCTGGGTTTTTTAAAGCCTCCACTAGGTAGCAAAACCAAGATCATCTAGACCCTGGGCATTCGACTGTACCAGGCTGTTCAACTGTGTTTAGCTGAGTGCATCCTTCCCTAACCTGGTGCCCTCCAGATGTATTGGACTACAAGTCACTGCATCCCCAGGCTAGCTTAGTGGGTCACAAGTTGGGTAGTCCTGCTTTGATTGGTACTTGCCCCACACTTGTCTGTTTCTGGGATCCTAGAGGAGACAGGATGCCTCAGGTTTGCCAACTTGCAAAGAGGAGTGTTTAACTCTTTCCTTCCTCCTTGCACCCCTTCCTACTAGCACTATTTCTCCCAAAGGGGCTACTTACTGAAAATAGTCGACGTCAATTTATTTGGTAGACCACATTTTCCACAATTCACTATGTTCAAATTTAAATACGAGCAAGACATATCAAAAGGTCAGATAAAAATATGCAGTACCAGTAATACCAACATTGTACTCCCATTCAGCAATTCACTAAACCGTTCCTGTTAAGATACCTAATAGTAAGATGTCTCATCCGCATCAAACTCACAGCAAAAAGAGAGAAAAAGAAAAAAATTCCCACAAGGCACATCAAACAGCCCACCCTCAAGCAGCAGATGAAGGGACAAAATAGCAGCACAAGCAAGACAGGGTTAAGCCCAATTCCTGTGTGCCGCAATTCCCATCCAGATCGAGTCCCATATGGCTACCTTCTACACACACACACACACACACACACACGGCCAATGCTAAACTAAGCACACTGTTAAAAACGCATGCTTAGCGGAATCTGGAGATACATCCCTTAGGAACTGTAAACAAGATTTCCATCTCAAGAGAATGAGGCAGAAGAGTGCCCATTCCTAGAGATATGCCCTATTACAGAAGCCAGTGCCTACCCTGCAAACATCTTCCAGTTAAAGGTCAAGACTTTCACTGGCCAAAGACTCCTGAGAAAGGCTAAGATATTTGGGACACGTGATCTCAGAGCCATCAAACGATTACGAATCTAGAGTGACCAGCAACAAACAACCACAAGGGTGTTTAAACTTTATTTTCCACTTTAAAGTCTTAAAAAAGCATTTAAATTGGTAGATTACTCTTTTAAGTCAAGGATCTGAGCAATTCTGGAGTGGGGACAATTCTAGAAAACAACTTGCCCTTCCCATAAGCTTTGGCATTGCCTGAATAGCTTGTCATGCAAATGAAACATTTCAGTATTGCCAGTTCTCAGCATGCAACTCTCCTCTTCTCCCCAAAGATGTCAGATGCTCAACGAAGGGGTCTTGAGAACTGCCCTAGCTACCAAGCAAAGGTCAGATTCCTCCCTCTATGGATGTACGTCTGTAATTCTGTCTCCTCCCAGATGTTTTTCAAATAGCTCTCACACACAAAAAATCATCCTTTCCCTTCTCCTCAAAACAAGTGCTTTACAGAAATAGAGCAAAATTATTCTACGACTAGCCACTAATGGTGCTGCTAGAAGAGCTGTGGGGATGGGAAAGGCATTGGGCTGGCTCCAGCCCAGATGACAAGGAGAAGGGGGTTACTTCAGCTCCATTTTGTAGTAACCCCTCTCCGTCTCACCACCACCATTTTCCAGCTCTGTTCTCCGCTGCAAATCCATCTTGGTAAGAAGCCGATCCAATTTCCTTGTCATGCAAAGCCATCATTAGAGGCAAACTCCACTCCCATCCAATCCCCCAAGAGTATTCAAGGCAGAGCAAAAGACCTTGAACTCAACCAGGCGGCAACTTTTTGCTGGTGCAAAATGTAGGAATAGAAGTGTCAAGATGGAAGAAAGTTATTGCAACACTTAGACAGCTTGTACTGTCTAAATTCCTTTACAGAAGATCCAGCTCAGTGCTTCAGTACATCCCAAGGAAAGCCACTGACCCGGTTCAGATGCAGCACTAAAGTACAGTTTAGCACTGCACAAATGAACCCTTTCAAGAGTTCCCCATTGTTCTTTCCTCCTCCGAAACTGGAAGACCTGCCTTATTTCTTAATACTAACTGTGTTTTGTTGTTACATCCAAACCGAGTCAACCTGGGGTTACTTTAAAAAAAAACCACTGGTTTATTGAAACAAACTAGGATTAGAAACCCTGGTTTGACCTTGGCTTGTTTCATTAAACCATTATTTAAAAACTTATCATTAAGCGCTGTAAACATGCTATGATCAGTGTGGAGTGTGTGAAGAGAGAGAAATTTCTATTTTCTACCACTGCTTCCATTTCTCGCAAACAGACCTAAAAATGCAGAGTCACCAAATGAAACTGATTAGCAGTACGTTCAGGGCCAGCAATATTCTTTGTTGTTGTTGTTTATTCGTTCAGTCGCTTCCAACTCTTCGTGACTTCATGGACCAGCCCACGCCAGAGCTTTCTGTCGGCCGTCGCCACCCCCAGCTCCCCCAAGGTCAAGCCTGTCACCTCCAGAATATCATCCATCCATCTTGCCCTTGGTCGGCCCCTCTTCCTTTTGCCTTCCACTTTCCCTAGCATCAGCCTCTTCTCCAGGGTATCCTGTCTTCTCATTATGTGGCCAAAGTACTTCAGTTTTGTCTTTAATACCATTCCCTCAAGTGAGCAGTCTGGCTTTATTTCCTGGAGTATGGACTGGTTTGATCTTCTTGCAGTCCAAGGCACTCTCAGAATTTTCCTCCAACACCACCGTTCAAAAGCATCTATCTTCCTTTGCTCAGCTTTCCTTATGGTCCAGCTCTCGCAGCCATAGGTTACTACAGGGAATACCATTGCTTTAACTATGCGGACCTTTGTTGTCAGTGTGGTGTCTCTGCTCTTAACTATTTTATCAAGATTTGTCATTGCTCTCCTCCCAAGAAGTAAACGTCTTCTGATTTCCTGGCTGCAGTCAGCGTCTGCAGTAATCTTTGCGCCAAGAAATACAAAGTTTGTCACTGCCTCCACGTTTTCTCCCTCTTTGCCAGTTATCAATCAAGCTGGTTGCCATAATCTTGGTTTTTTTGAGGTTTAACTGCAACCCAGCTTTTGCACTTTCTTCTTTCACCTTTGTCATAAGGCTCCTCAGCTCCTCCTCACTTTCAGCCATCAAAGTGGTGTCATCTGCATATCTGAGATTGTTAATGTTTCTTCCTGCGATTTTAACTCCAGCCTTGGATTCGTCAAGCCCAGCACGTCGCATGTATTCAACTGCATACAAGTTGAATAGGTAAGGTGAGAGTATACAACCCTGCCGTACTCCTTTCCCAATCTTAAACCAATCCGTTGTTCCGTGGTCTGTTCTTACCGTTGCTACTTGTTCGTTATACAGATTCCTTAGGAGGCAGACAAGATGACTTGGTATCCCCATACCACCAAGAACTTGCCACAGTTTGTTATGATCCACACAGTCAAAGGCTTTAGAATAGTCAATAAAACAGAAATAGATGTTTTTCTGGAACTCCCTGCAAAGGCCATCAGCACAAAATGTGGTAGTGCCAATTTGCTTAGGAAACTTTTAAATACAGAGGACTTCCTGGACAGATCAATGGATATTAGTCATGAAAGAAAACAGAACCCCCATATTCAAAGAGAGTATATACCGTATTTCTTCAATTGTAAGACGCCATCAATTGTAAGACGCACACTAATTTCAGTACCACCAACAGAAAAAAAAAACCTAAGACACACCCGCGATTCTAAGATGCACCCCATTTTTAGAGTTTATATGGGGGGGAAGTGCGTCTTAGAATCGAAGAAATAGGGTATGTGAGTGATGGTTGCTGGAGGTGGTTATCTTCATAATGCCCTGCTTGTAGGTTTCACAGGGACTATTGTGTAGCTGCCATCGGTACAGAGATTGCTGGGCTGAATAGACCTTTGGTTGGATCCAGAAAATCAGTCCTTCTAGGCAGAATGCCTTTTACAAGCGAGTAAGCAAAACCAGTCCATATACTTCCAGTATAAGCTGGAAAGCTTTCCAAGTTAGAAGGTGTAATGTCCAGGTGGGCAGAGGCCCCATTCCCTTCCCTAACCCCTTTAACGGTTTTTAATGTTTTTTAATCCTTTATGTGTGTATGTTCTTTGTTTTAGAAATTTTAAATTTTGTATACTCGTTTTAATCTTAATTTTAGAATTTCTGTAAACCGCCGAGAAAGCCCTGGCTATGGGAGCGGTATATAAGTGTAATAAATAAATAAATAAACAAACAAACAAACAAATGAATAGCACTGCATTCAGCCCAGAGAACAGCTCTGCAAACTGCAAAATTTGTGCAGGTCCCGCCTCGACTGCGCGGAATGGCTAGAATAAGCACAGGCTGCAAAGATCAGAAGTGTAAACAAACAAACAATCCTCCCAATTGCCAAACTTTGGGCCATCTGGACAAGTCTTTACATATCCCCATGTCTAAACCCTGGGCAATATCTATAAATCCTGGGCCTATACACCAACATGAAAGCAAGGTATGCCTGCAACTTGCGAGTGAGTGAATGCACACATAACCCGCCACAGCAGCAGCACCTCCCAGAACAGCAGAGCTGAGCTTTAGCTCTGTAAATCTCTCCCAAACTGCCTCGTGGTGGTGGCACATTCATCATCGCTGTGACTCCTTTCGGGTTCCCTCTAATTTGTCAATCTGCCTCTACCCCAGAAGTCAACTTGTGATCCCAGGAACGGGCAGGAGACTAGGAGACACTCAGGTTCTCTACAGCCAGGAGAGTTAGCTAATTTCTGTAACCAAGGAAATAGCATTCTTGGTGATTGAAGGACCTAGAAAACAACCTCTGTGCTAGGTATACAAGCAATCTTCCCAACAGCCCTTCCTTTGGAAATTAACAACTTTTTCTACCCAGCACCTACAAGATGTATTTGACTACAGCTCCCATCATCCTCAATGGCCATGTTGACCGGCAATTATAGGAACTGCAGTCCAGCACATATGAAGGGCACTGGGATGGGGATGGCTGTAACTATGGATAAACTCCTGCTATCATCCGGAGGAAACCCAAACCATGCATCCAACCAAAACATTTCAGACCTTGAACCTGTTCATGAAACAAAGTTGGAGATAAAAAACATCCCTCCTCCCTATCCCCCCTCTGTCTGCTGCCACACTGCCTTCCACAGTGTTATCACCATGCCCATTTGCAAATGGGAGCCATTTGAGGGGATCCACAGGTACATCAAGTTCAAAATGGCAGCCGGGGACAAATAACGATAGGACAACAACGGCTGCAGTTTTTTTAAAAAATAAAAAAGAGTCAAAAAAAGTTTCAAGGTACTGCTATAAAAGCTTCCCATAATTTAGTTTAATATGCATTTCCCTTTTGAATTTTCTCTACTCCATTACCTTACATACACACACATAAATGAGACAGCTTGTATAATCACCCAGAAGTATGCAGCCCGCCACCTAACGCCCCCCACCCACCCATGTGCTGAGGAAACAGATTTTTCACCCCATCAGCGCCTAACACCTACAGCTGCAGGCTGTGGCTGTTAGGACTGGACTTCGGGGCGCAATATCTTTCCTCTCTCATCTCACACTATTGCCCCGCTCGTGCTCTTCGCTCCTCTGATGCCATGTTTCTCGCCTGCCCAAGGGTCTCTACTTCCCTTGCTCCGCTTCGTCCATTTTCTTCCGCTGCCCCTTACGCCTGGAACGCTCTTCCAGAACATTTGAGAACTACAAGTTCAATCGCAGCTTTTAAAGCTCAGCTAAAAACTTTTCTTTTTCCTAAAGCTTTTAAAACTTGATTTTGTTCTGACTTTATACTGCTAGTTTTACCCTACCCTGTGCCTTTTTGGTGCATTCTCTTCCCCTCCTTATTGTTTTATTATGATTTTATTAGAATGTAAGCCTATGCGGCAGGGTCTTGCTATTTACTGTTTTACTCTGTACAGCACCATGTACATTAATGGTGCTAAATAAATAAATAAATAAATAAATAAATAAATAAATAAAAATAATTCCAGGGCCTGAGGCCTAGAGACCCCATGAACCACCACAGTGGTGGTTGATGATCGGAGGTCACATGGACAACTGCATTCCAGGGCTAGTGTTTGGTGCCACACAGCAGCTTTTTCTTTTCAAACACTTGGTTGGGCAGGAGCCCTGTGCAACAAAGCTGCCGCTGCTGAGGCTCTCGCCACAACCACCCTCTTCAGTTCCCTAAAGGGGGCCCCAGGACTCTGTGGAGAAATGAAGATGGTGGACCCAATTGCAGCCAAGGCAGCAGGCACTTTATTGCATAGAGTGCCCGCCCGATTAAACTTTTAAAAAGTAAGCTGGGGTGGTGGTGGTGGAAAACAGGGCGACAAGGACATCAAGAGAAGGGGGAGACCAGTGGAGTACAGGGCACGGGGAGAGCAGGGAAGCAGCCAGAGTGGCACACAGGGCAGGGGGAGAGGGCTACAGGGCACCTTGGCCAGACCCCCTTCAAAGCTGGCAAAGCCACTGGGCTGCAGAATTTGCACTAGGCCCTAGCTCCCCACATATCTTGTTTCCCAACAAAAACCCTGGGGGGATTTGGCAGCTGGAGTGGGCGAGGCCACAAGGCAAAGCCTGGGAGGGGGGTAGCTTAAAGTTCATCTTTTGTTCTACAGAGCTTCCAGCCTGATGAAAAGGGTGACCCAAAGGTAAATAGAGAAACAGTGAATTCCTGCAAACGCCAGAGATGGATTGTGGACATCTCCTCGAGGAGGTCAAGAGGGTTATTTGGACAGTGGAAAGCAGAACACAACAGAGACAAAATGCCAGGCGTGTTGCCGGAGTTGTGGGAAGAGGCAGGCTTAACGCCTATTTGCTCTGCAATCTGGAAATCCGAGCAGCAGCCGCCCTGCACCTACACCTGAAATCTGAGCCACAGTCCTAGGGGGGGCTTTCCAAATATTAATATTCCAAGTCCCCCTTAGTCGCGTGAGCACAGAACAGGTTAGGAGGTACTGGGACTCTCTTCTTGGCGGCCAACGGGACGTTTCTCTTGCATGCAATTAATTCTCCTTCCCTGATAATTGGAACTGGCTCCACAATTCTAACCCTGATTAGGAGACACCTGCTCTTCATTAGTAAACCTTTGCTTACACACACACAATTTTTCCCATTCACCCCTTAATTAAAATGAAGCATCTCAACTAGTACCTCCCCAGAGGCCATCGCCTGCCTTAAGCTATACACCCTTCTTTGTGCTAACACAAGAGGAATGCATGGAAACTCCAAGACCAAGATCCTTTGCAGCTCTTACGATCATTTCCCACAGTGCCTCCTGCTGCAAGGGACTGAGGATAGAGTAGCAAGGACCGCGCTGTCACATAGTTGATGTTTCTGCTCCACTTTTTGCTCCGTATGATGCTTTGTGGAATCTATTATCCAGCATACATTTAGATTACTGAAAATTGCAGTACTTTTTAAAAAATAAATATTTAAAAATAAACATCTCTAGCCTTGCATTAATGGCGGTGGTATAGAACCTCATGCCAGAGGCACATATTTGTTTGTTGGGAGCACCCAGAGAACTTGGTTACGGGTTAGCAAGCAAATGTCACAGATAGATAGACATAGGCCATGGCTAGACGAGGGGGTTGTAGGGTGAAGGTTTTGCGATTTTATGATTGTGAGATCATCGCCCTGGTCTACACGCGGTGCGTGACATCACAGCCACCATTTTGAATTCATTTCTTTAAAGGGAAAGAAGCGCATGAGCGCTCCACCAAAATCGTAAGTTGTTGTTTTTTAAAAAAACTCATGCTCCCCCCATCCCTCCCCTAGGTCCCAGGTCGTTGTGGTTACTCGTGAGGATCCGGGACAACCCGCGACGCCCAGCCACACGTTCCGCGGTCTCGGGATCATCCCGAGACTGCAGAAAAAGCGGGGTGAAAGGGCCTGCCGATATTCTGGGGCAAGGGAGGGATGATTCCTCCCTTCTCCCGGGATGCCCTGTGTGTCATATGGATGCACAGGGATGATCCCGGGGCAATCCTAGGGATATCGGCTGGTCTACTTATGCCCATAGATAGGACATCTGCAAATGGTGGGTACTGTGTTGGGCTGAGGGCAGGCAGAAATCAGGACAGAAAACTTTTTAAAAGTTTGAGAAACACCGGCTGACTTCCCCACAGCCTCCCATCAAGTTCCCCTTACCATCACCCCGCTTTCTTCCTCTCCGCACCTGCCACTCTTTTCCCAGGAAAAATACAACCCCATCTCTGCAGAGTCACACACACACAGATGACAGGCTCAGATGCACAGCATGCAAACAGAGCATGTTTATGCAAGCAACAAACTTTGCATAGATTTTTTTTTTTTTACTGACCTGCATAAATTCTTTTGAGTGTTCCCCATGTGGAGCGCTGGCTTCCCTTGGCGCAGAATTTGAAATTTTTTACTGTAAACATCGCTTTGCAGCCTGAGTCCTGTTGGAACAGAGCCACGTGTGTATGTGGGGCACCCGGGGCCAGGAGGGGGAGCCAGGTTCTTTTTTTGCTTGAGGTTTAAATTAAGCTAGGACTTGCCAGGTCTGAAGTTTCAAACCTGTTTTGAATGTCATCAGTGCTCCTTTTTAGAGTACATGAATCTTCTCTCTCTCTCTCTCAGGAATGCAAAACTTCAGGCCTGAGGGCCACTGCCAGGCAGGGCAGGTAAAACTGAGCTGCAACGACCAGTAATGTGACCTGGTTATAAGGCAGCTTTCTATGTGAGCGTACTCCTGAGGGCCTGGGAATTTTGGAAGTACAAGGGACAAGAGCCAGGGCTGGAAATGCAGATCCAGCCCCACCCATGGCAATGGTTTGAATAGTGGAAGGGAATTCTCCACCCCTTTCCTACTAGTCAAACTTGACAGGCCTTTAGCTAATTAGCAATAAAAAGACACGGGTGCCTCAGAGCATGTACAGAGACCAGCCATCCCTTTCTACACTGAATAACCACAGGCTACATATTTTTGAGGGACGGCAGAGGGCCCAGGCGAGCTTGACATCTGCAACCTCTCTTTCTAGAAATTCAAGCTGCAGTTCTAAGTAAGGAAAGTAAACCCTATTGACCTTAGCAAGATTTTCCTCTAAGTAAATATGCACAGGATAGGGCAACAGATCTGCAATCTGTCTGGGAAAGCATCCAGTGTCTGTCCTCCATCTGTGTATATACACACACACACACATCTGCAATGTAACAGCTGGGCCTGACTGGAAATGTAACTTGGGGCAAACACAGTCCTGACCAGCAGAGAGCATTCCTGGCTTCTGCACACTGCAGCTGTGAAGACGACCTCAGCTCTTTCCCCACCCCAAATATCAATAACAGCACTAAGGAAGGAAAGGGGTCTGCTTGGGACTCAGCCTCCATCCCGGCTCATGTCACAAGCAGCTGCCGCATCACCATCCTCGGCGTGGTTGCCTTAGCAACACCCCCATCAGTTGTTGCTAGGTGCCACAAATCCGACTCGGTGGCGTGTGGTGAGAGGAGGGGGACAGTTTATTGCTGTGTCAGCTCGTTCCTTTTATCCCACCCTCCTCCTTCGAGCGCAAGGGTCTCCATGGTACCTACTGCGCAGCCAGCTGTAACTGTCAAGGTTAGACTCCCCCTTGTCAAGGTCAACAGCCCATCACACACAAGAGAGCTCTGCAGACGCTCTCCAGGCCCAACCTGCAGCCTCTCTCACAATCCCACCTCCGGGTCTCCTCGCTTGCCTCCAGATCCACCAACTCGTTTCTATACACCTCGCACCACCACCCAGTCCCTTGGTCCTTGAAAAAGAAAACATAGTTGACGAATTTTGCACATTTCTCAGAAAGTGTTGGAATGAAACTCCGTGGGGAGGCCTGGATGGCTGCCAGGGGAGACGCGAGCACCTCCCGGGTCCCTTCCCAATGGGTTTCTCATTGGAGCCAGAAGGCGGAGTGCCAACCCACTGCCCGTCTTCCACAATTAGTCCAATATAAGAGGCTTGGCCTGAAAGCCAGAATCGCAAACAGAGCAATTATTCATTCTCTCCCAAAGCGTTAGAATTCATGCTCGCCCAACCAATCTGATTGACGGAGGGCTTAGGACGGACAAGACAAAGTTATCCCTTCACCTGATGCATAACTAATCTGGGGAATTCATCGCCAAAGGGTGTTGCAACGGCCCCGTCTCGTAAGCAGCTTAAAAAAAACAAACTTGTGGAAATTTTTTGGGAGGGCAGCTGTTAAGTCTCCATGGCAGGGGTGGCCAACCTACTACTTTCTAGATTATACATTTTATAACTAAATATAATAAAACTGCTCGATATGTAAAAAAGATTCCAGAGTGGTGAACAATAAAGAAAAAAGAACATTTTTGTTTAAAGAATAAATTTTAAAAAAATCAAATTATACCAATACAACTTTGGCTGCTGATGCAGGAAAAGGTTTAAATAAAAATGTCTTCAAACAAAGCAGTGTTTGCGCCTGCCTGACGTGGAGATCTACAGAGAGGGAGCCAGTGGACTGAGTGGATTCTAATCAGACCTCAGGTCCAGATGGTGTTGGGACTCCATTGGGCCCAGGGAGTTGTAGCCCAGCAATTTCTGAAGGGTCAGGGACCCTCCCACCCTTGCCACGGAGACGTATTCCTCAGACACTCTTGCTAAGACATGGTTACCTCTATGGACATAGGCAGTGTACTTCCGCATAACAGGTGCAAGGGATAAACAGCAAGGAAAGACTGCCTTCACCATGTCTTAAATGGTGGGTATTTGGTTGTCTAGTGTTGGGAGATAGCTGCTTAGGCTAGCACAGCCTTCCTCAGCCTGGTGCCATCCACCTGGGTCAGACTGCAACTCCCACAATTCCTAGCCATTGGCCATGCTGGCTGGGACTTATGGGAGCTGCAGTCCAGTACCACTTGAGAGAGCTAGGCTGAAGAAAGCTGGACTAGCAGGATTTGACTCCATGTGGCAATTCTGATCAACCAACTAAAAAAGGACTTTAAGGTCCCTGGTCAAGAGACCTTCAGGCGCAAAAAGCTTGCAACAAAAAGACAGAGGAGTTAATCAACTTGATGTCAACCCATCACCGTTCCCCGAAGTCAACCCAAGGAATGGGAGACCCAACCGTGGAACTGTACAGGTGTGGATGAGCTGACACACTGGCCAATCACAGCACATACCTTTTGGGTGAGAGTTGCTTTAGGAAGAAACCAGGCTCTCCCTTGGCAACTTATTCACTGCTCCTGCTTGTCTACTTTGTGAGCCCCGGATCTGAGAATTCTATAGAGAAACTGGAGGGGCAGAAGGTCAGAATTCCTGGCATTTCATTACCAGAGCCTGCTCAACTGCACCCTTATGCAGTATACACAAAGGAGCTTATTATTCTGCCTCTCCAACACACACACACACACACACACACACAGGCTTATTTTGATTCTAGAGCCATATTCAGAAATAAGAATATACGTAACGTGAAGAGGTTTGGAGTGTTTGTGTCCAAGGGACACCTCTGCCATAACATCATTGTTTGAACAAATCCCTACTTATCAGCCTCAGTTCCCCATCCGTAAAATTGTAATGCTAAGAACAGCCAAGGTTATGAGAGACTTTGAAAATTCCAGTTGAAGACAACAATCAATTTTATGAGAACTGAAAATGGTTTGGAAGAGGTCTCACTTCCCATTTCTTTTATCCTAAGGTCACCCCTGGACAAACACATTTTGCAGAGTTTGGGAATCATATCAAACTTGTTTACCAGAGGCAAAAGTGGGACTGAGCACAGGCAACACAAGCAGTGATCCCTCTTTCAAACCACCTTCAACTCCCTGAAGGGAAAAAACACACACAAAAAACCTCTCTGTTGTCTTTCTACAGATATGCGTGCTGTATAAACAGAGCGTTTTCACAAATGACGCTAAGAATGGCATTTGAATTTCTCATGTCTGCAAATTGAATGAGCCACATTGATTAGAATGCACATTCAATTTACAAAATTGTGCTACTCCATTCTATATTGCATTAACAACATTCAGAAGTGATGCGTTAAGAGACTAAACACAACTCTTGCGTTTCCTAAACATCCTCCAAGAGGCATTGCTTGAGAAGGCAAATCAGAGTACTTCTGCCCCAGCATTCTCTACCGGGTGTGTGATGCAACATCCCTTCCACAGAAACAAACTGGAGAGGTAAGACAAAAGTAATCAGGAATAGGGTGACCAACTGCAAGAGACGGCTCCTGAATCTTTAGCCATCTATGTATGTTTACTCAGAAGTCAATCACATGGAGCTGAATGGGGCTTACTCCTAGGTTGACCACTAGACCATGACTGAGCGATGAGGACGGACATATTAAGCACCAAATACCAATATTCTGTTCCACTCACTCAACATCCTGCCATGCTTTAGAGCAGAAGTGTTGAACCTCTTTCCCCAGGTAGCTGATCTTGAGTGCCATGAAAAAGCAGCAAATTGTTAGTTACTTAATTTATTTTTATTGTATGGTTTACTCCCAGCGAAAGGCACTTGTGGGATTTTCTAGCTCAGATGCGAAAACGACATGGTGAGCCTTGAGTACAAAGCACCTTGACTTGGTTGAGCGGGGGTGCTATTTGCTGTTCCACCTCAGGCAGCACAATGTCTTGGGCAGGACCTGCATTCAAGACGCCGCCACTCCTGCCGAAAATTCCCTCCTCTGTACAACTATTAAAAGTAGGTAGCAGGGTGGTTACGTACATTAATCCACAGAGAACAGTCTTCTGTGTGACGGCTGTCAGAGGACATCCTATATTTTTGCAGTGGGCAACTTGTGGCCTTCAAGATGTTTTGGCTTACAACTCCCATCAGTCCTAGCCAGCATATTCAGTGGTGAGGAATGATGGGAGTTGTAGGCAAAAACGTCTAGAAGGCCGCAAGATGTCCACCCCTGCTGTATTTCAAGGGCTGTCCAGTCCAAGTCCGATTCAAACATAAAGAACCCTAAGAAATTTATTATTTATTTATTACATTTATATCCCACGTTTTTTCCTTCAAGGAACCCAAGGCAGCATACATTATCCTCCTCCTCTCCATGTTATACTCACAACAGCAACCCCAGTGGGTTTCCATGGCCGAGTGGGGACTAGAACTCGGATCTCTCAACTCCCAGTCCAACACCTTAGCCACTACACCACACTGGCTCTGGTTTAGTGTATTTATATCCTTCCTTTTTGTGTATTTATATCCTGCCATTTATATCCTGCCAAGGAACCCAAGGCGGTATACACAATCCTCTTCCTCTCTGTGTTATCCTCACAACAACCCTGTGAGGTAGGTTGGGCTGAGAGTCTGTGACTGGCCCAAAGTCACCCAGTGGGTTTCCATGGCCGAGTGGGGGCTAGAACCCGTATCTCCCAACTCCCAGTCCAACACTTTTGCCACTGCACCACATCATTATTATTATTATTATTATTATTATTATTATTATTATTATTATTATTATTGAAGGGACACGGAAGTTGCCCATCAAGTTAGCCCCTGGGTGAGCAGCAGGCACACAGGCCATCCTGTCCCAGCCCCTCCACTACAGTCACAGCCCCTCACTATTATAGTCATTATTTCTAAATATGCATCTATACATACAAAATAGTATCTGCAAATGTTACGCAACCTGTGCACTCTTTTCTTTTTTTGGTGATGCATTTTGTCTTTTTTAAAGATGTGTAAGTAGCCATCCTGATTAAAAGGTATAGAGTGCAATATGTCCCTTTGCATATGGTCAAAACCATTAGAAGGCTACTGGTGCTGGTGAAAGGTGTGCTGAAGGGCCATGCTCTCCTATCGCACCTTTTATGGGGGTGCAGGGAGGTAAAGAACCTTCTTGTCTTTTAACTCCTCCTTCTCACTCTCCAGATTATCTTCACCTTCCCCCAACTCCTCAAAAAAACCCACCACCACCTTTGAGCCTTCCCGTACTTCTGCAAGAGTTCCAACAGACAAGCCTGGCCCAATTTGATAATGAGATCATCATTATTTAGGTTTCTAAAAATGCACGCAACAGCCCAAAGGCCTCTGAATGCATACACATAATAAAAACACTATAAATCTTTCACAGGCGTGCACATACAAAAGGATAACAGATTAAAGTGAGATAAAACGAAAGATTAAAACGGTTTAAAAGTTCAAAAAAATAAAGCCACAAAGACTGTGGATGATTAACACCAGCAGAAGCTATCATATAGTGACAGGGCTGGGGTTAGGGAAGGTGGGGGTGGGGTGGGGTGGGGGGGAGAAGAGCTGGGCTGTAACTGCTACATGATACATCTCTAGGACGGAGAGTGACGAGGGATAAAGAAGGGCTTCAATTTGCATCTTCAGTTCTCAGGCTGCAATCCTATACACATTGACTTGATAGTAGAAGTTCTAATTAATTCACTTTTGAATAAACATTCTTAGGATTGTGCTGTAATCAACTCAGATATTTCTGATACCAACTGTGATGCTACGACAGCTGTCTCCAACGTGGTACCATCCAGATGTGCAGGATGACAACCCCTGGCCCATTGGGAGAACATCTGCTTTGCATGCAGAAGGTCCCAGTTTCGATCACTGGCATCTCCAGGTAGGGCAAGGGAAGAATCCTGCCTGAAACCCTCAAGAGCTGCTGCCAGTCAGTGTTGACAATACTGGGCTAGATGAACCAAGAGTCTGACTCAGTAGGGCAGCTTTCTATGTTCTTATCAGTGCCAGCCAACATGCCCATTCTGGCTCAGGTGCTGGGCACTGAAGTGCAGCACATGTGGATGATGTCAGGATGGTAAAGATTACCCTATGTGGGACTTATCCCACATCCACATATTATCTTGAGTGTCACCCTTTACCCTGACCTCCTTGGGTGTTAATGGCAAGGTAGCCAATTATATTCTTCTTAAGATGATGCCATATATGTCCAAGCAGGATCTGGCTGATCGCCATCTTTGGAAGTTTTCCATCCCTTCCCAATGAGCCACAATTTGGGGGTAGGAGGGGGGGAACCATTCTATACCTCACCTTCAGCTATTTGCTCTGGAAAGCAATGCTCCTGTGCTCTCTTTGTGACACACCGTGGTCTAGGATCAAGGGTGGGCAGAAATCAGATTGGGGTCTACTGATGAATTGCAGTAGTTCACCAAAGGTTTCTGATGCCTAACAAAAAGGCTTCTTCCTCCCCCTCCTTCCCACCCCACCTTCTAAATTAGGCTGCCGAGATGGAGTGGAACCAGGAGTGCATTTTTGTGTAACTGGGCTGTGAGTTCAGTTCTGGAACTGAAAGCAATTTCATTGCACACTGAGCTGAGCATGTGCTCAGAGGCACTCTTGTTCCTTAATTCTAAGAGTAAGTGTCCCCCTCCCACTCCTTCCCCAAGCTACTGGCTCCAGTTCATGGACCTTAGGATTCAGTAAAACAAAAACGCAAAGTAGATCCCGGAAGACTGACATCAGCCCATCCCCTGGGCCAATTCTTTTTGGGCTGATCTTTGTGAACTGGGTGGAGTGGTCCTGCCTCTCAAAGGGGCTGAACTGTTTGGCCTCAATTCTATAATTTGGATGGCCACAGCTCAGCGATAGAGCACTTACTTCGCATGCAGAAGGTCCCAGGTTCAATCTGCAGCATAGCCATGTTGGGCTGAAAAAAATCCACCTTGAAACCCTGGAGAGCCACTGCCAGCCAGTATCAACAATACAGGGCTAGACGAATGTTCTGACTCAGTATAAGGCAGCTTCCTACGTTTCTATTTCATTTAATGACTAAAATCTCTCCCTGCTCCCTCCCACCCCCACCCCTTACTCCGGTGTCCCAGAATTGGAAGCAGGAATCCCGCCTTCCAGCTCCTCCTGTCTTAATTAAAAAGAAATGTGAACGTCTCTAGCTGTTATCAAAGTAATGGTTATGGAGAGTGGAGGGGTGTGGGGGGGGAGGAGAGAGAGAAGAAAGCGGGGATGGCGTATCAGGAAAGAAGAAGAAAGACGTTCCTTCTGGGCAGCCAGGCACTGCAGCCTGCCTAGTGCGAGCGCATGCCTCTCTAAGGCCAGCCGGCGTCTGGTGCAGAGAGCAGAGGGCCTTGCCGAGATAATAGGGCAGATTATTGAAGGCAGCCAAGCGCTGGTTTTGTGTAGGCTCAGCTGACAAGGTAACAGCTTTGGGGTAGGGAGAGGAAGTGTGCAAGGCAAAACGAGCATAGATCCCAGAAAGGGATGTGGAGCTATGGGTCATGAAGAGGGGAGGGGGGGCAGGAAGAAGAGGCTTTTGCGTATCCATCATCCTGCTCCTGGTCTAGATGGTTTGACAGCCTGCTGCTGTACAGTAGCACACAATGCTATGCATTCCAAAGGTAGCTTTGGCCCATCTAAGACCGCTTGATGTGGATCAGTGGCCTACTTGACGCTCCTTAGTTACCCTGTCGGATTCAGTACCATTCAAGTGGCAAAAACGTGACGTTCACCCCCGCACTATCTGTGTGTGATTACAGGCGGAATGGGAGATTCTAACACAGTTATCGTTGTTGAGCATGGAACCAATGGGATGGCAAGTTATCCCAGATTTATTATTTTTAAAAGAGTGCAATATTGGATACCTAGAATTACAGGGGGCTGAAAGATTGTAGAGCCTCCTCCCACATGAACTTGCCCACGCGTTAAAACCGGGCAGCCGATTGTGAAGCAGTAGTGGGGTGGCCTATGAGGTCATCTTCCTTGAAACCCAAAATTTCTCAGAAAAGTTGGCAACGGTAGGGACTTCCATGCCAGAGCCTGAGTCTACGTTCTGCCACTGCTGAATATGTCAGAAAGAGCCCCAGAGTTCCCCAACTAGAGATCTCAGGCTGGCGAAGAGAACGTATTGCTGTGCTGGCCAGTTTTGACAGGCCTCAATCACTCCCCATCTGTCTCTGCTCTGATCCCAGCCAAGCCCGCCTGCCAGTCCCTGTAAGTATTAGATTAATAAGGTGACAATGCCATTTACATGTTGTTGAACATTTCCGTCCATCCTGTAATATAGCAGTTCCCAGATCCCGGCCAATCGCCAGCCGTCACCTGGCAGAATGACAACCGCCATAACTTATTGAGCACCCCCCTTCTTTATTCCTTCCCCTCAGGACACCATCCTTTGCAGTGGGCAGGAGAAACACAGAGAAACCAAGGGAGGCTCTATTTCACTATGTGTGGATCAGATCCTTTCACTCTTTCCCCCACAACCCTTCACTGAGGTTTGGGAGCTCCTGGAAGGAGATAGCAGAGCTCAGAGCACGGGTATGCATTCAACACCCCACGGCTGCAAGGACAGTCACGTCACTCCAGAGTCCCTCTTTATTATAGGGGAGGGAGACATTTACTTACTGAGACCATCCCAGTTTGACACTTCTGGGAGGAGGCTCACAGCACTGGAATTTCCATAAGTCAGATTCTTGAGTGGAGAGGTGAAGAATGGGCCTTTTGATGGACAGTGGGACGTGGATGCCAGTCGCTCCGTGGCGCCCTCCAGGAGGGGAGCATGACCTAGCATTCTTCACAGGCCACAAGCCGGGAACGTAGAAACGTCAAAGCTGCCCACGGCACAGTTAAGGGGCTCTTTGTTCTGATGCTGACTCACACTTCATCATTCTGGGCAGTTCTTCCAGATAATTGGGTCCCTCGCTCTATCACTACAGAAGGGCAGGGATCCGTTCATCTTTCTGGCTAGGTGAATGCAACATACACGCACCAGGGTAGGGGCGTTGAACCACTTTCAGCCTGAGAATGGGGTTTAATTGCAGAGAAGCTCTTGGAGACTGTGTTTTCAATGCCAGGTGGGGATGAAGGCAAAAAAGGGGAAGGGCCAAAATACCAGCATGTTTTTGCTTAAAACTTTTATTGCTAGTAGCTAAGCCATAAGAGAGGTGTGTAAATGTTTTAGAAAGGGGGGGACTCCAGAAAAGTGGGG
Source organism: Elgaria multicarinata webbii (assembly GCF_023053635.1). NCBI lineage: Eukaryota > Metazoa > Chordata > Lepidosauria > Squamata > Anguidae > Elgaria > Elgaria multicarinata. The sequence goes on from NC_086183.1 coordinate 27,339,349, forward strand.
AAACCACCAAATGATCAGTGGGTAGAGCTAGGTAGGGCCATCTGTAGAACCCCAGAGGGCCACATTAAGAGCCCAGGAGGGCTGGACTTGTTCCCCAGGCCTGCAGTCAAGGCGCTGGCTCTCTTGATTTCTTTCCACCTACTATTCAAGGCCCTCCCCTCTCCTTTCCTTGCATTACACACAAGCCCTCTTCACAGTCAATGGATCCCTGCAGAAACACCTGCCCTGCATCCAGATGCTCCCAGACCTCAGAACCAGGAAGGAACTGCTGTCAATGGGTGGTAGAATCCCAGAGCAGGACGAAGAGCAATGCTTCATCTGAGCCAACGGGAAAAGGGGAAACTCCCTGGCTATGTGCCCAAACGGCACATGCGTAAAAGTTGGGCACATCCTGCCCATGCAACAAAGACGTCATACCCAGCAACAGGGAGAAAACCTTTCCACATGGTGGCCCTTGCTCTTAGCATAAGTGGGTGCTAAATAAAGCAGGCTGAATCCAGAAAGTGAAGGGCTTGGCAAACTTTACTAAGTCATAAACAGATTGTCCCTTGGCCAATTTCTAATAGAATGAAACCACTACTGTTACAGAATGTACTGAATATGCCAGTCTTTTTATCCCCCGCCCCACAAAAAACAGTCTAAAAGGAAACTTATTTGGATCCACCTGGCTGCTAGGAAACATTCCCCCCCCTCCCCTTGTTGTGACCTATTTGCACCCAAGGCTCTCTGATGCATCCAGAGCTGTTAATTAGCACTGCGCCCTGAATAACCTGAAGTATGCAACCAACTGCTTTTAAAAACTCCACTAACAAATTGAACCTTAGCTTGCACCTTTATTTGGTGTGATCCTCTGCTTCCAACACTTGGTGCATACAGATAGCTAAGGAGCGTGTGGAGTAAACCAAGTCCTACCCTGGTGCTCCTTAGCCACTGTGCGGTGATGGAAGATTATGGTAGAAAACAAACATCCCCTCCCCAAGACCATGACTACCTGGCATGCTTCCTTTCAAAGATTAAGTACTAGCAGCTGGATTGCTCTTCCACCATGGGAAAGGGTAGAAGCACCTGATGCCAAGAGAAAGCCCCTTTCCCCCACTCCTGTACAGATACCGTAATGGTGAATCTCTTCTAAGGTAAAAAGGGCTGGTCACCACACATTAAAAATATATATATTATAGAGCTGAAAAAAGTGCAGAAAAGGGCAACTAAAATGACTAAGGGGCTGGAGCATCTCCCCTACGAGGGAAGGTTACATCAACTAGGATTGTTTAGCTTGGAAAAAAGGAGGCTAAGGGGAGACATGATATAGGTGCACAAAATTATGCATGGTGTGGAGAATGCGGCTAGGGAGACATTTTTCTCCCTCTCTCAAAATACTAGAACCTGGGGTCATCCCATGAAGCTGATTGGTGGGAGATCCAGGACAAATAAAAGGAAGGACTTCTTCACACAGCACATAGTTAAACTATGGAACTCACTACCACAAGATGTAGTGAAGGCCAATAATTTGAATGGCTTTAAAAGTGGGTTGGATGAATTCTTGGAGGACAAGGCAATCGATGGCTACTAGCCCTGGTGGCTATGTGTTACCTCCAGTATCAGAGGCAGTAAGCCTGTGTGCAGCAGTTGCTGGGGAATATGGATGGAAGGGTGTTGCTGTACCATGCCCTGCTTTGTTGGTCCCTGGTTGACAGTGGGTTGGCCACTGTGTGAACAGAGTGCTGGACTAGATGGACCCTTGGTCTAATCCAGCATCAGGACACTTCTTATGTTCTTAATTCCATTTCAGATAAGTTCTCAGGGGCCACATTCTAATGGTGCTGAAGGCAAAGAAGGCAGAGCCAAGGGGTGGGGTCAAAAATACCAAGCATACCAGCATATTTTAGTGTAAAGCTCTTACTGCCAGTAACTTGTCCTCAGGAGCGGCATTTCAACTTTCTAGAATATTATTATTATTATTTATTTATATAGCACCATCAATGTACATGGTGCTGTACAGATTACACAGTAAATAGCAAGACCCTGCCGCTTAGGCTTATAATCTAATAAGGGGGGTGGGGGGAATGATTGCACAATAGCTGGGAAACCATCAAATGGGAGAAGGGTCACAGCTATCTGGGGAACTCTGGAGGACTGGATTTCGGTCCCTGGTTTAGAGATTTTATTTTTTATTTTTTTATTTATTTAAGGATTTTTATGCCGCCATTCAGCCAAAAAAGGATCTCACGGCGACTTACAAAAGTATTTCTTGACGGTCCCTGCCCACAGGCTTACAATCTAAAAGACATGACACAAAAGGAAAGAGGATTGGGAGGGAGGAGAAGGAGGGGAAAAGGAAATTTTTAGCAGGCAGTGGCCACATTCCCACTGCATTGTTGTGAATCAACTGCATACTCATGCACATAGCCCAGCCACTCCTGCTTTGCTCTTCACCTCCTCCGTATCAGCACAACCATTGAACAAATTAAGGGTGCAATCCTATATATGTTTAGATAGAGCAATTCCTACAACTCCCAACATGCCTCAGCCAGAAGGCACAAGACTGGACCATAATACATTTGTTTAGTGAGTCATCCCAACTGGGGATCCTGGCTTGTTGCTTCCAAACTAGCTAAGATTAGTAAACCATGAATAAACCCTAGTTTGAGATCTTGGCTTGTAAGAGGAATGACAAGCCAGGGTCCTTGGTTCAGACATTTAGAAAATACCCTTCCTGGTTGATTGGTGATCACCCTATCAGGGAAGAGCAAAGCCAGAACCAACGGGCTGCACGCTTTAGCATGCAACGCATCCACAATAAGCAAGAATCCTAGCTTATCATTCCATGGAACCACTGCCATGGTGTTTTAGCCTGATTTAAACTTATCAATGTATTTGCTTTAAACTGCAAGCTGCCTTAGGGATAGGATGGGCTGCCTAGAAGTTAAAATTCTGCATTCCTGGGCTGTGGGAACTGGAGAGAGTTAGGCCTATGGTATTGTCTACAGAGTTCAGCCAATGGAGTGAGACGGAGGGCAGAAGTGGAGCTTCCAGGTGAATTACATCTCCATCCTGGGTATGTTGCCTCTCCTCCTCCACCTCCAGTGCTGCAGCAGCAAGAATCCTCAGCTCCCATGCCTGCAAAGCAATGCCCGTCTCAGCTGCAGCTGGAGATAAGAGGGGGGAATTAATCCAGGCTGTGCAAGAGGATGCAGCACTGTGATCTGGTAACTGCTTCCCTCGGGATGCTCCAGCAGGTTAATCCCTTATCACAGCCTATGCAGGCTGGATCTTCCCACTGGCTGCTAATGATACCTAGGGCTGGCATTAAAAGGATCACTGAAACATCTTGGGAAAGGAGCTTGGACACATCCCTTGTCCGTCCGTCCCCACCGGGGTGGGTGGGGTAGAAGGAGAAGGGGATGAGTGGGGAGTGCCCCAGGGATGGTTTTGCAAGAGTGCTGTGGTTTGGGATCGAGAGGTAGGGATGTGTATCTTTAACAAACACCAATCCTAGATAACATTGGAGAAGGGAGATAGGCTGGGATTGAGGAATATCAACAGGGTGCTTTGAATCCCTTTCTTCTCCATCTCTGGCACACCCCAATATATTCTGGTTCCCTCCTTTTAAGCCTCTGGCAACAACTGTGATTACAGGCTCTCTTCTTATGCCACTTTTGACCTATAAACAGTGCTGCTTCTATACAGCGATTCCGCGGAATCTCAGAAAAAAAGTGCAGAATGCGTGTTCCCAGTGGCATAATTCAGCTTGCTGAGAATGAGTTTTCATTTTCAAAGGAAAGCTTCTAGCCCTGCTGTGGAGATAGGCTGGGAAGGGAGGGTGCAATGCCCGCTGAAAGCTCAGGCGCTCGGGAGTTGGCTGAATAGGATTTCCAAGGGTTTGGGGGCGTGGGGAGGGCTTCAATGGCCAGCATAGTTCCTGGCCCTCCCCCTAACTAGCCGAACCATACAAAAGAAGAAATTATGCAGATGTGATTGATCTGCATGACATGCACAGGTCACAGAATCCGTCTTTTCTTGGCACGCTGTTGGGATTGCCTAGATGCAGAATGTTATTTTAATTTTTACATTTGGCACAGAATACACACAAACTGGCCTATAACGCCCTAAGCGATTTGGGCCCTTAAAGATAGTTTTCGCTTCCTTTATAACCTGCCAGAAAAAAAAACACGGGAATAAAATGACAGTGGGGAGGAGTCCAAAAAAGAGAGGGCTAAGAGCAGGCGGACAGAGCGTGGCTGGACCTGGAGGGCCCACTGCTTCCACTAAATGAGAAAGAACCCAGGAATCCTGGCTTGCAGCATTCTGCAGAGATCTAATATATGAACTACTTTCTCTGAGCCATATGCCAGCCTAAAACTGGGTCAGGGGAATGCAAGAAAAAGGTCAGAAAGTGTAGAGCTATTTGCTAGGTTGCACTAGGCCATCAGCTACTCCTGGCTTCCTAAAGGCCACCATCCACAAAGAGGAAAGGGCTCCTGGTTGATTTTCAAAATGTCATTCCCCCCAACAGATCCCGAGTAAAAAGAGGAGCCGTGACCACCAGGTCCACTCCTCCTCACACATATCCCTGTCTATTTGCCTCCACGCCTGTACTAGTTTTAAGCTACAAAATACAAAGACATCACAAGCTTACTACTCCAAGGTTGGGCAACTTGTGACCTTCTAGATGTTTTGGCCTACAACTCCCATCAGCCCTAGCTAACACAGTTAATGATGAGAGCTGATGGAAGTTATAGGCCAAAACATCCGGAGGGCTACAAGATGCCCACCCCCCAGATAAAACCTTCAAGTGTTCAGAGCAATTCACCTACATTAACTAATTCTGAACTTTACAGCAAATCTTGTAAGATAGGGTGAGGAGAGTCCAGCAGCACTGGGAGTTCCAGCACGTCTGATCATATCTTTGTCCAAAATGCAAAATCCAAATGGCATCATAAAGAGCCAGGAGAAAAAGATTAGTGTGGCACACATTTTGAGGTAAGTCGCTCTGTCCCCATCCCTATGGCACAAGAACTGAATGCCTGTGCATCTCAAAATGGCCATATTCATGTTGATACCAGACTACATTATATTTATTATTTAGTATTTATTTATTACATTTATATACTGCCCCATAGCTGAAGCTCTCTGGGCGGTTTACAAAAGTTAAAAACAGTAAACATTTAAAAAGTATACAAAATCTAAAAAAATCATCAGAAACATAAAAACAACAGTATAAAAACAGTATCCATTTAGAAACAACAGTTCTGGGGTCTGTTAAAAAACAAACTTAGCATTGTTAAATGCTGTTAAATGATTAGTACCAGGGCCCCCGGAACAGCACCCCCTCCTCACTAACACAGAACAATCAGCATGGAAGTTTTCCTGCACAAGCTCCATTGAAGTAGCTCAGCTCATGTTCATTTCAACGGGGCTTGCTCCGGACAACGTATGGGTGGGCTGTGTCCCATAGGTCAGATGTATCTCTCTGCCACTGTTAATGGCACCCTAAACTCACCTTCTGCTCCCGCTAAAGAAATGGACTTTTAGAAGGATCTGGGAATCCTGGAATCCTTTTCCATGACCCTAACCCTCAAGGCTGAATTCTTCACCCTAGATCAAGCCCCCATTTCCCGTCAAAAACTAGAGTTCTCAGGTCTTGGCAGAGGAGATGGCACTTCTACAGGGAACTAGTATCTCTTCTGCACTCTCTCTCTCTCTCTCTCTCTCTCTCTCTGTGCAATCCCATAATGGGAAAACAGGAGACTTTTTTTATATTCCCCTCTGTGAAATTTAAGTGCCTCCTATATTTTAACAATGTCACTCGCTCCATCTGGAATTATCAGCATTTTACAGCCTCCTATGCTAAAGGGGGGTTATTTATTTGTAGGAGGCTCCAGGTAAACACAGGGAGTTAATGGATAAGACACGGCGTGGTTCAATTCTAGCAGGGGTGAAGGAAGATGGGGTTTATTTTGGGAGAAGGGTGGGGATAGAATCAAAAAGCCCTAGCAATAATGATTCCTATCAAGGCCGGGACTGGGAAGGAGCCAGCACTGCCAAAGCATGTATACCGCAGCAACAGCAATCTACCCCCAGCGTTGGCACAGATTCTAGGAATCTTCACAGATATGATAATGACATGATATTCCGTCTAACACAGAATACGCTTCCAGATGGGCAGCCATGTTAGTCTGTTGTAGCAATATGCTGCAGCAGACTTGCACCGAACATGCCGGCTCCCTCAAAATGTCCAGATGCTCAGCTTTAAAGGAAACAACCAGGTTTCTAGGCCTTGTGGTGAGGGAAACAAATGTGGTAACCGGGGTAATTTCCGCCAACCACTTGGTGGCAATCAGATACCCAGGACACGGCACATGCCAACGTAAAGGTCAAGTGGGCCGTGCAAGCTGGACTAGATCCAAAACAGGCATGGCTTCACCACTCCTGCAGATTACCATTCAGCACACTATACAGGGAATGGGGCAGGGAGGAATGCTGCATTTTATTTATTTATTTATTTATTTATTTATTTGTTGCATTTATATCCCGCCTTTTTTCCTCCAAGGAACCCAAGGCGGCGTATATAATCCTCCTCCTCGGCTCCATTTTACCCTCACAGCAACAACCCTGTGAGGTAGGTTGGGCTGAGAGTCTGTGATTGGTCCAAAGTCAGCCAGTGAGCTTCCATGACCGAGTGGGGACTAGAACCCGGATCTCCCGACTCTCAGTCCAACACTTTAGCCACTATACCACACTGGCTCTCTCCACACTTTAGCCACTACACCGCATTACACCACACCAGCACTCTGAACACCAATTCTGGACTTCACCACTCATTCCACCACAGTGAGTGTCGAGCTGACCCTCCTGTCTGCACAATACCCAGTGATGGACGAATAGCCCCTTAGAAGGTGGAGCAAGACCAGACTGGGGGAGAAAGCCCAACCTTTTCCACCTCCATCCATCCAACATCTACACAGCGATCTCTGAACTTCTGCAGGCACTCCACAACATTCAGACTGTGAGCTCTTGAAGAGGGAAGCAGCACCTCCTCTGAAGACGTATCACCAACTTGGGGACACTGCCAGCCTTGGCCACCCTGAAAGGTAACTTTAGCAGGAGTGCAAACATACGCAAGAAATGGCGTGTTTATATTTTGTTTCATTGGGCGACTTTGTCCTGTATTTCCTCATCTCCTACCCAGCTGTTCTTTACTAGCTTATCCTAAATAAAATGCATCTTTGAGTAACTAACTCCGGGCTCAAAGGTGTGTTTGTTTGTTTTGTTTTTTAGCAGCAAGGCCAGCCACGAGCTGGGGGCCCACAGGGGTTTGTAATATAGAATGAAAAGGGCTTCGCTTAACCTTCCCCAAGCAGGTGCCCTCCAGATGTGTTGGACTCAAACTTCACAATCCTCAGCCAGCATGGCCATTGAGGGGTTGCAGTCCAACACACCAGGAGGGCACCAGGTTGGAGAAGGGTGGTCTAGTGATGGCAGGAAAAAGGAAAGGAAAGGAACCTCTCGTGCAAGCACTGAATCATTACTGACTCTTGGAGGGACGCCAGCTTTCGCTGACGTTTTCTTGGCAGGCCTTATAGCGGGGTGGTTTGCCGTTGCCTTCCCCGGCCATTATTACCTTTCCCCCAGCTAACTGGGAACTCATTTTACCGACCTCGGGAGGATGGAAGGCTGAGTCGACCCGAGCTGGCTGCCTGAGAACCAGCTTCCGCTGGGATCGAACTCAGGCCATGGGGAGAGTTTCAGCTGCAGAAACTGCTGCTTGTGGACTACCCCTGCATTGTTCCCCAGGATTTTGGAAGTGGGAGCAGGTAAGCTGGGTGCTCGCTCTCTCCTTCTCACTCACCTCTCCTTTCCTAGGCCTGTTCCTAACAAGAGCAGCTCTCCTGAATTAGAGCAGCCATCCATCTAGGCCAGCATCCTGTTCCCAGCAGTGGACAGGTAGATGCCTCCAAAACACCCCACAAGCCAGGTGATGAAGGCAGTAGCCCGTGCTCCCATTGTGTGCATCTGTCCTCCCCACCCCCAAATCATCTGACCTTCAGATATATACTTGCTCTGGAGCTTCTTTTAGCTATCACAGCTAAATAGCCACTGAGATTGGGGAGGGCCACGGCTCAGTGTAAAGCATCTGCTTTGCAGACAGATGGTCACAGGTTCAATCCCCGGCATCTCCGGTTAGGACTGGGGAAATTCCAGCCTGAAACCCTGGAGAACCGCTGCCAGTCAGTGTTGACAGTGCTAGGCCAGATGGACCAAAGGTTTGACAGTCTAAGGCAGGTTCCTATTGTTAGATCAATGTTAGACCTACCCTCCGCAAATACGCCTAATCCCCTTTAAGGACAGCACTTCCCTGCTAGCAGCCGGGCTGTTCCCTGAGCCCCTCCCTATTCATCTGGTGCCAGGAGGCGATGACAGCTCCTGGCTCATCTGGTTGCAAAGAGGCAGCCGATCCTGGCGGAGGGAGAAGGGGGGAAACAAATAGGCCTCGAGGCTGGGAACAAAGGCCTGAGAGGCGGCTCTGTGCGCCTGCAGTCACTGCACAGGGGGCCCCTTATCCCAGCCATGGAGTGGAGAATGGGCCATTGTGCACCCACAAAACAGAGCCCCCCCTCTCCCTCCCTCCCTGCATTCTGCAGCCCCACTGATGGCCACTTGAAAGGCTGTGTGGGGAGAATGGCTCCCTGCAGAACGTGCTGGGCAGGCCCTCCACCAAATCCATCCCACCCACCCAGTGTTCCCCGTTTGTAAAAGGACCTGCTTCCTTCAGGGATTAGTTAGATGCCACCCCCTCCCACCCCTATGCACAATAGTCTGGAACAGGGTGGAGTTAGGATGGCCAACTTTTTCCCCCCCGCTGGAAGCTCAGCATTTTAAACCGTTTCAAGAATTCCATTGGCAACGTCTTCCCTATGCAAGGGAAAGCTGCACCTATGACCTTCAATTGTCCGTGCTGGCTGTGGGTGGCGGGATTTCGCATTCGAATATCACCCGGAGGGCTAGAGGCTCACCACCCCTATCTTACCACGTCTTTCCCCATCAGCATCCACTGAGAGAACACAACCTCAAGAGAACAGTTTATCTTTAAATGGTCCATCATTACTCGAAGCAGTCGAAGTACGGCCAAAAAAAAAAAAAAAGCTAATGGAGAGAAAAATGGCTTGCCCAAGGCCACAAAATGAGCTGAGATTTGAACTCAGGCCCAGGGCGATTAACTGGCTCTCATGTTTCCCCTTTCAGTACTCCACGCTCCCACTTTCCCATTCTTCTTCCCCTCCATGTCTCACTCCAGTCCTGTCACAGAAGATCCCTATGGAAACCATTGTATCGTCTTTCAGCATGAGGGAATGAGATACCCTCACTCCAGAAGTGGAGAAAACAGCCTGAAGAGGCACAGAGTTGTAAGAGAAGATCACCCCTGTGCTGCTGCCCCTCTTGGCTCTAGGCTGGGCTCCTCTCGGCAGCTGGCACCAATATCAGAGATCTATTAAGGCCTCGTTCCAAGGATTTAATTCATTTCTGAGTGCAAGGGGGAGAAGGAGCCAAAGGATGTGGGGGACACGCCTTGAGGCTCCCTGCCAACCCGTGCAGCGGTGGTGGCAGTGTGCGCGTGTGTAAATGATACGTAGGAAGATCACACAGCGAGGAAGGGTACAGGTGGAGGGGTGGCATACGCAACCAGCTGGGCATCAGCCCAAGGATTATTTCATTAAAGCATATAATTGAGACCTCTTGAGGAAGCTGGCAAGTGGTTTCCACAGGGGAAGCCTGCAGTGTGCTTTTCTAACTAGGGAGTGCCCAGGCATGGTGTGCAATCCAGCCTGACCCATAACTCGCCCCTGGATTGGAGGGCCTGGGAACAGTACATGCATACACGCACAGAGTGCTACCATGAACCTCCCCAAATGGCGAAATTTGGAACTTCATAAAAGTAGGGATACCCGTTAATGAAATTACACTACGTTTCAGTTTACGTAAGGCGCTGGATTCATCATCATTTTAATGACCAGGAAGGAATATTTACCCCAGGACAGACTGGTTGAGGGCCCTGGGGGGAAAAACAATATTTTTGGCTACTCTTGTAACATGTGGCTTGGCTCCCTTGTCAGGAGCAATTTAATTTGCCACCTTAGTATAGCATACTTCCTTTTTGTGGGTGTAGTCTGGATTCTACTGGTCAATCGGAGGGAGGGGCTGCCAAATGACAGAAGATCCTACCTTTGGACACTGGGATGGACTAGATGACCTTTTGGGATTTCTTCCAACATTTTGTTTCTTGGAGTCTATGGTCCCACTCAGACAACACGCTAAACCATGCTGCTTAACCACAAAACGGTTAATGGAATGTATTAAGGTCAATGCATTCCATTAACCATTTAGTGGTTAAGCAGCATGGTTTAGCGTGTTGTCTGAACGGGGCCACTCCGTTTTGCCATTAAGGCGTTTAGATTAACTGGAGAGCCCTGAAGTGTCCCAAATGGAGCTGGGCTGCTGCCTTGCTGCCTTTCCTTCTAAGCAAGTTCAAAAGCAAGCCAAGAGGAGAGGCACATAGACACAAAAAAAAGGAGGGGGGATTGAAAACATGCGGAGAGATGAGGAACACAAGCAACAAACCCAGAGCCCGTTTAAGGTTAGTTGGGAATCAGGGCAGCAAAGACTGGAGGGAAGGTAGCAGCTTTCATAGAAGCAGAAGGAAAAGAGGGGAAAGGCGTAGAGGTATTTGCAGACTTTGAGTAGCAGCATTGAGAGCTAGAAATGTGCTTTTAAAAAAAGAAAAAAAGGAAGTTGAATTCCAATTTCAGGTACCAGACATAGCCACAAGAGGAAGAGAGGAAATCTTGCTGGCTTCTTTTGAGAAGCAACTTAAGAAGCAATGATGGGGATACAAACACCCTGGATCATGGGGGCCAACCATTTCTCTAGCAAGGCAAGCCTCTGATACCCCTTCTAGACACAATGAAAATAGGAGGGAGATTCCCCATGAGATTGTCACAAAGCACCTGAGGTTTTGCCCATTCATGAGAACACCCCCTGCTAGGGAGGCCTGGGTGAAGACCAGCTAAGGGCTTTCAATTCTGTCTGCAGCAAGCGCCTTCCTCTCCTGCTGAGAAATAGCAACGCCAATTCCAGCTTCTCAGCGCACACACATCCCCAGGGAGAAAAAGAGTTTCATTAAATCCTGACAAACAGGAATGAATTACACTCACTTGCCTCTGGCAGCAGTCCGGTCTTCCTTCTCGTCGGGTTGCCCACTGGGATCCCAATTCCTCACGCTCTTGCCAGATCAAATCCACAGCCTGAGAAAGGCTGGGCCTGGGACCAGCCAGGATTTCTCCCTGCTAAACTCACTCACCCCCAGAAGGATCAGGCGAGAAGGCTGGGCCACATTTGCCCTTCTCTCTCTCACCTGTAGCTCAGCACTGAAATCTGCTCACAGGCAGAGGGGAAGGGAGAGAAAAGGAGAAGAACCATGGATGCAGAAGGACCGGACTTGTGCCTCCTGCGCTGACCTTTGTAATCTCCCCATCTGCTGTTTTGACCTGTGACCCCCATTTGGTTCACAGGTCCAGTTGCTGCCTTCCACCCCGTCCCTCCTCCCTGAACGACATTCCTTGCTTTTGACAACTCTCTGGCAGGCAGAAATACAGCATGTGGACATTTTAGTTGTCACTGCATCACTATGGAGGGGAAAGCTGTACCAGCTGAACTCCAGCCTGCTGAAAATTGTTGAAAACAAAAACCTCTATCAGGGAAAAAATTGCAGGTCTCCCGATATCCGAGAAATCCTTCATTTGCAAGTCTACCTAAGGGTCAAAGCAGATGTGACTCAAGAGACCCATAACTGGATTTTCCAATTTTCCCCTTGTATTTCCCCACTCAAAATCCTCCCCCTACTTCAAAGATGCCATTAGCAGGGGCAGGGGGAATACAGGTGTCTGCATTCTTCCCCTAGCAGAAAAAAATAGCTGATATTGGAGTGGGGAGGGAGATTTAGAACAGTATTGGGTGGGGGGGTGTTAAATCCCTCTTACAGCTTCTTTAAAGCAAAACAAAACATAAGGACATCTAATCACGGCTCTCCTGCATCACGTCTGGGTTTGGCCTCAAGAGGGAGAGTGCCAAGCAGTGCGATTCTATGCAACATTAATCGAGGGCAGGTCACAGGCGTCAAGCAATGCCATTAAACAATCAAGAACACTGGGGAAGACCGACACATGGTCACAAGAGGAGGAAAAACAGAACAAGGAGGTTGCATGACACCCACCAAAGTCAGGATGTGGAAGAACCAAGACTTACCATCTCTAAAACCACAATTGCCCCTGATTCTTATCTCTATTCCAGGCTTGCAGGCCAAACTCTAAAAACCGCCAAATAATTTATTTTCCTTTCCTTTCTTTATATTTCGGCCAGCCTGAAAAGCAAGAAGCCACAGGAGCACAAGTTTCACAGTCTGCGAGAGGGGAAAGTTTCCATAGTCATAAACAGTAGCAAATCAGAACACCCATCCATAGAAAGACTAGGGCAGAAATGCATTTTACCATCCATTCGTTCATTCATTCCTGGCCAGCGCCAGCATCCGCCAAGGTTCATGGACCTCTGAAGGGCCCACCCAACCAGCCAAGCCCTGCACACAGCCGGTCGTGAATCCAGCATTCAGGGCAGGATCTACACTCCTGCTTTAAAATGGTTTATAACAGTTCTGACAACTGGTGGGGCCCATGACACACTCCATATACAGTTGTCAAAACGTTTTCAAAGTGTATTACAGACTGCAACATTGAAAGAGTGATCCTGTCCACCCTGGAGGAATGGCCACTGTTTTGAGGTCCAAGGAGGCCTACTGCAATAGCCAGGGTGGGGTAGAGCACCAGACTGGGGAGTACTCGTCCTGTACTCTGAGAGCATGGACTATGGTAGTATGGTCTAATGGTTGAAGGCAACCTTGTGCTCCATAATGGTATTAATTTTTATCTTACTATTGAATCTTTGTATACAGTTGAAGGCAATCCTGTGCTCTACTTAATGATAGGATATTTTGTCTTACTATTGAATATTGGTAGATTGGGTGTATACAATTACATTTTATAAAATCTTATTTCACTGTAATAGCCTTTGGTTATATACAAAACCGAGGAGATTCAGGTTCAAATCCCTATTCAACCATGAAACTCACTGAGCAACCCTGGGCACTCTCTTCCAGCCTACCCAACCTCACAGGGTTGTTGTGAGGATAAGATGGGTGAAGGGAACCATGGTACTCTACTCTGAGCTGTTGAAAGGGCAGATGGGATAAAAAATATAATAAATAAGTGAGCCTCATGGACCACAAAATCCAAAGCCAGTCCTCTTTTCAGTAAGCCTTGAAGTTACTGAGCCGCTCATTCCTGGCAAGTAACAATCCTCTTCAGAAGTTGTTTTCCTGACTTAATACCCAATCTGCCCTGGGACACACAGAGCTATAAAAGAGTTGACTCCTTCTTTTCCCCTTCCTCTTTTTTTTTGTACTTGCCAGCAAAACTACATTAGTCACCTTGATTCTGCATACAAAAGGTACTTAAAAGTGCATTAAGGAGTATTGAAGATTTACTTAGAAGAATTCAATCAATCAATATGAGCCCACAGAATTTGGGTTGAAAAACAAACAAAAATAAATGGGTCTGACGTTCGGCTGAGTTAGAGTGTGGGTTGCAGTTATTTTAACCAAAGATGTTGCTCACACCCAAGGTTCCATAGGGGAAAGTTTTATAGTCACAAATCAATAACACAGATTAGAATCCTCATCTCATCTATGAGCATCCTTTGAAAGACTAGGGCAGAGAAAAAACCACCATTTAAAAATTCATTTACTCCTGGCCAGCACCTGTGCTGAAACTGCAAATTTCAGCCGTAATTTGCGCAAATTAAAAAACATGGAAAATCCGCAAATTGGCCTGACTTGCTGTAATTGAGGTGGGCTCTGCAACATGAAATGGAACAAAGCCTGGGGGGCCAAGGAAGTTCCATCACGTTCCATCCCACCAAATGGATTTCTATGACATCCCTACTTCTTGTTGGAAATAGACAGTTGCAAGTCAAAAGAAATTAAAAACAAACTAAGACACCTTCCTATACCTGTGAGAATATAAAACACAAGTGTCATGTTTTTGGTAGGGAAGTTCCAGAATATATATATATATTCAGGCAAGTAACTACACTAAAAGGTTGCATGTAGGATCACAGGTTTGCAGCATTGTGTGTGAGAGGTTTCCTAGAAGACCATCCTGACTACAACAATATACAAATGCTGGAGCTGAACCTCCCCTTGGGTTATTCAGTGTGTGTTTTTTAAAAAATGGGTGGGGTGGGGAGGAACATACTGAATTGGCATGCTGAGTTCTTTTCAAACTTGTGTTTTCGTCTGGGAGAAGGAAGGGCCAAGACAATAGCCAGGCAAACCTTCCAGATTAGACAGCAGCTGCAGTGTGGCAATTGTTTGGGTGTAAAGAGTGCAAGTATAGCAACTGGGCACATGACAATGATAGGTGTTTATACCACTTTAACTGTTCATGGCTTCTCCCAAAGAATCCTGGGAATTGTAGTTTGGTGGGGTGCTGAAAATTCTGGGTTACCAATCCCCTAACCTTCCTCCCCACCCCTTCATAGAACTACATTTCCCAGAGTTCTCTAGGAAGAGGGCCTGACCAGAGAAATCTATAGTGTAGATATATTTCTCTCAAGTGACCACTTGCCACAAACGTGCACAGATGCTCCACATGCTCCATGGGGAGACAGGTTTTCCTCACTGTGCTCAACTCCCTTCGGTTTCACAGGAGCTCCGCTATGGCTAGATGAAATTAAGCTACCTAAATTCAGCTCTAAAATATGGAGTCTACACTGGGGATGGGCATTTGTGTAATGGGGCAGTGGCAAGGTACAGCTATTGATATTATTATTTATTTAATTTCTTAGACACCTCTCTCAAAAAAGGCTCAAGGCAACCAAATTAATACATATGAAAATTTAAAACAGCTAACACCAATGAACCACTAAAATACCACCAACCCATAAAACAACTAAATCATCAGTGACAACCAAAACAATTAAACTGATCCACATTAAAGAACCCATCATATCCCATCAATTGCCTGGGAATAGAGGAAAGTCTTAACATTGGCACCAGAAAAATTGTATTGATGGGGCCAGGCAGGCCTAGCTGGGGAGAACATTCCACATTTGGGGGGCCACCGCTGAAAAGACTCTCCCCCCCTTGTTGCCAAACTCCGAGCCTCCCTCAGAGGAAGCATTTGGAGTATGCGCCACTGTAGATCCTGTTGTTCAGATGCCTCTGAAGGCTGGGCGACCTATTCTGTTTGTGGCACAGTGTGACCAGGATGAATCATCCAGCTTGTCCCTTTGCTGATCATCCACTTCAATGAAGACCACAGTCCACCGCAACCAGAGAAATGGGTGCATTTCAGAAGTGCGGCCTGCACCAAAACCTGCTCGACTCAACTGAGCAACAAAGATAAGACAAGTCAAGCCACACCACAAGACAAGGGTAGGCAATAAAACCCACAGGATCTCACTGTAGGAATCTGACAAGAGAGGGTGGGGAGAAAATCCTTTCTGGTTTTGCAAAGTGTCATCAGTCACATTCCAAGCACAGAAAAAAACAACCATTTCACCAATCAATCTCAGAGCAAATATTTTATTGAGATACAGTGCCACACCAGCCAACATTCTGTTACGAGTTTGCGGAGTGGAGCTCAGGGGGGAGCAGTGCATAATGTGCAATTGCAGTAAAATCTGGCTGTGTGCACCACTGATTGCCTTGAATCAATGTCATCACAAGACCCGGTTTCCACCTTCCTGAAAAAGTTTTCCATCTTTTTATAAATCGATTGAGATTTAATAATAATAATAATAATAATAATAATAATAATAATAATAATAAATGAATACACATCTAAGTGAAGAAACATTCCTATGCAGCTTATACATAACAGAAAGAAGCCAGAATGCATGAACCGTGGGGAGTGGAGGTGTTAGACAGATTACTGAATCAGCATTCTAAGCTCCAACCATGATGTCTGCCGCATGCATTGGCTTACTCTGCAGGAGGACAAAGTCACACCAAGTCCTGCTTTGTATGTAACGGACAAGGAGAGATGCCAGAGGTGAAATCTATTGGGTGGCCACACCATTTTATCCGCCCCCTAATCTCAGAAACATGAGGACAAGCCTCGGTGGCAATACGAAGGCTGGGGGAATGGTCTGGGATCACTCCTAGGGAAGCTAATTGCATGAGAACATGCCTCGTACTTGGAAAGGAATCCACAGCGAACCATGTGCAAGGGGATGTACAGGCAGGTCTACCTACAGAACCTGGTAGGTGTGGGGGTTTCCTGCTGTGGGAAAGGCTCTGTTTGGTCAGTACCTGGCTCTGGACTGAGGGCCAATTTCCTCAAGCACCCCTCCCTGGCAAGAAGAAGGAGGAGGAGGTGTTGGTAATACATTAAATAACTCACCATTTGCTAGCCTTTCATGACACCCCAAAATAACCCTGCCTGAAGCAGTTGCCAAACGTTACCAAATGGAAGGACCGGCCCCGCTCCGCCTTCTTCATGCTCACCCACCGCCCAAAAGGTTTCGCTCTGTGCTCTCCTTACCAGAAGAATTCCACCCAGATGGCATTCAAGGGAAGGAATCCCTTCTCTGCTATGAAACCCCAATGAATAATTTAGGGAGAAATCAATGGGCTGGAAGTGTAAGGAAAGGGAGCCTTCGTCAGGAGATAAGAGGCTGCAAGGAAAACAGGGTAGAAGCCTACAAGCAGAGGGCCTGGCATCCTCCCTCCCCTGTATCATCCCACTTCCCCAGTTCAGTGAGCAAAGATAATCCATCTCTCTCCCATCGCGGCTGGGACGTTCCCTTTTGTTTCTCCCCAGGAGATACCCAGCTGGATTAAGAATCATTAATGATTGATAGTTACAAAAAGCCAACTGGGCACTTCGAGATGCTGACTGTTGACTGGCTGGCTCTTTGCACAGGCGCTCGGTGGAAGACCGCGCAGGGCCCCAGGGCCCCTTGATGATCAGGAAAGGAGGCAGGACGGCTGTGCGCCTCACCGTTCTTCGCAAAGGTCTGCGATACGCTGCTGGCTAGATGTGAGCATTTTATGTGTCTGTCCTGCTCACATATGCAGCAAGGGAAAAGGGCCTGCAGCAACGGAGCACAGTGAGGCAAGCAGTGGGAGGAGGAAGGGCTCAGTTCCCTACATCCAGGCACACTTTTTACGTTACAGAAAATACACACACACACACACACACACACACACACACACACACACACACTTAATACATGAACACATAAACTAACCAACATGGCTGTTCCCCCACAGCACTGGTAACCACAATCAAGTGGCGTCCTTGTAAAATTGCTGGAGCCCCAGCACGGGTACATGGAGGACGCTGCCCTCAGCCAACCTTGACATTTCCGCCCCCCTGCGGCCAGTCCCAGGCGCCTCTATTTTAACTTCCCCCAATGTAGTATTGCTCAAGGGCATTCTGCCCAAAGCGGGTGCCCTCCAGATGTTTTAGACTACAACCCCCCACCATTCCTGAACATTGACCCTGCTGACAGGGGCTGATGGGACTTGAAGTCCAACACATCTGGGCACCAGGTTGGAGAAGGCTGCTTTAGGACAAGTATAAGCAATGTGGTGCCCACGGGCTCCAGTGCACCCCAGACACCTTACTTGGTGCCTGCCAAGGTGCCCGATCCACCCCAGAAGGAGAAGGGAGGGACACTTGTATGTGTGTATATGTATGCATGCATGTTAGTGTGTGTGTGTGTGTGTGTGTGTAGGACTTTTTTCTGTTTAAACATAACGACAGGTTGCACCCTAAACTGTAGTAAAGTAAGATGGCTGCCTCCTGGCACCAAGCAGCAGAGTGCCACCCTCTTTGCTGGGTAAGCCAACTTGTGGAGGGGGTGGCAGCAGCATAGGACATGGGCCATCAAAGGACCTTAGGCTGGAGGCTTCCTCAAGTATGGCGCTAGCCCCAAATTTAGCCACAACCAGAGACAGCACAAGAGAAGAGAAAGAAAGGGGGCGGTCTCTGAAGAAAGAAAGCAATTTTGAAACACCTTCTTCATAGAAGCACCTCTTGACGGCTCCTCCTCTCCTTCCTTCCTCTCAGCTCTCCACAGGAATCAAAGAGGAGGATGCCAGACAAATGCAGATAGAGCTGACAAGCTCCAAACGCAGAGAGACCTCTAGCTGCACAGCTGTCCCCATTTCCCACAAGGCTCCCTGGGCAAAGCACTCTCATTGATCAGGCAAAGACGTCAGGGGAATGCAGGAGCCCTGGGCTTTGCAGCAGCACGCCCTCCCTGTTCTGACCTGCAGGCCACATTTCTGTCACACAGCTGGAAATGCAACCCAGGAATCCTCATCTCCTACACCCGACCCTCCCCCACGCGTAACGTGCCTGACATCACACACACCTTTCTGACACTTCCTGGATTGCTGGGGTTTTTGAACTCGCTTCTCTAGGGCAACACTTTCTACATCAACCTTGTCTGCCACAGAACTACAGTGGGTTGTGGGGCACAGTTTCAGCAGGGGAGTGGTCAGGCCAGTTGCGCCTCATTGCTGTCCCCATGTGAACTTCAAGTTCACCTTAGAACAGCCTTCCGCAACCTGGAGCCCTCCAGATTTGTTGGACTGCAACTCCCATCATAGCCCACCCACTCAGGTGGGCTTGAGTCCAGCTCAAGGGCAGAGTTTTCACACTCGGGATGTGGTACACCCAACAGGTATGCAGAAGGACATGAGCTATTAGCATTGCTCAGGAACCAGGACAGTGGCAGTCAAAGCTTCTGCCTACCAGGAGCGAGATTCTGAAGCTACTCCTGGTAGAAAGAATCATGTGGGGAGAGCGAAATTCCAGCCTGTATTCATGGGGGACATTTGGATTGTGGCAGGTAGGTTGCTATGTAATAGGAAAGCTATAGGGCATTGTACGCTGGAATTAATTTTTTAAAAGGAAAGAGATTTTATTCCCAGACAGCCCTTTTTTCATACCAACCTTCCCCTACATGCTTATTACTCCCCATATATTTTGCACAACAACTTCCATCAGCCTCAGTCAACACAGTCAATGTACGATGGACATTGCACACCAAACCTTGAGAGGGACCCAGGAAGGCTGATTCACACTATCTTCCTCCATGAACGTGTCTTGATCCCCATTTTAGAATCTCTTTAGAATCTCTTATACATCCCACGGCTGTTCCCCTTTCACCCTAAGATGGCCTGGTACTCAGAGCAGCCAGGGACACACTCAACCCCATTCCCCCCTTTCAACTATTTGAAATGGAGTTGCACGGTGGGAAAACCCTGAACCTTTTTATAGGGCTATTAGCAATAAGGCAGACAAAACCCTTTCCTCCCCTGTCAGTTCCCCAAAATGTGCACTCATGCTCTTCGCCCACCAGTTTGCTGAACACTTCACTGAAGGTTGCAATCACTAGACATGGCTTCCCACTCAAGAAGTAGAAATAGAAGCAGGAGTCCTTCTGGCTCCCAGTTCCTTCCCATCACTTCTCTTTTAAAAGCTGAACAGAGAACCTAGAAAACTACATCCTGGCATTGCCTTTCAAACTGCTGGATTGAGAGGAAACAAAACCCAGTAGTGGGAAGGTGGAGGGCCCTGCAACTGTTTCCATACGACGATCCACTCAGCCTCTCCAACTTGGGTTGGGGTATGGGGTAGGTATGTAGTCACTGTCTCAAATGCCACAAAACTGATGGCATTTCCCAGGTTAGTACTATCTCCCATTAAGTGCAGGACGTTATGGAAAGGTATCCGAGCGGAACTTTGTGCAAGGGATCCAGGGATGAAAAACTGTCATTAGCCTACAGTTCTCTGACCCAATCACATGTAAAATGGGATGTGGCTCAAAGCACAAGACAGGAGAATGGGTGGAAAAGCTGAACCTCCACCTTCCCACCACAGTCCACTTCACCTCCGAAGTCATTTTCCTCCCAGCTGGGCTCCAATACCAGGATTGAAACCAACTGAGAGGAAAACAGCAGGAGGGTTATCAATCCTCCACTCCACTCCTCTTCTGTGTTTTACCAAGGAGAGGGGAAGAGAGCCAGCACCAAAAGGTCCCAGAAAGGGGAAATATGGTGTGGTTCATCCAAAGCTTTGTGAGAGAAAGGGGATTTGAGAATAGATTTCAACAGAGAGAGAACAGCAAATTGATCAGCAATCCCAAATTCTACCTTTTACCCTTGTGCATTGCAAGTCCACACCTTTGAACCCAAGTTGTGTGTACTTTGCGCTGCGGCCACACTCCAAATTCTGTACCAACATACATCAAGTTCTGTAACAAGAAACATATGGAATACTGTGAACTGCATAGATATAAAACCATCTCTTATTTTGAGTAATTTATTCTGCAGTTATTATTTCATTTTTACAATGCTGCATAATGTACTGTGTGTTGGCTAGTCATGGGGAAAGACAACGAAATGCACCCTCCTGAAAATCCTATTTAGCAGCTTCACTGAGACTTCATCCAGCATTGCCTGTACACTTTCAAGTTGTTGAAAGTTGCTCTCTTCGCTCTTAAAGCAGCCAGCATAAGGAAAAAAGAATTAGAAAAAATGGATAAGTTTTTATCAAATGTTTATCAAATGTTGTAATATACGAGGGGTCTTATTAACTGTTAGTCATATATAATATATCATATACGAACTGTACATTGTTTTTAAATTTTAAATCATAAATTTTAAGTAACGTCTGTTTGTTTTTAATGATTGTGATTTTTTGAAATGGTCAGAAGACTTATTCAATAAAGGTATTCATTCATTATAAACATAAGGACTAGAAGCTTTATTTATGTTTTAAATTCAAATCAAGGATGTTAGGAAGCTGAACCCTGCATCTGAATTTTCCGCACTCCCACAGAATCATGGCCTACACTCATCCCTGATTTATATACTCCATATTAATTAATCCAGAATATCAGTACTCATTAACTTGGATTAGATCCTCCTATCACTTAGAAACATGCCTGAGAAGATACTCGAAGAATTCCACCCTTTCTTCACCCTCTAACTGCTCAGGTTGGGAATACTACAGAGTAATTAAGGAGTGTTAATGAGTAACTGATTTTAAGTGACTTTTAGTATTCACAGCCAGATCTCAAGATCCCAGCAGCCCCTGCTTTAAATTATTTGTCCCAAGCCCATCCTCGAATAAGTCCCAAATATTCTGACGTTCAAGAAACCACTGTCCCAGATTAGAATAATAAATCTCTCTTCTTCCGGCCTCCCAAACTAAAGCAGCTTATTTAAAAAATAACATCATAACCTGTCAGACCCCCAGGGCGCCTCTGTAATAAGCCAGAGCAGAAGGGCATCAGCAAAGGAGGAGAGCTGCCCACACCCGGGATGGGCACAGCACACAGCCTGGAGCCGCGTAAGCAGAAAGGGCAACACCTCTACCAGACAGCTGAGGGATTTGGGGCCTCCTGTTCACGCAAAGAGGCCAGATCCAGAGAGAAGGCAATTTGACACCAGTCGGATGACATGAAAGCTAACAGGGCTGATGAGAGCCAGAGAGACCTCCTGCCCGTTTAAAGGGCTGGGCAGAATAAGTCCTTCTTCCTAAATAAAACAAGGCCAAATGCATCACAGTGATTACCACTCAATCCAAACTGAAGGGCCAGATTCACACAAACAGTTGGCAGTGGTGATGGGGGTCATCAAGTGACATCAAGATGGTGAAGAAATGTCCTTCAAACTGGGTCCAACTTCCCTTATCCTTTGAGGGAAAGGTAGACGCTCACCGCTTGTTTCTGGGGGAAGGTTAGGAGAAAGTCATTTGGAGAGGTGATGTTAATCTGCATTAACGATCCAGACAGCAAACTGAGTTTGTTTTAATCTGTGATGAGAGACATGGATTACGATAAGATTGTGGAAAGTGTCCTGCAGACATGCTGTCGAAGACTGCGGGGAAATTCCTCCGAAATGTAACATGTTTTTCATTTGCCAGTAAACTATTTGGGGCATGGTTCCATGGGAAAGTGGCAAACATTTTATTATTCTATGTGGTCATGAAAGTACATCAGTCTTTGTGGAGTAACACAAGCAAAGATAGGAACAGCTTTCAGACTATTGCTTAGGGTTTCCATATGTCCTACTTTACTTGTATTTCAAGGGTTATCCAGACCAAGTCCAGTTTAAAAATAAAGAAACATAAGAAACTAAGGGAGCAGGGGCCTTGAACCAGGATCAGTCCTGGGGGTGAAAGAAAAGTTCAGGTTAACAGGGGAGCTATCCAGCAGGGAGCATAGCAAGAGAGATCATTATATTTCATCTGAGCAGCATTAGAGGTACCACTGCTGCCCCAGCCCTTCTTGGTTTGTCAGTAGGGCCCAGATCCTCAGAATGCTTCCTCTTTGTGAGTAGGGCTCAGGGATAGTTGTGCCAGCTATGCCTCAGAGTTTCCTTCTGGACATGCTGCTGTCTCTGTTCCTGAGGTCAGTCCTGGTGGGTCTGGGATGGAGGAGATGGAGCCCTATGAGGAAAGACTGAAAGAACTGGGCATGTCAGCCTGGAGAAGAGAAGGCTGAGGGGAGACATGATAGCACTCTTCAAATACTTGAAAGGTTGTCACACAGAGGAGGGCCAGGATCTCTTCTCAATCCTCCCAGAGTGCAGGACACGGAATAACGGGCTCAAGTGACAGGAAGCCAGATTCCGGCTGGACATCAGGAAAAACTTCCTGTTAGAGCAGTACAACAATGGAACCAGTGACCAAGGGAGGTGGTGGGCTCTCCCACACTAAAGGCATTTAAGAGGCAGCTGGACAGCCGTCTGTCAGGTATGCTGTCAGGTATCCCTGCATTGAACAGGGGGTTGGACTTGATGGCCTTTTAGGCCCCTTCCAACTCTGCTATTCAGTGATTCTGTGAAGTTGCACCTGGACAGCAGACTGAACCAACACACCCCGTCACAGTCCCTTCCCACTACAGTGAGATGTATTGTATTTCTATTTAGATTCTAGTAATTATTTCTAAATTTGCATCTAGCATATGTGCAAATTTTATGCAAATCTATGTCCTGCGTTTTGATTATGTGTAAGCAGCCACCTAGCCAAATATTATCAACACTGGGCAGTACTGCCCATATAGCCTAGCACTGGCCACAGTGACTGGTAGTGGCTCTTCCAGGTTTCAGATGGAGTTTTTCTCCAACCCTACCTGGAGATGCCAGGGATTGAACCTGGGACCTTTTGCATGCAACACACATTCTCTACCACTGAGCCACAGCCCCTCTCCTAAAGAAAGAGATGTCTTTTAACTATCAACATTTCAACAGAAGAGGCAGGTGGAATGGGATGAATGGAGGGAGGGAATGCAATTAGACATAACCTGGTTTCATTTTGGCTTGAAATAAGGTCAAAGGGGTTAAAGCAAAGGAGGGATTTCAAAGGTCAGGGGGAGAGGGGTTACCATGTAGGGACCCTTGGAAGGAGATCCAAGCATAAAGAGGCATAAAGGAAAACCAGAAAATCTCAGGACAATTCAAGGCAGGAAAACTGAAGTAGCAAAGGTCACGGGCAAGTACATGATGGAAAACAAGGGTAGTGTCAGGTCCAGATTCTGGTGGGGAGGGGGGAGGCAGGATACTCTCACAGCCCCATCCCTTCCTTGCTACCATCACCACTGCCTGTTTGCTTCCCCTCTCCTTCTGGGCCCGATCTGCACCAATGCCCAGAAGGAAAGAAAAAGACAAGCGAAAGTTGCTGCTTCACCTCTTTGCGTTTGACTCTGCAGAAAGAGCAAATAGGAGCATGGGGCTCTGGGGGCTTAGCAGGTGCCTAATAAGACCCTGAATCCTGGCCTGAACAAAGGCAAAAGGGCAGGCTGGGAGGAAGCCACGGAGAGTTAAACACTATGAAGATGTTTCCATTTATTTATTTTGAAATGGGAGTTTGCAAGGAATAGTGATGGACAGCAAAGCGGCACACTCCAAGGCAGCCACATGTTCCACCTGGTCCAGTTCCAAATGTCTCCTCCATTCTGCTCTCCCTCCATTATGATGCCAACCCCGGAAATTGATCCCAGGGAATGATGGACAGGGGTAATTTCCAGGAGTACTCAGAGGCTGGATTTGCATGGCAAACCTCCTTGTGTTGCCCTCGCGTCACTCAATATTATGCATGGACGTGCACGTCTGTATGCATCAACCTGCATCTAGCATCACACACTACCACCACTACTGGGTACCCCAAGTTCCAACAGCCCCTACTCTAACCTGCCCACAATCTCCTTCCTGGTAGCAGAAGGTGCTGAAATCTCCGAGGAGAACCCCATCCCCACTGAAAACAAGTTTGTTTGCTTTTTCTGAGCACAGCCATGCAAGTAAGCAGTTTACATGCCGGATATCCATTTATGTAAATGAGCCCATGTTACAAATACCATTCAATTGGCAAAGCCACAGGAAACAGATGCGCTTTCTTAACCACCAAACCTTCTAATGGATTGTTGCTTTTAAGGGCTTTTGGTGGTGCGGGTGAGGTCATCCTTGCATGAACTTAAGTTCACCCTACATCCACCCACCATGCCACAAAGGATTTGGGGCATAACCTCACTCGCTGTGAGAAGCCAGCTATGCCAGAACAAGCAGAAGAGCCCAGGATGCATGAACTGCTTCAGGGGAAGGGGGGCATAGCTCCAGACATAGAGCAGACACTTTGCACGCAGAATGTCCCAGGTTCAAGCCACAGCAACTCCATTGAAAAGGATTAGGAAGCAGGAGCCCCTCGTCAGCCAGAGGCATTGGGGAGCCCCTGACAGTCAAAGGCAGCAATACCAGGTGAACAATCACCTGTCCTGGTATAAGACAGCTTCATACAAGCTGTAGTGGCCACTGCCTCATCTGCCTGCATAGCTGAGGCAGGTAGGGCTTGACTGAGAAATGGGTATGACAGGAATTGTGCCATAGAGGAGAAATGACTGAGATACACAAGAGGTGAAAAACAGACTGATTTTCCCAGGGAACGTCTTCTCCCTGTGTGGAACCTTCCCAGCAGTTTAGATCTGGAAGTGAGTCCATGAATTAAATTCCATGTCACATGGGGACCAGACACATCTCCCCAACAAGCAGGGCCTTTTCATTGTGGTCCAAAAGCTCTGGAATGTCTTCCACCAGAAGACCCCTACGGCCCCTTCCTGCCGTCTTTGCAAATGCAGCTTGATGAGACTTTTAACTCCGAAGGAGCTTTTGAGTTGACCAACTAATTTTGCTGCTCTTGTTTGCTGTATTAGTGGATGTGTTTATTTTAACTGGCCTTATGCATGAAACTTTTCATCTTTGTACATAACTGTGGAAGTTGTTAGTTGTTTTGTATAGAAACTTGCAAAAATACCCCACATAAATCCAGTGCTCCCTGAGTAACATGTAGCCAGCCGTCTGGTATTACTTTGTTATGTAGCTCAACCTTACTGCAATTTCACACAAGCTTGTGAGGAATTTCCAACCCATACCCCCCCTTCTAAATCATGTTTATGGAACTGCTGCTCTCACAATCCTATCTTAATCCATAGCTTTCGTTCCAGATTAAAATCAGCCCAGAGTGTTCTCAAGATCACTAAACGCAGATTAACATCACCTCTCCAAAATACTTTCTCCCATCCTTTCCCCAAGAAGAAACAGCTGTACAGCCACTCACAGCTAAGAGTGTCAACCTCCCCCAAGGAGGAAGGGAAAGGTGTGTGTGTGTGCATGTGTGCGTGCATGAATGAGTGTGCATATAAACCCAGATGACGAAGTTCATGGAAATCTAACAAAATCGTAGTATGGCTGGAACATCT
This sequence comes from Elgaria multicarinata webbii, assembly GCF_023053635.1. Classification (NCBI taxonomy): domain Eukaryota; kingdom Metazoa; phylum Chordata; class Lepidosauria; order Squamata; family Anguidae; genus Elgaria; species Elgaria multicarinata. The sequence goes on from NC_086183.1 coordinate 27,365,230, forward strand.
ACAGCATAAATTGAGGCTTGTTTACTCAGATGTAAGCCCCATCATCTTCAATAGCACTTGCTCCCTAGTAATAAGTGTTGATCAATCCGATTAAACAAAAAAAAATCTAACTTGAGTGATTAAAAAGGTGCTCTCAAATAATCAGGCAAGAGATTTTAAAAAAACTGTTAATTATTTTTAATGTTAATACTTGCAAGTCCTTGGGGCCCTATCCATGTGGAATGGATGCAAAAGGCATGAGATACAACCCATTGGAATGAATTAGCAGGGTATTTGATGTTTGGGAAATTTAGAAATATCCTAATAAAACACAAATTTTAAGCTGGTTTCTTACTCTCAGGAACACTGGTCTTTTTTATTATTCCATACTGGAATATAATAATGTGAATTGTAATTTAAGATGTGAGAGTTTTAGAACAGGTGAGCTTTTTAGTGAATTGCTTATATTTGTATCTTCATTTAGTGTGTTTGTGAATAGTCACTGTTAATAACTGTTTTTCCTTATCACAGAAATCTGTTAAGAGTAGTATAGCTGCACAAGGCCTTTTGATTGGTAGTGCTAGAAGTTATCCATCTGGAAGCACCGAAAATTAGTTCTCAGGATCTTTAGAGGGAAACTATGATCTTGCTACACCTAGGGCCAGTACAACAACAAACACAAGACATAAACAGAAACACTTGAACAAACCTTAAGTACGTGTAACTGCAAAAAAAGCCAACCCCATATTATTCCTGTTTATCCCTGATCCATTTCCTTCCCCTTCATCCACTGTCTCCCTTGTGTCAGTTTCAAGAGCTCCTGGCCTGTCGGGCAGGGACCTGCCTTCTCATTCTGTGTAAACCACGCTGTACATCGATGGTTCTATATAAATAATAAAGAATAATCTACACTAAAACTTGTATCTGTTTTTACACCAATTGAACTGTCCCGGCTTTCTTTGAAGAATCCTGAGGAATCTCTAATAGAACTACAATTCCCATGGTTCTCAGGGAAAAGGGGAAATTAATACTAAACCCATGTTAAATTGCTAACATAGATATGGGCAGGAGAAAGCAACTGATCCAACAATAGCAGTTGGCAACCCAGACTCCGAGAATTTGAGAAGACCCAGAGTGGAGTGCAGTAGTTTCAGAGAATCAAAAGAACTAAAAGGATGAGTGAGAAATTTGTTTCAGTTTGTTTATGATCACAATTTATCCAACTCACACCTCCCAGAACCTGAAGTTCTTACATTTGTAAGCTTGCATTGTGATTAGCACAACAAAAATGCATTTGAAACATGTGTACATTTGGAAAATGTGCATGAAAAATTGCATACATTCAAAAATGCACACAAACATTTTAGTCGATGACAGGAAAGTGTGTATATTTTTAAAAAACATGAATAATTCCTGCATACATTTGGGAAATTGCTCAAAAAATATGCACACCTTTTCATGCAAAGTTCATGATCCAATAGAGACATGAGCTGGATCAAGCTTCTAGATGGAAATCTGAGAACCTTGGTGAGCACAACCCTACTATCAGCCACGTCCTGTGGCGAAGCAGGACCAACCACCTCCTTCACTGGCTCACGCAATCTAGAGTCCTCTGCCATGAGCCTTCAGCAGTTGCCCTACCTAAAGGCATTTACAACACAAAATAACTTGGAACGACTCACACAAGCAAACCAAGTCATACATTGCAGAAGGGAGATGGGGGACAGACACCCTCACTGCTCCATCTGACCTGGAACAAGTCCGTAGCAATTCTCTCTCGACATAGCAAACCCACACTGACTGTGAGGACATCAATTCATGTTCACTGACTGTGCAAATGCCACCCCTTTCCAGCGCTAAGCAACAACTTCCTTGCCCAGGTTGAGAGACAGCTTCATCTCAAGCCCATGCAAAGATTTCCTGCACAAAACAGCTGCCACTCCTAAGAGACCAAAATGGCCGCATCCCAACAAAGAGGCAAGAGATCCTTGCATAAACAGCCAGTGAAGTGCTCTGGGAAGGACAGCTTTGCTGCCGTTAATTACTCGCGCTCCATCAGTGCTAAATGCAGCCACAGCCCTGCCTCAATCCCCAGCGGGACCCAATGCCACTCTGTATCCAGCGTTCTCCATCTCAGGATGCTCTATGCAAGCAAGAGGGAGAAAGAGGGAGAGAGAGAAAGCTGGGCAGGAGTCTGTGGGGATGGCTCTGTAAACACCCTCTGAACATACAACAATTAGTTCTCCTTACGGATTCCTAGGTCACTCCATTTTGGTATGCAGGTAGCCTAGAGGAGGGGAAACAATCTGGAAAGGAGCGCACCATGGTAGCAATAGGCCCTCAGCGATGGAAGGCAATACTTAGTCCAGATAATAGGGGAAGAAATAATTATGCACAGCAATTGAAACTGAACATGAAGGAAACAAGCGCTGCAGAGACAAGTGAGGATGGGAATGTGAGGATGGCAGAGAGAAATGGGGGGAGATTCTGAACCCCTGGGTTCTAATACTTATGGCAGGGTTGGTTGACCCACTGTGATATATCCCACAGCTATCTTGTCCTGCTCAAAACTCGACCTGGAGCAAAGAGAGCAATGTTCAGTAGGGGGCAATTTTTCTTAACATTGCAGCACAGCGATGGCCCCAAAAGCCGTTCCTACAGAGCTTGCCCTCAGCCCCCTCTTTAGAAGCCTGAAGTAGGATGGAGCGGTGTCATGAATAGATGTTGGATTTGGACCAAGACCACCAGGATTCAATGCCTTGCTCAGCCATAAAGTTTCAAAGATGACCTTGGGCAGGTCAGCCTCGCCACCCAAAGTACCTCACTGGGTTACTGCAAGGATAAAAACAGTATGTGTGGTCAACCCAAGATGCATTGCGACCTGAGGCAAAGCACAAAATAGAGGCCCACCCCATTTCACATACAGAAGCTGATTGGACTGGCAGTTGAATCTCAACACTGGCAATGGGACAGCATCTTCCGTTACCCCCCCAGGGCAGCAGCCTGGCTTAGGAGGGCTGGCCGGCCACATGACACACAAAGCTCTTTCCTCCAAAGCCTTGCAACCGTTCGCTCACTGCTCCACCTGGCGCCTGCTCCATGAATGTTGCAATGCAGAGGCAGCACGAGCATGCATCACCCAAGCAGAGTAACACATACACACTTATGGCATCTGCAGTGTGTGGCCTGGACTGGTTGCCTCTCTGCCTGCTTGCCCAGACAAGGGCCTTTCCCAACAGCACTGTCTCTGATGTGTTAGGAAACGGCAAACAGGTGAGACAGACAAACAGTGAAGAATATCAACAAGTTAATATTGCTGTCACTGGATCATCTGGCGCTTGGGAGTGGCCAGGGGCGTTGTCTGGAGGAACAGCCAGGGGGCTGTTGCCGCAACCCTCCCCATAGCTGCCGCCTGTGGTGGCTGCTTCGCTCTGCCTAATGGTAGGGCCAGCCCCGCGGAGGACAAATGGGATAAATAAAGCCGAAATGCATCCTGGACATGTTAAAGTTACACAGAAGTAAGGGTTTTACAAGAGGTAACTTTTCTGGCATGTCACACATTTAGGCCTGTGAATGTTGGGCCACCTAAACGGTGTGACCAAACCATAAGCTTATACCAGCAAGACATTCCCTTTCCTCAGAGAACCCTGAGAAATACAGCTCTGTGAGGGGGGGATTAAGGATCTGTTTCAACATCCTTACTACACAGTATTCCTCAGGAGTCTTCAGGGAAACCTTAACTGCTAAACTGATATGAAACCCATATATATTTATAGCATAGATATATTTTATTTTACTGATACACTGCACTTATACGCCACCTTTCTGCTGAGGCAGCTTGAAGACAAGAGTCCGAACAAATGTCCTATTCCCAGGAATAAAGCTTGGAAGCCAGAGGATAGTGTGTGTTGATCTTGGGCTGTGAAGATCTAGGTTCAAATCTCCACTCAGCCAAGCAACATAGCCAGCAGTGATCACCTCTCAACCTAACCAACCTCACAGGGCTGTTGTGAGAATAAAATAAAATCACCTTGCGTATGACATCCTACTTAGAAGAAAAGGGGGATTAAAATGTCTTGATTTAAAAAAAAAACACCTAGAGATTGTTCCAAATCCCAACCAGAGCAGGCTGCAAGAAAGGAATCCCTGGGGCTATCTCCTCAAACAGCAAGGGAGAGGACTATAACCACAGTAGTCTCCTTTTTCAGTGTGTGAAGAACTTGTTCCATACTGATCTCACATACTTGCAACAGTCCTGTGAAGCAAGGTTGTGGGGAAAGAGTGTGATGGGGGCAGACCTCCGAATGAACATTTTGGCTAGAAGACAACTTTAACCAAGGTCTTGGACACGCAGCCTGTGTGTTGGACCAACCGGAAAGATAGAGCACCTGGAGCCCAACTCTGTGAAGAAAGGCACTAAGTGCACAGCCGTGGAACGGAGGTCAGAACTTCTTGCTTTGCCTTCCAGTTCTGAGACAGAAATGAGGCACAGTGCCCAGAGTAGAGTTCTCCCACACACGCGCACAATTGGCTGTCCTAGAAGCCCGATGGCCTCTTTGGCTCCCATCTCTTCATTAATGCTGTTCTTTAATATCTGCATGATGATGGATTGGCAAGCCCAGCAAGGCTGGCAGAAAACAAATCGGGCAGCTACGACAGTATGTGTCACAGTAGAAACTCATCTATCCCCTATCACCTCTGAGATGATCAGCAACCTTCCAGCTGCCACATCCATATCCTGACAACAATTTTAAGAGTACACACCTGGCGCAGCTCACTTTTTCTGATGCATGCACACACACAGACCCCAGATCACCCCCGTGGATTTGGGATTCATTCCTATAGAACACTCTCCCCCAAACTGGGGTTCTCCAGTAGTGATGGACTACAACTTCCATCATTCTCAGCATGCATGACCCATGCTGGCTGGGAGTGATGGAGGTTATAGTCCAACACATGTGGAAGATAACAGGCTGGAGAAGGTTGTTCTATAGAATAACACTCTCTAGCCATATCTACAAAAACTAATTATCCTCTGGCACACACAGATTTCCTTGGTGCACAAATCAATAAAGGGCTTTCAAAGGTGCAAAATTTGTCAACCAGAAGGAAAAGCCTTCTCCTCCCTCCCAGTTCATCTATTATACTGACTTGATTTGACACCCTCCCTCGTGAAAAAAAAAAAATCTTATGTGGAATTATTCAGGTAAGGCCATGAATCCTGAGTGACAAGAGCCGGAGTCATGCTATTCTGGTCCGCTTGCTGCTGCCAAATTTTACAATATGTTCACAGTTCAGCAAGGATTGGGTGGCAAGAGCCAGAATTGAGGATGAAGGAGTGTGAACACAGCTTGAGGAAGGCTCCTTCTTCAGGAATTCACACCTCATTCATCAGGCAGTACAACATCGGCTTCCAGTCTGGGATCACAGCACTGCAGCTGGAAGAGCTTTATTAAACTATTAGACACTTACCCTGCCCTATCCTGAGGACTCAGAGTGGGCAACAATAGTTTATGTTAAGCTCATTTAGGGCTTCAGAGTTCCTAAAATGCTTGGAGGAAAGCTTTTACGGATACCACAAGGAAGTGCATGTTTGTTTAAGAAAAAGGAGGCTGCATGGCCTCCATGATGATGGATAAATATGCACAAAAGCGCTGTGAAGAGCGAAAAGCAATGTATGGATAGGTTTCTCCTCATGGGATCGACTCTTGCACCTGGATCATATAGCCACAGACCCTTAGGTAGAAATCAAGGGTTGCATCTAAAGTTAGTTCTACTTCAAGTAGACCCATCGAAATGAATGTGATTTAAGTTAGTCATGATTAACTTATGTTCCATTCATTAAAATTGATCCTTTATTTATTATTTAATACATTTCTATACCACCCAGTTCATTAAAGTCATAAATACAAGATACAATATAGAAGTGTTACTCTAAATAGGACTAACATTGAATACAACCCTAAGAGTTCACCTTAAGTAGAGGCTCTGAATCTGTCCTAGCCAAGCCAGATAATGTACCTATAGGTTTTTGACAAAGCACAAGCATTCCTTATATAAGGTAAAACAATATTGAAATGACAGATGGACTGTCACACCCATCTAGGGACCAAGATTGCATATATCTTCCCTCTCTCTCCAAGTTCATGTCAAAAAGGGCAAAATTTGGCATCTCAAGCAGAATTTGAAATCCTGAGACACACCAACTAGCCAGCTGGCAGGGTTGCCTACATATCAAATTTATAATCTTTGTGGTTGTAAATAAAAACTTAGAAACATGTGGATGGAGTTTTGTGGAGGTTCCGTGTACAACGGAAGTGAGTTAGGAGCTTCCAGTGTTTGTTTTATTCCAAAGGGGTGGGAAAATCCCTCTATGATGCATAGGTCATTCCTGCCAACTCCCAAGTAGCAATTAATACAATAATATCTATTTGAATCCAGTGAGAGGAAGTGGGGGAGCAGGGGGGAAGGGGGTAATTACGAGGGGTGGATGGAAGGCTACTAACCTCCTACAGCCAATTAGACAGAGATATCTGTACTTGGGATGAGGGACTTAATTCCCAGCTGACTATCTAACCTCCTTTTCCATCCTCTCTCTTAGCCGGTCTTCCCCAACCTGGTGCCCCTCCGGATGTGTTGGGTTACAACTCCCATCATTCTAAGCTAGCTGGGCACCATGATGGGGAAGGCTGCTCTTTACTCAATCCCCGCCCTCAGAGAAAAATAATCCTTCTAAAAACCAGAACGTCTGGAAAAGAAGCAAATATGCAAAATTAAGTACATGTGCACCAGCTTAATTAACTTGCATAATTACTTCTGACTGGGTATCCTTGACACAGACTGGATTTCAGGGAGGGGGGGGAAGGGGCACAGCATGAAAGGAAGAAGCGAGGCGGCTAATCAAAAGGGGGGGACAACAACTTTTCCACGAACGAAGCCTACACCAGCAGCATAAAAATATACACTTGTGCTGCTCGTCGGCTGGCAAAGGCACCCAAGTGGCTCTGATCAGGCCGCTCCAGATCTTTCCCCAGGCAGGTGACCTTAACGCCCGCGCCTGCACGCCAATCCCGGCTCCCGCCCCACGAGGATCCAAGCCGTTCCAAGCGGGGTTTTTTTATTATTATTTTCTGAATGGAAGGCGAGAGGCGAGCAGTGAGCTGCATGCTGAACGGGCCCAGCCGGCAGCACCGCCCTCCGCTGCTCCAGCTGGGTCCTGCTGCCCCGCTGCACCCAACTACTGGAGGAGGGACATTGGCTGGCCCACCGTGAGGATGGACTGGAGGCCAGAGACCAGCGCTTCCCCCAGGCTAGGGAAGAAGAGGGCCGCAGGCGACGATCGGGACCAAACGGAGATACGACAGCTCTGGTTTGGACAGGACAGGCGCAGGACTTAATTTGAGGAGGGGCTGAGTGCCACAGGAATCCGTTTGAACGCAGGGTTCAGCCCTGCCTGATTCACAGGGGGTGCAAAGGGGCTTTTTCCTCCTTTTTTTACATTTCTATCCTGCCTTTCCTCTCAGGCAGCAAGCATGGCATCCCACACCTCATTTTATCGCCACAACAACCCTGGGAGGTAGGCTATGTGGAGCAGGTTAGACAGACACACAGGCAAAAAGGTGCTGACCCAATGTCATCTGGTAAGGTTCACGACTGAGCAGGAATCTGGCTGACATGGGGCTTCTGTTGTTCTCCCCGGACACCAAGCAAGTCTGAAGCTGCTTCATCTCTTCCACAATAACAGGTCAAAAGGTACTCCCAGACCATTCATGGGGCAACCTCATGCAAGCCTGGGTTTCCTATCTATAAAAAGGGATTGATGGGAACCTCACTCAGAGAGTAGTAGTGTGTACTGCTGATAAAGATGGTAAAACAGTACTGTGGGTGGTGGGTATGAGGATTGGGGCTGAGTGTTGGAGCTCAGATGGAAAGCATATGGGACTTGGATCTGGCCCATGGGACCCATCTCCTATCCCTGCTTTAAGACAAGGTTCAATATCCCTTCTTCCACTACAAAACATAATTAATTGCGAGAAGCAAGCAAGGCGCTATCTTTTCCCACAACTTTACAGAGTAAGACCGAACTATTTTCCACTAACAGCCTTGCACAGTGCAAACCAAAAACACCAACACATACACACAAAAGTAATCAAGGAAGCAAGTACACATGCATAAAGAAAATGCCATTTGATGATAAAAACCCATGGCAATTGCAAACTTGCAGGTAGTTCTTTTGAATTCACAACCTGCAGCTAGTAATGTACTTTTTGAATCTTTGATGGAGACACCATCTCTAATACTAACCTCTCATCACTGCAACCAGCCCCTAAGTATTCAAAATTTGCAAGGGTGGGTGTGTCCTGATTCAAAGGATGCAAATTCATTGAAGGTCTGTACCCCAAAATCTCTTTTTGCAAGTTACACAGTGGGGTACAATCACACTGCTGTTGCTTCCAGGAGTGTCCAAGTAACCAAAGTTTATGACTTCTTAAACTAATCTGGGCATTTCCTGCAACCCTTTCCAGCATAACTCTTTGTTTCTTCTCAGTGTTTTTAAACTGTGAGGGCCCACACCCTTGGGAGTTGTCACTCAGGCAGTTGCTAGGGAAGGAGCAGACTCCTTCCTGACCCCCCAACCCCAGACATGGTATTAAGACAAATGATGGATGAGACTTGTGCCTTCTCTTTTTGGTCGCTAGGATGGATGACACCAGGAAGTCCAAGTGGCAAGTCAATAAGCAAATTTGCATGCAGGCCTGAATCATTTATTTCTGAGTGTGGAACTGGCATTCTATGGTATAGAATTTGGGCTCCCTGTGCACTAGAAAGTGAATAAATCTTGGGACAAGAAGCCCACTAACTGGCAATCCACACGGGTTGGGGCTTTGGGGCTAGCCATAGGACCACTTAGGGACACGACTACCACAGGGCGGGATGGCCAGCATTAACCAGTTAGGTATACCCACTACCAGCTCAAAGGATTTAACTTTTGATGTGCCTCAGGAAGCAGTTTTTTAGAGGCTTGGGATACTACTCTCAGCTATGCCACAGATACTCAGTGCAACCACATTCCCATCCCCTCCTCTCCCTATTTCTCTGTTCCTGTTTGTAAAGTATTTCAACAGGGACTCTTTGTAGGGCAGAGGAAGTAAATCACTTACCTCATTTATAATAAAGCTAATAGAGAGAGAGTGAAATGCAGTCTGTGCATGCTCTGAGGCACCTTTATTTCACATTACACCATCCAGAGAGAGACTCTGCAAACAGGATCCAGGCTAGAGGCCTAGTGAAACCCGGCATAGATGGAGAACTGTTTCTCTTGCATTATTCAACCTTTGCTAGAACCCAAAAGAGCAATGGAGAGCAAGCAGGAGGCTGCAAGAGGAAGGATCTGGAATGCTATAAAAGAGTGCTCCAGGAAAACAAAAGCTAGACAGCATCCCGGTCCCATCACAGCAGCTATTTTACGCATTAAGGAAAGATGCTGTTTTTAAAAGCCCTCCTGACAATTAATGCTGGCATCAAACAGAGAAAGTGTTTTGTAAGCACATTTGCATAAAAGTCCCAGTTGCACACCCACGTGCCCCCCTGCACACATCCGTTTGGATGCAGATTTGGGAGTGTGTTCCCATGGCAGGGGGTCTCAGAAATTGAATGGGTGCTTTAATGTGCACATTAATGACCAATGGTGGGAAAGGGGAGAGTGAAATTTACTCCCTCTACCAGGAACAACAATACTGCTACTCAAACAGGATTGTCAGATCCCCTCCCCACCAAATTTTGAGAAGCCTCTCTTATTTCAGATTACAGCCCTATAGATGGTTCGCCCTCCTTTCAGAGCCTTGGATGCTCCATAGAATAGGAATGAATGCCCTTTGTTTCAAAATGCCACAGCTCTAGAGCATTCCTCATTTTGAAGAGGCAACCTGAGCTATGAGAGATGTCATTTTTGAGCTACTGTTCCTTACTCCAGAACCTCATGCTTTGTTCCTCTCCCCACCCCACCATTTTCAAAGATCAGAGCTTCGTAGAAAATAACAGCCATCTTTTACTTCAAGCCCCACCATTCCAGAGAATCCTTTATTTTGAAAATGTTCAGCTGACAAGCCTCGCTACCAAATCCTTTTATTTTAAGTGACTGTCACTTGTTCCTGGGGAGGAGGGGAGGGGAGACAGCTGTGCAGAAAGAAGTGGAAATGTGGGACTTAAACCCAGTCCGGTTTTAAAATATACGAATTTACAATAGATAGTGTCTTTGAACACATACAAAGTTTCTTCCCCTGACAAGCAAACTCATGCATCTGGGGTTATACAGAAGGGTTTCCAGGTCAAATAGTGCAACATCTAAGTAGGCCTGTATGCCAGTACATCTTCAGAAATAAAAGCATTGTGTACATTTCTTGTTTCAACCCTACAGTGACAAGGCTCTATAATTATAGCCACTACTGATCAATATACCTGCTTTGGAGACATTTTCATCTGGCAACGTTATATCCCACACACCAGAACATCTGCTTTCATGATGAGAGAAGACGGGGGAACTTGGGGTGGGTGGGGAGAAGGAGGAGACAAATACATATACACACACCCCTCACTGACCTAGAAAGTAGATTTACTCCAGCTATTGATTAAAGTGGAATGCAATTACCCAGTGCATGGACCTGCTGGCTCTGATAAGAGAAGGAAGAGTTCATTGCAAAGTCACAAAAATTAAAGTGAAGACCAGTTCCCATCCCAGTTCCATTTTTTGCAATCAAGTTCTCACCCCTCTCACTCTCCACCTCCTATCAGTTTTTCAATTCCTTCCTCTGTTGGCTGAGTATTAACCCCCTCCTTCATGCTTTTCCTTGCAATCCTAAATGCATCTCAGCTGAGCAAACCGTTTCCTTTATCAGCCAGAGCTACTGCCTTTCAAACGTCCTTCGATACCTCAAAAGTTGTCTGTATATGCAGGGGGGGGTGTTCTTACTGTTGCTAAAACAACTCCTTCCCCCACCCCTTAGAGAGCAAAAGAAAGCGCACCACCTTTATTTTGAAACACACACACACCCTTTCCTGCTTTGGGAAGATTAGCCAGCCTGGAAGAACTGGCAAAGATTCCCCTGAACTTAAGAGGAAAGAGCAAAACCAAAACTGAAAACCAGTCTGACACTGAACTGGAAATCCCCTTATCCTTTGGGTAGAAAAAAAATGTAACTCTGCGTTTGGAAAGGCTTTGCAGTCTGCAACCCAGAAGTTTAACAGGCCTACCCACAAGAGGTGAATTATTTGTTGAAATTGGTACCCAGATCCTGAACACGCTTCCTAGAGAATAAGAAAATTCTATTGATGTCACGGACTTTACATCCAAGGTAATGTTTTTCATATTATAATGTTGGTCCCTGCTAAGAAAAATCTGTCCACTAAAGAGTCCCGTGGAAGTTAAAAGCTTGCACACACCAACAAAGTAGAGTAAAATTGGCCCCTTTACCATCTTTGCATTTCGCAGACTTTTAGGACCAATACAAAAAACACTGTCAATTGTAGAAAAAGAAAGTCACTTTGTGATGCTACTGAGCCAGGGTGCCTGGGAGGCCATTTGGCTAAACTTCTCCACCATCACCACCTGTCAACCTGGTTTCACATGGCAATGAAATAAACCGAACTATTTTGGAACTATTTGGGGAATAAAGCATTTCCCCATCAGAAAATCATATGAGAACCAGTTCATAGAAGCTGGGAAGAAAGGCATGAAAATGTCTCTCTCACACACAGAGAATTGCACACCTGCAAACACACACAAAGCAAACCCCATGTGCCCTACGCCAAGCTCAATTCATCATCCCAAGCCTTCGGTTGCCTGCTTTATAATTGCATCCTTGAGCAGTGAAGGACGGAGAGGTGGACAGCTTGCAAGAAAGGAACATGCAACACCACTAGGGAGGTGCGCACCTGAAAGGCCTGCAGGCTTGGAACCTTCCTGGAACTTCTGCCTGAGCAAAGACTGACCTCTCCAAAGAGAAATTGATTGATTGATTGAGATGCCAGCCACTTGCAAGTAAAGTTCAACACTCTCATCCATGAACTGCAAAAGAGCGAATCAAAGGCTTGGAACCTCGACCTTTTCAAGGAATTCTCTCCATTTCAAGGTGGGAGAAAGGGATGAAAGCCACACACGTCCCCTGCTTTAGGTCTCACACTACCGGATCCACAATGCAGTTAAGCTAAAAACACACAAATTTGGAGTCAATGGGATGTTGTCTCAATCTGCTTAAATGCAAGTCTTTCAGCCTAACTGGGCTGTTGATGGGGCTGAAAGGTTCTTTGTGGGTTTGGGATTTTGATTTTATTTTTGGTTAAGGCTCAAACATATTTTCCACGGCTTTGTTCTCTTTCCAGTCACCCCCACCCCAATGCTTGCTGCATCAGATGGGAATTGAAGGATACCCAGGAAGGGGGGCGGGGGAACGCCATTTTCACTTGTGCTTGTTCCTGTAATTTCCCCCATTGATCAAAACAAATGTTTGAAAGGTTTGTTTAGAGATGGGGGCCAGCCATCAACCCGTCTTGAGTCCCATCAGAGGAGGGGGGGACAAGAAGAGAAAAAGCTCCTCCAAAATGTGGATTCACTCAGAGGTCGATGACAGTACAACCAGGCAGTCTTATATCCTAGTCTACAAACTCAAGGCGCAGGCTGGGATAAAAGAACGAAGGGAAAGAGAGAAAGAAAGAAGGAGGCAGGAGAGAAGAGATGATGTAGCTATTTAGATACCCTTTTTTTTTTTTTTTAAGAACTAAGATCTATTTGGGGGTAGGAAATTAAAACGTAGGAACTGAAAATTGAAATACACAACAATGAGCACAAGGAAACTATAGGAAAAAATAAAATGAGGAATTACAGCCTTTCTTGACACAGCGCTTGAAAATATAAACAGGTTTGCATGGGAGAGACAGTTCAAGAAACTGCAAGGTGCTCCCCCACCCCACCCAAAGACATAAGCAAACAGGGTTACCATCTGTCCTCCCCATTCAATTTAGGAGTTGAAAGGGCACTAGTGCCCAAACCCTGGGTCACTGTAATGCTCCCCCACCCCCCGCAGCACACAGCTAAAAGAAAGTGGGTAGAGAAAGAAAATGGGTACCCAATCTACTCACAGGTCGAAGGACAAAGTATGGTCAGGAAGGGGTACAAAAACCCTTCAACAAAGCCCAGCGAACACTACCATCACTGCAGTGACAAGAAAAAGGGGGTGGGTGGGAGCTATGCCATTGTTCCCCCTATATATATATATACACATTCACACACACACACCCCTTTGCTGCAGCAGCTGCGAATATTAGGGTCACACAATGCGGGCAGGAAGGGAGAGGTTGCCCTTTCCTTCGCCACGGCCGCGATCCCGACTGGGAAACGACCCTTCGGAAGGAAACACAAAAAGGCAGGACCGGCTCTGTCCTGCTGCTGGCCGCGGGTAGGATCAGCGACTGCCAACCACCCTTCCAGACGCGCACTCCAAGGAGTCGCTGCCCGGGCCAGGCTTGGAAGGCTGCAGAAGGTGGGAGAGAGAAAGGAAGGAAGGAAGGAAGGAAGGAAGGACGGGGGAGAGGATCGGAAGAGAGGGGCAGCTGGAGAAAGGCTCCTGCTGCTTCAATGGTGCCCTTCTCGATCGCATGCGGGTCCCCTGCACTCTTATCCTCCTCCTCACCCCCCCTCCCCTTGTTCGCGTGCAGCCGGTTCTCTGGCTCTCCGCAGGAGCGCATCCAAACCGTAGAGGACAAGCGGGTAACGACAGAAGCAGCAGCGGCAGCAGCCGCCCCGGGGTGGGGGAGAGGAAGGCTCGCCGGTATGCCCGCCCTCTCCGCCGCGCTTACCTCTGCCAGCCACGCACAGCAATAAAATCCCAGCCGCGGCCACCAAAGGCGAATGCCTGCCGCTCCCTGCCGAACGCATCCTGCCTGCCTGCCTTGCCCGCCCGCCTTCCCCTCCGGTCTCTCTTTCTCCCTCTCGCCGGCTCTGCACCTGCACTCGAGCTCCCCCAGCGTTAATCTATGCTAATGAGATGCGGGGAGGGGGGCAGCCAGTGGCGGGAGGGGGCGGGGCCTGCCAGGAGAAGAGGGAGGCAACTGTTTACAACTCCCATGCGGGAGAGGGAGGGACGGAGGGAGCGCGTATGGGAGGGGCTTTAAGGGGGCAGGAGCTGCTTTACCCCACCCCTCCCCAGCCAGGGGAAAGAAAGGGGGGGGAAGCTCTCGCTCGCCTCCCAGGTTCCTCGGCACCCAACGTGGAAATCGCTGGGATTTTCTACTGCAGCAAACTCTAGGTTTTTAAAAAATAATAGTAATTAATAATAATAATATATTTGCTTCATGCACTGTGTTTATTTATTAGCCTAGTCCAGTGGTTCCCAAAGTGGGCGGTACTGCCCCCTTGGGGGCAGTGGGATTGCATAGGAGGGCGTTAAGAAGCAAGGGGGCAGCAGGGGGGCGCTCGAGGTAGTCTTTTCCATACCAGGAGTTTTGGTTACAGAAGGAAATTTCTGATCGGTATTCTGTGTTATGGAGAGTGGTTCAGAAGCTCCTGGTTGCATTTCCAACGTCATATGTGGTGGAATCAGGGCTGGTGCTGCCATAGAGGCAGCTCAGGCGGCGGCCTAGAGCGCCAAGCAAAGGAGGGCGCCAAACGGCGCACCCGGAAGTTGCTCTCCTAGAGCGGCTTCTGGGCGCGCTGTTCCAAAGCCGCCGCCACCCCCAAACCCCAGCGTCCTGGCTTCGAAGCCAGCGCCCGGCCAGAAGCCGCTCCTGGCTACGAAGCCAGGACGCTGGGGTTGGGGGGCAGGGCGACAGCTTCAGAATGGTGTGCCCGGAAGCCACTTCCAGGCGAGCCACTTTGAAGCCTCTGCCCCGCCCCCCAACCCCAGCATCCTGGCTTCAAAGCCAGGAGTGGGCGTGGGGGGCAGGGTTTGGCTTCAGAACAGCACGCCCGGAAGCCACTTCCGGGTGCGCCGTTTCAAAGCCCCCGCCCCCAACCCCACCGTCAGAGAGGGCGCAGGGCGGCTTTAGTACGGCACGCCTGCCTAGGGCGCAAAATAGTCTGGCGCTGGCCCTGGGTGGAATGTGGTTTTAGTGTTGTCTGCCTACTTCTCTCCAAAGAAATCGACTCCAGATTACTAAACGTGGTGATTTAAGACTCATGTTAAGTGACTTTAAACCAGACATTGGGAAACTGGTATCACTTCATCAAGCCCATCCATCACATTAAGAATTTACAGAATAGTGAGGTACTCTACCCTGGTTACTAAATGCGATATCTAATATTCTTGCTAAATGACTATCAGACTTTGAAAAAATGATATCACTGGATCAAGTTCATCAATTATGTTTAATTGAATAAACTAAAAAAATGTAATTGATTTTGAATAAATATTCAATTAATTGTTACTGTTTTGAATTTTATTGTTATTATCTTCCTTAGTGGGTCATTGAAAACCGCTATTCTGAACAATGGTTTTTATAGTGTAGGGTGAGGGGCGCTGGGCATGAGTTTGTGGAACCAAGGGGGTGGTTACCTGAAAAGGTTTGGGAACCACTGGCCTAGTCTGTGCCATCCCAAACCAGCGTCTGAATTCAAAATCAATCTAAAATAGTAATCCTGTTCTACTAATGTAAAAATAATAATAAAAATAAGAAGAATAAGAATAAGTAACTGTACTGAGTGTAAGAAAAAAATTAACAGTCATTAGTGTAATTCCTTTATCAGGTAAATCAGAGGAGCAGAAAAAATGTGCAAACTCTAAACATCTCTAGATCTTGAAAGAGCAACATTTTGTGACCTTTTGTTTAACCTAATAAAGGGATTATTCTAATATGGATTTTGAAATAATGACAATGAAATAGCAATCACAAGATTTATACAGAAGCAAGTGCCCTAAAAATATTCATGCAGTAATGCATGTTAAAATCGGTGAAATATGTGTAAAAAAGCATATACATATGTAGGTGCATAATCCATAGGAAACGGCTCATGCAACCAGACTTTCCCTCTTACAGGATATTTAATTCTTGGTGAAGTGTCTTTTTGAAAAATCATTTTTCCTGCCAAAATGCAATGCTAATGGCTTTTTCATGCATTCACATCACTGCTACATCCTAGCCATTCAAAATGCATTGTAGTGAATTCCTATGCATAGAAATTCTATCTACTAATCATGTACATGGCATAGTTGCTATACAGCTCTTAACAATCCTTAGCTTGGTCAGGTTTCTTTAGTTAAAGCTCAGAGCAAAGTTCTACACTTTCCCCCATCTTTACAGATGAGAAAGTGGAAGAGCGTCCATTATAGCCCAGTATAAGTTCAGAACAGGAATAATATGCAGTGGGTTGCTGTCCACTGAAATGTAAAAAGAGTCCAGTATAACATCCTGTCTCCCACAGTAGCCAGATAGGAAGCCCACAGTCAAATATTCCCAGTAAGTCTATCTCTCTGCTCATAAGCAGGAATTCTAGCTCCTGTCCCCTGCTTTTTCTTTTTTTAAATTCAGAAGTCTCCAGCCCAAACTTTGGTGTCTGAAGCAAAACATTAAACAAAAAACCTATGCCATAATTAAAATATAATATTGTTGCCCCTTTTGTTGTTATTAAACTTTTCTTTTTTAAAAAAGTTTGTAAACGATGTCAGCCCACTTCAGCATTGTCGTCGTCGTCCACCCCGTTTTTAATGCAGAAAGGTGGGATATACATTTTCTATAACAATCAAATAAATAAATAATATTAACTTAAATGAAGGGCAGTTACTGCCCTTATATCAATCTTCCCCGACATTTGTGTTGGACTTCATTTCCCATCCACTCCAGCCCCCATGGCTGGGAGTTATAGTCTAAAACTTCTGGGGGACCCAGGTTACAGGAGGCAGCCCTTAAATGATACTCCAGAATCTGCCATAGCAGACTGCCTCAGCATACCTAATGCTCAGGCTGTCCTCCCGCCATTCTCCCTTCCTGCTGCCTTCCCCACAACGCCTCAGATGCAACCAATAAGGATTAGTTACCCGTAACACAGTTTAATCATCTCTTTTTAAACTTAGAAACGGTACAACAGTTGATCCATTCAATGCACATTTATGGGTGGACCGGGGACTAAGAACTGGCTACAGCATTACTTTAGCTTAATGACAGGGAGGGGGTGGGATTTTTTGGTATCCTTGCGTGCGGCTGTGTTGCGCCCCCTTGTGTCCCGGCTCTTGGGACAAAAGCCTGAACTTCTCCATAGGAAAGCTTGGCCCTGGGTGAATGTACAAAAGCCTCTCTAGTAGGCTGCAACCCATCTTCTGGGATCAGAGGCCCTGCCTAAATGCCAGCCGTTATTATTCCTTTTTTAATGCTGCCTTAACCATCAGAGGCTAGGATTTTACTATTTTCAATCATTAGGCAAAAAACATTTAATGCTTCAGCAGTAAAAGCTCTTCCTCTTGGTTGTTAAACTGTTATTGCAGTTTGGAATGGAAGTGGTTACGAGCTCAGGGTCGGGAAAATACCACCTTCCCTTGCGCCAGCTGACTGGGGGAAGACTTCAAACAAGGAGGTTACATCTATAGTTTCAAATCAAATTTTACACCACCCCTCTTTTTTTTTTTTTTTAAGGTTGACTAATCCAGGAGTATACTTAAAAGTATATTTAAAAACATATAAACCAGCCACCTAAAGGAAGTCACAAATAAACTATCTTAAATAAAAGAGCTGAATAAAGACAGAACAGAGGGGGAAAGTGCTACTTGTCAAAACGCAATGATTGACCCACCTCATCAAATGCTAGGCCAAATGAGATCTTACGATGCTTCCAAGAAGCTCGAGTTCAGGCTTTGGCAAACCTCCATGAATGAGTTCCCAAGTTGCAGAGCAACCAAATTCCTCTCTCCGTGCACCCATTATATTTCTAACCTGGCACCTTGACAATATTGCCAAGAAGGTTCCCTTGGACAAACTAAGAGATCACAAGGAGACAAAAGTAAGCAGGAGACCCCTTCAATTTGCTGGCCCTCATCCAGTATGGGCAGTTTGTCAAGGTGGAATGGATGGATGGAGCCATCAACACATCTTGTTTAATGTTCAATTAAAAGCCACAAATTTCAGGAGGAGGAGAGAAAGGCAGAGATGAAAGGCAGACATTGTCAGGGATTCCAGTTATTGATCCATGGCCTGAGATTGGGATGTAACCTGGGACTGGGGTGTGCTCAGGCCTCAGGGCTCTCACCAGGCAAAGCAGGGAACAGGAGTATACAACATCTGCAACTGGCAGTCAATAAGTAGCATCTGGATTGGCCAAGCCTAGACCTGGGAGAGAAGGAAGGCAGACATGACAATCTCTCAACACAGGTAAGTAGGGTTTCTGATACCTGCATAACTCAAATAAGTGAGCCAAGCTACATATTACAAGGGAGGCCATCTCTTTTCCTTTCAAGCTCACTCATCAACCTGACCTTGGGAAAGCTCTTTCACAGTCTAAAATACAGGTCCAGGCCTACCATCAGGCAACTGAGGCAGCTGCCTCAGGGGCAGTAGAGCAGAGGTGGGGAACCTCAGGCCTGGGGGCCAAATCTTGTGCACCAGGATACACCAGATGG
Organism: Elgaria multicarinata webbii; assembly: GCF_023053635.1. Taxonomy (NCBI): domain Eukaryota; kingdom Metazoa; phylum Chordata; class Lepidosauria; order Squamata; family Anguidae; genus Elgaria; species Elgaria multicarinata. The sequence continues at coordinate 27,383,805 of NC_086183.1, forward strand.
CCACGTCTCCTTCTCCATACCCCAACCCCTTTTCCCCAACCCACCTTCATCTGGTGGTTTCCTGACTTTTGTGCAGCTCCCCCGGACTCCACAATTCTAAAAGTCTACAATGCCTCTCTTAAGATTTAGTTACTTGCAGAAAGGGGTGTATTTTGCCTTCAGCCCCAACCACCACTGGAATGCAGCCCGTCAGCTTCTCCAAAGCTGAATTCGGCCCGTGAGATGAAAGAGGTTCCCCACCCCTGCAGTAGAGGATGCTGCCCTGTCGGCATTATTGAAATTAAGATTCAACTACACATCTGACCAGTTTTTCTGTATGGAAGCTGCCATCTTTGCCTCAGACAGCAAAATATCTTGGCTCAGCCCTGCCACAATACAGTGCATAAACAAGAATTTAGGCAGCTTTCAGATGAAGGGCTCTTAGCGCTATCAATCGAAAGGCAATGTGCAGCTATTCTATCTTTTTACCTCCTTAACAGATTTTTTTTCCCTGGTAAGAAAAATATAGAAGCAGCGGTGGGAAAACATAGGAAGTGTACAAATGGAACCCCATGAAAAGCATTACAAAGGAGGCAGGGCGATTGCACAATGAAAGTCTCATCTGAAAACACCCTTAATGGATTGGGGGGGGGGGGAGTGAATTCACTACACAAAAGTTTCAATCCAATTGTCCTTTCCTCTCATTTCTGGCTGTTGCAATGTCTGATGCTTTGACAGAAGAGAAACGCCAAGATCATTTGGGGGTGGGGGAGATAGAATGACCCCACAAATGAGATACCAGATTAATTCAAACAAAGACGTTCAATAATTTATCCAGCTCTCTTTTGAAACCAAATGAGAAGCTTTGCTACAGCAACAACTGTTCTTTGGAGACTATTCCAAAACAGTTTAAATGCCAGATTTACAGCTTTTAGTCAATAGAATTGGCTGAGTTTTTCAGGCAGAAATTATAATTTGCCGAATTTCAGCATATTTCACTGCAGGTGTTTCCTCTCTACTACCATCCCAAATGTCCAAAAGCCCCCCAGTAAACTAATTTGACTTTTTAAAAACGAAATACCCCTGATCAGGGTGGAGGGTGGCTTCAGCGGAACCCCCAGAACTATAATAAGACTCCAGTTTTGCAGCATGCTTCATTAGCTGATGGATTACAACACCAGCTAATTGACCAAAAAAGCAATCACTGACAACTCTAATGAAAACAGCCCCGCTTTAATTATGTAGGTCTTCAAATGCTTGTTCCTAAAAAGTATAAGGGCTTGAAACTGAGATCTGTACAGTTATCAGTGTGTTGGTATTATCTTTTTAATGGTACAGTTCCTAGCCTTTAACAGCTGCAGTACAGGCAGAAATGCAACAGCAGCCCCTTTTCACAGCAAGGCCATGCTGAATGAAAAACACATTAAGGGATTCATTCCTTAAAAGAAGAAAATTGAACCCCTTAATCTCAGATGTCTGGATGTTGGCTTCGCTATTATAAGAATACACTCTGCACATGCTCAGAGACACACAGCTCTATCACTACAATCCTTATTGAAATTAAGCCCCAGAGAAGTAATTCATTATTTCAATGTACAAAGGAATTGTGTGGTGGTAGTGACCCCTCTGGTTTAATCAACAGGCTGAGCTGTGTTACACGGCAATCCCAGCGATGTTTATGAGATTTACAGATAACACAAAGTTGTATAGCGTAGCTAATACCTTACAGGACAGAAACAAAATTCAAAATTATCTTGATAGGTTAGAAAACTGGGCAGAAAACAATAGAATGACATTTAATAACGACAAGTACAAAAATCTTCATTTAGAAAAGAAAAATCAAATACACAGGTATAAGATGAGAGATACTTGGCTTGACGATAGTATATGTGAAAAGTATCTTGGAGTTATAGTTATCACAAGCTGAGTATGAATCAGCAGTGTGATGTGGCTGCAGAAAAGGCAAATGTGATTTTCAGCTCAGTCAATAGAAATATAGTTCCCAAATCACAGAAAGTAATATTTTCACTCTATTCTGCCTTAGTCAGACCTCACCAAATATTGTGTCCAGTTCTGGATACCACAATTTAAGAAGCATTCAGATAAATTCGAATGTGTTTAGAGAAGGGCAATAAAGATGATCAGAGACTAGAAACTTCTACAAGGGAAGATTGAAGGAACTTGGTATGTTTTACCTAGAGACAGCCAGCACATTGCTCAGAGATGTACTAGTGGCCAGGGCGGTGGTCTACCTATTGGGCAAGACCTGTCCTCTTGCCTGGCCTCCGTCAGTAACAGACCCCCACTGCGTTTGGCCCCAAAGACAGCTTCCAGGCAAACAGCTTCCCAAGGCAGCCCCATGTTTTTATCTTGGTTGTGCTTTTATACTGTATTTTATATTATGGTTTTATACTGTTGTTTTATACTTTGAATTGTCTTAATTTTGTAAACCGCCCAGAGAGCTTCGCCTACTGGGCGGTAGAGGAAAGGAACCTCTCGTGCAAGCACTTGAGTCATTGCTGACGCTGACGTTTTCTTGGCAGACTTTGTAGTGGGGTAGTTTGCCATTGCCTTCCCCGGACCCCCAGCTAGCTGGGTACTCATTTTACCGACCTCGGAAGGATGGAAGGCTGAGTCAACCTGAGCCGGCTGCCTGAGAACCAGCTTCTGCTGGGATCGAACTCAGGCCGTGGGGAGAGTTTCGGCTGCAGTAACTGCCGCTTACCACTCTGCGCCACATGAGGCTCATCATTGGGTGGTATAGAAATGCAATTAATAAATAAGAAAGAAAGAAAGAAAGAAAGAAAGAAAGAAAGGACGTGATTGCACATTTCAAGTACCTAAAAGGTTGCCACACAGAAGAGAACTGCCACCTCAGAGCTGGCCGTACCATTACGTACCATTTTAATTTTTGTGAACCGCCCAGAGAGCTTCGGCTATTGGGCGGTATAAAAAATGTAATAAATAAATAAATAAATAAATAAATAACACGGCCTCATGTACCCGCATGAAGCGGCAGAGCCAGAGAAGTGGCAAATTGTCCCTGCCGCCATCACCACCTCCACCAGTGGGTGCCCCAGAGAGCCCTGCCAGTCATTTTCCCAGGATGCCATTTGCTGCAGCAAGACAACGGGCTGTCTGCTGTTCTCAGCGAGGGCCACACAACTCCCGCGAGAGCTCAGCCAAGTCTCAATTGGGCCCAAGAGGCTGCTTCCTCCAGGCGCATGGCATGGCAGCAAAAGTAAGATGGTGGGGGAACGTACGTTATCTCTTGCTTCAGGTGGCAAGAGAGCTTGCACCTGTTTTCTATCATCCAAGACTATAGGACAAGAAATAATGGGTTTAAATTACCGGAAGGCAGATTTCAGTTAGAAATATTTTCTGTTTCTTCCCTCATCCTTGGCTTTGTGTCCTGATGAAGAGTTCTGAAGTACCCCAAAGCTTGCACATTTTTGTGGAATTTCGGTTGGTCCTAATAAAGGTATCACACAACTGTGGATTTTGGATCTCCCGGCCGGTCAGCCAGACAGCTTTGTTTTATTTTGTTTTGTTTTTCTCATCTGTGTTGGGAGATCTTCAGCCAGCAGCCCTAAAAGAAGAGGAGAGCTTCCAGGCCACCACCACGTCAGGCTCTGTCTTTTCCTCGCAGTGTGGAGGAGAAAGGTTAACGAGAGTGTACACTTAATGCTGAGACAAGCAGGAGGATGAGGAGGGCAAGGAGCTACCAAATTGAACTGGGCAATGGAGCAGAAAAAGGCAGAGATGAACGGGAGGCGCTTCGCAGATCAGAAGGCTGGAGGGTCTGAGTTATGAGGAGAGATTAAATTGGTCCAGACTAGCTAAACAGCCAGACAGTGGAATGTAATAGTCTATACAGGAGACACCTGAGCAAGCAAAAAGGTCATGCATGGAGAGAAGTACTTTGGCACTTCTAAGAAAGATGGAGAGGCTGACACCAGCAGCCAAAATCTGGACAAGCTGACATGGACGGATTCGCCACAAGGCACGCCAATGTTATGACCAGCCTCTGCTTCTGTGCTTTTAAGGAAACCTTGATCTTTGGATATTAGCAGATCATGTTTATCGCCATGCGGTAAAATGCCTCAGCTGCTTATTTCTGCAGATCAAGCTGTTGAAAGCACAGGAACAGGCAAGAGCAGATTTTTTTTGTCTAGTCAGTTGGCAACAGTAGGCCCAACTTAGACCTCTCGTATGCATGTACTCCACAATCATGTCAGCAAACTCTGGAGCAGACCTTGAAAAGGGGGTGCCTTGATTGCCTTGCAGGGCCCCTCTGCCTATAGAACTCACAAATACACCTTATGTATTAAAGCTCCAATCTGAGGATGACCAAAGATATAAGAAATGTGCAGGGCTGTGCGGGTTGAGTACTCAGGAAGAAACATGAAAAAGCACCTTTCCTATGTATATTTTTGTAAGATTTAAAAAAATCTATACCCTTGCTTTTAAGATGGGTTGCATTCACGATAATAAAACATTAGCACCATTAAAAAAAATACCAGTAATTTACAGAGAAACAGCAAACAAAGAGGAACAGCTGCAGCAGTGCCAACAAAAGCTGCAAAATATCTGATGACAAGCTGCCAAATACCGCCCCACAAAAGCCATTACGGACAACTATCTATGTGTACTTCAGCAGCCTTCCAGATTTGAACTACAATTCCCACCATCCTCAGCCAGCATGGGGGTGATGGAGGTTGCAGTCCAACACATCTAGGGGGGACCAGATTGGAGAAGGCAGCAGGACAGTACCCACTTGTCAGGCTTCCCCTCACACGAAGTAGGTCTGGGAATGTCTCCTGCCCCAAAACCTGAAAGAACCAGTCAGTGCAGATAACACAGAACTGTATGGTCTAACTCTGTATAACGCACCTTCTTATGATCCAATATAAAGTTCAATTTCTATCTGCTTTTTATGGATAGGACTACATTCTACTGATGGCGCTGACCTGCAGTACACACACACCCCAACCTTCCCAGTGCTCAGAAGGAAGGGGGAAGCCCTTGTTTTTTACGCTGGGTCAGGCCACTAGTCCAACTCTACCTGAAGATACCAGGAATTAAACCTGGAACCCTTTTGCATGCAAAACCTGTGCTGTACCACTGAAATATAGCTCCTGCCTCCAATTTTAATTCAGAAGAAAAAGATGTGCATCTGCTATCAGCCGTTTTGGGAAACCTGACTCCCCTCTGCTCCCCTGCAGAGTGGAAGGAGAGGGAACGGGCAGAGGCCCATGAATGTCACCTTTCCCATGCCATGGCCCAGAATTTTCCTCAATAATCTTTTTGCTCTGTGGTTTATTGGTCTTTTACATGGCGTTCTCCTTCAAGCACAGCCAGCTTTCATAAGCTCTTCCTTTGAAATGCGAGTCGGTTTACATTTGAGGAAAATGAATCATCTGACGTGCTGGGGGAATTTTTGTTAAGGGTTTTTTTTTAATGTTGTTACTGGGTTGCCTGAACTCTCTCCTGGCTCTTTGAAGCTTCCTTGTGTAATCCACAGTGACACCAGGGCCTGCTACCGACAAGGGGTTTAAGTTTGATTGATCAGAAGATGCCCTTGCTGTGAATCTCAAAAAATGCAAACACTGTATACACACAAATGTACAGAGGAGCATCTGACTGAAGTTGGTCTCATAGGTACACACAGAGTTCAGTTATCAGCTGCTGCTGGAGTTCTCCTGAGCGGAACATTTCTAGATAATACAGGAATCTGCCTTGACGGAAGTCTTTGGCCTGCGGACTTCAGCAACGAGCGGGGAAAGGGTCAAGACTGAAGTGTCTGCATCGCACTCTGACATCTGCCAAGTATAGCTTCTGCCCTGGTAGTTGTATAATGAAGACTGTAGAACAGCCTCAAACAAGAACAAGGTTCATAGATTCAGAATATAATAGGATTGGAAGGGGCATCATGGATCATCCTTTCTAAACCCACTACAAGGCAGGGAGGTGATTGCCAGAAAACATACGTAAACTTCTTTGCTCATACTTGTCTTTTCTCACCTATGTCTACCACCAAAGCTATATTTTTATTATTATTAATATTATTATTATTATCACCAACAACAACAACAATAACAATCCAGCAGCTTTCAGACTTTCAACCTATAGGGGACACTTTCTCTCCTCCATCCCATCTCAGGGTTGTGATCATGCTGACACCATGGCTTCAACAACAAGACAGAAGTCGTCCGTCCCCCCTTTCTCCCACCCACCCACCGAAACCTGTTTTTTGTAACATCTTGCCTGATGAAGAGATCTGGAGATCTCAAAAGCTTGCACATTTTTGTGATCTTTCGTTTGGCATAATAGCTATATTACACGATCATGGATTTTGGAATCCTGATTTTGGGCTTTGCCTTCTAGAATAATTTGTCTTCTCAGAAACTTCTCCATGTCTACAAGAGCACCCATGCATATTACAGAAGATTCTGCATCGTAGAGTGTGCACGCAATACACACAGCACACTAGCCAGAGTTGGCAGCTCTCACTGCTTATTTCCTCTGTGAAAATGTGGCTTAGAACACAAACTACCCTGTGGCTGTACATTGCAGGGGATTATTGGCCTGTTTTCTAGGAAAACTTGGCGGCCTTTACTGATTTTTTTTTCCAACCCAGCTAAGCTTCTGAAGAACACCAGGGTTTACCTGGACATAGTGCACACCAAGCCACCTTTCTTGACACCTGTTGAAGTGTGCTATTCATCCCACTTTTTAAAAAAGCTATTTTCTTATTAACAACTGAGATTGCTTCTGAGATAATTGGGAAGAAAGAGAAAGAGAGAGAGAGACAGAGAGAAAGATGGGAGGGGAAGAGGGTTTACCTGCTGTGAAATAGGTTTCTGTTGGCACTGAAAAAGATGGTTTCAAAGGAATTTGGGGCTCAGCCCCCCACCTTTGCCTTGTCTCACCATCCTTTTGGGCAGGATACATGTCCTTTGCCATGCCTCTGATGGCAGTCAGTTCGTGGTGGTGCTAAGGGCAGTTTCTCAAATTGCCAAATGTGCCCACGGCCCCCAAAAGGCTGACTAACTCTGCTGCAGTGCTTTCCCATTGCTCTTGCCAAACCTTTGTGCAGTGCAGCTGTGCCAGAGCTGCTTCTTAGAGGGTGGACTATCAGTAGCTGAGGACAGAGCACCCAAAAGTTTACTGGAGACACTGACTCTCCCCAGCACTGGGTGCGAGGCTGCACTGGGAACACATAGCAATAAGAGGAACCCTGAGGGTTTAGAGCCGTTGAAATGGCCACTGAGACAGAGCTGCATGGTTCCATTCCACTGGCCCACCATTCTTCATTTACTTATTTAGTTGTATTAGACTTCTCATACAACAGATTCTCTAGGTGTTGAACAAACAGCAACATCCAATAAAACATAACACAATGAAAATCCTGCAGAGAAATCTTTTTTCAAAATTCTAAGACGCGGGACAAAAACGCAATTACCAGCACAGTAGCTAATATACAAATCATAAGCTAAAACCTCAGGAGCAAACAACCAGAGCTAAAACCACCATCAGCACTAGAGCTACAAGGACTGAAATATACTAAAATCTTTACAAATAGAGCTGAGAGGCAGGTGTAGGGTGACCATATAGAAAGGAGGACAGGGCTCCTGTATCTTTAACAGATGTGTAGAAAAGGGAATTTTAGCAAGTGTTCTTTATATGCATGCAACACCTGGTGAAATCCCCTTTTCATCACAACAGTTAAAGCTGCAGGAGCCCTGCCTACTTGATCAGATAGAAAAGAGGGCAGGGCTCCTGTAGCTTTAACTGTTGTAATGAAGAGGGAATTTCACCAGGTGTTACACGCATACAAATAACACCTGCTAAAATTCTTTTTTCTATACAACTGTTAAAGATACAAGAGCCCTGTCCTCCTTTCCATATGGTCACCCTAGGCAGGTGAAAGCGACCCTAGAGCCTGCTCCAGCTGGGCTTACCCCCACCCACCATCTATCATCAATTGCCCTATGGGAAGAATTCCAGGAGAGAGAGGGAGGTAGCTAAGGGTAACGCCAGACACCTGCTCCCGTTCCAGCTAGATCCTCCTTGTTCCCAGGGGCATCTTTCACCAACTGCCCTGTGGGAAGGATCCTGAATATATATATAGTTAAACTTGTTTATTACATTTTTAATTATTGTATGTTACTTGATAGGATTTGTGTCCTGAAAGGCAGCATATAAATAATTGTAACAAATTAAAACAAACAAAGGCGTTAGTTATTCAACAGATGGCAAAATACCTAACTTGGGATCATCATAGTAAGAGGATGACGCTGCTTTAGGCTGCAGAAGCACAAATATCTCTTTGCACTCCCACAGCTGAAGCAGCTTCCCTCTGCCTCAAAGACAGGCTGCTTCAGCCACAGCCCAAATAAAACTGCAAGGGGATGACCGTTTTTTTAAAAACACAACACTCCTCATCCCTGTGCTTCAGGGTGGCAGCAGCAGTCTGGAATAGTAAGGGATGAGAGGTGGTGGCTTTTTCCACCTCTGCCAGGTGTTATCCTAGGCAGCTGCCCAGGTCTGTCTATTGGGCCAGATGGCCCTGACAGCATTTCGAAAAAGAGACCTCCCTCAGGAAATCCCAACAGTTTCACGAACTGGAGAACAAGGCGCAGCAGTTTCTCAAAGGCAAGGCGAGCCTCAGCTGCACATCAACTGCCATCCAAAACCTTTGCTCCTTTTATTTATTAATTCACTAAGAAACGGAGTCAGGGTTCAAGCCCAGCATTTCTTTCAACGACTGAAATTGCCCTTTGGCTTATGAAAAGCGCCGAGGTTCATATCACTTGCCCAGAAATGTCCCACTGTTACCAGCCAAGCACTATGAGTAAATGAGGCGGAGGCATTTTTGCAGTATAGGAGCAAAGGCGAAAAGGAGAGAGAAAGATCAAACGACTTTCCAAAAGATACAAGCCTGGTTTTCTATACTGGCTTTCAGACCTCTGAGCTCTGAGCAAAGCAACAAGTCACCGCTTGTTAGCAAAGCAGCTGGGGGAACAGGGCAGATAGTATCCTGGGCCCAGAGAGGGAGCTCATACACAGACTGCATCACTAGAACCTGTTTCACAGGTCAGGGCACCATTGCCATTCATTCTCAGTCTGCATAAACCGTCCCACGCGCACCTATGTCCCTGCTTGAAGCCTGCCTTTTGTTTTCACCTGTGTAGCTCAGCAGCCAAGGAAGCTTCCCATACGCTTAGGTTTTGTGTTCGAGCAGCTCTGCTCTCAAATTCCATACATGCTGGTGTATTTATTTCTCTTTAAATGATCTCATCTTGACTACTTTTACATTTGGAAATGTCTAGAGTAAAAAGACTGTGGTGTCTTAGAAGGGAAGGGGCAAAACAAGAGGCAGGGCGCCACCACTTAGATCAGGATTAGGACCACAGGAAGGCCACAACTGGCCTCCCAGGGGTCCCAATCCAGCCCTCTGGATTTCTCCACATAGCTATGGCCCCTTCCTCTGGCCCAAGCCCCTGTGCTTTCCCTGTTTTTGTGCATTTCCCCCCATTCTAAGAGCTCCATCACAAGAGTGATGGAGCTCGTCATGCCTGGTTTGCGGTTTTGCAGCATGGCGCTCAGATGACATCGTGCCTCTTCCCCTCCCTTTTTCGTGTTTTCCTACAGTGGGGAAAGTCTGGATTATTCCCCCCCCCAAATGGAATTAAAGCACCCTTCATCCCACGGGTAGTGCTGTCCTCTCGCTATTTCCTTTGTTGGGGACGTGTGCTTTGAAGGGAGAGCTTGCTGATGAAAGGGAAGGGCGGGGCAGTTCTCCTCCTCCGGCACTATGTAGAACCAACGGACTTGTGCTGTGTTGGTTGAATGGACTTTTACTGCTCAAGCCCCACTCTTATGGCCTGCAGAAATGGAGCCCAGCCAATGAAAGGTTAAATCGGTAAATCACTAGACAACAAAGCCAGAGCAACGGTGGGGGGGAAGAGCCCACACCCATCACAATGTTACAACCAATGAACTGGAGGTAGAAGAAGAAGGGGCGGGGCAGGGTGGAGTGGAAGAGCAAACGAGCGAAAGGGAGGTTTCATCGGTATAGCACGATACCCCAAACCCACATGAAAGGGGCTATTAGCTTGACGCGCTAATGAAACAGAGCTAGAAATCACGGAGACAAACCAGGGGGAAAAAGTAGGTCTGATGGTGCCCTAAAAGCTTGGTATGCCTCTCCTAAAACATAGTTACTGGCAGTCTTTAAGTTAAAATATGCTGGAATTTTTGGCATCACCCCCTTTTGCTTTCTGCCCCATCCACCACCGGGGTGCACCGCCACCTTCCCAGAAGTTTCTCCAAAATGGAATTTGGCTGAAAGAAGTTCAACACCCCTTGACTGAGACGTTTTCAAAGGGAAAGAACAGGAACTGCTGCAACAGCAGAGATTCTGAGAGATGCAACGGCTGCACCAGAATCTCATTCTCTGTGCAGGGCGATCATCAAAGACATAAAGCCCCAGTAACTCAGAATACAATTCACACCTCTGAATTTAGTGTAGATTAACATTCCCCCATCTGATTTTTTTTTTTTTAAGAACCCAAGATAAATGTTTGAATTCACCGCACAACAGATATCCGTGTTCGTTCCAAACTTGTGAACTGTTCAGGTCATGGCATAAAAAGAGCCTGGCAAATCTTGAGTTATGAAGCCTGCCAAGTTTGTGCTGCAGAGCTATCTGAATACATTTTTGAACCATTCACCAGATCAGTGTTATTTCCCAAACGACTGAGGCCTGAGGAGCAATTTTCCACCATTCCTGCTGAATTCAAATTGGAGGTACAATTCCCTCTTACACTGGAAATGTTTGCTTTTAGATTGGATAAGAGAAAAAGCAAAACTGCCAGTCCTCAAAGAAGCTTAGCACCATCGCCTGCTATATTTCAGGAAGTGTTCTGGATGTGCACATTCTCTAAGGGGAACCTCTGGCCTGCAGGCCTAATCCAGTCTATTAACGCTCCTCATCAGGCCACCCTAACCTAGTTCCATCCCCAGCAGTCTACCAAGAGGGTGGGAAGGGGGCAGGAATCTCTCAAGTATCTCCATGTAAAGCATGCTTGCCCAACTTGGTGCCCTCCAGGTGCGTTGGACTGCAATTCCCATCATTCCCATGCTGTCTAGGAATGATGGGAGTTGTAGTCTAACACATCTGGGGGCAACAGGCTAGGGAAGGCTGCTCTAAGGATAAACATTCCTGATTGCTCTTTCAAGACGAGTCAAATGAAACAGTATTTCTACACCTGATGCAAAGACAACTTGCCAGAATTAGCTGCCTACCGAAAACTTGAAGGAGACAGGTTCAGAATGGCGACTCACACAGAGACATTGGACGGCCTCCTCTACCAGGGGATACTTTGGACTTGTGAGAGCCTTTCATTCTTTAATCTCTCTATGTTAACAATTATTTTGTGTGGCATTGGAAATTACTGCACTGGTTGGGGTTGTAACATGGATCACTGCCCTGGAGGTTGACTGCAAAAAGGTACCTCAGCGTGGAAACGCAGGTATGAATTCACATCTCTCCTAGTGTCCCAGACATGTACAATTATAAGCTGGCAAAACTGAAGCAGGGGCCCAAAAACCAATGGGTATTAACATTTTGGATCCCAGGATGGGCAGCTGGCAGGATGGCGTCTCAATCTGCCCCTCCGGCTCTTGTTTAATAGACTGCTAAGTCAGCCGTAAGGTATTTACTGAAGTGGTGCAGTGACGAGATTCTGGACCCTAGCAACGCTGCTGTTGTGATTTTGCAAACTTTCATGACATTTAATTACCTCCCATTACATTTTAAAAGAAGGGTGATTATATTAAATCATTAATACAGCACTTGGAAAATGTAAAGGGCTTTAAAATTCTAATGTTGTTCACCTTCTGCAAAGTAGATGGTAATAACTCCCATTTTATAGAGGGTGGCTGGGAGAGGAAGAAAAATGCCTGAAGGCCACTTAACAAATCACAAGTTATGCATTGCCTACCTTTATTTGTCACATCATTCTGTATCCCAGCCTTCCCAACCTGGGAAGTACCTTCCCGATGTGTTGACTACAACTCCCAGAATCCCCCAGGGTTGGGGAAGGGAACTGTGTCCTCTTCTTGCTCCAAGTATCTCAAGATAGCACACATAAGGGTTAGCCCAGAGGTTAAAGACTGATCTCTTCCGGCAGGCCTATCCAGTGGAATTTTAAGATGTTTTTAGGATGTTTTTAACAATGCATATTATTTTTTAATTCAGTTTTATGTATTTTATCGTTTATTGTTCCCCGCCTCGATCAAAATGGAGAGGTGGGTAAGAAATAAATATTATTATTATTATTATTATTATTATTATTATTATTATTATTATTCACAAACTGCGGCCCACAGCCACTGGACTGCCATCTGTATTCAGGTGGTTCACAGAAAGTTTGCATAACAAAGAGAAGGTTGTAGCTCAATGGTAGAGCACATGCATTGCATGCAGAAGTTTCCAGGTTTGACACTTGGTATATCCAGGTAGGGCTGGAAAAACTCCTTCCTGAAACCCTGGAGAGCTGCTGCCAGTCAATGTCGACATATTGGGCCTGCACTTTATTTAATTTTTCATACTACATAGATAGCAGCCGCTTTGACCAGAGCACTTGTGTGACACCAGATTTTCATCACCTGCCACCCCTCTAGTCCAAATAAAGAAGCAGAATGAATGCCAAATCTTACTGGAGGCTATAGCTGACAAACACTACACCTCACCTGACAGAATTTTGCTCATAAAAATAGACACATCCATCGCATTAGAAAGGCATATAATTATTAAATGTATTAAAAGATGAGCTGTGTATGTGCTTTGACTTATAGAACAAAAAAAGGTTATGAAACTGAGTGGTGTGAGATTCAGGACAGATAAAAGGAAGTTCTTTACAAAGAACATAGTTAAACCTATGGAATTCACTGCTGTAAGATGTAGTGATGGGTGCCAACATGGGGATTGGGGAATTCTCATTATGGCATTTGATTGGCCAGTGTAGGAACAGGATGCTGGACTAGGTAGACCTCTGGACTGATCCAGCTTGACTCTTATGTTCTCAGTGGTCCACTGAGACTCCCCAGAAATATTCAAGTGGTCAATGGAGGGCAGGGGGAGAGACCTGAGAAACGCTGGATTAGCTCATTTTATCCAATTAGGCAGAGGAAGAGTGGGCTTGCAAGGACTTGAAGCTATGGCCATGGCTAGACCTAAGGGGTCTAGCGTGACAGAGGAGGGATGATCTCACGATATTGTTCTCCCCCTTGTCTACGTGAGATGTCCTAGGAGGAAGAGGACATCATGCCCGCCAAAGGAGATAGAGCGCTCAAGCGAAGAACAGTAAGGTGTGTTTTTTTAAAAAAAAATCCCCACTCCGTCCACCCCACGCTTGATGGGCACAGAGCTCCTGTGGAGCTCTGTGCCCAGTGCCCAGCTCCTTGCAGTTACTTGCGAGGAGCCGGGACAACCCACGACGCCTGCCCACACATTCCACAGTCTTGGGATCATCCCAAGATGTGAAAAAAACACGAAAAAAGGGTAGGCCGATATCCCGGGGCAAGGGAGGGATCATCCCTCCCTGCTCCCAGGATCCCCTGTGCATCATGTGAACGCACAGGGATGGTCCCGGGGCGATCCCCGGGATATCAGCTGGTCTAGCTATGCCCCAAGACTCCAAAAATACCCCACACTGGAAGGGGGCACAGCTCAATGGTAGAGCACATGTCTAGGAAGGGTGGGAAATATTAACTTAATTCCCATTGTTTTCAATGGATCTGCTCTCTAAGCATGACTATGTCTGGATCCAATCTTCCGTATTTATTATTGTGAAAGTTATGAATATTTAGACTCGTCAACCAAAGCACATGGATATATAGACTATTCACAGCATTGCAAAACAGCATTCTGCTCAGTGACTGCTATCCCAGGCAAGTTCCAGGCACTTAAGTCTACAAATAAGTAAGTTTGCTTAGTGTCCTTATCTGTGCATGAAGACAGGGAGGAAAGGTCCTTAATTTCACAATTGGTTCCCTAAGTAAATCTCAATCCTGTCATGCAAAAGGCATGTAAGCAACATGACCAAAGGTTATAGATTATGCACATAGGTAATACGAATGTTCTATATAGTTGCCAACAGATACATTTAAATTGTTAGAGCAACCAATTAATATGCCTGCCTGCTCAGTAAACAAATATATTAGAAAACTGGAAACGTGATTTAAATCAATTATTTAAATTAGCCCATTTTCTTGGCAATTTAAATAATTCACTTAAAATTGCCTTGATTTAAATCACTCCACCCTGGGGCTTACAAGGAAAATTAATATTTCCTGATAGATTGTGCCCCAAAGATCAAATTTGTTTTATCTCCTACTCTACCCTCCCCCCTCCACAAACTTAATGACACCTAAAATCCCCCATCTGAAGTGCCACCACACGAGTAGAGCTGCTTCCAATTGAGAGAGGTGGGGGGCTGTTGGGAAAAAAAATCTGGATCCTGCTAGCAAATTAGATCCAGTCTGTCAGTTGCTGAAAAACGCAGAAATCAAAACAAAAAAACTGAGTCTGACTTGAAGCAGAGATGGGAAAATGGCACAGCTCTTTTTATGTGGGGGGAAAAATTAGACAAGCAGAAAAGGTGGTTCCTCAAGCAGTCTGACAAAGCAGAAACATCTCCCGTTAAAGAGGCATGCAGACTGCAACATGACAGAGGAAGTGAGAGAAACACAGCCTCAGCTTGCCTCTTAATGTCGCCTCAGCCCCTGTCGAAATTTGACTGTGACCATATTTAAATCCGCCCGAACCTGCATTTCCTTCTCTCTGCCAATAAAGTTTACAGGATTGAATTGTGCAAGAGAACGCAAAGCAGAGAACACTCGTAAAAACTACTGGGGTTGCAATCTGGAAGCTTAATAAACCAAATACACGATTCCCTCCCCTAGGTCGGATGCACCCCGGTGGAGGCCGAGCCAGCAGGAAAAAACAACAAGGGCATTATCCTCTGGGGATGAATTAAGCTATGGGAGTTTGAAGAAAAACATGTGATGAATTATTGGCACATTGTAAATGTGTGTGTGTGTGTGTGTGTATACACACACACACACATGCACATACATTTATGAGCCAGAGGAAAAATATCACCCAAGTGTCTAATAGATCTTAGAAACTGTATCTTTCTGCAGGGGGAGTATTTATTTTGGGAACTGATTTGGTTACGTATGTGTTTTCTAATCTCCTCCCACATAGACCTTTCAGTAACCAAATGATGCCTTCCCAATGAGTGATTGAATGCCAAAGCGGTGGATAATGGGATGTAAATATATAAATTTAGTGATGGGAAATATTTCTTCTTAGGTGTCTCTTGAAGCATGTGGGGGACCCTGCTGCTGTCCTTGGCTCCTCCTGCCCCTGGTTCAGCTTTCTGTGCCCTCTGCTGATGCAAAACTGTGGTTGCTTTCAGGGAGAGGCCATTTCCCATTCTTATCTGCTCTTCAGGTTGGAATTTTATTTCTTGCGAAGGCTCCAACAAGTCACTCCTGTGATGAAAGTTGTAACATTATTTATTTATTGCATTTATATCCCGTCTTTTTTCCTCCAAGGGACCCAGGGTGGCGTACATAATTCTCCTCCTCCTCCTCCTCTCCAACAACCCTGTGAGGTGGGTTGGGCTGAGCTGAGAGTCTGTGACTGGCCCAAAGTCACCCAGTGGGTTTCCATGGCTGAGTGGGGACTAGAACCCGGATCTCCCGACTCCCAGTCCAACACTACTCACAACTCACAAGTAGTGGCTCTATGCAGCTGAGAAGTAGAGCACATGTTTTGCAAGCAGAAGGTCACAGATTCAATCCTTGGCATCTCCAGTTAAAGGATCAAGGGGCAGGAACCTCTGCCCAAGATCCTGAAGAGCCATTGCCAGTCTTAGGGGTGAGAGAAACAATGATTTTTGAGCTGACTTAAATTCTCCCAAAAATCATTTTGAAGCGTGTTTCGGCTCCATTTTCAACCTCTTTTGGGAGCTCACTCAGATGTGCATCTCTCAGTCAATTTTTCAAACGCGCACTTTTCCCCCTCCATTGACTAAAGCGTGGAAATTGTATTAATTTTTTTAAAATGGTCAATTGATGAATCTTTTTAAAATATGTATTTTTTAAAAGCGATTGCAAATTCTGGAATTTGTGAACATCTCTCTGGGCGGGGGGGAAGCGCTTCTGCCAAGTACACTATTCCCTCCCCAAAGGTGGGACATGTTTGTGTTATTTTCCAAACAGAAAAAAAAGGAAGACCTAAAGACAGTAGTGCATGCGCTGGTAACTTCAAGGCTCAACTACTGCAATGCGCTCTGCATGGGGTTACTTTTGTGCCTAGTCCAAAAACTTAAATTAGTTCAAAATATGGCAGCCAGGCTGGTCACTGGTGCTATAAGGTGACCCTATTAGGCCATCGAGTCCAACCCCCTGCTCAATGCAGGAATCAAATGAATCTTGGCAGTGGTGGGATTTGAACCCATGCCATTGAAATGATTGGAGCATAAATCCCGCGCCTCAGGCCACTCAGCCATGCTATGATTAACCATAGTTAATGTTACCAAGAGCTCCACAACTCCTTCTCCTGACCATACAGGAGGAGAAGAGGGGAATGTGCAGGCCCAAGCTCATTCATGCTTGTCCACCTCATGCTAAACTACGGTTTCACATGATGTGCAAATGTAGCCCACTGAGCAGAGACTTGAATGCAGACCTACAAAACACAACAGTCAAGACACCAAGTACTCACCTACTCCCTGAATCTTTTTTATTACCACATTATTGAAATATATTGCTAAAACCTTGAGGGCTAGATCCTTGTTATCTTTTTAAAAGTAAAAGCTGGGATCCTCAAGATCTTCAAAGATCCATTATGGTGGATAGGATTTCCATGTGCATACTGGCTCTGTGGTGCAGTATCCTGATGTCAAAGCCTGAAGGGATCCTCTAGCCCAGCCTTCCCCAACACGGTGCCCTCCAGATGTGTTGGACTGCAACTCCCATCATTCTCAACCAGCATGGTCCTAATTCCCACACTCACTGGGAATGTTGAGAGCTGCAGTATCACACACCTGGCTGGGGAAGGCTGCTCCAGCAAGACAGGCCTGAGTAGAATTAAAGCTAGCAGATGTCTCCTCCAAAGCAGCAGGATTTGCAGCCACGGGCATGTAAACGCTGAACATGAATGATGCCTTGGAGCGTTAATCACAGTCCACAGATATGGCAAGACTAAGGAAGTCAGCAGGATCTAAACTGAAGCTGCTGAGTTAGAGTTGCAGGAGTAAAAAAAAAGTGGTCTATTATGAACTGACAAAAGAGAAGGGATCTATCTATCTTGGAAAAGTGTCCCCCCTCCCTGCTCCCGCCCCCGCCCCCACATGCAGACATTCCGGAAACCCAAACAGAGGAAGGGATGAAGGGGAGGAGAGGGTATCTCCTGATGGCAGACACTCTCTAATCCTGCAGGAAAATATTGAGGAGTCAAAATGACACCCCCTTGCTTGCCTGTGGTGGCATGCTGCTTTAATGCTAGCCCTGACCTTGGATGTGGGGGTGGGGGGCAGTTGGCAGGGAAGAAGAGTAATGGTGTTAGGTCACTTTCTTTCCTCTCCAAACTGATCTCAAAAGGGAGCATAAAGCAACAAAAGAAATCACCCAAAGAAAAATCCACGGGTGCTGGTGCTTATCTTAGGCCACAGCTAGACCTAAGGTTTATCCCTGGATCATCCAGGGGTCAAACCTGTTCATCTAGGTGACACACAGGGGATCCAGTGCTCAGGCAGGGGCGAACCCTGGATGATCCCAGGATAAACCTTAGGTCTAGCTGTGGCCCTAGAAGCATTAACAGGTTAGGGCCCCAAGGGGCACCACCTCCCACACCAACCTGCCCACATTCTAAAATAATTAACCAATAACATTTTCCAGATTCCACCTCCATCAGAAGTGAAGTTTGTTACAACAGGTAGTGATGCTCCAGCTGCAGAATGTCCTCCCCAGGGAGGTATGCCTGATGTCAAGTTTGCAAGCTTGCTTGCTTTCAGGGACAAGGCAAAACTTCTTCTTTTTTAATTCACCCAGGCGTTTTAAAACTCTCCAACTTTTCAGTGCATTTTTATCTGCTGTTTGCAGATAAAGTGCATTTTTATCTGCATTCATCGCTGTTTAGCTTGTTTCAATTTTTGTAAACCACAATGAAATCTTTAACAAAAGGCAGCATATAAATGTTTTAAAGAATAAAACCACATATTAGAGTACACATTTCTAACCTGAGAGATGAGCAGCCTTTGTCACATGGCTCCATCAACAGCAGCACAAATGTCACAAGAGACATGATGGGTGAGTTTCTGAGCTCCATCAGATGGAGGAAATTTATTTATTTATTATTTATTTATTACATTTTTATACCGCCCAATAGCCGAAGCTCTCTGGGCAGTTCACAAAAATCACACTTGCCTACCCTCACTTCTCCATCCCTGCTATTGTTGTTTGATAATTCCTCTTTCTCTCAGGGGGAGGAAAGAGGAAGTAAAAAGTCGTCTTTATCACACCGCTTCTCCTGCACACAGCAGGAGAAAGCTGCAACTTCCATCTCTAAAAATAATATGGACTTACTGGGTTTGGGGGGGGGGGCGTTGTCGCGCAAAGAAGGCTAGAAGGGGCGGAAGGTGTGCGGGTGGCAGATGATGTCGTGAAAGGGAGCTGCAAAAATCTGTGAGCCCCCACTAATGAGTGTGCGATAAAACGCTCGCCTGATGACGCCCTATGAAAAGTAGCTTGCAATTAAAGACCATATAAAGACACAATACAATTAGGAATATATTACAGCAGATGGATGCAGTCTATTCTGGCTCCAGGCAGTTGGTAATACAGTCCATGTATGGTCCAGGGGTTTGAAATCCCTCTCCTAAGGCTTAATTACGGGCAGTAAGAACTTTAAGCTGAAATATGCTGGTGTTGGGGGCGGGGGGGAGGGTTGACCCTGCCCCTTTTGCCTTCAGTTCTGTCCACCACTAGAATGCACCCCCTAAGAGCTTCTCCAAAATGGAATTCCACCATTGGGCTGAAAAACGTTCTGCAGAACCCTTGATTTAGAGTGAATGCAACCACCTCTGCAAATCCATTCACCTGGAAGGAGAAACCACCCCACTTACAGGAGCTCTCTTTTTTAAACAAAATCTGGCCTGAGCTTCAGTTCACTGGCCCTCATCCAGCCCATTAACCCAGCCAGAATTAGCAGAAAAGGAAACTTGGGATGTGACATGCCTCCAGCCAAAAATCAAACAAAAACGCAGGCAAGCATTTATATAGTCTGTTTTTCTCACTTCTCCTGAGTTAGGCATTTAGGGCAAATCAAAAGCGAAATATTTGGGGAGTTTTAGCAGCGGCTTCTTCCCACTCCCATCCCATCAGGAATGCCAGCCTCCCAAGGGCATTGGAGCAGAACACCCACCAGTTTGCAACAGGTGCACAAGGAGCAGCGTGGCTGCCTCCAAAGTGCTGTTTCAAAGGCAGAAAACCCAGGCATGCAGATAATAAATACTAATGATCATCTCTGCAATCGCTCGCTGTGTAATGGATTCACGCCGCCAGCATCGCTATCGGCGTCACTCCATTTATCTTGCTTGAGACTGAAAATGTGCCAGGTTTTTATCATCTTGACCACCCCAACCCTCTGCCTCTCTTGCCACCAGGTAGGGCAGGTAGTTACAAAGGCACCAAGCTGACAGCTTCCAGGACACCTATCAAGTTTACCTCACCTGTGCTTAATAGGCGGCACTTAGCCAGACATAAAAGCCCCATCTACCTCAAAGCATTCAAAAAGTAGGAGATTACAAAACAAATATGTGTATTCTAGACTGACAATAACAGTATTCAACAGCACAGGAAAATCAAACTAATTATTTAAGGCTGCAATACAATATCTACTTACTTGGAAGTAAGCTCTAGTGCATTAAATGGGACTTCCTTGTTGTTGAACATCCTCATTCACCTGAGCACATAAATTTGCGTGTCCACACAAACTCAGAAATGAAGAGATCTGTCACAGAGGCATGGTGAGCACGTAGTAGATTGGGCACTGAACATCTTCGACAAATAGAGAAATTAGCTTGAGAACACTGACAGTTGAAACACAGAAGCTTTATTTCCCCATGTTTATAAAAAGAAAATGAACGTACACCAGACTATTCCTAATAATAGCAATACAGAAAGAAGGAGGAGGAGGAGGAGGAGGAGGAGGAGGAGGAGGAGGAGGCAGGGAGTTATGATTTCCCATCCATCTAGCACAAAGCTGATTTCTCTCTATTACACACACACAACACAACATATTTTCCTAGGCCCTATGGTTTACCCTGCCCCCTCAGGGTCTGGAGTGCTCAGCCACTGGCAGCCAAAGGCCCTCCGCCTGCCCCATCTTCCTAGGCAAAAGAATATAGTTTAGCCAATTATTGCCAAGCGCCTCTCCACCACTACCACTGCATTTGTAATTGGATTACAGTTGTAATTGTAATTGTTGCCTTGCAATATGGTATATACTGTATTTAAAAGATCCTTTTAAAAAACCCACTGCTGCTGTTTTTACCTGCTGTTTCATTGTGTCTTTCTTGTTGTTTGGTCATTTGTAACTTATCTTATTTTGTTTTTATTGGTTGTTGTAAGCCACCTTGAGGGCTTCTGCATCAAAAGGCACGTTAATAAATCCAATAAACAGATAAATGTGGGTGATGTTCTGTCCTGAATGACTCCCACAATCAGACCCACCACTCTCAAAGTACTATTAGTGTTACATCCTGAAATTCCAATAAACCATCCTGAGACAATTCATTGCTTCTTGTGTTGTACGGCCGAATCCTGACAAAGTCAGTCCATGAGAGAGTGCTAGGCCCAGGTGGTGGTGCTACCAGCAGGGAGCCAAAGGAATCCTGGCTCTTCATATCATGTGGAGGCACCTGAGGAGGTGTAGTGGCACTTACAGAAGTAACTGCCATATGCTGGTTCCTTCTCTTCAGTGTTTCCTTTGCCCTCTCTCCCTCTCTTTCTTCCCCCCTCCATTTTTATTTGCAGCCTCAGTGTGCTGTCTTGGCTGTCAGGCCCAGTTATCTCTGAAACCAAATCCCTGGGCAGATCTAAAGTGGAAACACACAAGGCACATTAGTCACTGCAGTTGCAGGCCCTTTAGAAATAAATCAGCAGAGACGTCCTCAGCAGCACATCGGTGGCAAAAGCAGAAATGTGAGCTGGGCCGGGCCTTCTGAAATCTGGCGACTGAAAAGGTTTCCCTTAGCCTGACGAGCTGGTGACAAAGAGGCTTGCTGATGTTAAGTGACTCAACAGATATCGCAGTCCCTTTAAATCTCCATCCAAAGATCAGTGTCCTACAGAGGGGACGTTTAAAAACAAAGAAAGGAAAAAAACCCAACATAGACCTGCTGTGGAAGGGGGGGGGGGACACCTTTTCCACTCCAGGAAAGAGCAGCTTGCTGCGCAATGAACCCTAGGAAGTAGATGTTTCGAGCGTCAGCGGAGGGACTGCCAGTCCTTAACACGCCCTCCTCCCTGGTGCTGACCACTGTGCTGACTTAATAAATGATGGTGGGACACAAATAAAGAGGTAAACAAGGCAGGAGGCCTCATTTCTATAGGAAACACAGTAGGGAAAGGAAATCTATTATTGCCCAACAAATGCAGCTGAAAGAGAATTAGGGAGGACCAGGGCGCCAAAGAGGCTTATAAACGAGCTATTTTAAATGCTCCTTTTTATTATTGTTCATTTCCTTAAAAAGGAGGTTGTTTTTTTAAATAAAAATCAAGAGCCTTTTTTTTTTGGACCCATGAAAAACAGAATCTTTTAAACTAGAGGCGTTAAAATTAAATCCAGAATATAATACAAAGCCTAAATTGGAAAGCAGGGAGACAGAGTGGTTATATGTGGCATGGATTTCAAAGGAGAATGAAAAAGCAAGGATGTTAAGTGGATCCGTTTAGAGAACAGTGGCTCCTAAAAGGATTTTCCTGATAAGGGGGTGGGGAAGGGATCCTCACTTCCCTAAACTTGCTGACCATTCCCTTTGTCAGCGTTTTGCTGTTTGGAAGAGAGAAAGTGAGATAGAGAAGTTGGTTGGAGACACTTTGGGAATACAGGGCCTCTCCTTGGGATCTGATGTGTGGTAGTGGATCTGCTCTTTTCCTCCACGTAGGTAGCATCCGTATATGTGTAAACAAAGCAAAGAAACCTTGAGTTTCTGATCCAAAGGAAATCAAACCCACCTGGTGTTGCCCCCCCCCCCCACTGCCCCGGGTAACTTCTCACCACTCAGGGACTGAGAAGTGCACAATTCTATTAAATCTGCTATACAGCACATGAACAAATATGAACAGATGTGGTGTATCTATGCTAAGCAGAAGTGCCTAAGTAGAAGAACCCATGCTAACAGTCCACTGTTTGGGAATCCCTGCCTTATAACCTAAACCATGGGTATGGGTTGGTCAGGGATCCAGACCATTTTAAGTAGAGAGTAGTGTACATTTTAACTAGCACTCAAGTCTAAAGACTATACATTACATGTACAGTCTCGTCAACTTAGAAGTCTTTTAGCATTTAAGAAAGCTATTAAGACGGATCTCTTCCGGCAGGCCTACCCAGTGGAATTTTAGGATATTTTTAAGATGTTTTAATAATGTGTACTAAGTTTTTTATCAATTTTATGTATTTATACTCATTGTTGTTCCCCACCTCGGTCCAAACGGAGAGATGGGTAAGAATTATTATTATTATTATTATTATTATTATTATTATTATTATTATTACATCAGATCATGCCACTGATCCTGTTCAGACGACATGCTAAGCCATGGTGGTTAAGCATTTTGAGCTAAATGTTATGGCTTAAACAAGTGTCATTGTGTGAACCATTCCTAGCTATGGTGGCTACATAATCACGGTTTAAACATGCTCGCTAACCATTTGCTGCAAAAGGATTAGCGGCCTAACCATGGCTGGCTTAGCGTGTTGTCTGGTCCACTGTCTGCAACTCTGGCCTGGGGCGCATCTCTGTTTATTTGAAAACATGAATACGTTTTAAGCTGTGGAAGTCTTGATATGACAAAGCTTCAAAAGTCAAAATATATTTTGGGTTTTGCCTCATGTAGATCAGGGAAACATATATATTCCCCCTCCTTTTATCTTGATAACAACCCTGTGAGGTACGTTTCTGCACAAACAAACCCTATGAAGCAGGTTTGGCTGGGAAATTGTGACTTTGGGACAGTCACTCAGCTTTGCAGCTGTGCAAGGATCTGAATCTGTGTGTCTGTGGTGCAAATCCAAGATTCTAGCCACTACACAAAACTGTGTTACACCAACGTTTCCACCATGCCTGTGTCCTTTCCCCTCCCTCTTTGCTTTCCAGCACAACAGTAGCCAAATTGTGCAGCAAAAACCATTCAAATGTATTTAACACGTGAAGGGAGGGGAGATGGAAGGAGGCACACATCCCTGGATTCTCTCTCTGTGCATTAGCACTGACCTTCTACTAAAATACAATCCCTGCAAATGAACATGTAAAATTTATTATACAACACAAAGAGAGAATTAGAAGGTGCCTCTTAAAAATGGACATGAATAGCAAGTTGTGTATGGTAAATTGGAACCCACAAAGCCATTTCAGCATTAAATCAGACCTTGTCAGTAGTAACTACGTAAAGACAGAGTCAAGTGACAGATTGGAGTTGGTGGGCAATTTTGAAAATGCAGACACTGATGAAATTACAATAACAATCATAGCTCTGCACAGTAAGGAGCAGAGTTCTACTCCTGATTTCTCATTTCAGACAGTCATAGGAGCCAAGGGATCCTAATAATCACCTGGTCCTACCCCCTGAGTTGAGGCAAATTCATTTTTAACCATATATTCCTGACAGATAAACTCACGTATCTGATCAGGAATGGGCAGCACATGCAGTTATTCTGAACCAAATTAGTATGGCACACAGGCTCTCCTTAGAATCCAAAGAATTTCAATTGTCAGTGTTTTGAATTAAATTTCTAGTCCTCATGATTACAACTCTGTCAGAAAAAAAGTAATGTTACAAATATTCAAGGATCAAAAAGAAAGAAGCAATTAAAAAGAAACCTTGGCTGATTATATTCTTCAACTCTCCAAGTATATAAATATGCATATTAAAAGGAATGACAAGATATAATTCATGGGCAGGGGACTAGCCTATCAAAGCTTCCACCCCAGAAACACCAGTTTCTGGAAGTACATGGATAAATCATTCTTCTTCCACACTATGTGCACTGCAACTAGCAACAACCTAGTTTTTCTTCTCTACTGAGAGCCAAAGGGGTTGGGTGTCTCTCAATTTGCAAGTCTTTGGCACAGGATGCTTAAGGAAAGTCCCCCACTGAGCTAAATTCAAAGGGTATGATGTCACTAATATGGAGTAGGCCAAGAGAGCCAGTTTTGAGAATTTACTCTCAGTTTTAGGGAGGACAAGATAAGGTGGGGGCAGTTTCAGCAGGATTTCATGCAACGCAAAGAGATTTCCAAGATGCCTCCAAGAGTGTTCAAAATCCTTACAAGAACATAAGCATGCATTTTGTGCATCGTTTTCTGTTTAGCACCTCTGCTTTTCTCTTCTCATCCCAGTTACTACCTCTCTCCAACTTTAATAAATGTTGTGCTTACTTTGTAAAACAAAATCTGCTGCTGCCAGTCAGTGTAGACAGTACTGAGCTAGATGGACCATTTAGTCTGATTCAGTTTAAAGCAGCTTCCTATGTTCCAATTAATCCTGGGTACCTCAGCCTGATAGAGTCAATAAATTCTAACTATTTAGACAGGAGAGGGAGCTCAAGGTGTGGCCATTGCTTGGCTCATTGGTTGCTTTCATATTCAGGCTCTTGAGTGATGCTTTGCATTGCTTTTCTTCTATCAGGTGACGGATAGGGCAACTCAGGCCTCAACGGCGCCAAGCAGGATATTGAGCTATGAAAGTGATATGAAAGTGGTATATAAAAGGCAGGAGCCACACCAAGCAGGATATAGCGGTATGAAAGTGGTATATGGTATGTGTCAATGGCCCCCAACAGTTGTCAGTGCACTATACTGCTTCCATACCACTTTCATAGTGCAATATCCTGCTTGGTGTAAATGAGGCCTCAGCCAGCCTTCCCCAATGTGGTGCCCTCCACATGTGTTGGACTAAAACTCTCATAATCCTGGTTGTGCTTTTTATATTGCATTTTTGTATTTGTATTTTTAGACTGTTGGTTGTTTTGTTGTGCTTTTCATGGTTTCAATTTTTGTGAACTGCCCAGAGAGCTTCGGCTATCAGGCGATATAAAAATGGAATTAATAACTAAATAATAAATAAATAATTCCCAACCAGCATTTTAGGGCACCAGGGCCAGATCTACACCAAGCAGGATAAAGCACTTTGAAAACATTTTGAAAACTGTATATAGTGTGTGTCCTGGGCCTTAACAGTTGTCAAAACTGTTATAAACCGTTTTAAAGTAGTAGTGTAGATCCTGCCCAGATTGGGGAAGGCTGGATCAGGTAGGCATTGCTGACGATATTGTATCATCAGATTATACTGCATCATAGAAAGCCCTTCACTCCTTGGGCTGTGGGCAAAAGCTAAATGCGAAGGAGGAGCTGCCTCTTGATTTGTTTTAGAGGCATTTCAGCAGGCAATTAGTTAATCTATTCCAAGTCTTATAAAAGAGATAAGTATTGCTGCTAATAAAAGAACAGTACCGAGAGCTACCCAGTAAAGAAGAGACCCATCCAGGGGAAAGATATGAGCTGTTGAGAGAGGGGGCGTAAAATGATGCCGTTGAAGGATCCTCAGGCTTCCTCACAGGGACATGGAAGGCTCAAGGGGAAAGGAAAGCAGAAGGAAGCAGGGAAGTGGCAGTGGCACTTAATTATAGCAGTATTAACTAGGCATTTCTGTTTCCCTGAAATTATCCAAGATAGCAGTGCTGAAAGGAACTCCACAGCCTGAAACAGCAGAGACAATGGTTTTAGTGTCAAAAGAAGGTTCAGTAAGGGTTCATCTATTGCCAATTCCAGGCTCTTAAAATGAGATGTTGTGGCCTCCACAGGCATGCAATGCGACACTTTAAGATGCAGAGCACGAACTTCTCATGTTTCAGGGCTAATCTTGGTTGTTTCTGCATCCAAGGCAGAAAACACATGCAAACAGGTACACAGGCATTTCAGCAATCCATGAGCCTAGTAGCCCATCCTCTTAGCACACCTGGTTTTATAAAGTCCTTACAAGGCCTCCTTCATTCAGTAAACATAACAGTTAGCAGACTTCTTCTGCAATTCCTAGATGATGATGATGATGATGATTTACAATATTTATATACCACTCAATCATCTAACATAGATTCCAGAGCAGTGAACATAGGTATAAACAGTAAAAGGAAAATTAAAAAAGCAAATTAAAATTGTTCAATTTAAAAACAAAGAAACCAGAAAAACAGTGGCTAGTCAGTTGAGGAAGGCTCCTCGGGAGTTGTTTTCAGGAGGCTCTGGAAGCAGCCTAGAGCTGACGCCTGCCTGACCTCCAGGGGCAGAGTGTTCCGCAGAGAAGGGGCCAGTACACGAAAGGCTCGTCTCTTGGTGGATTCCAATCAGGCCACAGGTCCATGTGGAACCACCCAGGAGCAGGCCCTCTGACCACCTCAGAGACAGTGCTCTCTCAGGTATCCTGGTCCCAAGTTGTTTAGGGCTTTGTACACCCCTCTTCCTGGCCCCTCCAATCCCACTGTCCATCTGAGCTTTTCAGTGACCTGGATGTCACATCCGAATTTGTATTTATTTACTATATCTTGCAGACACTTAATAACTATTTTTCTCTGGGCGATGTACAGAAAATATTTAAAACAATTTAGAATCACAAATGGCAGTATTCAACAGTGTCATTCTGCAAACTCAAATAGTGCTGGTGGAGCTCGGCCAAATCTTTCTGTTGCACAAGTGCTTGGCCATTACTCTACACACATGTGCAAATGTAACTTGCATTAGATTTTCCTCTTACGCACAGTTCAGAACATACTTTGCACTAGCAGAATGACAAAAGTTTGATATTACCCTATATCAACAAAAAATACATTTCAGTAACAAAGCACTAAAACAAACGGCTTTAAAGGTCAGAACCAGCTTTTGAAGTGGGACCAATAGGTGTGATAATGTACAAACAACACATTATAATTTAAATGTGTGATTAATCAGCTACAATAAATTAATCTATTTTTAAAACTAAATTAATATAAATACTGCATACTGTATTATTTTAAAGATATCAAGTTATGTGTTACAGAAATCCAAAAACAAAGGAAATTGCTTTTTTCTTCAGACTATGGTATGATTACTATGCATATGTATGCAGATTCAAATAAACTAATACTAATTAAGTAACTAACATGCAGTGCAATCTATGCATGTTTTCGCAGGAGTAAGTCTCACTGTGTTCAGTGGGGTTTATTCTCTAGTAAGTGTGTTTAGGATTGCAGCCTAGGATTTCTTTAATTGGATGATAGCCCAAATAAGTACAGTTTACTGGATTTAATCACATTAATCTCTTGTTAACTTTGCTATCTCCCCCTCCTCCCCTTTTTCAGTCTCCTTTCTGCTTGTCAAATTTTAAATTGTTGGCTCTTAATTGTTTAATTTTGCTTCTGTTATTCATTAAAACACAAAATACAGTATGGTGCAATAATGTTATGGGGATAATAAATTATAGGAGAAGGGCCATAGCTCAGTGTGGTGTAGTGGCTAAAGTGTTGGACTGGGAGTCAGGAGATCTGGGTTCTAGTCCCCACTCAGCCATGGAAACCCACTGGGTGACTTTGGGCCAGTCACAGACTCTCAGCCCAATCCACTTCACAGGGTTGTTGTTGTGAGGATAAAATGGAGAGGAGGGTTATGTATGCCACCTTGGGTTTCTTGGAGGAAAAATGGTGGGATATAAATGCAATAAATAAATAAACATTAGAGCACATACTTTGCATGCAGAAAGCCCGAAATTCAATCCCTGGCATCTCCAGGCAGTGCTAGAAAAACCCTGCCTCTGACCCTGGAGAGCCACTGCCAATCAGTGTCAACAATACTAGGCTAGATGGATCAATGGTCTGACACAAGGCAGCTTCCTCCGTTCCTAAATTACGGATAGTATTTATTACTCCCTATTAATTAACGTACATGACAAGGTTGCAATGATCTTGTGCATTTGGCCTGTGTGGCAAACCGTGAGGTTGCTCCCTCGGCGAGGTCGATTGACCCAGTGGTGGCTGACAGGGCAGAAGTCCAAGACCTCACTCAGCAGAATGAGTTAGTAAGTAGGGCTGGCTTACCACATTTCGAAATAAGTGAAGTAATACACCTTGCCATGTAAAGATGCGGGGGACGGGGATGGCTATGACCATTAAGTCCAAATCCTAAAATTGCATTAACCACTCTGCTTGGGGCTGTGAACAGAACCCCTCTGCCCAGTGCCAGTAATATGCCCCCCCCCTCAGATAAATGGTTTCCCCCAAGTCTTTCAGCATTTGCCTTTTGAAGCTGAAACAAGGTTTTTTTCCCACCTTCATAAAAACACACATGCTACACGCACTCACATCTCCCTCTTTATCTGCTCATAGCTTGTAAAGCAGGCGAATCAACACCGTGAGGAACAGCCAGCCATGTAATAGCAGATGCCAACTGGTAACGTGTGTCTTTGCAGGCTGCCATTTCATATCAAATTAAGTGAATGCACAGAAGGGAATCCCTCATAAAACTTCACTTAAATATTTTCTTCACTACCCGACTGCACGTCTCCCGCAGAGAAAGAAAGAAGACAATGATCCAAAGGGAGGCAGTTTGTCAGGGCAAGGTAAATCTTCCTCTCAGGCTTCCATCAGCTACAAGCATATAATGATTTTGCCCCTCCTGATAACAGGCAGGAAAAGAAAGCAAACCTGTTAGGAAAAGTTTTTGAGGAAATAGATCAGTCTCTTCTGGGATGAAAATGGTTAGCCAGCATCTGAGCTGGGGTGAAATCCATTCTGATATATTCTTATCAAGCTGTATCCCAAGAGTCTTGATTTCTGCACCAAATACCAACAAATTCTGGAAGGAAAATAAATTGGGTAAAATGCCCATACTTTTATTTTTTTGTTGTTCTTGCTTGAAAAGGTAGTCTTATTTGTCTGTGGACAGTGTGTCAGATTTGTATATAGAAACACAGGTTCAAAATCTACTTAATTCATTGACACATGAGCCTTAGGCCATTGCTATAGGAGGATTTAGCCCGGTGTTAGGCCCAGGCTCCCTGCTGTGTATGCAGACGACACACAGGGGATCCCGGGGTCAGGCAGGGCTAAGTCCTCCCTTGACCCGGGATAACCGGATCCGCTTATGGCCCGGCTTTTCCACTGAGCCCGGGGCTACAGAAGGACTAGCTACTTCCGTGGCTTTTCCTGGCTGCTCGCTTACTCGTGAGTAGCCGGGAGAAGCCGAGCACTGTGCCCATCGGGCCGGAGAGTTGGGAAATCATGGGGGGGGGGGAGATGGGGGCCAGTGGAAAGAGCGGACCCGGCAGGAGAGATGGGGTGGGGAGCAGAGCCAGGGTGGGGAGATCACGGACGGGGGGGGCGTGGAGGAGGCATCGGACATGGCAGGCAGGTGATCGGGTGGGCATGGTGAGTGGGCTGGCGAGCAGGCAGGGGGGGCATCAGACATGGCGGACAGGGGAAAGAAGAACGGGGGCAGGGCATGGCAAGCGGGGGGCGGGCACGGCGAGCGGGGGCGGGCGAGCGAGCAGGGGGTGGCATGTTTTGATTAACAGAGGAATCTGTGGGTTTGCACACTCCTACCCCTCTGTCCTATCCTACCCATACTTTCCCCTGTGTAGCAATAACTATGGTTTAACCTTAAAGATAAGGGATCTTAGTTGTCATGCAACCCCAGTGAAATTTTAGAATGTTTTTAGGATGTTTTAATCATGTATGCTATGTTTTTAATCAGTTTTCAATGTGTTTTATACTAATTGTTGTTCCCCGCCTCAATCCAAGTGGAGAGGTGGGTAAGAAATATATTATTATTATTATTATTATTATTATTATTATTATTATTATCGTCATCATCATCATCATCATCATCATCATCATCCTTTAAGCCAAAGACTGAAATCAGATCTAACCATGATTTAATTTTTGGCTGAAAGTTTAACCATGGGTAGCAGTAACTATGGTTATACCAGTTCACTAACTGGAGAAGGCAGGAGCATCCAAGTCCGAGGGGGAAGGAAAGGGAGAAGCACATGAGTCTTTGAGACGCTCACAATCACAAATCCAATTGGCTTCTATGATTTCTGAGCCTGGTCATTGGGGTGGCCTTGAATGTCATTGTTCTTCAGCCTAACCTACCTCACAACTTTGTTGTGGAGGTAAAACGTGCGTCTTGATTTCCTTAGAGGAAAGGCAAGGGTACCAAGGTAACTAAATAGATAAATTAAATGATTGCAAGAAAAGCTGCTGAGAATGAGCCTGCCTGAACAAAAAGGTAATTAAAGCAGGTTAACATATCAGAATTACACAATCTTGTTAATGTCGGCTATGTAATATATTACAGCGCTAGGGAGATAAACAGGATCTTGCCTGCTGGGATTTTTTTAGGTCACAGCTCTCTGCTCTCTGCTGCTTTTCAATAGACTTGGGACCACAACTGCCTCAGCAAAACTCAAATCCATCTTCCGCCAGCCTGCCGCATTACCAATGTGTCAACCCTGCAAACGCTCTTCAATAAGACCAGTAACAAGAATTCAATAAGATTCACTCAGCTGAAGTTCCAGATATTAATTTCTCTTCCCTCTGTTCACTTCTTCAGCTATGTGCAGTGTCCTGAAAGCTTTTATTACTATGGGTGGCAGCAAGGGGGCGGGGAGGGAACAGAAAGAATGTGTTCTCAAATGTAAGAACATGGAAACTACTGAAAGTACAAGTGTCAAAAGAGGTTCCCAGAAGCTTCTTTGGGGGAGAACAATCTCACACATTTACATTGAGCCGGTATTCCATCCTTCCTGAAAGGTCCCAAATGATTACATTTCAACTTTGCCAGTGAATTATTCAGCTCTATCAAGCCAGTTCTAACTGCCCACCTGCCCGCAGTATGTCAATCCCCACTCTTGAGCATTCCCTGTTAATCCTGGTCCATACTTTCACCTCTTTCTTATAATTCTAGATGCTCCCTTTCTTCCAAGAAGCTTAGGAAAAACATACCAGATTGAGTGGGTAGATTAAGAGGCATTTGGGTAGCAGCTGCATATTTTATTACAATTTAAAAGCTCACTGTATTTTTAAAATATGCTTTCTGCATGGAAAGCAGTTCATACGTTGATTGAATCTTTCTCCCTGGCTCATTGTAGGGTGTTTGGCTTTTGATTTAAGTTTCTGCAATAATAACTTTCCCTTGTGTGCCCAGTAAATTAATACTGCTGCAAAGAGCGAATGAGACCACCACCACAATATCTCAGCACATACTCGGGCCAGACTTACATCTCCCAATCCTGGAAGTGAAAGCAGGAAATGTGAATGATACCCTCCAGTTTACTCCAAAATAAAGCTGAGAGAGAGCAGTCTTTTTATTGTATTTTCTTTCACAACAGCTAGCAAAGCAAACGTGAAAGGAATGTCATACATTATAGTTGCACAAGTCCATTTTACTCTGGAGGAAGCTGCAGAACACTGATTCCAATCCAAATGTTATTTTCCTAGTTTAGGAGTTGATGTAATTTCCCTTAATACTGAACATATGTGTTTGTGGAATTTGAAAATCAATTTGATAAGACTTTTTTCTGGCACTGTTGTTTTTGACTTTTTGTACCCCTCATTCTTGTCACATCATGCAATCAGACACATGGTGGGGCGTTGCAGGTGTGCAATGGTCCTAAATCTCAAGCAATAGTGTCTAAGAGAGAGAGAGACCTGAAGACCTTTATTGAAGCAACCCAGTTGCATATGCTCCAAACCATCGCTATTACCGTACCATGGAGAGTCCTTATCTTCTGAGATTTGCAGAGGCTAAGTGCTCCACTGTTGTTTCTTCAGGAGATGCCTTTTAACAGTTTTATTAGTGTGAGATGCTAGAGATGCCATTCAGGGTTGAGCTCCCTC
The DNA here is from genome assembly GCF_023053635.1 of Elgaria multicarinata webbii. Lineage (NCBI taxonomy): Eukaryota > Metazoa > Chordata > Lepidosauria > Squamata > Anguidae > Elgaria > Elgaria multicarinata. Next base: position 27,416,014 of record NC_086183.1, read on the forward strand.
CCCAGTGTCTCTAAAAGTTAATCCTTGAGTGGGGGTGAAGTGAAGCCTGGTCTCTTGTGCACATGAATATGAATGCATACTCAGGAATACTGTGTGTTCATGCAGTGCACAGCCTGCCATTTAAACACCCATCTCAGGGCAAGGTGACACAACACACCACATGGGTCTGGGTCTGATAAGTGCCCCCTGGTACCCTTGGTATGCTGCCTTGAATTCCATCATAGAAGAAAGGTAAAACTTTATTTATTTACACTTTAAAACCAGCCAATAACCAAAGTTCACTGGGCGATATACTAGTAATTAAGAAATATATATAAAATCACAGCAAAACAATGAAATAGCTCAAAATAAAATAACACAAAATAAAATCAGTAGCAAGGAGTAATAACAGTGTGGCAAATAAAAACAAAGTAAAACCACCAGCCAAAACATCTGGAGGGTCACAAGCTGACCATGCCCAAGTAGAAAAAAATCTGAGTTGTATCTTTTCTCTACATATACATACACATAAATGCACATAAAATACACGAACATTGAACGGCCACAATGCCTGTCAGTTAATATATTGATGAGGCTCATTTTGAAAGATTTATTACAGATTATAGGACAGTGATGTTTTTTCTAGAATGACCTTAACTGCAAGAGTAGCCACCTTGATTGTTAAAACAGTCAAGCCAGCAGTAGCTTTTGCAGAGTAAATGTATAGATGGATGGGTTGGGCTCCCTCTGCAGGCTCCTCCCAGTTATCTTTCCAAGCCCTGCCCCTTACAGGGGCAGTGAAACTGGTTCCTCAGCTGAAGCACCAACTTCCCCCAGGACCCTGATATCATCTGGCCTGTGGGATGATCTGCAGGAGCAATCCACCCCCAGAACTGAGGTACCCCTCTCTTTCAGGAAACCCTGGCCATGCAGTGCAATATAAATAAAAAAACGCTACAACCAGGCCTCTCCTCGTCCCTTCAAGCTTTGCAAAACTCAGTTTGCGCCTCACTACTTGTGAGCAGCACATTTCCCCCCTTCCAAACATTGTCAGTTTCCCATTGAAACTAATTTCCCATTTATTTAACTAACTTTGATTTTATAGCTTTGAGGCGTGCCTCTGTTCCACCCATTCAGGTCCCTGCCACCTACACAAAGTGCCTGGGTTTTTTTTCCATTACAGCAGCACAACGTCCAGAATCTGCAAGATGATATATGGCCTATTAGATTAATGAAGATTATTACTAAAAAGCTCTCAGCAAAAATGAGACAAGTAAACTGATTAGTACAATGATATGTTAGCCTTCCCTTTCATTTGTAAAGGAGAGGAGAAGTTAACAGACCGCCTCTTTGCCCAAGAAAGAATCTTGGAAGTTTATTGGATGGGCTAAAAATATAAATATATATATATAAAGAGAGCTCACTAAAAAAAAAAAAAGAAGATGAAAAGGCACTGCTGTGGTCCGTATAAATACTGACGTCTACCTCTTGCCTCAGCCATCACAGCTGTATGCAGAGCACATCAGGGATTGCGTTTCCTGGCGCATAAGCAGAAGCTTCTCAATATGAAAGCCTTTTTAAAAAATCATTATAATAGCAAAGTAAGTTCATTGCCTGCACTGAGCGTATGTCCAATGCATATAATTGCAAATGAGAGTCTTAAATCCCAACCAGGGCAGCACAGAGCGTTGGCAACACTCTGCACTCAAGAAGCACAGAAGGTCAAAGTGAGATCTCAGCTGCCAAGGGGCAGGGGGATTGCAGATGCGTCACCAGGGGGATTTCCACACGTGAAACAACCACCTTGCCAACTGTTCTAATGGCTGTCGCTGGTCGCCAGGGCAGAGGTCACACTTTCCTGGAGGCCCAATGACGGATGGGCTGCCACAGAGACAGAAAATGAGAGCTCCTGTCTCATCACTGTGTATACTGGATGGTATCACCAAGGGCAGAGGGATCGCAATACAGCAACGATGGTCAACCTTTCAACATCACTGATGCTGTATCTTTAATAGCTGTGAACATGTGGGTATTTTGGCAGATGCAACTTTTCAACTCCCTGCAGCCCAGTGACATGACAGGTTGTACCTGCTAAAATTCCCTTTTTGACATATCTGTTAAAAAGTTGGCCATCACTGCAGTACAGCTGCCTTCCCCAGCCTGGTGCCCTCCAGATGTCTTGGACTACAACTCCCAGCATTCCCAGTAGAGTTTGGGAGGCTAGCATACCTGTTCCAGACTTTTCAGTGCCTCTGGAATTACCTGACCATACATTTTTTGACTACTGCTGTAGAGAACCTACCTACATAAGATTACACTTTTGCTCCAAAACATGTAAACGAGAATAGTCCTAAACTCAAAAGCATTAATGTGGATTAGCATTCCTGCATAAGCATGAATTCAACAAGTGTGGGGGAGGGGTGGTATTTATTTTACCCCTCTTTAATCATCTTATTTTTGAGAACAAACAAGCAGTTTAAGTGATTTTGAGCATGGGAATGCACCTACCAACAAAATAAACCGGTGTAAGCCAAAAGTATGAGCATATTAAGAATTACTTCTCCTTCTGTATATGTGAACATGCCACATTTTCTCTCACACAAACACTTCCACAAACGTAAGGTTCCCTCCTCTACCAATCACCACACAGCAGGGACTATAGCAACCAATCAGACCCCACAACAGGGGGTGAATTTAAAAATAGCCAATCAGCCAGTCACAACAGGAAATGCAAAACAACCCATCAGCTGTAAGAGAAGGGAGAATTCAAGCACCCAATCAGCAAGCCCACCCAGACACTAAAGGAGATGGTCAGTTTTAAAGCTTAAGGCCTGTTCTGCACTAGATACAACCCAAGGGAACAAAAACATATTTCACATACTTGGTGATGCAAGTGTCAAATTGTTCAGAAACTTCCATACTGGCAATTCCCTCATTGAGCAGCACATTAACACATTCAAATTCTAGTAAAGGGGACTTGCTAATGATTTCTATACAACAAGTGGGACCTGCAAAAAAATGCTGCCATCATGTATCCTCCCTCCTAAAAAGATTTCAGGGTTCCAACCAATCATTCCCTCGGAGCAGGGCATCTTCTATCCCCTTTTTCCATTTTTCTTTTCCAACTATCACTCTAATCTATAGCTACTAAGCATGCTCAGTTCTCAGCGGACAATCCGGAGGGGGGGTTAGGTTGCCCCCCTTTTTATGAATCTTTTTTTGTACTTCTGCGGAATTTAAGAGTTCCCTTACATGTAGACACTTTCCCTTTGTTTCCCAGTGGCACCACTTTGGCCATAAGGTGGAATTCGCTGCACGAACTGGATATTAGAAGGAATTATAAGCCCTCCATTCTAAAAAGCTTACAATCTAAATTTCAACAGTAGGAGAAAACAAAGGTATTCATTTCATTATTGTATTTATATCCCGCCTTTTTTCCTTTACCCAAGGTGGTGTACATAATCCTCCTCCTCTTCTCCATTTTATCCTCACAACGTCAACCCTGTGTGGTAGGTTGTGCTGAGAGTCTGTGACTGGCCCAAAGTCACCCAGTGGGTTTCCATGGCTGGGTGAGGACTAGAACCTGGATCTCCCGACTCCCAGTCCAACACTTTAGCCACTACATCACACTGCCTCTGCCTGACCCTAAAACAACTGCTATCATTTCACAAATGGAAACAGGATGACTTGTGCATTCACACCCATCCAGCCCTGAGGTCTGCTACATTCAATGTAATTAAAGAACTAATTAACGAAACAATAAGGCCAGGGGTGCAGAATCTGGCCCTCTGGGGATCCCCAGATGGCCATTCTGCCATTTTCCTCCATTCTAGAAGACTAAAATTAGATGATAGGGAGAAATAACAGGCAAGAGTTGTTGTCTTTTGCCTTGCTTGTAGGTTTCCTAGAGGCATTTGGCTGGTCACAGTAGTCAGCTGGATTAGATGGACCCTTGGTCTGCTTGAGATGGACTTTCCCATTTGGATCATTCTGCAGAGACCATCCTAAGTGCTAAGCCTTGCACCTTCACCCATCACTAAATGCAACTATGAAGAATGTTTCCAACTGTTTAACCAACCATTTGTAGCCCTCAGGATAAATTATGTGCATTTTTAAAAAAATATGTGCAGCTGCAAATAAAAACAACACTTTCCTCATGGATTTATTCTCAAAGAAGAAGAGGAGAAACTGTTCACAACCCCCAATCTGTTCCAAAGTTGTATATGCCAATTTTTAAAGATTTTATTACACAGATTGTATTTTGGGATTAAAGCTTAGTAAGTTTTTCCAAGCTTCTCAAGGGCTAAAAATGCAGCCAAATAGTTTGCTCCCATTCCTTTGGAGTTATGAGCATAAGGGCCAGAGTTCCCCAACATGCATTTAATAACAGTCTTTAAAATGTATGCAAAATACTTAAGGGAGGCAGCACCAAATGGTGGGAAATCATTACTGAGGGTCCTCAAAACATGTGGGTTTTTTTGTTTCTAAAATTTAGCTTGAGCAGAAATGGTCGAGGAGGAGGTTGTGGTGTGCATGTGTGCGTGAGTGCATATGCACACACATTGAGCAGGGGGGTGGACTTGATGGCCTTGTAGGCCCCTTCCAACTCTGCTGTTCTATGATTCTATGTACACATGCATTCCAGTTTCAGAGATTTTATATTCAGGGTTTCAAGTGTTTTTACCTAGCCAGCATGACTGGAAAAATACTTGAAAAAACCTGACCTGACATTTTCCTCCTTCCCTTGGGAATATTTAAGAGAGAGAAAAAATCACAAGTATTGACAAATCTTACTACTTTCAATAGGAATCATTAAATAAAATGGAAGGAAAAGGCCATACATCTTAGCAATTTAAAAGCTAGTCCTTCCTGCCTTCTGGAGTAGGGCTGCAGACACATTCCAGCTGCAATACTACCAATTTGTGAGGGATGCCCAGCCACTAAAGATGGTGAAGACAGTAATAATGACTTTTAAAATGTATGCACAAAATGTACACATTGATACCAGAGATATGTTCTGTGGAGTGTCAATACCTATCTAACAGGCCCAAGTGAATAGGTGTGCGACACTTGGACAACCAAATTGTACACTTCACTAACAAACTGATGTGTAAGTAGGGGTGTTACACGCACAAACACATGTGCATATAGAAGAAATAATCACATTTTCCCTATGACAAAATATTGGGGGGGAGGGCAACCATGTTGAGGAAATGTAATTTCTCTGAAACAAAAGCTCTACTTTTAGGAAAGCTATCTGGTCCTCAGCCAAAGTTTTGACAATACTGTCACAACAACTGTGCAAACATCACCACCAAAATATAACCTAGAACAACCCTAACTTGCATTGCAGCCTAGTACCACATACATAATAAGGTCCACCAAACTATATAGCTAAATCAAGTCTGCCCTCAGCCATCATGGAGACAAGGTCCACGTGACCATCACAGGGTCCAAATGACCGGGGTGGGGGGGAACCCAGCCTGGTCTGTTCTTGTGTCTTTAACAGCCATTCCGAGAGTTTATTAGCTGAAAAATGGCATATCAGTTATTTAAATAAACAATCAAATACAGCTTAGTCTGAGGAAATCAACAGGTGCCACATTTTTATACTCTGGAGATCAGCGTATAATTTGTGCTGCTTAAAACTAATGCTAAAGAAACAAAAGCAGGTTTGGATTCAAAAGCTGTCAACTCTATCAGGAGGAAAGCATCACTACAAACGCCTAGTCCTTTTCCACTCATCTTGGCAACACCCCCTCCTCAAACATATGCTAATCCCAGATTTGCATCTGTGTGCATTGCTTATTTCAGTTCACAATGATGTGACCAAAAAAATGTAGGGCACACCAAGCTTGCTTATAAGAATTGTTAAGAATTTGGACAAAGGCAAATGCATTCACAATAATGGAGACCAAACAGTGACAATGAGGCACAAGTGATTACCACAACAAGAGATAAACTGTCATGGCCCAACTCATGACCTCTTGAGATTATACAAACGATAGGTTTGGCTCATGCCCAGGATCTTACCAAATACCACATTTGGGATGTAAATTTCTCACGTTTCATGTCAGCTAGAGACTTTCTGGAGTTTTTGTCTTCTTCCTTTTCAGCATGTGGCTGGCTTCATCTCCTCAAGACATCTTCTCCTCTGCAGTTACATTAGTGCCGTACACCTTGTTGCTTTCATTGTGGTCTAGGGACGAAAAAAACACAGCAGTACAATCAGATCTATTCCCCAATCGCAAGCAGCACTTCTGAGAAATCTTCCTCACCCAATAACTCTAGTCCACATTTATGGCGTTCACAACCCAGTGAGGTTTTCTGCTCCTGGATAATATTTCCAACAAGTTTTGCATGGTAGGATGCGTTAGCCTTGGTTATCCTGTGCTTTCTTCTTGCTTCCCTCAGGAAGGGACTTTCCTCTTGCTCCTGAGGAAGAGGCTGAGAAGTAAATCAGGAAGCCCACAGTTCTAATGTCACCTCAGCCAGGAACTTATTAGGTGGCCTTAGGCAAGCCACTCCCCCAGCCTCAGTGCCACCCCCAACCCATCCCGCTATCCATCTGCAATATACTTAAGAGCATGCCTTCTACTTTATCAACCTGCCTGGTCACTTAGGTCATTTGATGAGGCAGTCCTAGTGGTTCCACATGGGCCCAAGGCCCATTTGGAGTTCACTTGGAATTGCGCTTTTAGTGTACTGGTTCACTCTCTATGGAATTCCGTGCCAGATGATTTCAGGCAGGCACCAACACCTGCTAAAAGCATTTTTATTTAAACAAGCCTCCCCTGAGTAAAAGACAAGCCATGGTTTTAGTGGCATAAATTGATTTTAAATATTCTTATACTTTTGTATTTTGACCCTTTTTCTTTCAATCTTCACCACTCAGGATTTTTTTTTAGACGCAGAGTGGTTAATAAATATTGTAAATAAACAAACATAAATAAATTTAAGAGATAAAAATACTGACTTGCTTTATAGGGTTGCTATAAAGATCAGAACTAGATAATGCAAGTGAATTGTTCTGAACATTTGAAAGTGTTACCCAGCAACTTGTGGCCCTGCTGTTGTTTTGGCCTACAATTCCCATCAGCCCTCACCATAGATATGCTGGCTAGGGGCTGATTGGAGTTCTAGGCCTGAAAATCTGGAAGGCCCCAAATTGCCCCTGTGTTATACGAATGTTAAATATTGTTATATTGTTAAACTTTCCATCTGTGCTAGCACTAGCTCTTTGTCCCACACACTGCTGAATATTCCACAGGACTTTTGCCTCAGCCACTTGGGACAGCTTGATGTCCCTCAGGACAAGACTCAAGAGCACTAAATGTCAGCATTTCACCTTCGCTTTTACCTGAACATGTGCTCAGGCTGCAGAAGTTGTCTTACTGTTTTCACTCAGATAAACCTCCAGCTGTGACATTCGACACACCTTTTTCTCTCAGCCAGGCCTCTAGCTAGGTTTTTTTTTTGTCTCAGCTAGGTCTCACATTCCTGAAGGTACCTCAACACCCTTTCCTCAGCTTCGTCTGAGGCTACCTGTATATCCCTCAGCTAGATAAAGGGCCATAAAACCTTTCCGCAAGTTGGCTTTAATGCATTCACTTGGGTGCCACCTGGTGGGTAACCTTGAGGCACACACCAGTACCTGAATCAAATTGTCTCCAAGATCAGCACCACTTTCAGGATCTGGCCTATGCCAACTCTACATGTGTTATGGTGACCCTAATTAAATGTCAACTACAGCTGAAATTTGAAATATGTAGCTTTAAACATTGGAAGGTTTGACTTTAAAGCTGAAAAGCTGAAAGTCAAATTAACACGCAGGGTTATGAGATGAACAATTTTCACATTTTAAGGCCTTATTTCAGTTGAGTGTGACGTGCTGTTTGCCAACGTCAGTCACAATATTTCAAACTTCAACCCAGGCAAAACGTGTGATGTTTCAAACCTCACAACTGCAAGTTTTCAAAATGCAAATTCTAAATTCAGGTAACGCCTCCGATTTTACATGGGTGCCAAATGCCTGCATATCCACTCATTTGAAATGCACCCACATTCTTGCTACGGTGATATTTAAACCAGCCTAATCCCAATGAAATTGTAATGATGCTGGAAACATCATCAGAGTTGTTTACTCAATCACGCCGTGCGCTGATGTTGGCTCCAACTACAGAATGAATCATAACCCTGCCTTGTTGATGAAGATATATTCCCCCCTCCCTTCCCAATCCCTTCTCTCCAGCTTTAATAATGATCTAAATGAGATAGAGAAAGAGCTCGCTGCCCTAGCAAATGAGGGCCCATCCCAGGGCTATAGGGTACCATTAAAAGGAAGCATCAAAAAATGGCTGTCTAAAAGGCACCAGGCCCCTCCAAACTATTTTGCTTCCCCAAGTGATAAATCTCGGCCGCCGCAGCCCCTCTGCACAAGCCGAGCAGCTGTAAACAACAGCTGCTGCGTCCCTTTTCAAATCCCGCTTCCAGATCAGCGCCGCTATCAGAAATGCATTACTTTGTTGCCGTCGCTTGTCGAAGGCGCCATTTAAAAATTTGCAACGCTCCTCTTCGCTGAAGGCTATAAATCTCCCCATTTTAATGCCTCTTTATGGGTGGCGAAGGAGCGACAGGTGGGAGGGAGAAGGCCCATCAGGCCCCCGCTGTTACGTATATTGAATTAACAATTCTTAGCAGCTCTAATTATTTCCAGAAGGGGCTCTCAAAAGGCGGCCGGAGAGAGACTGCAGCATATTAAAAACCCGTTCCACACGATTTCGCTCAGTCCCTTGCACAAACATCTCCATGCTTGCAGTGAGATCCCGTTCAGCATTTAACAGGCAAGTCTTGTCCAGGCCACGCAGAGCCAATTTTTCATGGAGCCCAACTTGCTTTTCAGAGAGAGTCCTTTAAACCAAGGGGTGCCTAAACTCTGGCTCCCCAGAGCTCAACTCATTAGCTATGTCAGGGATTGAAGTCTACCTTTAGCAGTCCTTGACAGAAACAAATGACAAACTCCTTCTAACAACCCCTGTTGAACTCCCTCCTCCTCCTCCCACAGGATTTTGAAGGCACTTTTACTGCTAAGCTACAGGCTTCCATAGGGAGAGCAAGCTGGTCTTGCCCACCCAGTGTAGCATACCTTAGCATTTCTTGCCAAGGGGGACACAGAGCAGCCATTTCCTCCCCAGACCTTTGCAATGGTAGCAGTGAAACACTCTCAATGGCCTGGCTCAGAGGAGAAACAAAACACAGATCCAGGCTGAAGGGTGCAAAGAAAGAATAAAGGCAGAGCAGGAAAACAGCCAATGGGAGTAAGGCCTATTCCATCAACATCTAATAGCAACCCTGTGGCCCATTGCTCCTGCACTCCAGAAGCTATTAGCGTGAGGCCCAAATCTCCATTATTTAATTTGTACGTATGTACAATTAGAACTTACTCTGCCATTTGCTTATTCCACTCAGACTACCCCTAGACGCGAATTAATCAGCAAGTACTCCGTAGGGCCTTATCAGGCCTGCCAAAACCCCTTCATTTTTCCCATCCCTGTCATCTCGCTACCACTTGCAGAAGCTGCCACTTTTTTCCTTACCCCAAATAGGCCTTGTCCCTATGCATTTAAAAGCTCCTGACACAGAAATTAAAGCAGGATTTTGCCCAATTAATTTCTGCACGTCAGGCTGTTTGTAAAAGGCAGGGAAGCAAAAGTAATGAAAAGAGCTGGCAACCTTGACACTTCTCATTTCAAAGCAAGCCCTTAGTTGGGAAACTAAATACTGAGGCCAAAAGACTCTGAAAAGCTTTTTTTTTTTTGCCCCAGTTTACTATTCTTTCTATACACCTATATAGGTACAGACCCCGTCTGTCAACTGAGGATGTTTCATGGATCTGATAAAGTGGACTCAATGAAGAGTTGACTATGAGTCTGTGCCATAGTCTATGCCATAACTTCTTGACTTCAAAGGTACCATTAAATGTTTGTATGTTTTGTTATGTAGTTTTTCATAGTGCACAAACATGCATTGGAAAAATCCAGGACCAGAAGTGGCAGCAGTTTCCGGATACCAACCTCTACCGTAACGGTGCAGGGATAAATAACCTGGCATCATCCAGCTGTTTTTAACTACAGTTCCTATGAACTCCAGCCAATATGGCAAGTGGTCAGAGATTATGGGAGATGCGATTTAAAATATCTGGAGGGCACCAAATTGTCTACTTTTAAATTCAGGAGCAGGTGTTTCTGCTGCACTCTCCCCACAAAAACACATCAGGGAGACATTGCAAAAACATAGACAAGAGCTTTCATTTCTGTTTCTTATTGAAAAAGTTACATTTCAGAAGTGGCGACTGATTGCTCAGGAAAAACAGATTAAAATTTCTATTATCCTGGTATGTTGATTCACCTGCAGACATTGTTGGCTTACAGAGACAAGTTTTGTGTACACTATCAGGTTATGCCAAATGTCCTCATCTCTGCTGCACAGCAGCTTGAGATCCCTAGATTTTCCCAGGAGTGGTGCAAATTCTTAATTGAGTTTGTAAAGTGCTGAGCTCCTGAGACATTCCAGAGGCGCACATTAGCATCATGCTGCAGTGAAGACTCTGGGGTTTCAGCACCATCGTCAAAGCCCAGTTAAGGCTGAGACGGCAGTTTTATTCCAAAATCCCAGGTTTTAAATCATTCATAATCCTTAGGGGAAAAAAGCCCTTGGGGTTAACCCACTACTCATACAGTCTCAAAGAGAGTCTATTTTCTTTTCTTCAAAGAAATCAATTTGTGTTGCATTAAAAATTAAGATGGAATGAAAACAGATATTTTAAGTGAAAACAGAACAGATAATTTAAAAAATGTCGTAGAACTGCAGTAGGAACATGAAGGTCCCAAAGGGTACTGTTTTTATTATGTTATTGCCGTGTTTTTAAGGATGCAATCCTAAGCATGTTTAGATGGGAAACTGTCCTACAAGTCTCAACATGCTGGCTGGGGCATGCTGGGAACTGAAGGATATTTTTTGTCTAAACATGCAGGGATTGCATCCTAAGTGTATTTTAATATGGTTAGGCCTCATCTTGAATATTGTGGCCAGTTCTGGGTACCACACTTCAAGAAGGATGCAGACAAGCTGGAGCATTTTCAGAGGAGGGCAACCAGGATGATCAGGGGTCTGGAAACAAAACTCCATGAGGAGAGACTGAAACAACTGGACATGTTTAGCCTGGAGAAGAGAAGATTGAGGGGAAGACATGATTGCCCTCTTCAAATACTTAAAAAGGTTGTCACACAGAGGAGGGCCAGGATATCTTCTCGATCATCCCAGAGTGCAGGACACGGATTAATGGGCTCAAGTTACAGGAAGCCAGATTCCAGCTGGACATCAGGAAAAACTTACTGTTAGGGCAGTACGATAATGGAACCAGTGACCTAGAGAGGTTGTGGGCTCTCCCACACTAGAGGCATTCAAGAGGCAGCTGGACAACCATCTATCAGGTATGCTTTAGGGTGGATTCCTGCATTGAGCAGGGGGTTGGACTCGATGGCCTTAGAAGCCCCTTTTCTATGATTCTGTGTTTTATTGTTCTAATCAAATTTTAGTTATATATTATTGTAAGTCACCTAGGGGAAGCATTTTCTTGGTAGAAAAATGGGGGACAAATCAGCTAAATAACTACACTATACCACTTGCCCAGTTTTTTAAAAAAATCCAATCAAGTTCACATCCACCCACACTATTCTCCAAATTAAAACCATGGTCAGAATATAAGTTACCTGCAGCTCTTAAGAATATCAATCACATTTCAAGAACATGCTATTTAGGAAGTCTGGGGCAAGGCTGTCCCAAGCTGAAAATAATGCAATTTAGTGCCCCTTTCAGAAATCGCCACTTCATAACAAATTAAAGCTATGTAAAAAATAAGAAATGGTAGAGCTATGCTATCAATTCTTCCTTCAGCTCAGATGTTCAGTCAAGAACTGAAAGGTAGTAATCAACAGTGAGTGACAGAGTATGGTGGCAAAAGGGAATTCATGTTCCGACATGGGGGTGGAATACAAATAAAATCAAAATTGAATTGTGATGACACAGAAATAAGTGATCCCATTTAATAAAATGTGGCAATTGCTTTGATCAAGCATCAGCTTTCCATAGAGCAATACAGAAGACTTGAACTTGGGTTGTGAACAAATTAAGTAATTTAAGTGATTAATCGTCTGCCTTTTAATAAATTTGTTTGTATATTGAAAAATTGGTAATATAGGTCCCTTTTTGAGATATTTATTTGTAAGAGAACTTACAAAAAAAGCTATCTTTAATAATTTTCAAGTCCTATTACACTAACAAATTAGTATCAGAATAGGCTAAACAAACAAAATAAATCAGAACGATGCCCTTAGTAGCCCCCCCCAACCAATTACATTTTATTGGGGGACATCAATTAAGATTGACCAGAGAACAAATAATTTTAGCTTGTTAATCTACCAATGAAAAGGTTGCAGCTGTAGCTTGAACAAATAGTGCTTCATAATATGCTATTACAGAGGCAAAGTTGTTTTGTTTTTTTAAAAGTAGTAATTATACCTACAGTTATATATTTTACCTACAACTATTATCCATGAAAGGGGGAATAAATTCCAGCTGACATGAAGTTTTCATCCTGAAAGTTTTTTGAAGTTTCTAGTCCTCATCGTTACAAAGACAAGTTTGAAATGGTGTGGATGCTTTACGGTTAAGCCTTAGATACTACAAAGGGCTGAACCCTGTAATGGACAAGGTGGGACAAGGGAGTCTTTCACGAAAATGAACACACAGTATCAGTAAATAAAGAACTTTATTTTTAAACTGAAATTCATTTTAATGTTTCTTGTTTGCGGCTGCCACCTAGAAAAGAAAAGAGAAAAGGGTTGTCACAGAGATACACGCAAGCGAAGAAGAGCTTATATTTGGTCTATTATCAAGTTTCCTACAGTAAGAACAGCTTCCTGATACTCAAATCATGTATCCCTTCCCATTAAGAATGTGGCTTCATTTCAACATCTTTCATCTATGGCCTGACTGTTGCAACCATATATACTTTGTGTGTACCATGCTTTGGGTGAAATTTTGATGAACAACCACATCCACCCCCTCAAGGTGGCCAGTTTGGAGCTTTGCACAAGAACCACAGAAACCCCTTCTAGCAGCACACACTTTAATCTCTAGTAGCTCAGAAGAAAAGGCACATCAGTGCCATGTGGAATTATGATGCTACAATCTCACATCATCATCATCCACTGGCCCGCAACACTGTAAGTTTATCAAGGCAGCACAGAGGCAACAGACTATAAGGAGCTGAAATCTAGCTGTGCATTTTGGTTCAAATCACTCACAACTCAACAGAGAAATCCATGCCTCATTAGAACACACAGGCTTGCCCTCTAAGAATCATGTAAAGATGAATTCAAGTTTCCGGCCTCTGTTAAGGTAACCAGCAGCTGAACTTGGACCCATCAACCTGTTCTTTTTATGGACTGCTATATCTTTAGAACTGATAAGAAAAAATTCAGGATATTCAATTTGATTCATACTCCAGCTCAGTTAAAAATGAGAGGGATCTGTCAAGTGTATGCGATTTTTCACTTTGATACTTGTTTGGAGAAGCTCCACTTAATAAATTCCACGTATTTGTAAGAGCAACCATTTGTGAGGAATAATTCATCCGCAGTACATTGTAAATGTCAACTCAGAGCTGGTTAATGCGCCATCATTTCAGCACTTTATCTGATGGCACTGGGGCTGTTAAGAGTTTTATTGGGGACAGATCATCAAGTACAAGTTTTAAGAACAAACCCTAAGCGGTGGAAAGATACACAACTGTTTCTAATGAGATTTGGAAAGTGAGGGTGTTAAGGGTTTACTTTATGCCCTGGTAGTAGTTTTGTTGAAATGCTCTTTTAAGTTGCGGATTCTGCTTCATGTATTTCTCACATGCTTAGTTTTGCTTTCATTATAGAGCTTTTAAAATAAGAGTGTGTGCAATTTTTTAGGAAATGAGGATTCTTTAAGCGACTCAGAAAATGCATTACAGCTTGTTTCAAGCGTTCCCTTTCTTAACACTACATTATTATTATTATTATTTATTTATATCTCATCAGCCCCTTCTACACCAACAGAACAAGGACTGTTGTACTCCCATGTTGTAACTCCAGGACATCACTGCCAATACAGAATTGGAGTGAAGCAGGATCACATGAAAAAGAGACCCAAAAACAGTTCTTGTGGAAGAGGCCATACTGAAATAGGGGATTTCTGTGTAAAGCAACAGAAGATGTTTGTGGCACCTTAAAGGGCAATACATGTTTTGTGGCATACAATTTCATAGGCAAGAGGCTACTTCCTAAATCAGATGCAGCCTGCCTACATTGACTAGGTTAATTATCTGTGAATTAAAAAAAAATAAAAGGTGGGAGGGAGGAGAAAGAATACTATTTCCTAAAGATTTCCAGCCTGGTTTCCTAGAGGCAGTTCTTACTGCTACAGGCAAGAAGCTATTTACAAACCTGCTTTAAGCTGCCACAAAACTGTCAGTATCATTGCAACAAACTAATATGACTACACTTCTAGAATTATCATTATGTAAAGAGGTTACCTGTCCAGCAATCCTGTCCAGATCTCTCTGTCCCTGAGGAGTAAGCTTGCGACCTCTGAAAGAAACCCAGTGACCACGTCAGTGTTTCGTTTTTAAAAGTAAACCTGGCACTGTGGGCCACTCTGCAACATTACAATCACCCAGCAGATTAAGACTTTTTTTTAAAGGAGCCTGCACTTCTCCCCCAAACTGCCACCCCCCACAAAAAAAAACCATCCAATATATTAGGCTGAGGCTTTAGACTTTTTCCGTAGATACAACAAGGCTTATTTCAATGTAAGATTCCTCTCCAAACGTAACTACACAGGCATTGCAGCAAAAAATTGAAAGTAAGAATTTGGGGGAAGTTATTCTACCAAAGTAGTGCACACTTTAGTCAACAGTCTTATTGGATCTGGCCAAACGGCCAATTAATCCAGCATTCTGTTTCCAGTCTGATGCTTTCCAGCAGGGAATAAAAATAGCAGCATTCTCCTGCTATATAGCGCCCCAGCAACTGGTATTCAGTGGTATACTGCCTCTGAATTAGGAGGTTCCACATGATACGGAGTCTCCAAGATAGTGCCCACGAAGCCTTCTATTTGTCATATATAGATATAGATATAGATATGTGCTTGCTTGGCAATCAAAGCACGTTTCAAAGCCAAGTACAGGCCCACCAGCCACTATCTTCACTTTCCTAGCGTACCTCTGGGCCTAAAGGAATTTTCAGGAAAAGGTGGTGGCTAGAGGCCAGTACTTGACTTTGAAACATATGCCAACTTCCTCTTAAAGCTAAAAGAAAAAAAAGGGGGAGGGGATCTGCCAGCAGAACAGCTATTTTGTCACAGTTCCCAATCATTTCCTCAAAATTTCAGATGTGCTCACTGGTCCAAAAGTCTTGGGAGATCCTTACAATAGATGGAGTCCACTATGTCATCACATACATGTAAACAGATATGTTAATACAATCGTAGCAGGTTGCCATGATCTCTTATACGAGTAGTCACTTAGGCTATGCATGTTTTTCACATCTGTTAGTAACTCACCCATCCTGGTCCTTCTCGACCATTTTGAGCCCTTCCAAAGCCTGAAGCACCCTCCTGGCAACGCTCTTGGAGCCCCGGCTGAAGTGGCTGGGCATCACACCATTGCGCTGGCGGCCTCCATAGATCTTGGTCATGGAGCCTACTCCGGCACCACCACGGAGATACAGGTGGCGGGCTGTGGATGCTGCAAAAAGAAGACGAGATGATTTCCTGACACTTCCGATTTATGACACTTATGATTTCAACCAAAATATTTGCACGTTAAGTCCCCCTAAAGCAGATTTAGAGGCAAAATAAGTTTCCCAGGCGGATCATTTTCAAAATCCACAGGTTGCCTTGGGCATTACTTACAGGCCCTTTTACATACAGGAATGATCTACTCATGTGAGCAGCATACCATTCAAACTGGGAACTGACAATTTCAGCCAAGCGAAATGACAAAGCTAATCTGCCAGATCGTGAAGGTTGCTAGAGCCAAAGCCTCCGAGCTCCCGGCTTACACTAATCTGTTTGCATGGCTGAATAAATTGCTCCTGTTAATGAAGGGGCCCACAAAAAGTAGCTAAAAGCAACGTGTGAACTATTAATGACTATAGGAGCACCAACTGTTGTCAGCCAAAGACCACCTAGCTGAAAGAGCATTAGTGCAGCAGTTCCAGAGAAACAGGGCATCGCCTTGTAGACATTACTTGAAAACAATAACAGCATTAAAATCCTCTATTTATACCTAGAATGGGACTACAAGATATTGTAGAAGACAGCAGGAAGGACAGAGCGGTGTTTTTTTTTTATCACCATGGCTGCTTTTATACAGAACCACCTGCTTCCTCCTCTGGGGGCACCATTCATGCACAGACAAAACAAGAGACAGCCTGAGGCTATATGCCCGCAAGCCAAGAGCCAACCTCCCAACCCGACATTTCACTAAAACAGTTACAGCTGCGAAACAACAACAGGGAATATGGTGCTTAATAGACATAACCGCAGCAGTAGTACAAGGGAAAGGCACGTCGGACATCAGGGCTTCCCTGCAAAATACTCGCCGCAGCAGATGCATTTAAAAAGCCAGACAGAAAATTGGTTTGTGTTATTTATCGTGAACGCAAACAGATGGGCACGTTTGAGGATAAATTCTTATGCCATGTGAAAGAACAGCGCAAGGCCTCCACACAAAGCAACTCTAAAGCTCTCCAACTGCTTCAAGGATCTGTTTAAAGTCAAGAACAAAACTATTTTGGGCCTTGAGGGTGGGTTAGGCAGAGGGAAGAAAGCCAAGACAGATTGCTTGGCTGACTACCAATACTTGTTTGTATCTTCTTTCAAACCAAAGGCGAATCAAAAGCAAAGAACTTGGGCCTGTGACAATGTTACTATACCAATTCTCAAGAATGTCACTCAACACCCAACAGTGGCATGTTGGTAGGACCTTCAGCAATAGTCCCTGAAAGATTACGGCATTAGAAGCAAAAGAGCAAGCAAGCAAGCACCTTATTCTCCTACAGGGACATTTAAGCTCCTAATGGGACATTTGTGCATGGGGGCTCAAGACCTGTCCAGCATGCCATCTAAATGGATGCGACTCCAGCTGCCAATCAAATGTGAAAATTGTTGGCAGCTATAGGCTAAGAAAATGACGACATTATCTGCGATGTAATGATCAAGTGGAGAACCTGAGACTGGGCTAGAAAACGCACTACCACAAACAGGTAGTAAACCCCCTCATACCCTACATCTGGCACTGAAGAAGTTAGCATGTGGGGGAAGGAGAAAGAACCTTTAACACGGCCATCCTGTTACTGCATGTTGTGTCTCGTCCATCCACCCACCCTGAAGTGGGCCCCAGGCACAGCAAGGATGGTTATAGCAGCTGCAGGAGAAGGGACACCGCACTGCCCAAGGAAGACAGGTTCTCCCTATCAATAGAAATAGAAAAGGAACTTTTTGCTCCAATCCTATACTATTGGAACTGCCAGATGCAACAAGACTT
Source organism: Elgaria multicarinata webbii (assembly GCF_023053635.1). Taxonomy (NCBI): domain Eukaryota; kingdom Metazoa; phylum Chordata; class Lepidosauria; order Squamata; family Anguidae; genus Elgaria; species Elgaria multicarinata. The sequence goes on from NC_086183.1 coordinate 27,433,634, forward strand.
TCCCAGTCCTCAGGGTTCGATCTAGAGACAGTAGCAATAGGGCTTGTTCCCAGCACAGTGTGTGGATTATTCCACAAGAAGCCATCACCTATGTAGAACTAAGGCTTTAAGGATTGATGTGGTGCAACATTTAGAAGCATAACATCGAAGTTCCTGGTTCAAATCCAAGCTAAATTATACATTTGGTGGGAGGGCCTTAAGGAAGCACCCCTCTCTCAGCTTCAGCAAACCCCCATCTGAAATGTGTGTGTGGGAGGGGGATGAACCAATGGCCAATTTTACAAGATCATTGTAACGTTTACTGAAACTAAGGTATGTTAACTATTTGTTCACATGCATTCCTTTTTGTACGTACCTCCCCTTTCCTCTCTCACTGTAAGGTTCTTGGGGAAAGGGAAGCATTTTAATTTGTTAATTTAATAACAACAATGTATGTGAAGTGTGTCAAGCACTTACATTTTGCACCTCATTCTCAGGACACTGTATGTAGGCAAACCAGGGCTTTAACACACTACACTTCTAAAACTGGTGCCCAACTAAATTTAACTGTGGCCTTTCTCATGCAACACAACATTGATATGGACAGTCACGGAGCCAGTGTGGTGTAGTGATTAGTGTTGGACTGGAACCTGGATTCTAATCCCTACTTGGTCCTGAAGCTCACTGGGTGATTTTGGCCCAGTCACTGACTCTCAGCCTATTCTACCTCAATGGGCTGTTTTGAGGATAAAATGGAGAGGATTATGTATGCCGCCTTGGGCTCCTTGGAGGAAAGGTGGAATATAAATTTAATAGAAAGTGGTCTTAAAATTAGAAATTGCGCCATGTTTGCATGCTGCTAGACACAATTGCTTACCAGCTCTGGTGTAGAACCAGTTCTCATCATAGGGAGCCAGTTCCTTGTGTTTGGCTAGTTTGACTGTGTCTACCCATTCAGGTACCTTCAGTTTACCTGACCTGCAAAAACAATTCAAACGTGAGTGATCACCATACAAATAAGCATCAATTATACCTTTACCCAAGGTGCTCCTTTTCCCACAGGCAATCCACACACATTTATGGTATCGCCACATCGGGAGAGAGGAGATTCTTCTTTTTCTCCTACCCACAATGAGGTTCAAGTTTAACCGGTAGGGCCTGGATGAACAGCTTCAGGCAAGAGATCCCACATACAGGAGTACTGGTAACTTACCCCAGTCACATAGCACATAGCCCAGTCCAAAAACAAACAAACACCTCACTCATTTTAATCAAACCGCTAAATTCTCCATGGTTACACATGGTTTTTAATTGTTTTATTGCTTTAAAAAAATTCTACCAGTTTTAATTTTGTTCACATTTAATGCATTTTTAGCTGTGTAAATTATTTGTTTATATTGTTCTGATTTTATCTGTATGCCACCCTGAGATCCCAGTGATAATAGGGTGGGGTACAAATGTTTTAATTAATAAATAATTTGATGCACACATGCATCAAAGCAGACACTATGCTAGAAGAGGCATTCCGTCCTGTTCGAGAGAAGAAATGCTTCTAAGGCAGCTCCAATGTCAGCCTTCCTCAAACTGGTACCCTCCAGATCTCCCATCATTCCTAACCAGTATGGGTGGGATCTAGGCTCAACTAATCCTGGGCAGCCCTGTGAAGGAAGGCTGGGGTCCACCCAACAACCCTGCAAGGTAGGTTCCCGGACCAAATATCTAGATTCCCAGGTAGCCCCCTCCCTAGCCCTGACCTTAGTAAGGAAGAGCTAGCCCTCTGGGAAATAGGGTTTTTGTGAACCGCCCAGAGAGCTTCGGCTATTGGGCGGTATAAAAATGTAATAAATAAATAAATAAAACCACACACACACACACACACTTAAGGACTGAAGCAGTTTATTTACAGACACTAAAACTAACATGTAAGGCCTCAGTCAAACACAAATTACACAGACAATAGGATATTAAAAGGGGGTAAGGGGCAGGAAAAGCATGGGGTAAGAATTTAAAAACAGACTTCACAACAGGCAATATCAAAAAGCAATCAAATAACACTCTAGCCCACCCAAAACCACGCCTTAAAGGCAAGCAGATTTCCCTGGAATGTCCAGACACTTAAATATAAGAAACCTATCTAAAACCAAGCATTTACCCAGCTCACCAGGGTTCTCCCACTCTACCCACGCGTAAATCCATGGAAGTTGCCTGGCCCCCTGGCTGCTCCCCTGGCTGCTCCCCTTTTTCCAGGCCTGCAGGCCTCATGACTCACTTTAGCCAATTCTATGCCCCACTTGGGTCATTGGCACCCCATCCCTCGCCAGGCTGTTTCCACAGCTGAAACAGATCAACATCCCAATTAGCACGACCTTGGATACTCAAACTAAACTGATAACCCACAGGTACAGCTTCAGAAGATAGCTTCAGAAGATGGAGAGTGCTGGGCACAGCCAATTACCCAGGCCATGAAATACATTCTAAGGAATGTTCCTCGAAACTCCCTCCTCCTGGCCCAGAGGCCAAAGCCACTGAGCAAAACTAACTATTATTATTATTATTATTTATTTATATAGCACCATCAATGTACATGGTGCTGTACAGAGTAAAACAGTAAATAGCAAGACTCTGCCGCATAGGCTTACAATCTAATAAAATCATAGTAAAACAATAAGGAGGGGAAGAGAATGCCAACAGGTACAGGGAAGGGTAAGCAGGCACAGGGTAGGGAAAAACTAACAGTAGAAAGTAACAGTAGAAGTCTGCACAACATCAAGTTTTGGGGCCGTTCTTCACAGAACTGCAGCCATTTTGGACTGTTCTTCATAAGCTGCACCCTGACTTACACAGATCCCAATGGGTACCCTTAGGACCCAATATTTAAATGATCAGTTAATTTAATTGATTATTAATTTATTCATCCCTCAAATCATTATTTTTTTTAAAAAAATAAATTGTTCTTCAGCCAAGACTCCCAGAGTGGTTAACAAAGATTAGACATTAAAAACCTGATCAACTGAAAGGACAGCCCTGATCAACTGGATAACTGACTTTTTTTTATTGGAAGGTTCATTTACTGATATCTTAGATGGCAGGCATCTTAATAGAAGCAGCCACCTTCTCTCATAAAAGAATACTTCTATCCTTTGGGGGAAGGGGCTGGGGGGCTGCATACAGACAACAGTGGGTGGAGGCCCTTTACCTCCTTCACTCTCTCCCCTTTATTCACCCATTCATTCTCTCTTAACATATATTCAAAGCACAGAAGCACCAGTCACAGCCCCCTCCACAAATCTGCCAACCTCCCTCTGCACAAATCTTAGAAGTAATTCCCACTGATATGACACCAAGCAGGCACAGCGTCAACCAACTGTATTTATATTCTTTTCATTCAAACATTCCCCCAAAAGCTTCAGGTGACTCACAACCAGGCAACTTACATTGTTTGAATTTTGCTCCTGATCAGCACTGGCTGAGATGTCCAACTATAGAGTCCCGTGAGCACGGCTACCAGTGTTTCTGCTAGCAGACATGCTAGGGTTTTCATTTGGGACAGTAAAATTGATCTTAATTGCCATTTCACTGTTCAGGCAACTTACTTTTTCAGGAAGGCTGCGAGGGCCCTCACAAATTCCTGCTGGTTCACGTCTTTCACAGTTACGCCAGGCATCTGCAGAAGGAATAAACGGCAAAAAAAGTATGTGATGCCAGTTTAGAAAGACTATTTGCTGCTGCACACCCTTGAGGAAGCTTAATCAGAGCTGAAGGAGACCAGGAGATCTCCCTGCTTCCCAGGAAGAACAAGTGTTGGCACATCCACTGGCCAAAGAGGGAGCAACTGCAGGGAGTTTGCTTCCTTCCTGCTAGAAATAAGGATCTGCTCCAACTGCCAGTGATCCCGGGTTTGCTGAGTTAATAAGAGGCACACACTGCCTTTGTCACTGTCCAGGAGATTGAGAGGCAGCATCCTTGCTTCCCATGAATATCATCATGGAACCTGGTCTCACTGAAAAGCCAGTCAAGGTACATCTGCTCCAACACTTGCTTTGCTCTTCTTTCTCCATATATCCTTTCCTTTTGTATCATATATATTAGATTGTGAGCTCGTAAGCAAGGAGATAAAAATGTTTCTGTGGTTTTAGAGTTAAGTAATAGCTAGGGTGACCATATGAAAAAGAGGGCAGGGTTCCTGTATCTTTAATAGTTGCATAGAAAAAGGAATTTCAGCAGGTGTCATTTGTATATATAGAGAACCTGGTGAAATTCGTTCTTCATCATCACAGTTAAAGGTGCAGGAGTTATACTAGAGTGACCAGATTTAAAAGAGGGCAGGGCACCTGCAGCTTTAACTGGTGTCATGAAGAGGAAATTTCACCAGGTTTCCCATATATACAAATGACACCTGCTGAAATTCCTTTTTCAATACAACTGTTAAAGATACAGGAGCCCTGTCCTCCTTTTCATATGGTCATCCTAGTAATAGCAATATGTAGCTGAGGTAAGGATATGTCTTACTCTGTAGAGCACCATATAAAACAACCATCACCATCAATAATTATTATATACACATTGTTTCTCTTTCATTTAAAGAGGAAGGTAAGGATCTCTAATACCAAGTGTGTAGTTGTTTGTATTTGGGTTTAAAAACCAGGATTTTTCCATTCTTAGTTCTACAATTAGAACTACAAAGCCATATTTATAATCGTAATTTAATGGATGGGTTTTCAAAGACTTTTACAAAATATTTTAAAACCCAGATCTTTAAGAACAGTTCCTGTTTAACGCTTCACCGCTCCCAATCATTGCAGAGTTTATTATTTATTTTTACTAATTACCATTATCAGCTCTTTATTGGATATTAACTCATACTGGAAGGAAATCAGCGTATTAGTGAGACATATGTAGGATTACACTTAGGAGGAAGCCCCATAGGGCACAGTGGAAGTGACTTGTCAGTAAATATACACAGGATGGGGCAGTAAATTGCTATTAGCCGCCCTGAGCTCTCAAGAGTAGAGCAAGATAAATAACGACAAAAGCAAATGTAGTTTCCTCGTGGTTAAGTCAGAGCATAAGACACCTTTATACTTGATGTATAGTAACTCCAAAATCCACAGGCAGGTAATACCTTCTTTCGGGCAAATCAAGCAACCATGAAAAGGTATTTGTTTTGATTTTTATTATTATTATTTTTCCTGGCGTCCAACCGAATATCCAGCGCAGGGCAGGCCTAGCAGCCACCTAACCTCCCCACCTCAACAGACCTATTACCGGCTCCCCTTCACCCACCCTGGGAACGGCGCTCCCACCCGCATGGCCGCGGCCTGCTCGAGAGACGGGGCGGCGCAACGCGCAAGCGAGGCCGGACCATACCGCGCAGAAGGGATGGGGGAGAGGAAGCCGCCCCTGCCGGCGTTATCCGGGGCCGCTAAGAACCCCACGTCGGGGATCTAGGCCTAGCCGCGCTTTCCCCCACCGCTCACCGTGCTGCTGCCTCTGTGCTCCCGGGCAGGAAAAAGAGGACGCGCGGGGTTCCCCAACCGCTTCTCACAGGGCTCCAAGCACCGCGAGGCGTGCTCGGCCAATAGTAAGCCGCGAGACCTGACGGCCGTCCAATCCCTGCCGCGCAGGGAGGAGGGCGCCGCGCTGACTTCTCACCAAGCGTCGAAAGCAGCTTGCGGAGGCGGAAGTTGTAGATGCTTTTTGCCCACTGAAGGGCGGAAGTTGAGCTCATTCCTTTCCCCCCTTTTCCTTTTTTGAGGGCGCGTTACCACGGATGGCCACTAGGGGCGTGGGACATTGATGGCCGCTTTTCATTTCAACTGATCGATAGAGTGCAAGGCGATTTTAAAAGGCTCTTTTCCTGGGAGTAGCCTTTTTTTGCTCGTTTAAATCAGCCTTCCACAATCTGGTGCCCTTCAAAATATGTTCAATTACAGCTCCCATCATCCCCAATGTCATCCAACGCATTACAGCACCAATGTCATCCAACGCATTTGGTTGGGGAAAAGGTGATTTAGAGTGCAATCTATGCATGTTTAGCCAGAAAAAAAGTCTTGCAACTCCCAGCATCCCCCAGCCACCATGAGGAAAAGGTGATTTACGTGCAATCATATGCATGTTTAGAAGGGGGGGTTTCCTACAACTCCCAGCATTCCCCAACCAGCCCACCTTATGTAGTATCCCTCAGGCATAGGGCATCCACATATCACACCTTACCTCTTTAGAAACGTGTAACAGATCACTCTTAACTCTATGTTCGTTGACCCTTCTAAAGAATTTTAAAAGTTTGGTAAGTTAGGGCATTCCTTCGCTGAAGGTACGGTAATTTTTCTTCAAGTTAGGCTTGGTGTTTGTTTTATGTATATTTAATAAATCTGGATTTAACTGAGCTTTTCACCAGCTCCCCACCCCCCGCCCCAAATCAGGTAGGTTAATGGGCCTGCAATTCTTTTAGCTCCTCTCAGAACTCTTTTAAAACATAGGTATTGTATTGACTGCCTTTCAGTCCTTTGGAAAGGAGACTGATTTTATCAAGAAATTGCATGCAATTTCATATTTGTGCTCCTTTAGGACCCCCAACTATATGGAGTCCAAGGCAGGATCTACACTAGTGCTTTATAACGGTTCATAACAGTTTTGACAACTGTTCTGGCCCAGGACACACTGAATTTCAAACGGTTTTCAAAGTGTTATATCCTGCTTGGTGTAGATCTAGTGCGACCAATCGGAAGGCATTGGGTTCTTCCAGACATTTTTTTATTGGTGCCATCACCCTGCCTTATTCACTGTATTTTATGGGGGGAACCGGACAACAACTTCTTTCACTCGTAACCTGTGTTTCCCCTCTGCTTCTGTCCTTTTCCTTATCACAGAAAATCAATTAAGGAGAGAAAGAATAACTGCACTTTCTGAATGGTTGTGCTAGCAGCTGCATTGTGCAGCAATTCCGTCTTCAACTGTTGATTTATGCCTGTTATATCGCTCTAAAAGGCACATAGCTGGTAAAAAGGTAATAGGAAGAGCCATATTACACGCCAAGAACCCTGGATTTCAATTATTTGACCGCTGAAGATTGTAGCGTTAGCAGAACCAAAGATCAATAACAGAAAACCACCTTTCTCTGACACTCCTTCCCAATTTTTCTTGTGGGTCCTTTCTTTCTTGACTATTTTACTTCTCAAAGATAAAAGTCAAGTTGATTGTGTTGAGTTTTAAACAGAATCAATTTCATTAGCTTTATTTAAGTTCTAAAAATACCGAGGGCCAAGCCTTAGCCTTTGTTTAAATAATGGGTTTATCGACATTCGCTGATGTCCATTATGTGCTTTAATGCCACAATATTCAATAGCTCTGTGCAGTTCAACTCTCTCATTTTCAATAATTGCTTTGTGGGCGGAAGCGATTTTCCTATTGCCGTCTTAAGTGGGCCTCTATCTATTGCACTTAGCTGAAGACACTCAAAGGTAGACAAAGTACACAGAGAGAAATACATGAAGGAAGGATGGCTGGATGCAAAGGAGAACTGGGATCCTGAGCCTTTAATTGTTCACATCATTTAGAAGAGGAAGTTTCACCAAGCGCAGGTGTTTAAAACCTTTGTATGATAAGGTGCACCTGACAAAATTATCTCTTCCACAAAATAAATGGTGTCTTGTCTTCCTTGGCTGATTCAGAGCCAACGGCAGGGGTCGGCATTGTTGGGCACCGGCTGAGGCCCACACCCTGGCAGTGGACTCAGTACTTTGCTCCTTCTCCCCCTTGCTGTTCCTGCGGGTTTACCTTGTATCTCTAAGAGCAAGTAGAAGGAGGAACAGGTTCCACTTGTTTTGTCCTTTCCTCCTGGGCAGTGGTGTGGCTTGGACCCAGAGGGAGAGGGCAAGTGAATAGGGAGAGATGGCAAGTAGTAAGGAAGTGAGCCTACTTAGGCTGGGTAATTAACCGGGGGCAACTTGCCAAGGACCCCCCAAATGGAGTCAACACTGGGTTTATTTACTGCATTTAAATTCTGCCTTTGCTTTAAAGGCCTCCACAGCAGGATGGGGAAAAGGTAGAACTGGTAGATCTTGGGGTGATGTGCAGTAGATCAGCAAGGACTTCTGACTCCTTAATATTTCTCAAAGCATGGAAGAGGCCCTGGAGGGTTACAACATAATGTAAAAGTCCCACAAACTTCCGTGAGTCACCAATCTCAATTGCAGGATAAGAGCCCCGTGTGGAGAAGCCCCCAGTCTCGGAGATTTGCAGTCTGAATGAATGAGCCTGTGGTAGGTGTTGTAAATATCCAATTACACCTAGCAACGCATTTTGGAATAGAGAAGCAATGGCTGACCTCCATTTCTGAAAACACAAATGCCGGCACTAACTCTGATCTGCCTCTTGCTTTTGGCAACACACACAGGTTCCTGAGGTGGCACAGAGCAGAAGTGCAGAGAAACATGACAGTCCTTATGTTAAACAAGGCCAGAGATTAATTTTAAGTAGTGCACTAGGTTAAAAAAGAGACAATTGAGGCCAAATTGTGGGGATTGACTAGCATTTGGAGGGGAACCTCAGTGCAAGGTCCCTTTTCAGATGATTGAAAATGTTCTTCCTCTGGTTGATACAGTCTGAATGGCTAATTGCAGTATTTTTCAAAGCCTAATAAACCCAAAGATAGCTGTGCTGGTTCATAGGAAGAGTAAGGCCACAATCCTATTCATGTTTAGACAGATAAAAGTCCTACAACTCCTAGCATTCGAGTGATACTTTCCCAGTTCAAGCCTGGGGATGGACTTTGTGTCTGGAGCAACAGCAGGCCTTGAGTCTTGGCCAGCGCAGGACACGATAGAGGAATACAGACCGCAGGGCCAATGCAAAGTCCTTCTTCCTCAGGGCATAAACCAGTGGGTTGGCCAAGGAGTTCAGGTGGGAGAGCAACACTGCCAGGCGGTCCAATGATTCGTACCGCTGGCACCTGGGGCACAGGAGCTGAACGCAGTAGATGACATGCAGCGGCCCCCAGCAAACGCAGAAGACGCCGACCAAGAGGAAGAGGGTGCGGGCCATCTGGATTTCCCTTCTCTTGGCAGGCCAAAGAGCCTGGGACCGGAAATGGCCACGGACTACCCGGAAGAGGTCAGCGTAGATGCCCAGCATGGCTGCCAGTGGCAGCAGGGTGCAGGTAAAGAAGACAAAGTAGACCAGATACTCGGGGCTGAAAATGGAGGTGAAGGAACAGGGGACCAGGTGTCCTTCATGGATTTCATTGTAGCTGAAATTCCGTCGCTTTGAATAGACCTTAGAGAGGAATCTTCCATAAGGGATGTCTCTGGCTATGACGACGAAGGCGGCTCTCTCAGAGGGGAAGCTGAAAGCCAACGTCTTGTTGTTTGTCTCTGCGTACTGCTGAAAGCGGTTCCAGCCCATCATTGGTGAGAGGCCTATCAGCAGTGATAGCAACCAGCAGAAGGCCACAAGGATCATCACCCAGACCTTCTTCACATGCATGGCGTAGCTGTCCAAGGAAAGAACCTTGTAAGTGTCATGTGAGTTAGGAGCATTAATCACTTTGCCTTTGTTGAACCTACAACATCAAGCCAGTCAAGTACACGGCCTTCTGTTCTCCCCTCTTGCTTATCCAGCCAAGGTCTTTGGGTGGACAGGAAACCTGAGAAAGATTTACCTATGTGATGCTTCGGGGTCCAAATAAACACACACACAAGCGCCCCACTGAACAATTAGATGATGTACATTAAAATCCCTGCTGATGTAGCCACTTCCATGATCTGCTCCGAGGACTTTCATAACAGCAGGTCATTGGGAAATTTTATTTATTGGCTACATTTGCTTCTGAATCTGTCAGATAGGGTCAAAAACTGCTCATAGTGAACCAGTTGTGTGAATTTTGTCCCAAGTACAGGACAAAAGGACATCAGAAGAGCCCTGCTGGATCAGACCAAGGGTCCATCTAGTTCAAAGCTCTGTTCACACAGTGGCCAACCAGCTGTTGACCAGGGACCAATAAGCAGGTCACAGTGCAACAGCATCTTCCCACCCATGTTCCCCAGCAACTGGTGCCTATAGGCTTACTGCCTTGGATACTGGAGGTAGCACATAGCCATCAGGACTAGTAGCCATTGATAGCCTTCTCCTCGGTGGAAGAAAGCTCCTTTCTAGCAGGCTCCCATGGGCCACTCTCCATCTCAGTCCACAACTCCAGAGTGAAGGGGAAAAACAATCTGTTGCGTTGTTCTGCTCTCTGAGTTTAAAGCAGATACATGCACTGAGACCCAGCTAGCGAGCAACATGACAGACAGGAGATCAGCTTGAATTTGTTGGTTGGGTAGTTACACCTTTCCCCCCCAATCTGAATTGTATTCATGCCTGGGAAAGGCAGGTGTATTATTTACAAGAATGGGAAAATAAGGATTGAGACAGACAATCTTTTTAAGGGAGGATTGATAGCTGCTTGAGAGAGGGATTATTTCCTATTAAGTGCAGACATCTTTTTCTTTTTTCCGCTGTAGGAAAAGAAATTATATTGACCTTGTTCAGTCGACAGCATTTTGAGCTAAACATTATATTGCTTAGAGTGTCATGTGAATCGTTCTTAACCACGGTTTAAACATGCTAACAATTTGTTGCAAAAGGATAAGCTGCCTAACCATGGTTTACTGTGTCGTCTGAACATGCCCATTAAAAAACAGTTTACCAGAGGCGAAAGTAAGATGAGTACCCACCTGCCCTTTCCAGGCATGGGTACAATTTGGGTTGTGGGCGGGGGAAGCAGCAATCCCTCTTCCAACCTGATTTCACTTCTCTGACAAAAATCTGTCGGTTTCCAGCGTAAGGATACCGGGAGGGGCCGTAGCTCAGTGGCAGAACACCTGCTTTGCATGCAGAAGGTTTCAGATCCAATCCCTGGTATCTCCAGGTAGGGCAGGAAAACTTCCTGCCTGAAATCCGGGAGAGCTGCTGCCAGTCAGTGTTGGCAATATTAGTCTAGACGGACCTATGATCTGATTCAGTCTAAGGCAGCTTATGTTCCCACGTGAAGCCTCCATGGGAAGGCTGTACATATAGTCCCTCTGTTTTGAATGCATTAGCGGTTCAAATGGTGCACTGGCATTTGCAGAACCCTTAAAAAAAATTGGCCATGGGCCTAGATCGTGGCTCTCCCAAACACAAACTTCACACCCCCAAATTCCGGGAAAAAGAGCTTTTGACTTGCCTGTTGGGCAGTTTGATCTTCAGGTGGGCGTTGATGGCAATGACCAGGAGGAGGAGGATGGAGAACTGGGTGGTGACCAGTGGGAAGCAAGTGAGGAAGAGACACGCGTAGAAGCACAGGGTATATTCCATGCTGAGCACCACGGAGAAGGGGATGGCCAAGGCTCCCACCCCGAGGTCGGCCACTGCCAGGCACACGATCAGGTAGTTGGTGATGCCCCTCAGCTCCTTGTGCAGGTAGACCGTGGCGCATACCAGCAGGTTGATGGCAATAATGGCCATGGCCAGGACGCCTTCAAGAACAGCAAAACCGAAGTAGACACCCATGAGGGTGGTTGTTATGGTAGATCACCTTCCTCCGGACAACAGAGTCAGTCTCTTATCCCTGCAGGAGAAGATCCTCTTCAAACAGGTCTGTTCCCACCAGGGACCGAATGCGTGGAAGTTACTTCTCTTACATCGCAATGAAGCATCCAGGGTCCAGGTTCAGACCTCTCCATGCATTACATGTCTTTCACCCAGTGCCAGCTCCCGCTCTGCCCTGCCATTGTGAAAAGGATAAACCAAACCCATCTCTGTTTGCTGAGCATTCAGCCGGCAAAGAGATCAGACCTGCCTCAGGTACAAGGTAGCTCTTGACGTGGGCTGATGCATTAACGCTCATGGATTAGAGGCATATCCCTAGGGCAAGGCAATCAATGCCGAAGCTTGAATGAATCTGCATGGTAACACAATCCTGACGTCAAATATAAAACTTGCAAATGGAAATTCTCACACGGATGCTCAAAGTTCGATTGTCCCCAATCCCAAAGTGTTCAGCATCAACATTACACATGTGAAGAGTCAGATGTGCAGATTGTATTTTTAACATTTAGCTCGCTTGCACGTGTATAAATGTATATCAGCCTTCCCTAACTTGGCACCCTCCAGGTGTGTTGGACTACAACTCCCATCATCCCCAGCCAGCATGACCAATGGGGTGTGATGTGAGTTGCAATCCAACACACCTGGAGGGCACCAGGCTGGGGAAAGCTGATGTTTATGAACATTTTGATAACCGCTTATACAATTACCCAGTAGCCAGGACCAGAAGGAGACAGCTATAGGCATTGGACCATTCCTAACCATAGTTTAAACATGCTCACTAACATTTTGCTGCAGAAGTGGCCTAACCATGGCTTAGTGTGTCTGAACAAGCCTGTTAAAAACCAGTTTACCCAGAGGTGAAAGTAAGATGGGTCAGACCATTGATCCATGTAGCCCAGTACTGTCTACTCTGATTGGCAGCAGTTCCCCAGTGTTTCAGGCAGGATTTTTTCCTGCCCTACCTGGAGATGCCAGGGATCGAAACTGGGACCTTCTGCTTGCAAAGCATGAAGTATAAAGTGTTGGTTATCACCTTTAAAGCCCTACATGGTTTGGGTCCAGGCTACCTGCGGGATCGCCTTCTCCCGTACAATCCGCCCCACACACTCAGGTCCTCTGGGAAGAATCTACTTCAGTCAGTCAAAGTTAGGTTGATGGGTATTACCCAGAGGACCTTCTCTTCTGCTGCTCCCAGACTGTGGAATGGTCTGCCGGAGGAGACCCGTCAACTTAACAGTTTATTAGCATTCAAGAAAGCTATAAAGACTGATCTCTCCCCGCAGGCCTATCCAGTGGAATTTTAGGATGTTTTTAGAATGTTTGTAGGATGTTTTAACAATGTATATTATGTTTTAATTCAGTTTTATAAATTTCATATTTACTGTTGTTCCCTGCCTCGATCAAAATGGAGAGGCAGGTAAGAAATATATTATTATTATTATTATTATTATTATTATTATTATTATTATTATTAAAGCAGATGCTCTATTACTGAGCCACGGCCTCAGAGAAGGAAGCTGGGGCAACACTAGGAAACAGTGTAACGCACCGCCCTGTTCCCTGGGAACGCCTCCTTTCCCCCATTTCTGAGCTCCATTTTGTGAGTGCAGAAAAGTAGCCGGTGCAGTTCTCTCCACCCCAGCTATAAGGGGGACAAGGCAGAGAGCTGGGTTTCTTGGCTCCCAACTCGGAGATCTGTCTGCACACTTGGAGCCAAGAATCTGAACAATCCTGTCTCCCCAGATGCTGTCTAGGGCACATAGGATTGCTCCCTAAGAAAGAAAAGGCAGAGTATTTGCACAATGCCTTCTGATTGTTAATGCTAGGACCTCTCCTTCTGGAAGCTGCCTTGGTGTTGTGCTGGGTAACTTGATAAAAATATCGACCCAGAGCACAGCAGCTGTGAAAAAGGCAAATTCCATATTGGAGATTGTTGGGAAAGGAATAGAAAATGAAGCTGCTAATATCAAAATGACGTGATGCAATCTATGGTGTTGCTGGCCACTATAAGGACAGGAGTGCCTGTTGCCCGGCGCGCTACGTCCAATAAAGCACACAGGGGTGGAGGATCTAACTTAATTTTATTTCCTGAGCTGCAGCCAGGCGACAGGCCGCAAATCAAGCACACCTTTCAATACGTTTCACACACATATATTAGTCTTTGGTTTCAAAAAGTGAGTTAGTATTTCCATTGGTCAGTTTTGCTAGCTTTTATCAATGGGTCAACATTCTATTGGTCAGTGTCGCTAGTGAGCTAAGGAGTATACATTTCATTGGTCATGGCTTACACACATGGGCTTTGAACTTTTACTCTTTCTTCATTGAGGAATTTGCATCTGGCATGTAGCAAGCATAGGCAAAGGAAGGGGGGAGGGGCACTTCTGCAAGTTAAAGGTAAGACATTCCCTTTTCAGGCATCAGTGTTATTACACTGGTAAGATTGTCCATAGCTTTGGTCACTGCACCTCAAAAAATATATTGTGGAGCTGGAAAAGGTGCAGGAAAGGACAACCAAAATGATCCAGGATCTGGAGCAACTCCTCTGTGGGGAAAAGTCACAACATCTGTTGTGCAAACGCACTGCCCCGTATTTTACGGTGTGTGTGTGTGTCTGTGATCCAGATGTTTTCAATTTTAGCAGTCCCATGCTTTTCTACTGCTGCTTCCACCTGTTTTCTTATCAGCAAAAAACTCATTGAGGACGAAAACACAGAATACTTGCAAAATGCAATTTGATTGTTAGCGCGAGGTCCCCTCCATCCGGAAGCAACCCAAATGCTTGGTTTCTGTGTTGTCCTTCTGCAGAGCATGGGATGTGATTCGGGTTAAACACTTATGTTAGTATTGCAAATGTCTTGGGGAAAGAATGGGATTGAGTGCCAGTTTCCCCTTTCATGAACATTATATGTCTCTGATGATAACCCCCCAAATCAGATAAATATCTAAATTGGAACCGCATAAATTCTGACCATTTTCCTAATTATTTTCCTAATTATTTCAGGGGGAAATGCAGCACATTGGAGAAAATATATACACCAGTAAGTGAGATAAGCTTGTCAATATGCACAGTTCTGCACAGATTGCTAACTGCCCTCCCTGGAAACCAGAGACCCATTAGAATCAACAAGATAATCCCACTGCCAAAACTGGCAGGTTTGAGGAAGTTAAAAATAAATAAATAGCAACCTTGTCTCTCACTAATTCCCCAGTTCTTAATTTTGTAGTATTTAATGTTGTGAGCTTTTCTTGCACACATTAAAAATCAAGGGAACAGTCCACTGGGGACTTTGCAAGTCACATTACAATAAATAAGTGTTTTTCCATTTCAGTGCTAACTTGCAACATGCAAGGGGTTCTCAGTGAACTGGGCCTATTTTTTTCCAGTTTTCCTGGCCCTATAGAATTGGAATCACAGGGATTTAAAAAAAGGGGGGGGGCTTTCTTTCCCAAGAGATGTAAGTAAGCACTGTCATAGAGCTGTTAGCTGTGCAAAGACCACTCTAGCGACCACTAGTGATAGATAGGTAGCATGACAAGCATTATAGCAATTAGAGGCATTTTACAAGTATCTGTATTTTAAAAATTTATAATTGAAAATGCCTCTTGTAAAATGCCTCTAATTGTAAATATTATGATACAAAGGACTTCTTTGTTTTTTAGATAAAGCCCTGAGGAAGAACGCAACCGCGTTCGAAACGCGTAGGCACCTGGCACTTTAATAAAACTTTTACTAATATTATTGTTGACGGTTACTTGGTTCCACCCTTGCCTTTGGCTATTTTTTACTCCTCTCCATAAGAGGAGCAGGGCCTCATCCCATAAGAACTGGCACTTTCAATTGGACCCCAAAACAGACTGGCAGCCAGGGGAATTGCTCTTGGCTTGGTTTTTGGATTTAATAAGCCTCGGCCACCCTGATGGATTATCTAGAGAGAGGCAGAGGGTGTGTGACCCTGTAAATTCTGCTCAAATGTCTCACTGGCTTTTGATACCATCAACCACTGTGTCCTTTGGGACTAGCTCTGTGGGTTGATCACTGGTAGAGACACTGTGTAATGGTGGTTCTGGTCCTTTCGGCAGGGTCAGTTTCAGAGAGTAATCCTAGGTGGCTATTCCTGGGCTCCTTGGCAATTGAGCTATGGTGTTCTGCAGGGTATGACCTTGTTCTCAATGTTGTTTGACATCTATATCAGGGGTGCAGAACCTCTTTCAGCACAAGGACTGAATTCTATTTTGGAGAAGCTCTTAGGGTAGTGGGTGGGGCTGAAGCCAAACGGGGCAGGGGCAAAAAATTATCCCGCTTTCAAAAAGTTAGGAGATAAGCCGAAATAAAAAGTAATGTAGTGTGTAATGCTGACATAGCACTATAATATAGCCACTAGATGGAGCTGTTTCAATCAACATATAGAGCATTACTGAGAAAGGAAGTTTTCCAAATCACTTTTTCACCATCTAAAGGAGCCCATCATAAACCTGGAAAGACTGTGGAAGAAGAAAGGCTGGTAAGAATGTAAGATTTTTGCTTAATGTAGAGAAGCTCTGAGTTCGAGATGCTTGGAGCTGGCTAACTGTGGCTACTCCGCACTGAGGGAGATTGATTCTGAACATGCTCATAGCTGTGCTGTTTATTAGTGCATATCTTTTAAGGTTAATCTCTTGCTCTAAGGAAATAATACTGAATCCGCTTAAGTAATCTTAGCCTGCACTTGACCCAAAAGGAAGAAGAGGGGAGAAAGAGACACCTCATTCTCCAATGCAATAGGTTCAGATGGTAACTGTTTTAGATGCCCCTAAACCAGGAATGGGAAATTTGTACCTCTCCAGATATTTTGGCCTACAACCATCATCCATCACAGGCTAGGGCCGATGGGAGTCGTAGGCCGCAAGTTACCCACCCCTGCAGGTAACAGCAATCATTGATAAAACAGCAGAGAAATATCAGTTTACATCCATGTGCGGTCAAGTACCATCTGGTCTGTGTCCACGAGAGGGCAGTGCAGGACAGCTATTTTCCTGCCTATTCTATTTCTAGTTTTCGCCACTCTAGATTCGAGAACCTCGTTCCAGCAGTCAGAAAAATATATAAATTATAACAATAAACATTTTGTTAGCTTTACATATAAAATACTTCTCCCAAATTATTTATAATTTGGATTTCTGTACGTGTTGGGGAGGGGTATGTAAATTGGAGGAAGGAAAAAGTGAGGAACAGCTGTCTGGCGTAACTTGATTCTGAGTCGTGTAGCTACATAAACCTTAGGGGTTTAAATCCAATCCTATCAGCTAAATTAGCATGAGTCCAGTCGGGCCTGGAAAATGGCAAATGAGAAGTAACTTGGAAAGTAGGGGAAAAATAAAAACCAGGCATACCTGGGATAATACAAGAATTAGGGTGACCATATGAAAAGGAGGACAGGGCTCCTGTATCTTTAACACTTGTGCAGAAAAGGGAATTTCAGCAGGTGTCATTTGTATGCATGCAGCACCTGGTGAAATTCCCTCTTCCTCACAACAGTTAAAGCTGCAGGGCTCCTGCAGCTTTAACTGTTGTGAGGAAGAGGGAATTGCACCAAGTGCTGCATGCATACAATTGACATCTGCTGAAATTCCCTTTGGAATACAACTGTTAAAGATACAGGAGCCCTGTCCCCCTTTCCATATGGTCACCCTACGAGAATAGGAGATGTGCTGGTTTTGTGCTTAGAATTCAGACATAAAAGGAAGAAACAGGTAATATAGTGAGATAAATCGTAGTTACTTGAAACATGGGGGAAATAACAAAGGTAAGAGGGAAGTATGAACAGACTGGAATAAGCAACTTTAACACAGGCATGGTGACCAATAAAGACTCTGAATAACTACGTTTGGGTTTCAGGGCAAAAGGAATGGAAGATATTTTGCACTATGCCTCTAACATCTGGAGGATCCAGGGAAGTAGTTGGAGAATTAGTTCTTCAGAGTTTTAACTTTGGTTTTTATATGTGAGCATGTGATGCTGTTATCTTTTAAGAAAAACCTGTGGGATTTACTTTCAAGGTGACTGTTCTATCCAAAGAATGGGTGGAAAACCACAAGCCACAAATT
Organism: Elgaria multicarinata webbii; assembly: GCF_023053635.1. Lineage (NCBI taxonomy): Eukaryota > Metazoa > Chordata > Lepidosauria > Squamata > Anguidae > Elgaria > Elgaria multicarinata. The sequence goes on from NC_086183.1 coordinate 27,451,268, forward strand.
CCCTTGCAGGGAGCTGTTTGTAGGATTCGCCTAAGCAGGGTATACATTTCAGCAAATCAAGCCACTGAGACGTTTTAAATGGCAAGTAAATAAATTTGTTTATTTTCAAATAAATTTGAAATACCGATGTACTGCTTTGCAGCTCCCCTAAGGGCCCCCAAAGCGATTTGCATCAATAAAAACACAACTCTAATTCAATAAAAATTGAGAAAGTAAAACCGTTATAAAAACAACAGCCAGAAGAGTTTTTAAAATTCCATTAAAATCCTATTGAAATAAAAACGTATCGAGTGCACGGCTAAAAACCCTCGACGGATTTCTACTTTTACCTTCCCCAGGATGTGGAGTCCAGTTCAGGTTAAGCACTTACACTTCATATTACAATGCGCCTTGGGGAATGGGTAGCAATGAGTTGCACCCTTTCCCCTCCATGAACAAATTCAATCTTCCCCTGAGTGCTTTGGGTGCCTATCTAAATTGGAACCCCATCCAGTCTGGCCATTTTCCTAATGATTGGGGGTTGGGGTGGGGGTGAATACAACACATCAGGGGAAAGAAATGCACCAATAAGTGTGGCAAGTTTATTTGGAGCCTGCCAATATTCACAGGCCTGTACAGATTGCTAACTGCCCTCCCTGGAAACAGGAGACTCATTAGACTCAACAAAATAATCCCACTGCCAAATTGGCAGATATGAGAAAGGAGGAGGAGAAGAAGAAAAGCAGCAACTTAATTCCCCTTTTCCCACTTCTTAATTTTTTTTAAAAAAAAGTATATCAGTATTTTATATTATTTAACATTGTGAGCTTTTCTTGCGCACAGAGAAAATCCTGGGAATACTCTGCTGAGGATTTTACAAACTATACAGAATAAAAGGCTGAAGGAGCTGGGTATGTTTAGCTTGGAGAAGAGAAAGAGTTGATATAATGGCCATCTTCCAACATCTGATGGGCTGCATACAGATGATGGAACAACCTGAACCAACGTGACATTAAATGGGGATTTCAAGTAAACATTAGAAAAAATGTCCTGATGGCCATTGGTGTCATTAGGAAGTTTTAGAAATGACTCAGTGTTAGTGGTCTTACATCTGCCTTCCTGAGCCACTGTTTTGTACCTGACTCCAGTGGCTAGGCCTTGGGGCTCTAGTGAAAAACAAAGTAGATCCCACAAGCATAAAGCCTGCTCACTGTGGCCTTATAAGACAGGGTCTCCAGGCATATACACCCGCCACAAAGGCCTCAACTGAATTCCAGATGCGTTTAGCCGGCTCTGGCTTCTTAGCCTTGAAGGAAATGGACTTGTGATATGTTGATATGTATATATTGCATATATTTCAAGGCTGATTTTTTGCACTAAGAGAACAGATTTCAAGTCTGAATAAATCTAAGCTGTCTCTGGCTGGACACAGCCCAAATGTTAGGAGGAGCAGAGAAAAAAGAGAAATACAGAAACTGCTGAGCCAGGAGAAAGGCAGGCTGAGACTGCAGGGAAAGAACTCCCTGTGATTTCTCTTTAAAATATAACTCTTACATTCTGACTAAAGAGATTTAGGCCTTAGCAAGACCTAAGGATTATCCCAGGCAAATGGAGGGGTCGTCCCTGCCTGCTCCCGGGATCCCCTGTGTGTCATTTGGATGCACAGGGATGATCCCGGGAAAATCTTGGGATATAGGCCTGGTTTAGTCATGGCTCTAGATACTGTTTTCACTCATCCTTATTTATTTGAGGGCACTTGAGAACACATTCAAGCAGGATGCTTTCAAGCAGACCCTCTCCATCCAATGTTGGAACTATTGATTTGAATCCTTTGGCAGCCCTAGAAAAATTTGCTCCATTTGCAGCCCTGGAAAGATTTGCTCCATTTGCAGCCCTGGAAAGATTTGCTCCATTTGCAGCCCTGGAAAGATTTGCAAAACTGACATCTATTATATTTATCAAAGCCTGTCCTCCCAAAGATACCAACGGTGGGAGCACTGCTCCTAATATAAGTTCTGTGATGAATTTCTTGTCCTTGAGATGTTGGATTATTTTTTCCATCTCTCTGGCCTTCTGCTGAAATCCTTCTTTCAGCAGTTGTTCTTGTTCCTAGGAAAGGTAAGGAGCACACAGAGACTATGCAGGAGCAGCAAGGGAGCAAATGGTTTGGAACTGCGAAAGCGGTGGACAGAGAAAGCCAAACAGCTCCAACAACTCTGAGCAGTTACTGGCTGGGTTTGCTGCCCTTTTTCACGGAAGTGAAAACATTCTAAATTCCTGTTGTTGCCTTTTAGGAATTCCAAACTGAGAAACTGCTGGGCAACCAATGAGGTTTTGGGAAGGAAAGGAGTAAGCGAGCCCCATGGAAAAGCCACTATTTTTTGTGGGGGGGTGTCACTGATGATGCCCCTCAATTTACGTATATAAGGACCCATATACCAGAACCTCTGTGTGTCTATATCAGCCTTCCTCAACCTGGGGTGCTCCAGATGTGTTGGACTGCATCTCCCAGAATGCCCCAGCCAGGCATTCTGGGAGTTGTAGTCCAACACCTCTGGAGAGCCCCAGGTTGAGGAAGGCTGGTCTATATGAATATGAACACATATAATCCTATTCAGACTAGGCTGGAGGTCTTGCAGATAGCAAAGGGTGAAAAGGGTTTCTTATTTTAAAAAATGGCAACTGTTTGTAACTTATTGGAATTAGGTATTCTCTTATTCTCTTATTTCTGCTTTGTGAACCCCTTCCCCCCACCTTCATATGTTTTAATGTGATTTTAGATTGCAAGCCTCTAGGCAGGGTATTGCTGTTTTATTTGTATATTTTGTACAGCACCAATGACATTGTTGGTGCTATATAAAATAATAATAATAATAATAATAATAATAGGTGTTGCTTGGAAAGATTTAATATTTTGGATTCCCCCTCCCCCCTTATGTAGTTGATCTCTTTCAACAACTGTGTTCTCTGGGCAATTTACGAACAGCAGAGGATTAAAATACAGTAATAATCCCAGAATAAAACTATCAAACAAATTCCAGCAGAAACAATGCAGCACCAGAGTTTTTATTATTTATTGAGAGCATTTTTATACCGCTCATTAACAGAAGCTTTCTGGACAGTTTGCAAAACAAAACTGAAAACCATAATAACACAAACATCCGTAAGTGGGCAGTAGCGAGTGTGCAATAAAACGCTCGTCTGATGAACCTCAATATTTTCCCAGTATTTTAACAGTTTATCATCTTAGTCTTTTGCTGTTTTAAATCTGTATATTAAACCTGTAGAAATCTCTGCATTGCTGCTCGGTTTTATCCTGGTTGTGCTTTTATATTGGGCTTTATACTGATGTTTGTTTTATATTCTCCTTTATATCTCCTTTATTCCTCATATCGAGGCAGTAGCTAAATCTTGTCGTTTCTTCCTGTATAATATTGCCAGGATTCGACCATTTTTGTCTGTCTCTTCTGCCAAGACTCTCGTTCACGCACTGGTTATCTCTCGGTTGGACTACTGCAACCTCCTTCTCTCTGGCCTCCCCTCATCTCACATCAGTCCGCTGGTCTCTGTCCACCACTCTGCCGCTAAGATCATCTTCCTGGCCCGCCGCTCTGACCATGTCACTCCGCTTCTGAAATCTCTTCATTGGCTCCCAATTCACTCCAGAATCCAATATAAACTTCTCCTGTTGACCTTCAAAGCTTTTCACGGTCTAGCTCCTGCCTATCTCTCCTCTCTCATCTCACACTATTGCCCCGCTCGTGCTCTTCGCTCCTCTGATGCCATGCTTCTCGCCTGCCCAAGGGTCTCTACTTCCCTTGCTCGGCTTCGTCCATTTTCCTCTGCTGCCCCTCATGCCTGGAATGCTCTTCCAGAACACTTGAGAACTACCAACTCAATCACAGCTTTTAAAACACAGCTAAAAACTTTTCTTTTCCCTATAGCTTTTAAACTTTGAGTTTGTTCTGACTCTATACTGTTAGCTTCACCCCTCCCGGTGCCTGTTTACACTTCCCTGTGCCTGTTTGCATTCTCTTTCCCTCCTTATTGTTTACTACAACTTTATTAGATTGTAAGCCTATGCGGCAGGGTCTTGCTATTTACTGTGTTGTCTGTACAGCACCATGTACATCGATGGTGCTATATAAATAAATAAATAATAATAATAATAATAATAATAATAATAATAATAATAATAATAATAATCGGAATTGTATTTGATGGTTTTAACTTTTGTGAACTGCCCAGAGAGCTTCGACTATTGGGTGGTGTAAAATGCAATAAATAAATAAATAAATATTCGGTGAGAAGACAGGCACCGGAAATCAAGTCCCATTGATTTCAATGGGTCTGTTCCAAAGGTATGTGTGTGTGTGTGGAGGGGTGTTTGTGTGTAAGTGGGTGTGTAATTTGAGTGTGCCTCTAAGTATTGCTAAGTATTGATTTGAAGCGCCCACCCCCACCCCACCAACTAACGAATAAAGAGAGAACAAACGATGAAAAGGAGAAATCACCACTGTCAACATTCAGTCCTTCGCCCCATTGTGAGCTCAGATTCTGTACCCTGGCTGAACTCGCAAATTTTTCGGTTCGTGCTAGTCGCTCCCATTCCCACCCTCGTATCTCAGAAAACCTGAGCTTTTCCAGGAATCGGAGCGGGGAGGAACGACTTCCGCGAAGTCACTTCTCTACTTTCAGTTTCGCAGGTTAAAAGAAAAGCGCACAAAAGTAACCGCTAGCAGATGCTGAAGGGAAGTCGCTGCGGCTCAGAGAACCGCTCGGACCGGTTTCGACTGCAGGCAAGGTGCAGCACCTGATTTTAGGGGGAGCTGTTGCTCTCCGGAGCAATAAAAGCTGAAGAGAGAACTCTTTTCTCTCTTTTTTTTTCTTGCTCGGCTGCCTGAAGGAATCTGAGCTTTAATCCTGTGCATCCTTTACCTGGGAGTAAAAATGCAACCTGTGGGACTTCCTTCTGAGTAAACGTGCAGGCTGGCTCAGGCTGCCAGTTCAGGGAGGAGGCAGAGAACCGCCAAGGGACGGCAGCGAATGACCCGCTATTTCCTTTCCTCTGGTTTCGAGTTGTGCTGCGTGGGCAGTGGAAGCTGGCGACTCTGATTTCGGTGGGGCTGTGAACCCATCCTTGGGTTTCAGTCAGAACCAGCCGGAATTCGAAAGGAGCCATCCTCCAAGGCGCAGAACCCAAATCCTCCAAATAAACTCAGCACCTTGGATAACGCCTTGAGCGTTCTGGCTGGTTCTAAGCCAGGACGGATTCACAGCCCCGCCGAAATCCGAGCCACCAGCCTCCACGGGTTGTGTGTTGTTGTGAGGATGCTCTGCTGCTTCAGGAGCCGAAATGTCCCGAGCCCTCCACGCCTCCGGGGCTGGGCTAATGCGAAAGTTGAAGCATCGGGGTGGGGCAGGGGCGAGGGGAAAGCAGCAAAGGCAAGAGGGGGCACTGGAGAGGTGGATAACAATTATTGTTGTTGTTGTTGTTGTTGTTATTATGAGTGTCATCACACAGGGGGGAAATTGTGTTCCCTCACTGTTGCTTCTCAGCACTTCCTCATTCTTCCCAGAGGAGAAAGAGGAAATAAAGACCAGAGGACCCATTCAGGGGACATTTTTATCTCGCTGTTTTTCCAGCACACAGCGGGAGATCATGGCACATTCCATTTTTTTTAAAAAAAAAAGTCAGATTAAAAGGGGTCTATTTTACTACGGAAAAACAAGCATGAGGAGGCAGACCTCATCATCTAAAGAATAATGGACTCAAGTTAAAGGAAGCCAGATTCCAGCTGGACATCAGGAAAAACTTCCTGACTGTTAGAGCAGTGCGACAATGGAATCCGTTACCTAGGGAGGTTGTGGGCTCTCCCACACTAGAGGTCTTCAAGAGGCAGCTGGACAAGCATCTGTCGGGGATGCTTTGGGGTGGATTCCTGCATTGAGCAGGGGGTTGGGCTCGATGGCCTTGTAGGCCCCTTCCAACTCTGCTATTCTATGATTCTGTGAGGACACACACATCCGTAAGTGGGCAGTAATTGAGCGTGCAACAAAATACTCATCTGATGAACCTCAATTCTGCAGTTGCAGAATCTCCCGAGAGCTTCTGCTAGGAATACTGTGTATTGATGTGAAATACATCCACTGGTGACTCTTGCTGGCATGTACATTGATGGTGCTATATAAATAAATAAATAATAATAATAATTTCACATCTCTCCCTCCTCACCCAGTTCTAGCTTTTCCAGGCTGTGAACAATGGCCTCCAAATTCCTCATGTCGGCTCCCGTGTGCCTGATTGAGAACAAGGGAAACCAGCTCTATGTCTGTCAAGAGGCCCTTCGGCTGCTCTCTGAAATCCGTCAACCCGTGGTGGTGGTGGCCATTGTGGGACTGTACCGCACGGGCAAGTCCTACCTCATGAACAAACTAGCTGGCAAAAACTCAGGTGAGAGAGAATTTATGTGGATCAAGGGGGAAAAGAATAAGTACAATACCTGTAGTGGAAGGGAAGAATATGAATTCTAAAATCAGGGAGTTTCTGCCCAAATTGGCAGAACGGGCAGATCTCTGTGTGTGAGTGGCCTAGTTCAGACAACACGCTAAACCATGCGTGTTGTCTGAACCAGGCCTGTGTGTGTGTGTACCATGGTGACCAGGGCTCTCACACTTTCAAAACTGCCAAGCAGAAAGCAACCTATTCAATGGCAGTGATTTGAACCCCACTTTCAGAACTTATTTATTTATTTATTTATTACATTTTTATACCGCCCAATAGCCGAAGCTCTCTGGGCCTTTGTGTTTCTAAGACTGCAAGCTTTAATTGGTAAGATTGTAATCTGTGTGTGCACGTGTGTGTGTTGATGTAAAATTCGGTCCTTCCATATTCTTTTTCAATCTCTGGAAAATGTAGAACAGCCCTCCCCAAAGCGATGCCACCTTTTTATATTGGAGAGGGTCCTGTGCCTTGACCACGACATACAGAGATTCATCAAGTGTAGCTTTTCCCAGCACCGCATTTCTATGCTGGGGAAAACGACATCCTTTCAATGTCTGCCTCCACCAGCTGATAAAAGCATCGGGGCTTCCCAAGGAATCAGCTCACACATTTCTGGTTTATCCATCTTCAGCTGTATAACATGCTTTTATCTCCACATATAGGTTTTGCCTTGGGCTCTACGGTGCAAGCGAACACCAAGGGAATCTGGATGTGGTGCGTCCCCTACCCTGAGAGGCCTAACCAAACCCTTGTCCTTCTGGATACCGAGGGACTAGGTGATGTGGAAAAGGTGATTTTGAACTTCTGTCTATGTGGATGGGATGCTGCACCTGTTGAATTTCTGCTTCAGTTACAGGCACAGGAGCCCTGCTAGAACCAAGCTGGCATCTACAGTAGCTCCTAAGGTCTGGGGTGTATGGGCCACAATGGCCTGGTTCAGACAACATGCTAAACAATGCTGCTTAACCACAAAATGGTTAATGGAATGCATTAAGGTCATGGTTTAGCGTGTTGTCTGAACCAGGCCATTGACACTTCAGCCATACCAAATTCCTTAGCTATCTAGCCCAGCCTTTCCCATCCTGGTGCTCTCCAGATGTGTTGGACTACAACTCCCATCATCCCCAGCCATCATGGACAATCACTGTGGAATTGTAGTCCAACACACGTGGAAGGTGCCAGATAGGCGAAGGCTGGTGGTCTAGGCAGATGTTTCTCTCTAGAACCAGGAACTCTTCACATCGGAGAGATGTTTTGCAGCCTCGAATTCAGACTTTAATTTTTATGAACAAACCAGACCTCAGTGAAGGGACTGTGGAAACAGGCTGATCAAATGGCGTTATCCAGGTGTGACTGCATTGATGAACTAGTGCTTACACAAGGGCAAATCCTCACGCTACCTTCATTTGCCAGCCCCGTTGCAGCTTTCATTGACTCTCACTTGCCATCGCCCTTCATTCAGCCACTTCGAGATCATCCTTTCCTAGCAGCAGAGAAAGTTGCTGGGTCTTGATTTGGTTGGATGTTTGTAATTTTTTGTGCGGCACCGATCTGGTTAGCTGCCTTGGGCATGCAAGTGAGAAGGCCGGGTACAACATTTAACAAATGAAACCATAAATATAAAACAAGCCTCACAACCATCTATGCCTTTAAGACATACAGAAAGGGGAGGGAGGGAGGGAGCAGTTGTTCCATGGCAGAATGGATGATCAAGAACAGCAACAGCCTCTGTAGCAACTACAGGAAAGTTCTAAATATGGTGAAGGATCTTTGCTGCTGAGGCTTTCTTCCTTCAACATAATTTATGCAGCTCTTGACATTGTTGACCATTCAAGAGGCAAACTAGGGGAGAGTCTAAAATTAGAACTTCGTACTGTTTCTTTCCTGTGCAGCAAAGCATAGGCTGGAGGCTGCACAAGGAAAGATATCACTCCAGTAATGGTCTTTGCAGCTTTTGTGCACATCTGTACTTTTGGTTATTTCTACACCAGCAGGGAAAATCCCGCAACTTTACCGCAGACGACGTGCTTTCCTTACACACAGTTCCCTTTTCCCTTCCCCCTTTTCCCATTTAACCAGGAGTTCTATATGTTTCATTTATACAGCCGCAAGATGGCACTGTGGTCTGCCTCTTCTTATAGTGTGATTTCCTCTTTCCATGCTGAAATGGAAAGGGAGTATTTTTGTTACTAGTTTATTTCTGCTTCAAACTAAGCTGCAGAAATCCTCCCAAAGTATGAGGGAGGCACTGGGGGTTTACAGCATCATGTAATCAACCCGGAAACTTCCGTGAGTGCCCAATCATGAGCGTGCTATAAACCCCTCATTTAGAGAAGCTCCCAATCTTGCCACTTTTTTGTGTATTCCTGCTAGTGTGTCATGAAGAGCACTCTGAGGTCCAAACTCTTAAGCAAGAGAAGATTTCCCCTGGCATGGAAATTAGCTCTCCCCCTCCTTGATTTCTATATGACCCTTCAGTTAAAGGTCCAGGAGTGGAGCTGTAATGAAAGATAGGAATTGTAGCACCAGGAAAAGAATTGTGTAGACACGGTAGCCAGGTTATTGCTATTGGGGTGTGGAACTCACTCTTCCACAGAGAAAAATTATGACTTCTTGGACCAAGATAGTCAGAGGTCATGCTGCTCAACTGTAGTTTGTACCTGTAGTTTTCAGTGTTATCCATTTTCTCTCTCTAAATGACTCATCACTCAATCTAAAACAAAGGGTTAGTGCATCACGCGCCAAAAAACACAGTATCACTCACAGGCTCAGTCCATTATCGCCAAGGAGAAGAGAATGCTGCTCTCGGATTGGCTGCAATGAGTGCTGGGAGTTGTAGGACTTTTTGCCTTCTTCCCACTAGGGCTGTGCAGAAAATGGCGGATTCCCCACAAAGTGGCTGCCATGCTTTAGAATTCCAAATCCAGATCCGAAGCTTACACAGCCCTACCCTCTAATTCCTTGTTTTGGGGGAGAATTGGAATCAAATCCCAAGAATTCTTTGTTCTTCTTTTCTTAGGGCGATTCTCAGAATGATTCCTGGATCTTTGCTTTGGCTGTGCTCCTTAGCAGTACCCTGGTCTACAACAGTATGGGCACCATTGACCAGATGGCTATGAACCAGCTTCAGTATCCTTCTGAAAACTCACTCTCTACGGGAGAAAAGAGGCAAAGTAAATGATACGTTGAATACGTAAAGTGTAGCTGATCCTCTCTTTCTTTTTTACTCACAAGTGAGAATGCAGGGCCTTGATCTGGATTGGGATCACCACACGTGGTTAAGGGAGGTTTTAACCTTCTCCTCCCCCAGCGACTTGTTTTTAACATATTGGTTCAGACAATACGCTAAACCATGCTACTTAACCACAAAATGGTTAAGGGAATACATTAAGGTCAATGCATTCCGTTAACCATTTTGTGGTTCAGCAGCATGGTTTAGCGTGTTGTCTGAACCAGGCCATTGTGCAGTTTGATGCTGGGGAAGCCACACTACGTGGAATTTATCATTAGGTATGCAATCGTATTAGTACTGGATCTGAAAGCCGGTGTGGTTTGGTGGTTGGAGATCTAGGTTCTATTCCCCACTCGGCCATGAAGCAGGTGTGTTTTAGAGGGCCAGGTCTCCCTCTGCAGAGAGAGCTGGTCTCTTGATTCCTAAACCAGGCCATCAGCTATGTGACAGAGCTGACTGAATGCATCAAGTCAAAGTCATCAACCAGGAATGATAGTAATAGACTGGAAGACTCGGCTGACTTTGTTCGCTTCTTCCCGACCTTCATCTGGGCCTTGCGGGATTTCACGTTGCAGCTGGAGATAAACGGGCACCCAATCACCGAGGACGATTATCTGGAAAATTCCTTGAAATTAAAAAAAGGTACCAAATGACAAATGTGTAGCAGAGACCAGTATAACCTGGTGGCTAGCAGCCCAGCCCAGCCAAGTACAAACTGGCGTTCAGTTGCTATCGCAGAGCTGAAAAGGGTGTATGGAGGGACAGCCTCTATGAAAAAGACTTATTCAGTTATGTAAAGTGTTTAAATTTTGGTATTCTGCCTGACAATAGACCGAAAGGTGGCTGATAATAAAATGAAATAATACCGTTTTATTTATTTAGCTTGTTCCCTGACTTTCTACCAAAAAACAGCCACCACGCCGACTAACGTGTAACCACAGCACAAGCAGTCAAACTTCCAAAAAGACCAACCACGACTTAGAAAAAATATGTGAACCTACTATTTAGCAGTTTTTCTAATAATAATTTTATCAGCAGTAGGAAAAACTGCCAGCAGGGGCACAATTCAGTCCTCTTTCTCCAGTGGGCCACCTGCTGATGGGCTGGTTTGAGGGAACAGCCTTCACCCACTATTTTTATTTTTTATTTTATTTATTTATTACACTTTTATACCGCCCAGTAGCTGAAGCTCTCTGGGTGGTTCACAAAAATTAAAACCATGAAAAGCATAAAAACAACCAACAACTTTAAAACATAAATACAAAATACAATATAAAAAGCACAACCAGGATTAAAACCACACAGCAAAAATTGATATAGGTTAAAATATAGAATTAAAACAGCGAAGTTTAAATTTAAGTTAAATTAAGTGTTAAAATGCTGAGAAAATAAAAAGGTCTTCAGCTGGCGACGAAAGGAGTACACTGTAGGTGTCAAGCAAACCTCTCTGGGGAGCTCATTCCACAGCCAGGGTGCCACAGCAGAGAAAGCCCTCTTCCTAGTAGCCACCTGCCTCACTTCTTTTGGCAGGGGCTCACGGAGAAGGGCCCCTATAGATGAAGGTCTTAAGGTCCAGGCAGGCACATATGGGAGGAGGCGTTCCTTCAAATAACCTGGCCCCAAGCCGTTTAGGGCTTTGAATGTTAGTACCAGCACTTTGAATCTGGCCCGGACCTGGACTGGCAGCCAATGTTCCTTTCTCAAGGTGGACCTCTAACAAAGTTAGTTGCTGTTCAGAGGTATAGACTGTGATGGTCAATGTTGGGGGACAATATAGTGCAGAGAGGAAGAGTTGGTGTATGAATGAATCCATGTGATTAGCTTCTGATCAACCTGCCTGTTTCTGAAATGACCAAGCCAGACAAGAGAGAGAAGGAAGGGAAAGAAAGTGAAATAGGATAGGTATAGCTGGATCTAGGGTGGGCATCAATATGATGCTGCTTTTGGAGCTGATTCCCTCAAAACCCTGTAGCATCACTGCTGTGAGGCAGAATGCGGGCTCTCCCGCCAGGAAAAAACTCAGCACGAGCAACTTTTCGTTTTTCCAAGCCCGCCCAATGCCCTGGGTTCCCATGCTTACCCTGCACTTGAATGTGCCCCTAGCAACGCCCACTGGGCCACCACTGACAGACAAAGAAGCAAGGTGGTGTCCTTGGAGCTACTGAAAAAATTGCGGTAAAACGATACTGCGAAAAAGCGCAGTTTCAGGGGGGGGAAGTCGATGTGGCTGGAAGTTGGCAGCTGTGTCACATAGACATCGCAGCACCGCTATGCAGCAACGATGGGGTATACAGGGTGTACAGACAAGCCCCAGGTGGCGTCCTGGACCGAATCGTTCTCTTTATCTTAGTATTCCAACGTGCTGGCATCTTGGCAGTGGCAGGCACCGTTACAGGTTCACCTGCAAGCTACCCACCTGTATCTGGTTTCCTCTAGGTGACCCCCGTGAAACAGAGCTGTTCAACCTGCCTCGCAAATGCATCCGGACGTTCTTCCCCACCCGAAAATGTTTTGTCTTTGAGCGCCCAACTAAGGGGAAGAACCTGCATAAACTGGAGCAGATGCAAGAGAGTGAGCTGGACTCCGACTTCGTGGAACAAGCAGCTCTGTTCTGCCGTTACGTCTACTGGACGTCCAAGGAAAAGACCATCCCAGGCGGGCATGTTGTCACTGGCCACCGTGAGTCTTTCAAGCTCTGTACTTCTTTCTCGGAGCGGCTGTCATGGTAGCACAGGGACTAGGGCAGTGGCCTTTCACGGTTCAGACACAAAATCCGGTTTTAACCTGCAACAGCAACATGAGACCCACTTTGAAGATATTGTTGACTTTAACAGAGATTGGAGAAAGAGAATTAATTAATTAAAACTTATTTTAAAAATGTCTTTCTTCAGATCTTTCCTTTTTCTGTGTTTCCCTTCTACTCTGTCTTTTGCCAAATAGGTTATTGGTCTTTTTGCAGTAACCTAACTAAGGTCAGGTCATAAGTCCCCACTTATGGATCATCACTCCACCAGCCAAGGCCGGGCAAAGCTGGTAGTAGGCCTGGGCCGGATGGGAAATGTAGGCCCCATTTCAAACTGCTCACTAAGTATTTTTTTAATCAGTTCTAAATACGTATGAACTAGAATGATTTATAAAAAAGGTAATGGCTAGCACTTTTATTCAAGATGTATATAAGACATCACTTCTTCACATTCAGAAATGCTTTACGTGCTTTTCTTTGGGCAAATTCATCACCAACAACAGAAAAATCAAGCAACTTTGCCCAGGGGGACTCGGAGTAGGCCCCCTCAAAATCGTAGGCCCATGCCAACTGGCCCCCTTCCCCCGCCTAGTCCTGCCACCAGCCAAAAGCCTGTGGAAAAGAAAAAAGTGCCTAGTCCCTGAGGCTCAAGGGCTTTTCTTTAGGAAGACCCAGGCAGTTGAATCTGCACTGCATTGGGCTACTGTGTGTGCAGGAAGTTGAATGGCCGCCTAAACAGGTGTCGCTTTTCTCCTTGAAGTGCTGGCAAAGCTGGTGGAGACCTATGTGGAGACCATCCGCAGCGGGCAGGTGCCTTGCATGGAGAATGCAGTGCTGGCCTTGGCTGAGATTGAGAACACGGCTGCTGTGAATGACGCTGTTGCTCGCTACGAGGAGCTGATGAAGCAGAAGGCGAAGCTGCCCACAGCCACTGTCGAGGAGCTACTGAGGATTCACGCTGAGTGTGAGAAGGAAGCCCTCCAGGTGTTCATGGCTCGTGCCTTCAAGGATGAATCACGTCAATTCCAGGTTCAGCTCATGGTAGGTTGTGTGAGGCTTGCCTCAGTTCAGGGGGAGCTATAACCTCCAACACCGATTCTGAATCAGAACGTGATGGTGTAGAATCACACCCAGCCATGGGAAGCTAGGAGCCTGAGAATTTATTTCTTCCCAGCCGGGACTGGAAGAGATGCAGGACCCTGATACGGCCTGTCTGGGAGACCTGACCTTGAGGGAGACCCCTGCTTCTTGACCAGGGGAGCTTTCCATGGGAACAGGACAGCAGCAGAAGGTCTCACCATAGTAAAAACTTCAGAGGCTGATGAAGGTTCATTGTCCTTAGATAAGCGATCATATAAACTGGCTGCAAGACACAAATAAGATACGGATGTGGTTAGGTAACTGTACAACTTCAAATCCTGGCTCAGCCTTATTTAAGCTCCATCCCAACACACACGGTTCTTTCTCCCAGCCTAGAAACAAGTGTAGTTGTGCCTTAGCTTTATTTTGTACGTTTTGTTCTGCCAGAAAACCCTGGATCAGAAGAAGGAGGAGTACTGCCACAAGAATGAGCAGGAATCCACAACACTCTGTTGGGCTGTGTTGACATCGCTGTCTCAGGAGTTGGAAAACAACATCAAGAAGGGAATTTACTCCCAGCCTGGTGGCCACCAGGTCTTTGTGGATGACCTGAAGAAACTGGAACAAAGATACCAGCAGGAACCTAAAAAAGGCGTAAAGGTAAGGAAAGACTTGACCTGTTGTCTGAACAGGATCATAAGAAAAAGAGGAAGCTGAGAACAACCCTCACCTGAAAAATGCAGTTGAAATTACATCCACATCGTGGAATTTTTTATTTTATTTTAAATATTTATTAAACTCTATTTAACAAAGCAGTTTAAAAAAGTTAGATTGTAAGCCTATGTGGCAGGGCCTTGCTATTTACTGTTTTACTCTGTACAGCACCATGTACATTGATGGTGCTATATAAATAAATAATAATAATAATAATAATAAAAGTTAAATATATATATAAAAACAAACAAGTCAGACAGCGTTTCTAATAAATACACAAACACGATTTCTGTAGATGCCGAACCGAGCTTGTTTCCTTCAATTTACTGTGGTCAGAGGAAGATTTGTTAAACCAGAGTTAAATGCCACATCTGTACCATTGATGTAATCGAGAAAAGGAGACCAGGGCAGGATCTACACTACTGCTTTAAAGCGCTTTATAACAGTTATAAAGCGCTTTAACTGCTTTAAAGTGCTATAAAACTGTTATAAAGCGCTTTAAAGCAGTAGTGTAGATCCGGCCCATATTTCATTGAATGGGTCATAGCTAAGTTGGCCCGACGAGACTCTGCGGTGGTAGGTTAATTTTTCAGAGCAGGCTATATCCCACACTTTCCTTTTCCATCCAGTGAGTGTAGGGCCCTTCGGATCCTTCCAGTGTTCAGCGATTTCTAAATGAGGTGCCGTAAGGAGGATAAATACCAATTCTTTATGGATAAGGGAGGGGTTTAGAGCATTGGGCAGGGACAGCAGGGACAGGCTTGGTTCTGGCAAGATTATCTGATCAGTGGCTTTAGAAATTATATTGAAGATAGTTTCCCAGAACTGCTTCAGGGCCTTACACTCCCACCACATATGTAAGTAAAAGCTCTTTTCATCGCATCCTCTCCAACACAACGGGGAGATTGAAGTCGTTGCATGCGAGAGTTGAACTGGAGTTATATACCATCTTAATATAACCTTGAGGGCTGACTCCTGTATGCGGGATGATATTGTTCGGAGGGGGGGATTTATCCAAATTTGTTTCCATTTTGTATATTCAATCTGTATATGTAGATCAGTTTCCCATATGCTCCTCAGAGCCAGAGAGAAGCCACCGCCCCTCTCAAGCAATAGGTCATAAATTGCTGAGGTCACGCGGAATTGAATGCTGGCTCAGTCAGCCATTCTGCACTCACTCTGTTCCTCAGACAGGCAGTGTGCCTCATTTCTTTTTTAACATCACTGGACATCTATACACATATTTTTCCTTTATTGCCTTATTAAATAAACAAGGGGGAATTTTTTTTAAAAAAAAAAATGCTCAAGGATTGAGGTAGGAGGGATTTCTTGATGATGTCATGGCGGGGTGGATGGGAACAGCAGCCAGTCAGAAAGCTGCCTGATGGTCAGTGTCTTCTGTTAATGTTCAGAACATCGCCCCACCCCCACCCCCCACCCAGAGCTTTTCCTTGAAAACGAATAGGAACATTGAACGGAGAGTTTCGGCTATTGGGCCAGTATAGAAATGTAATAAATAAACCAAATAAATAGAATAGGCGGGTGGTTCCCACCACACTCTATGATGACTGTCTTCTCCTTAGAAGGAAAAGATGTCATATCCCATTAACCATTCTTGCTGGGGATCATAGACACAGCCATGTCCAGCTTGTGGGTCCCTGGTCGACAGAGTGCTGGACTAGATAGACCCTTGGTTTGATTCAGCAGGACTCTCCTGATGTTCTTATTCTGACAGATGTTTGACAGCTTTCCCTTAGCATATATATTCTCTGCCTAAACTCTGCCTGCTGTTGCTACTTCCCTGTTCAGGCTGAGTCCGTCCTGCAGCAGTTCCTTTGCGACAAGGAGCATGTAGGCAGAGCCATTCTTCAAAGCGACCAAGCCCTCACAAGTAAAGAGAAGGAAATGGCAGGTAAGAGGCTGGTACAGTACACACGGGATGGATATTGACGCTGCTTTTCACCACCAAGATTGTGAGCTTAAAATTTCAGTCAAGGAAGATTAGAGAAAGTTTGAGGAACAATTTCCATGTAACTATGTAATGAAACTGAAGTAGTTGAAAATGTCAAGCCAAATGGTTATGCACGCTGACCAGGACAGAGACATGAGCCTGGTTTGCAAGATCACTGCTGTCTAGTGTGGTGGGTTGTGGCACATGCCAGCGACCACTTTGAATACTGGGTGTTGCCATCATTTTCCGTGTCATCCAAACCCAGGCAACATTGTTGGAGGGGGAAACAATACTACAACAACCCGTAGGTTATTAGAGGGTTGTTTCTATGTTCAACAAGCCACGCTTTCTGGGTTCAAACAACACAACAAGCTGCAGCTTGGCCTTCAGTAGGTAACTGTGTGCCCACAGGCACGGCAGCCTGTCGTGGCTTTCATAAACTTTGGTGATCGTGCGAAACAGATTAAAGCGAATTGCAGGGCCTCCTTGTGTGTCAACTGTTTCCCCCTACAAGAAGCCATGCCACCTGGGTTTGGACAATACAGCAAACCATGTCAACTCCCCCCGCCCCCACAGGGGGTTGAAACTTCAAAATGGCTGCTGGCATGCACCACAAACCACCGTGGCTTAAAGAAGTCACGCTGAGCTGTGGTGCCCATGTGAACCAACACAGTGTGAAGCTTTCAACCAGAGCAGCCGTGGGGTGTTTGAGCTTCTTTAACAAGGTGCAGTGTTTTATGGAAACAAATACAGGATGTGGGTTGCTAAATGAGAGAGAGAGAGAGAGAGAGAGAGAGAGAGAGAGAGAGAGAGAACGAACCTAGCAAAACATGCCAAACTTCTTTCATAGAGGATATTCTTACGTGCTCCTACAGACAGCAAAGCCATTGCCACACTTAGGATCCCCTGAGAGTAATACCTCCACCCCTATCCTACAGCTCTCCTTGGTCTGTCTCTTATTCTGTTCAATAAAACTCTTGTTGTGCCCTGACATACACACCAACTGTATCCTTCCTTCAGTTGAAGAGGTGGGAGCAGGGAGGCGAAGAAGGCTACGTCCCACCCTCCAAAATGGCTTTCACATTCCAGGGAATCTCCAACCATTTCTTCACCATCCTGGGCCACTTAGCTGTGGTTGTCCAGTCAAAGGATGTCTGTGACACCCGTGGCCAATGGCCATTAAGGAGCTTTAAGCAGTCATTCCAAGTCCTGCAATCCTCTCTTGGCAGAACCTCAGTTTACTTCACAGCAATGAAGTAGTAATCCAATACTGTCTAGCAACTCTGCTCAACCTCTGAGGAGATTCATTCTTTCTTTTCCTCCTGGGACAGAGGCCGAGGCCAAAGCTGAGGCAGCGGAGCGAGAGCGGGACCTTCAGAAGCAGCAGCAGGCTGTGCTAGAACAGAAGATGGAGGATCAGCAACGGAGTTATGAGTTGAACTTAAGACAGCTGGAGGAGAAGATGGTGATAGAACGGAACAAACTGTTGGCAGAGCAGCAGCAGATGATGGAGAGCAAACTCAGGGTAACTGTCACAGGGCAGCTGCGGGATGGTCTTGTTTTCCAAAAAGCACTGGAGTCATGCCTGCTAAAAATGGAGTGAGGCATGCCCTGGGCAGCTGATGGAGTATCGACAGTTCATCCTCACAGTTAGCAATTCTGTTCTGGGACAGGCACATATCTGATGCAAGCTATGGATCAGCCGGGTCACTCTTAGCTGTGCAGGGAAGCTTTATGCTGGAGCCACCATCATGACTCGCTGATCTGTCTCCTTGAGCGTCCGGCGGTGGACAACTATATTGGTTTTCCAGGCTTCACCCACTGGGCCAGCAGCCAACCCTTCAGTGTTAATATGTAAACTGCTTGGAGAGGTTAATATATCAAGTGGTATACAGGTGTTATTCATATAAATAAATAAATAAACCTATGCAAGTAGAGCAGCCCCCTTCCCCAGCTGCAAGAAATTACCTTTCCAAAGGAGCTGAGTGACAGGAATACGAGGAAGGGGGCAAGGCTAGTGAGCACATCTCTACACTCCTAATCTTTGGGGTGAGGAGCAGGGCCAGATCTACACAGAGTCTTCAGGGCGCCCTGAAGGCGCTTGCGTGCGCCTCCAGGGCGCCCCGAAACTCCTAGTGTAGATAGAGGAGGAGGTGGAGGAGGCGGCCCCGCATCGCCCCTCGCGAGGACGGGGCGAAAAGTTTCAGGGCTCGGCAGCTTCGCTGGTGAGTCCTTGCCGCCGTCGCCCACCTCCCCGCTGGCCTCCTGCTGCCGGCGAAAGAGCCACCCGGGTTGGAGAGCTCGGCGGAAGAAGCCGCCGCCTCGCCTTCTTCCCCGAAGACTGTGTAGATCCGCTCCAGGTGAGCACCTGTACAGGACTTGAGTTGCCTTCCTTGATTGGAGATGTTCATGAGCATGTTGAAAGCTAAATTGCATCCTTTTGCTTGTGTTCCAATGACTCTAATGGTTTTTCCTCCTCCTCCTCCAGGAACAAGATGCTTTTCTGAAGGAGGGATTCAAGAAGGAAGCTGACCGACTGAATGGGGAGGTTCAGAAACTGAAGCAACAAAATGAAACCATCAGGAAGCCAGGTTTTATTGGCTCAGCACTGGGGTTTCTGGCGGATGGTGTCTCAGCGGTGTTGCCAGGTGCCTTAGGCAAAGCTGCTAATGCAGTTGGTAACTTCCTCAGGAAAATCTTTTAAACCAGTAGGAACAGGGCCTTGTCCACAGCCCTTCCGTTCTCCTGCCCTGGCAATGTGCGTTTGCTTTGGTTAGCTTAGTTTCTTCCACAGTATTAATTTTGTTATGACATAGTATTATTGGCAATTGCGATTAGGATCCTGGGGTGCAATGAGAACTGCACTCACATTGCTGCTGCTCATGTATGTGTTATGTGTTGCCGGGAATGGTGAGGTGTGTGCATTTCACACCAGTTTTGAAATCTGCCCTGACTGCCAGTCAACTAGTGGGCCCAGTTCAAGACAATAGTACTACTGTACAAAACCCTAAGCAGGATCCATGTGCTTGGAGGACCACCTCCCCAATGCTGACCATCCCCGCAAGGCTTTGCTCATGGTCCCCTCATCACCTACCACATATTGCAGGGTCCTTTCGGTAATGGCACCCTGGCTCTGGAGACCAGTCTTTTGGGGGTATTGGCAAGTGCTCAATTTGCTTTTGTCTGATGGTATTGATTACTTTACTGTATTTTATTGCATATGTACTGTAACCCTTGTTGATGTATTACCATTTTGCTTCAATCCTGGGCTGGATTCTGTTTACACTCCAGCTTAAAAGTGACCAATGCCATATGGACCTTGGGATAACTGTAAAATTAATAAATATGAATGAACAGGTCTAAAATACTTGTATTTGATCAACAAATAAAAATGAGTCATGCGTACAAATTAACTTATGGGAACACACAAAATATAGGAACACTTAAGGCTTCATCCCACATACCTGTTTCCCTCGAATTATCCCTATAGCATAAAGCTGTCGTCATTGTTGTTGTTGCTAGCTAAATCACACCCCGGGCAGCAGCACTCCTAAGATCCTTTGCATACCAGGAAAGGGTTTAAGGGGGAGAAATGTAAAAAAATCATAAAAAATCAACGGATGACCCAATCTGATTCAAATTTGGTATGCTTAAAACTCTCCTTAATATCTATTACTGTGCCAATTTTGATGTCTTTATCTTTAAAACTTATGCAGATGTAAGCATTTGTTTAATTTGTACTTTAAACATATCAAATCATCTTCCTGCGCCCCCAGTGGCCACTTGGAAAACAACAAATGATTTGCTCCTAAAGAGTTAGTAAAATAGGTCGGTTCCTTTGGCGAAGAAGCACAATTAAAGCAGGGTGCATGGGAGTGCTTCACAGTCAAAGCAGATTATAAACTGGAAAACTTCGAAGTCCTTTGCATGTAATTCGCAGTGATTGCACAGTATAACCTTGGTGTGATGAAGCTATTAAATAAAAGGAACAGTGAAGCAACCCTTGAGGAGAAACTAAATCCATCAGTGATAAATCCATGGAAGTCATTGCAGTCCACAGAGGTTACTGCAATCCACAAAGTTCCTGCCTTCTAAACTTCTAGCATGCTCCTTCAGTCCCTCTGCGGCCTCTTCTCTTTTCCAAATGAAGACCCAGCTGCCCCTCCAAGGTGCCATGCTCCCAAGAATCCCCCCTCGCTCTTGGTTTGAATTTTCATGGGCAGGTCCTCCACGCACCCCCAACATAACATTTGCAGTCCCTGCAAACGGAAAGTTTTGAATGGTTCCTTTCACTGAGTGGTTCCTTTTGCCTACCCACAAGTGCTGTAACACATGGCTGTACATTGACCAGCAGCAGTGCAAAGACCTAAAAAGGCATTTAGGGTGCAATCCTATGCCTATTTAGAGAGAGAGAAAGGCCTACAACTAGCTAGGAAATGTTGGGGGTTGTTAGCAGTTATTCTGAAGAGCTAAAAAACACGGGGGGGAAATAAAAAGGTTTTACCTGGCACTGAAAAGACCACAACATAGGTGCCAGGTGAGCCTTTCGCTTTTATTGCAATGGCTTCTGTTACACAAATAAACTATATATTTGATTTGAGGTGAGCTTCTCTGGGCAGATCATTCCACAACTAGGGTGCCACCACTGAAAAGGCCCTGTGGCCACCTAGCTCACCTCATTTGGCAAGGGCATTTAAGCATATAACAGCCAACTGCCCAGACCCTAAGATCATCTTCAAGGGTCCTCCTCCATGAACCCCTGCCCATCTACCACTCTAAGGTGCCATGCTGTCAAGAATCCCCCCTACCTCCTGGTTTGAATGTCCACGGGCAGGTCCTCCATGCACCCCCAACATAACATTTGCAGTCCCTGTGTTACACAGAAAGGATTTCCCTTCTCTGTTCTGTTTCCGTTCCCCAGCAGCCTGAGAGCCAGACCACATATGGAATGGCTAGCCTAGCTCTCAGCCAGAAGAGCTGCCTGATTTATAGCATTCTTTCCTGTCCAGTTAGACAAAGGAATTGTTAGTGCGCAGACATAAAAGCTCTGCCCAGTAGTGTATATACCCCAGCCCCATTTTGGGGTGGGCAGTGTGTCTTTCTGGAACTCGAGTTCCCTCACTGCCACCTAGGATGGACACTTACATGGATCACCAAAGAGGAGGACAAAGGAATGCTAATTTATATGTGTGTTACTTATTTATTTTATTTGTAACCTGCCTTTCTGCTATAAAATGGCAATCAAGGTGGCTTGCAGAACCAATTAAAATTGATTAAATCAATACATTAAAATGCACTACGAACATAACAGTTACAGAAACGATATTATTAAAAACCAGCAGCAACCCCCACCACACCCATCTATACATCAAAGGGCTTCTTAAATAATGCAGTCTTTTGCCTGCAGGCAGGAGGACATCAGAGAGGAAGGGAACTTACCTTCCCTTAGGAGGGAATTCCAGAGCCTGGGAGCAGCCACTGAAAATGCCCTCTTTCAGATCCCCACTAAATGCAGCTATGAAGGCTGCAGTCTATTTATTTATTTGTATTACATTACTATATCACCCAATACTTGAAGCTCTGAAAGAAGAGCCAGTTCCAAGTACTGGTAGTACCAAGTAGCTTCAACAGCTTCGTGTGCCTGTACCAGTCGCCGACAAAACTACTTGCAGATGAAATACTGGCAGATGAAGCTGTTGAAGCTACTGGCAAGGCAAGTACTGGCAAGTGAAGCTGGTGAAGCTACTGGCAGGGATGGTACTGGCAACTGAAGCCGTTGAAGCTACTGGCAAGGCAGGTACTGGCAAGTGAAGCCATTGAAGCTACCTACAAGGCAAGTACTGGCAAGAGAAGCTGGTGAAGCTACTTGCAGCTGAAGCCGTTGAAGCAACTGGCAGGGATGGTACTGGCAAGTGAAGCCGTTGAAGCTACTGGCAAGGCAGATACTGGCAAGTGAAGCCATTGAAGCTACCTACAAGGCAAGTACTGGCAAGTGAAGCTGGTGAAGCTACTGGCAGCTGAAGTACTGGCAGGTGAAGCCGTTGAAGCTACTGGCAGGGATGGTACTGGCAAGTGAAGCCATTGAAGCTACTGGCAGCTGAAGTACTGGCAGGTGAAGCCGTTGAAGCTACTGGCAGGGATGGTACTGGCAAGTGAAGCCATTGAAGCTACTAGCAGCTGAAGTACTGGCAGGTAAAGCCATTGAAGCTACTGACAGTGAAGGTACTGGCAAATGAAGCCATTGATGCTACTGGTAGGGAAGGTACTGGCAGGTGTAGCCGTTGAAGCTACTGGCAAGGCAGGTACTGGCAAGTGAAGCCGTTGAAGCTACCTACAAGGCAAGTACTGGCAAGTGAAGCCGTGATGCTAATTTTCCTAATTTTATATTTAAAAATGATGGCAATGAATGCATTTTTTTTAACAGGGAGAGGAGTGGTTGAGGGGGGGAATTAAAACTGGCAAGTTTTAAAAAAGCTCCTAAAAATCACCGATACAACCAATGTGCTTCAAACTTTGCCTACCTAAAGCCCTACTTGTGCTTTTATACTGACAAATTTCATGTCTTTACCTTAAAAAGTAATGGACGTTAATGGATTTCTTGCAAATTCCTTCATGTAGTCCTTGAAAAGAATGTCTGAATTTCTGAATTGATCTGAATCGATTCGGAGCGACCCAATACACCTTGCATCGATTTGGACCGACCCTATACACCTTGTATCAGTTTCGTCCGACCCGATCGGCCTCAGATCTGCTTTAGAGAGGTCCGAATCCCCCAGATCCGGATAGGATTTGAGATTTGGATCCGGAGCAGTGCACAACACTACTGACAGGTCCATGCCCTACCAGTACCAAGTAGCTTCAATAGCTTCGCGTGCCTGTACCAGTAGCTGGCAAAACTACTTGCAGCTGAAATACTGGCAGGTGAAGCTGTTGAAGCTACAGGCAAGGCAATTACTGGCAAGTGAAGGCAGTGAAGCTACTGGCAGCTGAAGTACTGGCAGGCGAAGCCATTGAAGCTACTGGCAGGGAAGATACTGGCAGGTGAAGCCATTGAAGCTACTGGCAAGGCAGGTACTGGCAAGTGAAGCCGTTGAAGCTACCTACAAGGCAAGTAATGGCAAGTGAAGCCGTTGAAGCTACTGGCAGGGATGGTACTGGCAAGTGAAGCCGTTGAAGCTACTGGCAGGGATGGTACTGGCAAGTGAAGCCGTTGAAGCTACTGGTAGGCAAGGTACTGGCAGGTGAAGCCGTTGAAGCTACTGGCAAGGCAGGTACTGGCAAGTGAAGCTGTTGAAGCTACTGGCAGGGAAGGTACTGGCAAGTGAAGCCGTTGAAGCTACTGGCATGGCAAGTAGTGGCAGGCCAAGCAAGGGGAGCTGTTGGCAGGTCATCATGGTGCTAAGTTTCCTAATTTTATATTTAAAAATGATGGCAATGAATGCATTTTTTGTAAACGGAGAGAGGAGTGGTTGAGGGGGGGAATTAAACATCAGGGGATGAACCGATGTGCTTCAAGCTTGGCATGCCTTAAGTCCTACGTAGGGACTAGAATGTTGCCAAGTTACATGTCTTTCCATTTAAAAATGACAGCGTATTTGATTTGATTTTTTAAAAAAACTCAAACGTTTTAAAAAAGCTCCTAAAAATCACGGATACAACCAATGTGCTTCAAACTTTGCCTACCTAAAGCCCTACTTGTGCTTTTATACTGACAAATTTCATGTCTTTACCATAAAAAGTAATGGACGTCCTTGAAAAAAATGTCTGAATTTCCGAATTGATCTGAATCGATTCGGAGTACTGGCAGGTGAAGCCGTTGAAGCTACTGGCAGGGATGGTATTGGCAAGTGAAGCCGTTGAAGCTACTGGCAGGGATGGTACTGGCAAGTGAAGCCGTTGAAGCTACTAGCAGGGATGGTACTGGCAAGTGAAGCCGTTGAAGCTACTGGTAGGGAAGGTACTGGCGAGTGAAGCCGATGAAGCTACTGGCAAGGCAAGTACTGGCAAGTGAAGCCGTTGAAGCTACTGGCAGGAATGGTACTAGCAAGTGAAGCTGTTGAAGCTACTGGCAGGGAAGGTACTGGCAATTGAAGCCGTTGAAGCTACATAGCAGACTTTTAGCAGACTTTTAAAGGACTTTTAGCAGACTTTTAAAGGACTTTTAAAGGACTTTTAGCAGACTTTTAAAGGACTTTTAGCAGACTTTTAAAGGACTTTTAGCAGACTTTTAAAGGACTTTTAAAGGACTTTTAGCAGACTTTTAAAGGACTTTTAGCAGACTTTTAAAGGACTTTTAGCAGACTTTTAAAGGACTTTTAAAGGACTTTTAGCAGACTTTTAAAGGACTTTTAGCAGACTTTTAGCGGACTTTTAGCAGACTTTTAAAGGACTTTTAGCAGACTTTTAAAGGACTTTTAGCAGACTTTTATCAGACTTTTAAAGGACTTTTATCAGACTTTTAGCAGACTTTTAAAGGACTTTTAGCAGACTTTTAGCAGACTTTTAAAGGACTTTTAGCAGACTTTAGCAGACTTTTAAAGGACTTTTAAAGGACTTTTAGCAGACTTTTAAAGGACTTTTAAAGGACTTTTAGCAGACTTTTAAAGGACTTTTAAAGGACTTTTAGCAGACTTTTAGCAGATTTTTAAAGAACTTTTAGCAGACTTTTAGCAGACCTATAGCAGACTTTTAAAGGACTTTTAAAGGACTTTTAGCAGACTTATAGCAGACTTTTAAAGGACTTTTAAAGGACTTTTAGCAGACTTTTAAAGGACTTTTAGCAGACTTTTAGCAGGCTTTTAGCAGACTTTTAGCAGGCTTTCAGCAGGCTTTTAAAGGACTTTTAAAGGACTTTTAAAGGACTTTTAAATGTCTGAATTTCCGAATTGATCTGAATCGATTCGGAGTACTGGCAGGTGAAGCCGTTGAAGCTACTGGCAGGGATGGTACTGGCAAGTGAAGCCGTTGAAGCAACTGGCAGGGATGGTACTGGCAAGTGAAGCCGTTGAAGCTACTGGCAGGGATGGTACTGGCAAGTGAAGCCGTTGAAGCTACTGGTAGGGAAGGTACTGGCAAGTGAAGCCATAGAAGCTACTGGCAAGGCATGTACTGACAAGTGAAGCCATTGAAGCTACTGGCAGCTGAAGTACTGGCAGGTAAAGCCATTGAAGCTACTGACAGCGAAGGTACTGGCAAATGAAGCCATTGAAGCTACTGGTAGTGAAGGTACTGGCCAGTAAAGCCGTAGAAGCTACTGGCAATGCAAGTACTGGCAAGAGAAGCCGTTGAAGCTACTGGCAGCAGAAGTAATGGCAGGTAAAGCCATTGAAGCTACTGACAGCGAAGGTACTGGCAAATGAAGCCATTGAAGCTACTGGTAGGGAAGTTACTGGCAGGTGAAGCCGTTGAAGCTACTGCCAAGGCTGGTACTGGCAAGTCAAGCCGTTGAAGCTACCTACAAGGCAAGTACTGGCAAGTGAAGCCGTTGAAGCTACTGGCAGGGATGGTATTGGCAAGTGAAGCTGTTGAAGCTACTGGCAGGGAAGGTACTGGCAAGTGAAGCCGTTGAAGCTACTGGCATGGCAAGTAGTGGCAGGCCAAGCAAGGGGAGCTGTTGGCAGTTCATCATGGTGCTAAGTTTCCTAATTTTATATTTAAAAATGATGGCAATGAATGCATTTTTTGTAAACGGGGAGAGGAGTGGTTGAGGTGGGAATTAAACATCAGGGGATGAACCGATGTGCTTCAAGCTTGGCATGCCTTAAGTCCTACGTAGAGACTAGAATGTTGCCAAGTTACATGTCTTTCCATTTAAAAATGACAGCGTATTTGATTTGATTTTTTAAAAAAACTCAAACGTTTTAAAAAAGCTCCTAAAAATCACGGATACAACCAATGTGCTTCAAACTTTGCCTACCTAAAGCCCTACTTGTGCTTTTATACTGACAAATTTCATGTCTTTACCATAAAAAGTAATGGACGTCCTTGAAAAAAATGTCTGAATTTCCAAATTGATCTGAATCGATTCGGAGTACTGGCAGGTGAAGCCGTTGAAGCTACTGGAAGGGATGGTATTGGCAAGTGAAGCCGTTGAAGCTACTGGCAGGGATGGTACTGGCAAGTGAAGCCGTTGAAGCTACTGGCAGGGATGGTACTGGCAAGTGAAGACGTTGAAGCTACTGGTAGAGAAGGTACTGGCGAGTGAAGCCGTTGAAGCTACTGGCAAGGCAAGTACTGGCAAGTGAAGCCGTTGAAGCTACTGGCAGGAATGGTACTAGCAAGTGAAGCTGTTGAAGCTACTGGCAGGGAAGGTACTGGCAATTGAAGCCGTTGAAGCTACATAGCAGACTTTTAGCAGACTTTTAAAGGACTTTTAGCAGACTTTTAAAGGACTTTTAAAGGACTTTTAGCAGACTTTTAAAGGACTTTTAGCAGACTTTTAAAGGACTTTTAGCAGACTTTTAAAGGACTTTTAAAGGACTTTTAGCAGACTTTTAAAGGACTTTTAGCAGACTTTTAAAGGACTTTTAGCAGACTTTTAAAGGACTTTTAAAGGACTTTTAGCAGACTTTTAAAGGACTTTTAGCAGACTTTTAGAAGACTTTTAAAGGACTTTTAGCAGACTTTTAGCAGACTTTTTAAGGACTTTTAGCAGACTTTTAAAGGACTTTTAACACACTTTTAGCAGACTTTTAGCAGACTTTTTAAGGACTTTTAGCAGACTTTTAAAGGACTTTTAGCAGACTTTTAAAGGACTTTTAAAGGACTTTTAGCAGACTTTTAGCAGACTTTTAAAGAACTTTTAGCAGACTTTTAGCAGACCTATAGCAGACTTTTAAAGGACTTTTAAAGGACTTTTAGCAGACTTTTAGCAGACTTTTAAAGGACTTTTAGCAGACTTTTAAAGGACTTCTAAAGGACTTTTAGCAGACTTTTAAAGGACTTTTAAAGGACTTTTAGCAGGCTTTTAAAGGACTTTTAGCAGACTTTTAGCAGACTTTTAGCAGACTTTTAGCAGACTTTTAAAGGACTTTTAAATGTCTGAATTTCCGAATTGATCTGAATCGATTTGGAGTACTGGCAGGTGAAGCCGTTGAAGCTACTGGCAGGGATGGTACTGGCAAGTGAAGCCGTTGAAGCAACTGGCAGGGATGGTACTGGCAAGTGAAGCCTTTGAAGCTTCTGGCAGGGATGGTACTGGCAAGTGAAGCCGTTGAAGCTACTGGTAGGGAAGGTACTGGCAAGTGAAGCCGTAGAAGCTACTGGCAAGGCATGTACTGGCAAGTGAAGCCGTTGAAGCTACTGGCAGCAGAAGTACTGGCAGGTAAAGCCATTGAAGCTACTGACAGCGAAGGTACTGGCAAATGAAGCCATTAAAGCTACTGGTAGGGAAGGTACTGGCCAGTAAAGCCGTAGAAGCTACTGGCAATGCAAGTACTGGCAAGTGAAGCCATTGAAGCTACTGGCAGCAGAAGTACTGGCAGGTAAAGCCATTGAAGCTACTGACAGCGAAGGTACTGGCAAGTGAAGCCGTTGAAGCTACTGGCAGGGATGGTACTGGCAAGTGAAGCTGTTGAAGCTACTGGCAGGGAAGGTACTGGCAAGTGAAGCCGTTGAAGCTACTGGCATGGCAAGTAGTGGCAGGCCAAGCAAGGGGAGCTGTTGGCAGGTCATCATGGTGCTATGTTTCCTAATTTTATATTTAAAAATGATGGCAATGAATGCATTTTTTGTAAACGGGGAGAGGAGTGGTTGAGGTGGGAATTAAAAATCAGGGGATGAACCGATGTGCTTCAAGCTTGGCATGCCTTAAGTCCTACGTAGAGACTAGAATGTTGCCAAGTTACATGTCTTTCCATTTAAAAATGACAGCGTATTTGATTTGATTTTTTAAAAAAACTCAAACGTTTTAAAAAAGCTCCTAAAAATCACGGATACAACCAATGTGCTTCAAACTTTGCCTACCTAAAGCCCTACTTGTGCTTTTACACTGACAAATTTCATGTCTTTACCATAAAAAGTAATGGACGTCCTTGAAAAAAATGTCTGAATTTCCGAATTGATCTGAATCGATTCGGAGTACTGGCAGGTGAAGCCGTTGAAGCTACTGGCAGGGATGGTATTGGCAAGTGAAGCCGTTGAAGCTACTGGCAGGGATGGTAGTGGCAAGTGAAGCCGTTGAAGCTACTGGCAGGGATGGTACTGGCAAGTGAAGCCGTAGAAGCTACTGGCAAGGCAGGTACTGGCAAGTGAAGCTGTTGAAGCTACTGGCAGCTGAAGTACTGGCAGGTGAAGCCCTTGAAGCTACTGGCAGGGATGGTACTGGCAAGTGAAGCCGTTGAAGCTACTGGCAGGGATGGTACTGGCAAGTGAAGCCGTTGAAGCTACTGGCAGGGATGGTACTGGCAAGTGAAGCCATTGAAGCTACTGGCAGGGATGGTACTGGCAAGCGAAGCCGTTGAAGCTACATAGCACACTTTTAGCAGACTTTTAAAGGACTTTTAGCAGACTTTTAAAGGACTTTTAGCAGACTTTTAAAGAACTTTTAGCAGACCTATAGCAGACTTTAAAAGGACTTTTAAAGGACTTTTAGCAGACTTTTAAAGGACTTTTAGCAGACTTTTAAAGGACTTTTAGCAGACTTTTAAAGGACTTTTAGCAGACTTTTAAAGGACTTTTAGCAGACATTTAAAGGACTTTTAAAGTACTTTTAGCAGACTTTTAGCAGACTTTTAAAGGACTTTTAAAGGAATTTTAGCAGACTTTAAAAGGACTTTTAAAGGACTTTTAAAGGACTTTTAAAGGACTTTTAGCAGACTTTTAAAGGACTTTTAGCAGACTTTTAAAGGACTTTTAGCAGACATTTAAAGGACTTTTAAAGTACTTTTAGCAGACTTTTAGCAGACTTTTAAAGGACTTTTAAAGAAATTTTAGCAGACTTTTAAAGGACTTTTAAAGGACTTTTAGCAGAGTTTTAGCAGACTTTTAAAGAACTTTTAGCAGACTTTTAGCAGACCTATAGCAGACTTTTAAAGGACTTTTAAAGGACTTTTAGCAGACTTTTAAAGGACTTTTAGCAGACTTTTAAAGGACTTTTAGCAGACATTTAAAGGACTTTTAAAGTACTTTTAGCAGACTTTTAGCAGACTTTTAAAGGACTTCTAAAGGAATTTTAGCAGACTTTTAAAGGACTTTTAAAGGACTTTTAGCAGACTTTTAAAGAACTTTTAGCAGACCTATAGCAGACTTTAAAAGGACTTTTAAAGGACTTTTAAAGGACTTTTAGCAGACTTTTAAAGGACTTTTAGCAGACATTTAAAGGACTTTTAAAGTACTTTTAGCAGACTTTTAGCAGACTTTTAAAGGACTTATAAAGGAATTTTAGCAGACTTTTAAAGGACTTTTAAAGGACTTTTAGCAGAGTTTTAGCAGACTTTTAAAGAACTTTTAGCAGACTTTTAGCAGACCTATAGCAGACTTTTAAAGGACTTTTAAAGGACTTTTAGCAGACTTTTAAAGGACTTTTAGCAGACTTTTAAAGGACTTTTAGCAGACATTTAAAGGACTTTTAAAGTACTTTTAGCAGACTTTTAGCAGACTTTTAAAGGACTTTTAAAGGAATTTTAGCAGACTTTTAAAGGACTTTTAAAGGACTTTTAGCAGACTTTTAAAGAACTTTTAGCAGACCTATAGCAGACTTTAAAAGGACTTTTAAAGGACTTTTAAAGGACTTTTAGCAGACTTTTAGCAGACTTTTAAAGGACTTTTAGCAGACTTTTAAAGGACTTTTAGCAGACATTTAAAGGACTTTTAAAGTACTTTTAGCAGACTTTTAGCAGACTTTTAAAGGAATTTTAGCAGACTTTTAAAGGACTTTTAAAGGACTTTTAGCAGAGTTTTAGCAGACTTTTAGCAGACTTTTAAAGAACTTTTAGCAGACCTATAGCAGAATTTTAAAGGACTTTTAAAGGACTTTTAGCAGACTTTTAAAGAACTTTTAGCAGACTTTTAAAGGACTTTTAAAGGACTTTTAGCAGACTTTTAAAGGACTTTTATGGACTTTTAGCAGACTTTTAAAGGACTTTTAGCAGACTTTTAAAGGACTTTTAAAGGACTTTTAAATGTCTGAATTTCCGAATTGATCTGAATCGATTCGGAGTACTGGCAGGTGAAGCCGTTGAAGCTACTGGCAGGGATGGTACTGGCAAGTGAAGCCATTGAAGCTACTGGCAGGGATGGTACTGGCAAGTGAAGCCGTTGAAGCTACTCGTAGGGAAGGTACTGGCAAGTGAAGCCGTAGAAGCTACTGGCAAGGCATGTACTGGCAAGTGGAGCCATTGAAGCTACTGGCAGCTGAAGTACTGGCAGGTAAAGCCATTGAAGCTACTGACAGCGAAGGTACAGGCAAATGAAGCCATTGAAGCTACTGGTAGGGAAGGTACTGGCAAGTGAAGCCGTTGAAGCTACTGGCAGGGATGGTATTGGCAAGTGAAGCCGTTGAAGCTACTGGCAGGGATGGTATTGGCAAGTGAAGCCGTTGAAGCTACTAGCAGGGATGGTAGTGGCAAGTGAAGCCGTTGAAGCTACTGGCAGGGATGGTACTGGCAAGTGAAGCCGTAGAAGCTACTGGCAAGGCAGATACTGGCAAGTGAAGCTGGTGAAGCTACTGGCAGCTGAAGTACTGGCAGGTGAAGCCGTTGAAGCTACTGGCAGGGATGGTACTGGCAAGTGAAGCCGTTGAAGCTACTGGCAGGGATGGTACTGGCAAGGGAAGCCGTTGAAGCTACTGGCAGGGATGGTACTGGCAAGCGAAGCCGTTGAAGCTACTGTTAGGGAAGGTACTGGCGAATGAAGCCGCTGAAGCTACTGGCAAGGCAAGTACTGGCAAGTGAAGCCGTTGAAGCTACTGGCAGGAATGGTACCGGCAAGTGAAGCTGTTGAAGCTACTGGCAGGGAAGGTACTGGCAACTGATGCCGTTGAAGCTATATAGCAGACTTTTAGCAGACTTTTAAAGGACTTTTAGCAGAATTTTAAAGGACTTTTAGCAGACTTTTAAAGGACTTTTAGCAGACTTTTAAAGGACTTTTAAAGGACTTTTCGCAGACTTTTAAAGGACTTTTAGCAGACTTTTAAAGGACTTTTAGCGGACTTTTAAAGGACTTTTAGCAGACTTCTAGCAGACTTTTAAAGGACTTTTAGCAGACTTTTAAACGACTTTTAGCAGACTTTTAGCAGACTTTTAAAGGACTTTTAGCAGACGTTTAAAGGACTTTTAGCAGACATTTAGCAGACTTTTAAAGGACTTTTAGCAGACTTTTAAAGGACTTTTAGCAGACTTTTAGCAGACTTTTAAAGGACTTTTTGCAGACTTTTAAAGGACTTTTAGCAGACTTTTAAAGGACTTTTAGCAGACTTTTAGCAGACTTTTAAAGAACTTTTAGCATACTTTTAAAGGACTTTTAAAGGACTTTTAAAGGACTTTTAGCAGACTTTTAAAGGACTTTTAGCAGACTTTTAGCAGACTTTTAAAGAACTTTTAGCAGACTTTTAGCAGACCTATAGCAGACTTTTAAAGGACTTTTAAAGGACTTTTAAAGGACTTTTAGCAGACTTTTAAAGGACTTTTAAAGGACTTTTAGCAGACTTTTAAAGGACTTTTAAAGGACTTTTAAAGGACTTTTAGCAGACTTTTAAAGGACTTTTAGCAGACTTTTAAAGGACTTTTAAAGGACTTTTAGCAGACTTTTAAAGGACTTTTAAAGGACTTTTAGCAGACTTTTAAAGGACTTTTAGCAGACTTTTATAGGATTTTAAAGGACTTTTAGAGGACTTTTAAAGGACTTTTAAATGTCTGAATTTCCGAATTGATCTGAATCGATTCGGAGTTCTGGCAGGTGAAGCCGTTGAAGCTACTGGCAGGGATAGTACTGGCAAGTGAAGCCGTTGAAGCAACTGGCAGGGATGGTACTGGCAAGTGAAGCCGTTGAAGCTACTGGAAGGGATGGTACTGGCAAGTGAAGCCGTTGAAGCTACTGATAGGGAAGGTACTGGCAAGTGAAGCCATAGAAGCTACTGGTAAAGCATGTACTGGTAAGTGAAGCCATTGAAGCTACTGGCAGCTGAAGTACTGGCAGGTAAAGCCATTGAAGCTACTGACAGCGAAGGTACTGGTAAATGAAGCCGTTGAAGCTACTGGTAGGGAAGTTACTGGCAGGTGAAGCCGTTGAAGCTACTGGCAAGGCTGGTACTGGCAAGTGAAGCCGTTGAAGCTACCTACAAGGCAAGTACTGGCAAGTGAAGCCGTTGAAGCTACTGGCAGGGATGGTACTGGCAAGTGAAGCTGTTGAAGCTACTGGCAGGGAAGGTACTGGCAAGTGAAGCCGTTGAAGCTACTGGCATGGCAAGTAGTGGCAGGCCAAGCAAGGGGAGCTGTTGGCAGGTCATCATGGTGCTAAGTTTCCTAATTTTATATTTAAAAATGATGGCAATGAATGCATTTTTTGTAAACGGGGAGAGGAGTGGTTGAGGGGGGAATTAAACATCAGGGGATGAACCGATGTGCTTCAAGCTTGGCATGCCTTAAGTCCTACGTAGAGACTAGAATGTTGCCAAGTTACATGTCTTTCCATTTAAAAATGACAGCGTATTTGATTTGATTTTTTAAAAAAACTCAAACGTTTTAAAAAAGCTCCAAAAAATCACGGATACAACCAATGTGCTTCAAACTTTGCCTACCTAAAGCCCTACTTGTGCTTTTATACTGACAAATTTCATGTCTTTACCATAAAAAGTAATGGACGTCCTTGAAAAAAAGTCTGAATTTCCGAATTGATCTGAATCGATTCGGAGTACTGGCAGGTGAAGCCGTTGAAGCTACTGGCAGGGATGGTATTGGCAAGTGAAGCCGTTGAAGCTACTGGCAGGGATGGTATTGGCAAGTGAAGCCGTTGAAGCTACTGGCAGGGATGGTAGTGGCAAGTGAAGCCGTTGAAGCAACTGGCAGGGATGGTACTGGCAAGTGAAGCCGTAGAAGCTACTGGCAAGGCAGGTACTGGCAAGTGAAGCTGGTGAAGCTACTGGCAGCTGAAGTACTGGCAGGTGAAGCCCTTGAAGCTACTGGCAGGGATGGTACTGGCAAGTGAAGCCGTTGAAGCTACTGGCAGGGATGGTACTGGCAAGTGAAGCCGTTGAAGCTACTGGCAGGGATGGTACTGGCAAGCGAAGCCGTTGAAGCTACTGTTAGGGAAGGTACTGGCGAGTGAAGCCGTTGAAGCTACTGGCAAGGCAAGTACTGGCAAGTGAAGCCGTTGAAGCTACTGGCAGGAATGGTACTGGCAAGTGAAGCTGTTGAAGCTACTGGCAGGGAAGGTACTGGCAACAGATGCCGTTGAAGCTATATAGCAGACTTTTAGCAGACTTTTAAAGGACTTTTAGCAGACTTTTAAAGGACTTTTAGCAGACTTTTAAAGGACTTTTAGCACACTTTTAGCAGACTTTTAAAGGACTTTTAGCAGACTTTTAAAGGACTTTTAGCAGACTTTTAAAGGACTTTTAGCAGACTTTTAAAGGACTTTTAGCGGACTTTTAAAGGACTTTTAGCAGACTTTTAAAGGACTTTTAGCAGACTTTTAAAGGACTTTTAGCAGACTTTTAGCAGACTTTTAAAGGACTTTTAGCAGACTTTTAAAGGACTTTTAGCAGACATTTAGCAGACTTTTAAAGGACTTTTAGCAGACTTTCAAAGGACTTTTAAAGGACTTTTAGCAGACTTTTAAAGGACTTTTAGCAGACTTTTAGCAGACTTTTAAAGGACTTTTAGCAGACTTTTAAAGGATTTTAAAGGACTTTTAAAGGACTTTTAAAGGACTTTTAAAGGACTTTTAAATGTCTGAATTTCCGAATTGATCTGAATCGATTCGGAGTACTGGCAGGTGAAGCCGTTGAAGCTACTGGCAGGGATAGTACTGGCAAGTGAAGCCGTTGA
This sequence comes from Elgaria multicarinata webbii, assembly GCF_023053635.1. NCBI lineage: Eukaryota > Metazoa > Chordata > Lepidosauria > Squamata > Anguidae > Elgaria > Elgaria multicarinata. The sequence continues at coordinate 27,485,456 of NC_086183.1, forward strand.
AGCAACTGGCAGGGATGGTACTGGCAAGTGAAGCCGTTGAAGCTACTGGCAGGGATGGTACTGGCAAGTGAAGCCGTTGAAGCTACTGGTAGGGAAGGTACTGGCAAGTGAAGCCATAGAAGCTACTGGCAAAGCATTTTCTGGCAAGTGAAGCCATTGAAGCTACTGGCAGCTGAAGTACTGGCAGGTAAAGCCATTGAAGCTACTGACAGCGAAGGTACTGGCAAATGAAGCCGTTGAAGCTACTGGTAGGCAAAGCTTTGCCTACCTAAAGCCCTACTTGTGCTTTTATACTGACAAATTTCATGTCTTTACCATAAAAAGTAATGGACGTCCTTGAAAAAAATGTCTGAATTTCCGAATTGATCTGAATCGATTCGGAGTACTGGCAGGTGAAGCCGTTGAAGCTACTGGCAGGGATGGTATTGGCAAGTGAAGCCGTTGAAGCTACTGGCAGGGATGGTATTGGCAAGTGAAGCCGTTGAAGCTACTGGCAGGTATGGTAGTGGCAAGTGAAGCCGTTGAAGCTACTGGCAGGGATGGTACTGGCAAGTGAAGCCGTTGAAGCTACTGGCAGGGATGGTACTGGCAAGTGAAGCCGTTGAAGCTACTGGCAGGGATGGTACTGGCAAGCGAAGCCGTTGAAGCTACTGTTAGGGAAGGTACTGGCGAGTGAAGCCGTTGAAGCTACTGGTAAGGCAAGTACTGGCAAGTGAAGCCGTTGAAGCTACTGGCAGGAATGGTACTGGCAAGTGAAGCTGTTGAAGCTACTGGCAGGGAAGGTACTGGCAACTGAAGCCGTTTAAGCTACATAGCAGACTTTTAGCAGACTTTTAAAGGAATTTAGCAGAATTTTAAAGGACTTTTAGCAGACTTTTAAAGGACTTTTAGCAGACTTTTAAAGGACTTTTAAAGGACTTTTTGCAGACTTTTAAAGGACTTTTAGCAGACTTTTAGCAGACTTTTAAAGGACTTTTAGCAGACTTTTAGCAGACTTTTAAAGGACTTTTAGCAGACTTTTAAAGGACTTTTAAATGTCTGAATTTCCGAATTGATCTGAATCGATTCGGAGTACTGGCAGGTGAAGCCGTTGAAGCTACTGGCAGGGATGGTACTGGCAAGTGAAGCCGTTGAAGCAACTGGCAGGGATAGTACTGGCAAGTGAAGCCGTTGAAGCAACTGGCAGGGATGGTACTGGCAAGTGAAGCCGTTGAAGCTACTGGCAGGGATGGTACTGGCAAGTGAAGCCGTTGAAGCTACTGGTAGGGAAGGTACTGGCAAGTGAAGCCATAGAAGCTACTGGCAAAGCATTTTCTGGCAAGTGAAGCCATTGAAGCTACTGGCAGCTGAAGTACTGGCAGGTAAAGCCATTGAAGCTACTGACAGCGAAGGTACTGGCAAATGAAGCCGTTGAAGCTACTGGTAGGCAAAGCTTTGCCTACCTAAAGCCCTACTTGTGCTTTTATACTGACAAATTTCATGTCTTTACCATAAAAAGTAATGGACGTCCTTGAAAAAAATGTCTGAATTTCCGAATTGATCTGAATCGATTCGGAGTACTGGCAGGTGAAGCCGTTGAAGCTACTGGCAGGGATGGTATTGGCAAGTGAAGCCGTTGAAGCTACTGGCAGGGATGGTATTGGCAAGTGAAGCCGTTGAAGCTACTGGCAGGTATGGTAGTGGCAAGTGAAGCCGTTGAAGCTACTGGCAGGGATGGTACTGGCAAGTGAAGCCGTTGAAGCAACTGGCAGGGATGGTACTGGCAAGTGAAGCCGTTGAAGCTACTGGCAGGGATGGTACTGGCAAGCGAAGCCGTTGAAGCTACTGTTAGGGAAGGTACTGGCGAGTGAAGCCGTTGAAGCTACTGGTAAGGCAAGTACTGGCAAGTGAAGCCGTTGAAGCTACCTATAAGGCAAGTACTGGAAAGTGAAGCCGTTGAAGCTACTGGCAGGGATGGTACTGGCAAGTGAAGCCGTTGAAGCTACTGGCAGGGATGGTATTGGCAAGTGAAGCCGTTGAAGCTACTGGCAGGGATGGTATTGGCAAGTGAAGCCGTTGAAGCTACTGGCAGGGATGGTATTGGCAAGTGAAGCCGTTGAAGCTACTGGCAGGGATGGTACTGGCAAGTGAAGTCGTTGAAGCTACTGGTAGGGAAGGTACTGGCGAGTGAAGCCGTTGAAGCTACTGGCAAGGCAAGTACTGGCGAGTGAAGTTGTTGAAGCTACTGGCAAGGCAAGTACTGGCAAGTGAAGCCGTTGAAGCTACTGGCAGGGATGGTACTGGCAAGTGAAGCCGTTGAAGCTACTGGCAGGGATGGTACTGGCAAGCGAAGCTGTTGAAGCTACTATTAGGGAAGGTACTGGCGAGTGAAGCCGTTGAAGCTACTGGCAAGGCAAGTACTGGCAAGTGAAGCCGTTGAAGCTACTGGCAGGAATGGTACTGGCAAGTGAAGCTGTTGAAGCTACTGGCAGGGAAGGTACTGGCAACTGAAGCCGTTGAAGCTACATAGCAGACTTTTAGCAGACTTTTAAAGGACTTTTAGCAGACTTTTAAAGGACTTTTAGCAGACTTTTAAAGGACTTTTAGCAGACTTTTAGCAGACTTTTAAAGGACTTTTAGCAGACTTTTAAAGGACTTTTAGCGGACTTTTAAAGGACTTTTAGCAGTCTTTTAAAGGACTTTTAGCAGACTTTTAGCAGACTTTTAAAGGACTTTTAGCAGACTTTTAAAGGACTTTTAGCAGACATTTAGCAGACTTTTAAAGGACTTTTAGCAGACTTTTAGCAGACTTTTAAAGGACTTTTAGCAGACTTTTAAAGGATTTTAAAGGACTTTTAAAGGACTTTTAAAGGACTTTTAAAGGACTTTTAAATGTCTGAATTTCCGAATTGATCTGAGTCGATTCGGAGCACTGGCAGGTGAAGCCGTTGAAGCTACTGGCAGGGATAGTACTGGCAAGTGAAGCCGTTGAAGCAACTGGCAGGGATGGTACTGGCAAGTGAAGCCGTTGAAGCTACTGGCAGGGATGGTACTGGCAAGTGAAGCCGTTGAAGCTACTGGTAGGGAAGGTACTGGCAAGTGAAGCCATAGAAGCTACTGGCAAAGCATTTTCTGGCAAGTGAAGCCATTGAAGCTACTGGCAGCTGAAGTACTGGCAGGTAAAGCCATTGAAGCTACTGACAGCGAAGGTACTGGCAAATGAAGCCGTTGAAGCTACTGGTAGGCAAAGCTTTGCCTACCTAAAGCCCTACTTGTGCTTTTATACTGACAAATTTCATGTCTTTACCATAAAAAGTAATGGACGTCCTTGAAAAAAATGTCTGAATTTCCGAATTGATCTGAATCGATTCGGAGTACTGGCAGGTGAAGCCGTTGAAGCTACTGGCAGGGATGGTATTGGCAAGTGAAGCCGTTGAAGCTACTGGCAGGGATGGTATTGGCAAGTGAAGCCGTTGAAGCTACTGGCAGGTATGGTAGTGGCAAGTGAAGCCGTTGAAGCTACTGGCAGGGATGGTACTGGCAAGTGAAGCCGTTGAAGCAACTGGCAGGGATGGTACTGGCAAGTGAAGCCGTTGAAGCTACTGGCAGGGATGGTACTGGCAAGCGAAGCCGTTGAAGCTACTGTTAGGGAAGGTACTGGCGAGTGAAGCCGTTGAAGCTACTGGTAAGGCAAGTACTGGCAAGTGAAGCCGTTGAAGCTACTGGCAGGAATGGTACTGGCAAGTGAAGCTGTTGAAGCTACTGGCAGGGAAGGTACTGGCAACTGAAGCCGTTTAAGCTACATAGCAGACTTTTAGCAGACTTTTAAAGGAATTTAGCAGAATTTTAAAGGACTTTTAGCAGACTTTTAAAGGACTTTTAGCAGACTTTTAAAGGACTTTTAAAGGACTTTTTGCAGACTTTTAAAGGACTTTTAGCAGACTTTTAAAGGACTTTTAGCAGACTTTTAGCAGACTTTTAAAGGACTTTTAGCAGACTTTTAAAGGACTTTTAGCAGACTTTTAGCAGACTTTTAAAGGACTTTTAGCAGACTTTTAGCAGACTTTTAAAGGACTTTTAGCAGACTTTTAAAGGACTTTTAAATGTCTGAATTTCCGAATTGATCTGAATCGATTCGGAGTACTGGCATGTGAAGCCGTTGAAGCTACTGGCAGGGATGGTACTGGCAAGTGAAGCCGTTGAAGCAACTGGCAGGGATGGTACTGGCAAGTGAAGCCGTTGAAGCTACTGGCAGGGATGGTACTGGCAAGTGAAGCCGTTGAAGCTACTGGTAGGGAAGGTACTGGCAGGTGAAGCCGTTGAAGCTACTGGCAAGGCAGGTACTGGCAAGTGAAGCCGTTGAAGCTACCTACAAGGCAAGTACTGGAAAGTGAAGCCGTTGAAGCTACTGGCAGGGATGGTACTGGCAAGTGAAGCCGTTGAAGCTACTGGCAGGGATGGTATTGGCAAGTGAAGCCGTTGAAGCTACTGGCAGGGATGGTATTGGCAAGTGAAGCCGTTGAAGCTACTGGCAGGGATGGTATTGGCAAGTGAAGCCGTTGAAGCTACTGGCAGGGATGGTACTGGCAAGTGAAGCCGTTGAAGCTACTGGTAGGGAAGGTACTGGCGAGTGAAGCCGTTGAAGCTACTGGCAAGGCAAGTACTGGCGAGTGAAGTTATTGAAGCTACTGGCAAGGCAAGTACTGGCAAGTGAAGCCGTTGAAGCTACTGGCAGGAATGGTACTGGCAAGTGAGGCCGTTGAAGCTACTGGCAGGGATGGTACTGGCAAGCGAAGCCGTTGAAGCTACTATTAGGGAAGGTACTGGCGAGTGAAGCCGTTGAAGCTACTGGCAAGGCAAGTACTGGCAAGTGAAGCCGTTGAAGCTACTGGCAGGAATGGTACTGGCAAGTGAAGCTGTTGAAGCTACTGGCAGGGAAGGTACTGGCAACTGAAGCCGTTGAAGCTACATAGCAGACTTTTAGCAGACTTTTAAAGGACTTTTAGCAGACTTTTAAAGGACTTTTAGCAGACTTTTAAAGGACTTTTAGCAGACTTTTAGCAGACTTTTAAAGGACTTTTAGCAGACTTTTAAAGGACTTTTAGCAGACTTTTAGCAGACTTTTAAAGGACTTTTAAATTCTTTTAAAGGACTTTTAGCAGACATTTAAAGGACTTTTAAAGGACTTTTAGCAGACTTTTAAAGGACTTTTAAAGGACTTTTAAATGTCTCAATTTCCGAATTGATCTGACTCGATTCGGAGTACTGGCATGTGAAGCCGTTGAAGCTACTGGCAGGGATGGTACTGGCAAGTGAAGCCGTTGAAGCAACTGGCAGGGATGGTACTGGCAAGTGAAGCCGTTGAAGCTACTGGCAGGGATGGTAGTGGCAAGTGAAGCCGTTGAAACTACTGATAGGGAAGGTACTGGCAAGTGAAGCCGTAGAAGCTACTGGCAAGGCATGTACTGGCAAGTGAAGCCATTGAAGCTACTGGCAGCAGAAGTACTGGCAGGTAAAGCCATTGAAGCTACTGACAGCAAAGGTACTGGCAAATGAAGCCATTGAAGCTACTTGTAGGGAAGTTACTGGCAGGTGAAGCCGTTGAAGCTACTGGCAAGGCAGGTACTGGAAGTGAAGCCGTTGAAGCTACCTACAAGGCAAGTACTGGCAAGTGAAGCCGTTGAAGCTACTGGCAGGGAAGGTACTGGCAAGTGAAGCCGTTGAAGCTACTGGCATGGCAAGTAGTGGCAGGCCAAGCAAGGGGAGCTGTTGGCAGGTCATCATGGTGCTAAGTTTCCTAATTTTATATTTAAAAATGATGGCAATGAATGCATTTTTTGTAAACGGGGAGAGGAGTGGTTGAGGGGGGAATTAAACATCAGGGGATGAACCGATGTGCTTCAAGCTTGGCATGCCTTAAGTCCTACGTAGAGACTAGAATGTTGCCAAGTTACATGTCTTTCCATTTAAAAATGACAGCGTATTTGATTTGATTTTTTAAAAAAACTCAAACGTTTTAAAAAAGCTCCTAAAAATCACGGATACAACCAATGTGCTTCAAACTTTGCCTACCTAAAGCCCTACTTGTGCTTTTATACTGACAAATTTCATGTCTTTACCATAAAAAGTAATGGACGTCCTTGAAAAAAATGTCTGAATTTCCAAATTGATCTGAATCGATTCGGAGTACTGGCAGGTGAAGCCGTTGAAGCTACTGGCAGGGATTGTACTGGCAAGTGAAGCCGTAGAAGCTACTGGCAAGGCAGGTACTGGCAAGTGAAGCTGGTGAAGCTACTGGCAGCTGAAGTACTGGCAGGTGAAGCCCTTGAAGCTACTGGCAGCTGAAGTACTGGCAGGTGAAGCCGTTGAAGCTACTGGCAGGGATGGTACTGGCAAGTGAAGCCGTTGAAGCTACTGGCAGGGATGGTACTGGCAAGTGAAGCCGTTGAAGCTACTGGTAGGGAAGGTACTGGCAAGTGAAGCCGTTGAAGCTACTGGTAGGGAAGGTACTGGCAAGTGAAGCCGTTGAAGCTACTAGCAGGGATGGTACTGCAAGTGAAGCCGTTGAAGCTACTGGTAGGGAAGGTACTGGCGAGTGAAGCCGTTGAAGCTACTGGCAAGGCAAGTACTGGCAAGTGAAGCCGTTGAAGCTACCTACAACGTAAGTACTGGCAAGTGAAGCCGTTGAAGCTACTGGCAGGGATGGTACTGGCAAGTGAAGCCGTTGAAGCTACTGGCAGGGAAGGTACTGGCAAGTGAAGCCGTTGAAGCTACTGGCATGGCAAGTAGTGGCAGGCCAAGCAAGGGGAGCTGTTGGCAGGTCATCATGGTGCTAAGTTTCCTTATTTTATATTTAAAAATGATGGCTATGAATGCATTTTTTGTAAACGGGGAAAGGAGTGGTTGAGGGGGGGAATTAAACATCAGGGGATGAACCGATGTGCTTCAAGCTTGGCATGCCTTAAGTCCTACGTAGGGACTAGAATGTTGCCAAGTTACATGTCTTTCCATTTAAAAATGACAGCGTATTTGATTTGATTTTTTAAAAAAACTCAAACGTTTTAAAAAAGCTCCTAAAAATCACGGATACAACCAATGTGCTTCAAACTTTGCCTACATAAAGCCCTACTTGTGCTATGATACTGCCATATAAAGTAAAAATCTGGGTATGAACTGATGTGCTTCAAACTTTGCCTACCTAAAGCCCTTCTTGTGCTTTTATACTGACAAATTTCATGTCTTTACCTTAAAAAGTAATGGACGTTAATGGATTTCTTGCAAATTCCTTCATGTAGTCCTTGAAAAAAATGTCTGAATTTCCGAATTGATCTGAATTGATTCGGAGTACTGGCAGGTGAAGTCGTTGAAGCTACTGGCAGGGATGGTACTGGCAAGTGAAGCCGTTGAAGCTACTGGCAGGGATGGTACTGGCAAGTGAAGCCGTAGAAGCTACTGGCAAGGCAGGTACTGGCAAGTGAAGCCGTTGAAGCTACTGGCAGGGATGGTACTGGCAAGTGAAGCCGTTGAAGCTACTGGCAGGGATGGTACTGGCAAGTGAAGCCGTTGAAGCTACTGGCAGGGATGGTACTGGCAAGCGAAGCCGTTGAAGCTACTGTTAGGGAAGGTACTGGCGAGTGAAGCCGTTGAAGCTACTGGTAAGGCAAGTACTGGCAAGTGAAGCCGTTGAAGCTACTGGCAGGAATGGTACTGGCAAGTGAAGCTGTTGAAGCTACTGGCAGGGAAGGTACTGGCAACTGAAGCCGTTTAAGCTACATAGCAGACTTTTAGCAGACTTTTAAAGGAATTTAGCAGAATTTTAAAGGACTTTTAGCAGACTTTTAAAGGACTTTTAGCAGACTTTTAAATGACTTTCAAAGGACTTTTTGCAGACTTTTAAAGGACTTTTAGCAGACTTTTAAAGGACTTTTAGCAGACTTTTAGCAGACTTTTAAAGGACTTTTAGCAGACTTTTAAAGGACTTTTAGCAGACTTTTAGCAGACTTTTAAAGGACTTTTAGCAGACTTTTAAAGGACTTTTAGCAGACTTTTAAAGGACTTTTAAATGTCTGAATTTCCGAATTGATCTGAATCGATTCGGAGTACTGGCATGTGAAGCCGTTGAAGCTACTGGCAGGGATGGTACTGGCAAGTGAAGCCGTTGAAGCTACTGGTAGGGAAGGTACTGGCAGGTGAAGCCGTTGAAGCTACTGGCAAGGCAGGTACTGGCAAGTGAAGCCGTTGAAGCTACCTACAAGGCAAGTACTGGAAAGTGAAGCCGTTGAAGCTACTGGCAGGGATGGTACTGGCAAGTGAAGCCGTTGAAGCTACTGGCAGGGATGGTATTGGCAAGTGAAGCCGTTGAAGCTACTGGCAGGGATGGTATTGGCAAGTGAAGCCGTTGAAGCTACTGGCAGGGATGGTATTGGCAAGTGAAGCCGTTGAAGCTACTGGCAGGGATGGTACTGGCAAGTGAAGCCGTTGAAGCTACTGGTAGGGAAGGTACTGGCGAGTGAAGCCGTTGAAGCTACTGGCAAGGCAAGTACTGGCAAGTGAAGCCGTTGAAGCTACTGGCAGGGATGGTACTGGCAAGCGAAGCCGTTGAAGCTACTATTAGGGAAGGTACTGGCGAGTGAAGCCGTTGAAGCTACTGGCAAGGCAAGTACTGGCAAGTGAAGCCGTTGAAGCTACTGGCAGGAATGGTACTGGCAAGTGAAGCGGTTGAAGCTACTGGCAGGGAAGGTACTGGCAACTGAAGCCGTTGAAGCTACATAGCAGACTTTTAGCAGACTTTTAAAGGACTTTTAGCAGACTTTTAAAGGACTTTTAGCAGACTTTTAAAGGACTTTTAGCAGACTTTTAGCAGACTTTTAAAGGACTTTTAGCAGACTTTTAAAGGACTTTTAGCAGACTTTTAGCAGACTTTTAAAGGACTTTTAAAGGACTTTTAAATTCTTTTAAAGGACTTTTAGCAGACATTTAAAGGACTTTTAAAGGACTTTTAGCAGACTTTTAAAGGACTTTTAGCAGACTTTTAAAGGACTTTTAAAGGACTTTTAAATGTCTCAATTTCCGAATTGATCTGACTCGATTCGGAGTACTGGCATGTGAAGCCGTTGAAGCTACTGGCAGGGATGGTACTGGCAAGTGAAGCCGTTGAAGCAACTGGCAGGGATGGTACTGGCAAGTGAAGCCGTTGAAGCTACTGGCAGGGATGGTAGTGGCAAGTGAAGCCGTTGAAACTACTGATAGGGAAGGTACTGGCAAGTGAAGCCGTAGAAGCTACTGGCAAGGCATGTACTGGCAAGTGAAGCCATTGAAGCTACTGGCAGCTGAAGTACTGGCAGGTGAAGCCGTTGAAGCTACTGGCAGGGATGGTACTGGCAAGTGAAGCCGTTGAAGCTACTGGCAGGGATGGTACTGGCAAGTGAAGCCGTTGAAGCTACTGGCAAGGCAAGTACTGGCAAGTGAAGCCGTTGAAGCTACCTACAAGGCAAGTACTGGCAAGTGAAGCTGGTGAAGCTACTGGCAGGGATGGTACTGGCAAGTGAAGCCGTTGAAGCTACTAGCAAGGCAGGTACTGGCAAGTGAAGCTGGTGAAGCAACTGGCAGGGATGGTACTGGCAAGTGAAGCCGTTGAAGCTACTGGCAGGGATGGTAGTGGCAAGTGAAGCCGTTGAAGCTACTGGTAGGGAAGGTACTGGCAAGTGAAGCCGTAGAAGCTACTGGCAAGGCATGTACTGGCAAGTGAAGCCATTGAAGCTACTGGCAGCTGATGTACTGGCATGTAAAGCCATTGAAGCTACTGACAGCGAAGGTACTGGCAAATGAAGCCATTGAAGCTACTGGTAGGGAAGGTACTGGCAAGTGAAGCCGTAGAAGCTACTGGCAAGGCATGTACTGGCAAGTGAAGCCATTGAAGCTACTGGCAGCAGAAGTACTGGCAGGTAAAGCCATTGAAGCTACTGACAGCAAAGGTACTGGCAAATGAAGCCATTGAAGCTACTTGTAGGGAAGTTACTGGCAGGTGAAGCCGTTGAAGCTACTGGCAAGGCAGGTACTGGCAAGTGAAGCCGTTGAAGCTACCTACAAGGCAAGTACTGGCAAGTGAAGCCGTTGAAGTTACTGGCAGGGAAGGTACTGGCAAGTGAAGCCGTTGAAGCTACTGGCATGGCAAGTAGTGGCAGGCCAAGCAAGGGGAGCTGTTGGCAGGTCATCATGGTGCTAAGTTTCCTAATTTTATATTTAAAAATGATGGCAATGAATGCATTTTTTGTAAACGGGGAGAGGAGTGGTTGAGGGGGGAATTAAACATCAGGGGATGAACCGATGTGCTTCAAGCTTGGCATGCCTTAAGTCCTACGTAGAGACTAGAATGTTGCCAAGTTACATGTCTTTCCATTTAAAAATGACAGCGTATTTGATTTGATTTTTTAAAAAAACTCAAACGTTTTAAAAAAGCTCCTAAAAATCACGGATACAACCAATGTGCTTCAAACTTTGCCTACCTAAAGCCCTACTTGTGCTTTTATACTGACAAATTTCATGTCTTTACCATAAAAAGTAATGGACGTCCTTGAAAAAAATGTCTGAATTTCCGAATTGATCTGAATCGATTCGGAGTACTGGCAGGTGAAGCCGTTGAAGCTACTGGCAGGGATGGTACTGGCAAGTGAAGCCGTAGAAGCTACTGGCAAGGCAGGTACTGGCAAGTGAAGCTGGTGAAGCTACTGGCAGGGATGGTACTGGCAAGTGAAGCCGTAGAAGCTACTGGCAAGGCAGGTACTGGCAAGTGAAGCTGGTGAAGCTACTGGCAGCTGAAGTACTGGCAGGTGAAGCCCTTGAAGGTACTGGCAGCTGAAGTACTGGCAGGTGTAGCCGTTGAAGCTACTGGCAGGGATGGTACTGGCAAGTGAAGCCGTTGAAGCTACTGGCAGGGATGGTACTGGCAAGTGAAGCCGTTGAAGCTACTGGCAGGGATGGTACTGGCAAGTGAAGCCGTTGAAGCTACTGGCAAGGCAAGTACTGGCAAGTGAAGCCGTTGAAGCTACCTACAAGGCAAGTACTGGCAAGTGAAGCTGGTGAAGCTACTGGCAGGGATGGTACTGGCAAGTGAAGCCGTTGAAGCTACCTACAAGGCAGGTACTGGCAAGGGAATCTGGTGAAGCTACTGGCAGCTGAAGTACTGGCAGGTGAAGCCCTTGAAGCTACTGGCAGCTGAAGTACTGGCAGGTGAAGCCGTTGAAGCTACTGGCAGGGATGGTACTGGCAAGTGAAGCTGTTGAAGCTACTGGCAGGGATGGTACTGGCAAGTGAAGCCGTTGAAGCTACTGGTAGGGAAGGTACTGGCAAGTGAAGCCGTAGAAGCTACTGGCAAGGCATGTACTGGCAAGTGAAGCCATTGAAGCTACTGGCAGCTGAAGTACTGGCAGGTAAAGCCATTGAAGCTACTGACAGCGAAGGTATGGCAAATGAAGCCATTGAAGCTACTGGTAGGGAAGGTACTGGCAAGTGAAGCCGTAGAAGCTATTGGCAATGCAAGTACTGGCAAGTGAAGCCATTGAAGCTACTGCCAGCTGAAGTACTGGCAAGTGAAGCCGTTGAAGCTACTGGCAGGGATGGTACAGGCAAGTGAAGCTGTTGAAGCTACTGGCAGGGAAGGTACTGGCAAGTGAATCCGTTGAAGCTACTGGCATGGCAAGTAGTGGCAGTTCAAGCAAGGGGAGCTGTTGGCAGGTCATCATGGTGCTAAGTTTCCTAATTTTATATTTAAAAATGATGGCAATGAATGCATTTTTTGTAAACGGGGAGAGGAGTGGTTGAGGGGGGGAATTAAACATCAGGGGATGAACCGATGTGCTTCAAGCTTGGCATGCCTTAAGTCCTACGTAGGGACTAGAATGTTGCCAAGTTACATGTCTTTCCATTTAAAAATGACAGCGTATTTGATTTGATTTTTTAAAAAAACACAAACGTTTTAAAAAAGCTCCTAAAAATCACGGATACAACCATTGTGCTTCAAACTTTGCCTACATAAAGCCCTACTTGTGCTATGATACTGCCATTTAAAGTAAACATCAGGGTATGAACCGATGTGCTTCAAACTTTGCCTACCTAAAGCCCTACTTGTTCTTTTACACTGACAAATTTCATGTCTTTACCTTAAAAAGTAATGGACGTTAATGGATTTCTTGCAAATTCCTTCATGTAGTCCTTGAAAAAAATGTCTGAATTTCCGAATTGATCTGAATCGATTCGGAGTACTGGCAGGTGAAGCCGTTGAAGCTACTGGCAGGGATGGTACTGGCAAGTGAAGCCGTTGAAGCTACTGGCAGGGATGGTACTGGCAAGTGAAGCCGTTGAAGCTACTGGCAGGGATGGTACTGGCAAGTGAAGCCGTTGAAGCTACTGGTAGGGAAGGTACTGGCAAGTGAAGCCGTTGAAGCTACTACCAAGGCAGGTACTTGCAAGTGAAGCTGGTGAAGCTACTGGCAGCTGAAGTACTCGCAGGTGAAGCCCTTGAAGACACTGGCAGCTGAAGTACTGGCAGGTGAAGCCGTTGAAGCTACTGGCAGGGATGGTACTGGCAAGTGAAGCCGTTGAAGCTACTGGCAGGGATGGTACTGGCAAGTGAAGCCGTTGAAGCTACTAGCAGGGATGGTACTGCAAGTGAAGCCGTTGAAGCTACTGGTAGGGAAGGTACTGGCGAGTGAAGCCGTTGAAGCTACTGGCAAGGCAAGTACTGGCAAGTGAAGCCGTTGAAGCTACCTACAACGCAAGTACTGGCAAGTGAAGCCGTTGAAGCTACTGGCAGGGATGGTACTGGCAAGTGAAGCCGTTGAAGCTACTGGCAGGGAAGGTACTGGCAAGTGAAGCCGTTGAAGCTACTGGCATGGCAAGTAGTGGCAGGCCAAGCAAGGGGAGCTGTTGGCAGGTCATCATGGTGCTAAGTTTCCTTATTTTATATTTAAAAATGATGGCTATGAATGCATTTTTTGTAAACGGGGAAAGGAGTGGTTGAGGGGGGGAATTAAACATCAGGGGATGAACCGATGTGCTTCAAGCTTGGCATGCCTTAAGTCCTACGTAGGGACTAGAATGTTGCCAAGTTACATGTCTTTCCATTTAAAAATGACAGCGTATTTGATTTGATTTTTTAAAAAAACTCAAACGTTTTAAAAAAGCTCCTAAAAATCACGGATACAACCAATGTGCTTCAAACTTTGCCTACATAAAGCCCTACTTGTGCTATGATACTGCCATATAAAGTAAAAATCTGGGTATGAACTGATGTGCTTCAAACTTTGCCTACCTAAAGCCCTTCTTGTGCTTTTATACTGACAAATTTCATGTCTTTACCTTAAAAAGTAATGGACGTTAATGGATTTCTTGCAAATTCCTTCATGTAGTCCTTGAAAAAAATGTCTGAATTTCCGAATTGATCTGAATTGATTCGGAGTACTGGCAGGTGAAGCCGTTGAAGCTACTGGTAGCGAAGGTACTGGCAAGTGAAGCCGTAGAAGCTACTGGCAAGGCATGTACTGGCAAGTGAAGCCATTGAAGCTACTGGCAGCTGAAGTACTGGCAGGTAAAGCCATTGAAGCTACTGACAGCGAAGGTACTGGCAATTGAAGCCATTGAAGCTACTGGTAGGGAAAGTACTGGCAAGTGAAGCCGTAGAAGCTACTGGCAATGCAAGTACTGGCAAGTGAAGCCATTGAAGCTACTGGCAGCAGAAGTACTGGCAGGTAAAGCCATTGAAGCTACTGACAGCGAAGGTACTGGCAAATGAAGCCATTGAAGCTACTGGTAGGGAAGTTACTGGCAGGTGAAGCCGTTGAAGCTACTGTCAAGGCAGGTACTGGCAAGTGAAGCCGTTGAAGCTACCTACAAGGCAAGTACTGGCAAGTGAAGCCGTTGAAGCTACTGGCAGGGATGGTACTGGCAAGTGAAGCCGTAGAAGCTACTGTCAAGGCAAGTACCGGCAAGTGAATCTGGTGAAGCTACTGGCAGCTGAAGTACTGGCAGGTGAAGCCCTTGAAGCTACTGGCAGCTGAAATACTGGCAGGTGAAGCCGTTGAAGCTACTGGCAGGGATGGTACTGGCAAGTGAAGCTGTTGAAGCTACTGGCAGGGATGGTACTGGCAAGTGAAGCCGTTGAAGCTACTGGTAGGGAAGGTACTGGCAAGTGAAGCCGTAGAAGCTACTGGCAAGGCATGTACTGGCAAGTGAAGCCATTGAAGCTACTGGCAGCTGAAGTACTGGCAGGTAAAGCCATTGAAGCTACTGACAGCGAAGGTATGGCAAATGAAGCCATTGAAGCTACTGGTAGGGAAGGTACTGGCAAGTGAAGCCGTAGAAGCTATTGGCAGTGCAAGTACTGGCAAGTGAAGCCATTGAAGCTACTGGCAGCAGAAGTACTGGCAGGTAAAGCCATTGAAGCTACTGACAGCGAAGGTACTGGCAAGTGAAGCCATTGAAGCTAATGGTAGGGAAGTTACTGGCAGGTGAAGCCGTTGAAGCTACTGGCAAGGCAGGTACTGGCAAGTGAAGCCGTTGAAGCTACCTACAAGGCAAGTACTGGCAAGTGAAGCCGTTGAAGCTACTGGCAGGGATGGTACTGGCAAGTGAAGCCGTTGAAGCTACTGGCAGGGAAGGTACTGGCAAGTGAAGCCGTTGAAGCTACTGGCATGGCAAGTAGTGGCAGGCCAAGCAAGGGGAGCTGTTGGCAGGTCATCATGGTGCTAAGTTTCCTAATTTTATATTTAAAAATGATGGCAATGAATGTATTTTTTGTAAACGGGGAGAGGAGTGGTTGAGGGGGGAATTAAACATCAGGGGATGAACCGATGTGCTTAAAGCTTGGCATGCCTTAAGTCCTACGTAGAGACTAGAATGTTGCCAAGTTACATGTCTTTCCATTTAAAAATGACAGCGTATTTGATTTGATTTTTTTAAAAAAACTCAAACGTTTTAAAAAAGCTCCTAAAAATCACGGATACAACCAATGTGCTTCAAACTTTGCCTACCTAAAGCCCTACTTGTGCTTTTATACTGACAAATTTCATGTCTTTACCATAAAAAGTAATGGACGTCCTTGAAAAAAATGTCTGAATTTCCAAATTGATCTGAATCGATTCGGAGTACTGGCAGGTGAAGCCGTTGAAGCTACTGGCAGGGATGGTACTGGCAAGTGAAGCCGTAGAAGCTACTGGCAAGGCAGGTACTGGCAAGTGAAGCTGGTGAAGCTACTGGCAGGGATGGTACTGGCAAGTGAAGCCGTTGAAGCTACTGGCAGCTGAAGTACTGGCAGGTGAAGCCGTTGAAGCTACTGGCAGGGATGGTACTGGCAAGTGAAGCCGTTGAAGCTACTAGCAAGGCAGGTACTGGCAAGTGAAGCTGGTGAAGCTACTGGCAGCTGAAGTACTGGCAGGTGAAGCCCTTGAAGCTACTGGCAGCTGAAGTACTGGCAGGTGAAGCCGTTGAAGCTACTGGCAGGGATGGTACTGGCAAGTGAAGCTGTTGAAGCTACTGGCAGGGATGGTACTGGCAAGTGAAGCCGTTGAAGCTACTGGTAGGGAAGGTACTGGCAAGTGAAGCCGTAGAAGCTACTGGCAAGGCATGTACTGGCAAGTGAAGCCATTGAAGCTACTGGTAGGGAAGGTACTGGCAAGTGAAGCCGTAGAAGCTATTGGCAATGCAAGTACTGGCAAGTGAAGCCATTGAAGCTACCGCCAGCTGAAGTACTGGCAAGTGAAGCCGTTGAAGCTACTGGCAGGGAAGGTACTGGCAAGTGAATCCGTTGAAGCTACTGGCATGGCAAGTAGTGGCAGTTCAAGCAAGGGGAGCTGTTGGCAGGTCATCATGGTGCTAAGTTTCCTAATTTTATATTTAAAAATGATGGCAATGAATGCATTTTTTGTAAACGGGGAGAGGAGTGGTTGAGGGGGGGAATTAAACATCAGGGGATGAACCGATGTGCTTCAAGCTTGGCATGCCTTAAGTCCTACGTAGGGACTAGAATTTTGCCAAGTTACATGTCTTTCCATTTAAAAATGACAGCGTATTTGATTTGATTTTTTAAAAAAACACAAACGTTTTAAAAAAGCTCCTAAAAATCACGGATACAACCAATGTGCTTCAAACTTTGCCTACATAAAGCCCTACTTGTGCTATGATACTGCCATTTAAAGTAAACATCAGGGTATGAACCGATGTGCTTCAAACTTTGCCTACCTAAAGCCCTACTTGTTCTTTTACACTGACAAATTTCATGTCTTTACCTTAAAAAGTAATGGACGTTAATGGATTTCTTGCAAATTCCTTCATGTAGTCCTTGAAAAAAATGTCTGAATTTCCGAATTGATCTGAATTGATTCGGAGTACTGGCAGGTGAAGCCGTTGAAGCTACTGGCAGGGATGGTACTGGCAAGTGAAGCCGTTGAAGCTACTGGTAGGGAAGGTACTGGCGAGTGAAGCCGTTGAAGCTACTGGCAAGGCAAGTACTGGCAAGTGAAGCCGTTGAAGCTACTGGCAGGGATGGTACTGGCAAGTGAAGCCGTTGAAGCTACTGGCAGGGATGGTACTGGCAAGTGAAGCCGTTGAAGCTACTGGCAGGGATGGTACTGGCAAGTGAAGCCGTTGAAGCTACTGGTAGGGAAGGTACTGGCGAGTGAAGCCGTTGAAGCTACTGGCAAGGCAAGTACTGGCAAGTGAAGCCGTTGAAGCTACCTACAAGGCAAGTACTGGCAAGTGAAGCTGGTGAAGCTACTGGCAATGCAAGTACTGGCAAGTGAAGCCATTGAAGCTACTGCCAGCTGAAGTACTGGCAAGTGAAGCCGTTGAAGCTACTGGCAGGGATGGTACTGGCAAGTGAAGCTGTTGAAGCTACTGGCAGGGAAGGTACTGGCAAGTGAAGCCGTTGAAGCTACTGGCATGGCAAGTAGTGGCAGGCCAAGCAAGGGGAGCTGTTGGCAGGTCATCATGGCGCTAAGTTTCCTAATTTTATATTTAAAAATGATGGCAATGAATGCATTTTTTGTAAACGGGGAGAGGAGTGCTTGAGGGGGGGAATTAAACATCAGGGGATGAATCGATGTGCTTCAAGCTTCGCATGCCTTAAGTCCTACGTAGGGACTAGAATGTTGCCAAGTTACATGTCTTTCCATTTAAAAATGACAGCGTATTTGATTTGATTTTTTTTAAAAACTCAAACGTTTTAAAAAAGCTCCTAAAAATCACAGATACAACCAATGTGCTTTAAACTTTGCCTACCTAAAGCCCTACTTTTGCTTTTATACTGACAAATTTCATGTCTTTACCTTAAAAAGTAATGGACGTTAATGGATTTCTTGCAAATTCCTTCATGTAGTCCTTGAAAAAAATGTCTGAATTTCCGAATTGATCTGAATCGATTCGGAGCGACCCAGTACACTTTGCATCGATTTGGACCGACCCTATACACCTCATATCAATTTGGTCCGACCCGATCGGCCTCAGATCTGCTTTAGAGTGGTCCGAATCCCCCCGATCCGGATCGGATTTGAGATTTGGATCCGGAGCAGTGCACAACACTACTGACAGGTCCATGCCCTACCAGTACCAAGTAGCTTCAACAGCTTCGCGTGCCTGTACCAGTAGCTGGCAAAACTACTTGCAGCTGAAATACTGGCAGTTGAAGCTGTTGAAGCTACTGGCAAGGCAAGTACTGGCAAGTGAAGGCAGTGAAGCTACTGGCAGCTGAAGTACTGGCAGGCGAAGCCATTGAAGCTACTGGCAGGGATGGTACTGGCAAGTGAAGCCGTTGAAGCTACTGGCAGGGATGGTACTGGCAAGTGAAGCCGTAGAAGCTACTGGCAAGGCAAGTACCGGCAAGTGAAGCCGGTGAAGCTACTGGCAGGGATGGTACTGGCAGGTGAAGCCGTTGAAGCTACTGCCAGTGATGGTACTGGCAAGTGAAGCCGTTGAAGCTACTGGCAGGGATGGTACTGGCAGGTGAAGCCGTTTAAGCTACTGGCAGGGATGGTACTGGCAAGTGAAGCCGTTGAAGCTACTGGTAGGGAATGTACTGGCAAGTGAAGCTGACAAAGCTACTTGCAGCTGAAACACTGACAGGTGAAGCTGTTGAAGCTACTAGCAAGGCAGGTACTGGCAGTGAAGCCCTTGAAGCTACTGGCAGGGATGGTACTGGCAGGTGAAGCCGTTTAAGCTACTGGCAGGGATGGTACTGGCAAGTGAAGCCGTTGAAGCTACTGGTAGGGAATGTACTGGCAAGTGAAGCTGACAAAGCTACTTGCAGCTGAAACACTGACAGGTGAAGCTGTTGAAGCTACTAGCAAGGCAGGTACTGGCAAGTGAAGCTGGTGAAGCTACTGGCAGCTGAAGTACTGGCAGGTGAAGCCGTTGAAGCTACTGGTAGGGAGTGTACTGGCAAGTGAAGCTGGCAAAGCTACTTGCAGCTGAAACACTGACAGGTGAAGCTGTTGAAGCTGCTGGCAAGGCAGGTACCGGCAAGTGAAGCCGGTGAAGCTACTGGCAGCTGAAGTACTGGCACGTGAAGCCATTGAAGCTACTGGCAGCGAAGGTACTGGCAAATGAAGCCATTGAAGCTACTGGTAGGGAAGGTACTGGCAAGTGAAGCCGTTGAAGCTACTGGCAAGGCAAGTACCGGCAAGTGAAGCCGGTGAAGCTACTGGCAGCTGAAGTACTGGCAGGCGAAGCCATTGAAGCTACTGGCAGGAATGGTACTGGCAAGTGAAGCCATTGAAGCTACTGGCAGGGATGGTACTGGCAAGTGAAGCCATTGAACCTACTGACAGCGAAGGTACTGGCAAATGAAGCCATTGAAGCTACTGGTAGGGAAAGTATTGGCAAGTGAAGCCGTAGAAGCTACTGGCAAGGCAAGTACTGGCAAGTGAAGCTGGCAAAGCTACTTGCAGCTGAAATACTGACAGGTGAAGCCGTTGAATCTACTGGCAGGGATGGTACTGGCAAGTGAAGCCGCTGAAGTTATGGAAGGGACAGTACTGGCATGTGAAGCCGTTGAAGCTACTGGAAGGGACAGTACTGGCATGTGAAGCCATTGAAGCTACTGGCAGGGATGGTACTGGCAAGTGAAGCCGTTGAAGCTACTGGCAGGGATGGTACTGGCAAGTGAAGCCGTTGAAGCTACTGGAAGGGACAGTACTGGCATGTGAAGCCATTGAAGCTACTGGAAGGGACAGTACTGGCTAAAGACTCATTTGCTGCACAGCGGTTTCTCTGTTTGGGGTTATGCTAGAACGGAGGCGATGGCTAGACCAGGCCTATATCCCGGGATCATCCCTGTGCATCCAAATGATACACAGGGGATCCCAGGAGCAGGCAGGGTCAACCCCTCCATTTACCTGGGATAATCCTTAGGTCTAGCTAAGGCTGGAAATGCAGACCATTTCCAATCCCATGCAAAAGGATTGCTTACAATCTTGGCTTCGGCAGCAACAAGTGACTCAGAACAGAGAAATGTTGGCTGAGTTCAGACGTCACGCTAATCAGCGAGAAATATTAACAGAATGGGAAAGAACGGTCGATTAGTGGGTCGTCCAGCCTCTAACCTGCCTCTGGTACAGCCGATTTCCCGGAATCACCTGCTTTTCAAAAAAGAAGTTGCAGTTTCACTTTCGATCTACCGATCTCTGGCGTGCAGCCGGATCCCGACGGAAAGTCGCTTTGCACCACGTGCTTTCTTTCCCTAAGGCAGAGAAGGAGGCAAGGCGCCGGCGTGAGCGGTTCTGCTTTCTCCGTCCGCTTCCCACGGTTTGATTCCGACGCGTTTTGCAATTCCCAAAGCATTTGCATCTCCCCGCGGCTCGGGCTTCCCCCCTCTGTCGGGAATCTCTCGGGGGAACTTCTGTTCCGCTCCTGTTCGCCGGCCAGCCGCTCTGCAGTCTCCACTCGGCACGCAGCCCACCGCCTTTACGCTCAGGCTCGGGCTGCAGCTGAACGCCTTCGCCGTCGTCTGTGCGCAACAGCGACTCGGATCCCCCTTCCCCCACGGATTAAGGGGTGTCTATAACGAGTCCCCCCCCCCCCCGCTGTTGCAGAGAACGAGGCGCCACGAAGTGATCGAGAAATCCGAGCGGAAGCGAAAGCATCAAATAGACCGAAGGTAAGAAATCGCATTGAGGTCACTGCTGCTGCGCCCTCGCTTCTTCCTCTCCAGCGGGCTGGAATCATAGAATAGAATCATAGAATAGCAGAGTTGGAAGGGGCCTACAAGGCCATCGAGTCCAACCCCCTGCTCAATGCAGGAAAATCGTGCAGGAAATGCAGGAAATCATGCAGGAAATCATTAGATCCCGGGGCGAAGGAGGTGGAGAGAGGGTACCAGGAAAGCCAAGGTCCGGGAAGGGTTAAGTCCCTGTTTTCCTTCTGCAGATCCGCTGTCCTTCGCCCGATGGCTTCAGAATATACCTGCATGACAGCTCCTACCTACCTAATCGAGAACAGACGCGATGGGAAGTTTGTGGTAAATGAGGAGGCTGCAGACTTGCTTACGGGGATCCGCCAGCCCGTGGTGGTAGTGGCCATCGCAGGGCTGTACCGCACGGGCAAGTCCTACCTTATGAACAGACTCGCCGGCAAGAGAAAAGGTGAGCGGCTGCCCAAATGCTACCTGACACTAAAAGAAAGGGATGGAGTCTGGTGGCTTAGCGCAGGGGCACTAAGGAAAAAAGGCGGTGGTGTCCGGTGCAGTTGGAACTGGGAGTAGAGCCACCGAAATCCATGAGACTTAAATCAGTTACGCCCCTGGATTTTTCTGCCTGTCCTGGGAAGAAGCACAGGGGAAGAGGAGTGTAATAACAGTAATAATATTTATACAGAACCATCAGCCTACATGCTGCTTTACAAAGTATATCAATGACAGGTCTCTGCCCCAAGGAGCTTGCAATTTAGATTTCAACAGAGCGCAAAGAATAGGCAAGAATAACAAGAAGGGCCCACATGAACAAGCAGAGTTACCCAGGCTTGGCCTCTTTTTCATTACATGTAGTTGAACTTTGTTTCACTTGGGGGTTAGGTGCTCGGAGTTTAAGCCAAAGTAGAGGGCGTAGCCTGCAAGGATGGCCAACTTGTGGCGCTCCAGATGTTTTGGCCTACAACTCCCATGATCCCTCACCATTGGCTATGCTAGCTAGGACTTAGGGGAATTGTAGGCCAAAGCATCTGGAGGGCCACACATTGCCCACTCCTGGTTTACAGCCTGATCCTAGGCATGTTTGCTCAGAAGTAAGCTGGATCTGGACTCTAGTGGTGCTTAGAGTAGACCCACTGAAATCAATGGGACGTAAATCAGTTACGCCTTACTCGCCCCATTCACTTCAATGTGTCTATTCTAATTACGCCTGGATCCAAGCCACTGAGTTCAGTAGGAACAGCCTTGCAGGCTGCAGCCTTAGCCCTTGTGTTTCCTCAGACTGAACCTCTGTGCGTCCCTCCCTCAGGTTTCTGCCTGGGCGCCACTGTGCAGGCACTGACCAAGGGCATCTGGATGTGGTGCCTACCTCATCCCCACAGGCCTGATTGCACGCTGGTCTTGCTGGACACGGAGGGATTGGGTGATGTGCGGAAGGTGAGTGGGGGAAGACGCAGCAATGTGCGGGGCAAAAGATGCCAATATGGTGCCTGTGTTGGTGGATGATGATTTACATGGGTTCTCTGATCTCACTGTGTCAATCCTTTTGGAATGTTTCCATTACCCAGAAGATGGTGGAAAGACAAGAACAAGTTTCTAGTCCCCATATCTGTAGAGGAAGACCTACAAAGCTCTGGTCAGGATTTATTAAGATACAGAAACCGGAGGTGTCTTAGTGCAGGTAGTGCTGCTCAGCCAATGTGGCTTCTGTCATGTGAACCACCACAACTCATTATCATAAGCAACAGCTCCTTCCTGTGCTACTCTTGTAATCCTGCAATGCTTTCATATCACTCCAGTCTTCACCAATTCGATGTATGCATGTCTGTAAAAACACCACCACCAAAGCCTTTCAAGGCAGCTTAGAATAAATCAATAAAAAGTATATATTTATTTCATTATTAAATTCATTATTAAGCTTGAAACCCATTGAGAAGTTAGTAATCACAAACACAGCTGTGATTCCAAATTGAGCCACTAAGGCTTTGTGTACTTTCTATTAAAATAATCGAAATATGTGCTAAGACATATACTGAATCTGGTATGCTTTAGATCATGCTCTTTTATCTTTCTTTGCTTACTTTGCATAATAACAATCCTGCTTCATAGTAGGAACACACTTTCAAAGGCTTTGGGGAACGTTGGACTCCAATTCCCATCAGCCCTAGCCAGCATGGCCATGCTGACTGGGGCTGATAGGAGCTGGAGTCCACAACAACTGGCGGGCCGCAGGTTCCCCATCCCTGCATTAGGAACTAGAAGCTTGCTTTACATTTTAAACAAATCTTGAGATTCTCAGGATGCTCAGTTCCTTTGCCCTAATTCTGGAACAAGCCACTTTGGAGCCCTTGGGAGAGATGGAGTGGCGAGATATAAGCACCAAAATAAAATGTGTTTTGCGCATGTCAGGCACTTGCCCACAGTTGTGGGATGTGCACACCGCTAGCCACCACAAGCTTTCCAAATGCAGACTCAGCCGTCTCAATTCAAACAACCCCTTCTACCAGGTTTAACAGAGTCCGCTCCAAAGCAACTGCCTTTTTGCATGCAGTTCCCAGAGAAAGGATCTGCGGTGGAGAATGGGGCGTCAGTTTCTGGGGCTAATGGAGGCTTTGGAAATGAGGTCCTAAAAATTGCCTTTCTGTTTCAGGGGAACACAGAGAATGATTCATGGATCTTTGCACTGGCCATTCTGCTCAGCAGCACCCTGGTGTATAACAGCATGGTCGCTATTGACCAGAATGCCTTGGAGAAGCTGCAGTATCCTTCTGAGGCATCAGAAATTCCAAGGAGACTGGACAGTGTCCCCTCCCTCTGACTGGGATGGATTTGCCACCAACTTCCCCAAAGGCTCAGGTGCTTCCTGGTCTGGTGACAGTGACTGCTCTGGGGTGCCTTTCCTTTTCTGGGAGTTCACCCATCCCTAGTTTAAGGCCATCTTGATAAAGAAGCCCCCTGCCACAATGCCCTCCCTAAATTACTGTTGTGAGATCTGTTAAAGAAAGTGCTCTCTGGACATGCTCAAGGGTCCATCTTTTGGCTGCCAGCCAGCTCAAGGTCCACATTTTTAGTAAAGACATGATTTGGGAGAAGTTCACGGTGAAATCCAACCTAAGTCTTAGAGTAGAGTCACTGAAATGAATGGGATTTAGGTTGGACCACATTCATTTCAATGGATCTACTCTAAGTAGGGCCTGTGCTACTTACCCTCCAATTCTATTTATTTTATTTATTTGTTACATTTTCATACCGCCATCAGCTGAAGCTCTCTGGGCAAGTGCATAATTAAAAACTATAAAATACAAGTATAAATTTGAAACATTACAAGTTTAAAATGCAATATAAAACCAGCTACATTAAAGACCAGGGGAAGCCTGTGTAAAAAGGTATGTCTTCAGGAGACGTTTCAAAGATATTATGTTTTCCACCTCCCAAATCGCATGGGGGAGGGCCCTCCAGAGGGTGGGTGCCACCACAGAGAAGGCTCAACAACATCAGGTTTTTCCCTTAGCCAGCTGCAGGTATGTTGTGGAGCTGACAAAGAAGATTAGAGCAAAAGTTTCCTCTGGACGTTCACAAGAGGACGACAATTCTGCCGAATTTGTTCGTTTCTTCCCGGCCTTTATCTGGGCTGTGCGGGATTTCACGCTGCAACTGGAGATAAACGGGCAGCCTGTCAGCGAGGACGGGTACCTGGAGGATGCTTTGAAATTGCAGCAAGGTGAGCGCAAAATAAAATGCAACATGGAAGACGAGGAAGACAATTGTCCCACTACCCTGCATCAGAGCAGACCTTTCTAAGGGGTTATCTTGTTTTGCCACTAGCTACACTTCCCTTTTACAATTCAATCGGGACTTGATCAGGGTTTTTTTCTATCAGGGATATTCGCTCTGTTTTATAGGGTCTGCTGGGCATTGCTGCCCCTTTGTGTCCCTGCAGGGCAAAATGTTGATGCTACCCATTTAAAGGAAGGGCTAACACAGGGGTGGGCAACTTGTGTCCCTCCAGATATTTTGCTCTATAATTCACATCCTCCCTCACCATTGGCTATGTTAGCTACGGCTGATGGAAAGTAGGCCAAGACATCTGGAGGGCCACAAGTAACTCACGGCTCATCTACACCAAGCAGAATATTCCACTATGAATCATAGAATCATAGAATAGCAGAGTTGGAAGGGGCCTACAAGGCCATCGAGTCCAACCCCCTGCTCAATGCAGGAATCCACCCTAAAGCATCCCCGACAGATGCTTGTCCAGCTGCCTCTTGAAGGCCTCTAGTGTGGGAGAGCCCACAACCTCCCTAGGTAAAAGTGGTACGAAAGTGGTATGTAAAAGTCAGAAACCACAACAATGCTTTATAGTGGTATTGAAGTGCATTAACAACTGTTGGGACCCATTGACACATGCCATATACCACTTTCATAGTGTTATATCCTGCTTGGTGTAGATATGTCATGGGCCCTAACAGTTATCAATGCACTTCAGTACCACTATAAAGCAGTAATGTAGATCCTGCAGCGCACTTCAATGCTGCTATAAAGCAGTAGTGTGACTCCTGCCTTTCATACCGCTTCCATAGTGGAATATCCTGCTTGGTGTAGATGAGCCCTCACTCCTGGATTAACAGCACAATCCAACTCCCTTTCCATTCAGTGGTGCTCTCTCAGGTAAGTATGTATAGTGTGTGTGTGCAAACCATTGAAGTCCGAGGAGTCCTATTCATCCTTCCTGCTGTGCTGATTTACTCATTAAGGGCACAGTCCTGTGCATGTTTGAATATGCTGTCTGGGGAATGCTGGGAATTGTAGGATTTTTCTTTCTTTCTAAACATGCATAGGATTGTGGCTTATGTTCTTCTCCCTGCAAGCCACTCTTCGCCCCATAGAACAAAACATACAGGTATCATACGTGGGACTTGAGGCACATGACTCCGATTTCAGACTACATGGCAGCTGTAAAAAGATTGCAACCCAGATACTTTTAAAAAAAATATATCAAAACTTTTTAATACCACACTTCAGTTGTATTCCCAGGGTGGCTTTGTTTCTTGTTGTGAGTCATCATGAGAATTTTTGTATCTGGTCAAGAGGGCAGGGCTCCTGCAGCTTTAACTGTTGTGATGAAGAGGGAATTTCACCCGGTGCTGCATGCACGCAAATGACACCTGTTGAAATCCCCTTTTCTATACAACTGTTAAAGATACAGGAGCTTTGTCCTCCTTTCCATGTGGTCACCCTAGCAATATCGAGCATTGTTTTTCCCTATTCCATTCCTCTCTCCCAGCATTTGAGGGCAGTTGATGTGCAAAACTTCTGGAGGGCCCTAGGTTGGGGACGGCTTGCGATCTGGCACTACTAACAAAGTACCCCGGCCCGCCTGCCTCTTCTTCTTCCCTAGGCGACTCAGAGCAAATCAATAAGTGCAACATGCCCCGGTTATGTATCCGCAAGTTCTTCCCTTCGCGGAAATGTTTCACGTTTGACCGTCCAACTAACAAGCGGAACCTGCCTCGGCTTGAGGAACTGGAAGAAGAAGAGCTGGAGGTTGATTTTTTGGAACCAATGACCCGTTTCTGTGAACACATTTGGAAGACCTCCCAACCCAAGACGGTACCAGGAGGCCACACTGTGACTGGAAGAAGTGAGGAAAATTCCTACAAAGTAATAGGATGGGGAAGATTCCAACGACACGCCAATCCATTATGGGTAAAACAACCCCTACAACAGACCATGGCTTATCAGGGTGGATTGTTTCTGAAAAACAACCCACCCTGATAAAACCGGTCCAGGTTCAGATGATAGGTTATTCCATCATGGGTTATTCAAGAACATTACTCATTGTGGGTTAGCGTGTCATTTGAATGTAGTTGTATAATCTCAGCAATGTATGTTCTGCCCTGATGACATAAAAACTCTGTTTCTAGAATGCGTTAGGCAAACCAAGTGAATTTGTTTGCTTGCCATTGCGTGTGTACTTGTGTGTGTTTTCCTGATTTCAAAGAACTTCTTTTTCATGGCAGTGTTTGCAAAGAACTGGAACTCAGTGTAAGGAGATTAATTCAGGTGCTCATTCCAGTTCCACAGTTCGTGATTCTGCAGCTTCGCTGACCCTTTCCTTTTCAGTGCTTGCGAACCTGGTGAAGTCCTACGTGGATGCTATCAACAGCGGGGAAGTGCCTTGCTTGGAGAATGCAGTCCTGGCCCTGGCCGAGATTGAGAATTCAGCTGCCATGCGGGAGGCCATTTCCAGCTATGAAGAACGGATGGGACAGCGGCTGAAGATGCCCACGGGCACGGTGGAAGAGCTGCTGCGGGTGCACGCAGAGTGTGAGCGGGAGGCCAACGCCGTGTTCATGGCCCGTGCATTTGGGGAGAACATTAAAAGCTTTCAAGAGGAGCTTGCGGTATGTTTCCTCCTGTGCCTCATAACTCCCTATGCCAGTGTTGGAAGAAGAGGGCCACAGGGTTATTTTCGCCCAGCACTGGGATTCATTTCTGTGGTTCCTAAAGTGACACCACCACCCCGCAATGTCAACAAGTAAAAAGTCCATGGAGTCTGATGCCATTCTGGATGTTCAACAGGTCTCCAGAGATGCCTTATTCTTTCTAAATATTTCTAATCATATACAATATTAAAATTTTCCTATTATAATTTATAATATTACAATCCACATCAAAAGAATCCCAATATTTTTGAGAGAGCAGTGACCTGGATAGGCCCAGGGGAATCTCCTAAAACTTGCAAAACCACATGAATAAAATAACGAAGTGCAAGCTTCCTTAGACAAAATCCAATTTCGGCTGCTTAGTTATAAATGTCATGGCTAGGAGAATCTTTTAAAAATTTACATGGTTTTCCAAAAGTCTCTTCGTTCAAAACAGGGTCAACCGCATATTGTCCCCTGCAAAGGGCCAAGGGGAAGTAAGTGTATCTAATGGCCAGCTCAGTTCAACTGGAAACTAGACTCCCCCAAACAAAGAAATTCTTTTCTTTTTTAATTGCCTTTGTCTCCCACTATCCCTGGATTATTTAAAACTGATCCAATCAGGATGAGAAGAAAAATGTGACAGCCATGGAAACAGAACAGAAAAACTAGACCATCCAATGAGTTTCCTTACCTTATAAGTGCAGGATGAAAGGACTTAATCTAGTATTCATAGAATAGTAGAGTTGGAAGGGGCCTACAAGGCCATCGAGTCCAACCCCCTGCTCAATGCAGGAATCCACCCTAAAGCATCCCTGACAGATGGTTGTCCAGCTGCCTCTTGAAGGCCTCTAGTGTGGGAGAGCCCACAACCTGACCAGGCAACTGGTTCCATTGTCGTACTGTCAGGAAGTTTTTCTTGATGTCCAGCCAGATTCTGGCTTCCTGTAACTTGAGCCCCTTATTCCGTGTCCTGCACTGTGGGATGATCGAGAAGAGATCCTGGCCCTCCTCTGTGTGACAACCTTTTAAGTATTTGAAGAGTGCTATCAGGTCTCCCCTCAATCTTCTCTTCTCCAGGCTAAACATGCCCAGTTCTGTCATTCTCTCTTCATAGAGCTTTGTTTCCAGACCCCTGTTCAGCCTTATTACTTGTCTGTGTGAGACGAGATCTCCACAGGATCTCCACCCATCTCCGAGCAGACAAACAGCTGAGTGGGGGAGGGGGAAGCAGTTTTTTTTTAATTTAACTTTAGAAAAGTTGGAGACAAATTAAGTTGGCCAAACCGTTAAAGATCCAGCCAATTCTTTTGGTTTTGTTGGGGGATACGGTGACAGTTCAGACGGATTGAAATTTGTACTGTGGATTAGACGTAGCGTTTGTATGTTTTCCCATGGCATAATAAGCTGGTGAGGAGCACCTTTTGACTATTTTTATCATGCTGTATTTCTGGTGCTTCCTTTGTTTTGGTCTGGCAGCAAAAGTTGAAGCAGAAACAGAAGGAGTTCTGCGAGAGGAATGAGCAGGAGTCCCGCGACCGCTGCTTTGCTGCACTTACAGGACTTGCCCAGGAGCTGGAAAATGGGATCCAACGGGGAATCTACTCTGTGCCTGGAGGCTACAAGCATTTTTTGAAGAAAATGCATGAAATAGAAGAGGAATATCATTCGGTGCCTGACAAAGGAATTCAGGTAGGGCAGTACCCAGCAATTCTGTGATGCATAAAAAGAGAGCATCCTGATGTTGACGGAGGATAGCTCCATACTATGTAGACCAACACTACAATACTATGCACTCCTCCTTGGAGAAAGTCCCATTCAACTCACTGGGCCTGTTCAGACAACACGCTAAGCCATGGTTAGGCCACTAACTTTTTTGCAACAAATAGTGGGCGTGTTTAAACCGTGGTTATGTAGCCACCATGGTTAGGAATGGTTCACATGACACGCTAGGCCAGAATGTTTAGCTCAAAATGCTTGACCACCGTGGGTTAGCGCGTCATCTGAACAGGGTCAATGGAACTTCATTCTGAGTAACCATGCATAGAATTGTCCTGTTAAACTGGCTTAAGAGACATTCCCTCTTTGCAAGATAGGGGTTAGAGATTACAAAAACACATTTTTCAACACCACACCAAACTATAATTACTCCCTGTATGCCTCTTTAAAAACTAGTCGCTGTAGGGTGACCATATGAAAAGGAGGACAGGGCTCCTGTATCTTTAACAGTTGCATAGAAAAGGGAATTTCGGCAAGTGTATTTTGTATATATGGAGAACCTGGTGAAATTCCCTCTTCATCACAACAGTTAAAGCTGCAGGAGCCCTGCCCTCTTTTAAATCTGGTCACTCTAGTATAGCTCCTGCAGCTTTAACTGTTGTGATGATGAGGAAATTTCACCAGGTTCTCCGTATATACAAATGACACCTGCTGAAATTCCCTTTTCAATACAACTGTTAAGGATACAGGAGCCCGGTCCTCCTTTTTCATATGGTCACCCTATGCACTCCTGTTCTGATTGTGGCTTTCCATTGGAGCATCTGGATGGCCGTTGTGGAATCAGAATGCTGGACTAGATAGACCTTTGCTATAATCCGTCATGGCTCTTCTATTTACATACCATCTTTTTGCCTTGAATCCCAATATGAAATCACATTTGGTTTTCTCATTTTTAGGTAAGATTAATAACCTTTGCTCCCAAACAGGCTGACAAAGCTCTTGAAGAGTTCCTGAAATCCAAGGAGACGGTGGCAAAATCTATCCTTCAGATGGACAAGGCCCTGACTGACAAGGAGAAAGAAATTGAAGGTGCAGATCTGGTCAAAAAGGCCTTATACATTACAAATTTATACATCCTAAAAATTGAAATCCCACTCAAAGCTTGGGCAAATTAGAGAATCGTTATAATTTGTGCCATATTGGCAATGTGGTGAACAACCTCGGAGGGTATTCTAAGGTCTGGATGTCAACACAGGGCCGATTTTGTCCCCCTAACTTCCAAAGGTGGGACCACTCTGGGCAAGGCCAAAACCGAAGATTGTAGCACACAGGTAGACTCAAAACAGGAGCAGGGGGCCTTGTGTGCTTTCCTGACTGCTAGCAATTCAGTGGCTTCTTTCTCTCCTGCCCCCCAGCCCAGCGCACTGAGGCCCAAGCAGCCAAACTTCAGCAGAAGCTATTGGAGCAGGAGCAGGCCAGGCTGGCGCAAATGCTGGACGATCAGAAACGAAGCCATGAAGAGCAGCTCCAGCTGCTGAACAAGAAGATGGAGGAGGAGAAGAAGAAGATGCAAGAGGAAACCGAAAGGATGTTGCAGCATAAGCTCAAGGTAACGAGCCCTCAGCCAGGTGCACACTCTGACTCGCTACAATGTGTCATCTATCCAGCCTAGGTACAGGCAAGCTGGTGCCTTCCAGGTGCAGTACCAAACAACTCCGTAATCCCTGAGCCTTGGGCATGCTTGCTGGGGTTGATGGTGGTTGTAGTCCAAAATAACTGATGGGCCCCCGATTGTCTATTTCTCCTATATGTCCTCTGACTCATTATAGCGCGTAATGTATTCATCCTCATGTTATGATGGTACACAGCTGGTAACACACACCAGGCCAAATCTACCCTACAGCCAAAGTCATCTTCTTGGCAGAGGCAACATATCTCTACAAATACAATATGTAGAAAAATACTTTTTAAACAATATGGAATGTAGGATTCCATATTGTTTGAGATTGGCTGGCCTGCAGCAGCCCAGCAACGTCATCGTTGAACTGAGTTTGGAATCATGTCCTTCCTGGATCCTGCCTCATGCTCTCTGTGCCACATCAGATTTTGCCCAAATTTCTGCCCAAAACAACATTCCTAAGAGAAGCTCAATCTAGGAGTACATCTGTCTTCAGGAAGTCTCTCTCATTTAGCATCATGGTGAAAAATGTGTGTTTTGTGTCTTACCAACGCAACAACTAGGCAATGTGGGCATTCTCGTCTAAGCTTGGCCCGATTTCTTTTTTTCTTTCTTTGCAATATTTATATACCGCTCCCCATTCAAAATTTCAGAGCAGTGTACAAGATAAAACTCAATAAAAACAGAATAAAACACCTTAAAATAGATTTTTTAAAGCAAAATGAAAGGTGAACTGTGAACCATGGCTGGTTATTAAGGAAAGGCTTCCTGGAATGATGACATTTTCAGGAGTCACCGAAAGGAATACAAAGTTGGCGCCTGACTGACCTCCAGAGGCAGGGAATTCCATAGGAAGGGGGCCACCACACTGAAGGCTCTTCCCCTGGTGGACTCCAGTCGGGGGATGGGTCTATTCCATTTCATTTGTGTTTGCTGCTTTCTGCCCCTCTGTAACCTCTCTCTGTGATCCTTACCTTTTCCAGGAACATGAGCAACTGGTGAAAGAAGGATTTGAACAAAAAGCCAGAGAAATGGAAAGTGAAATTCAACGACTTAAAGAAGAGAGTAGCAACTCTTTTATGTCACACCTAGCGCATCTAATAGAAAAACTGGGCCCGCATCTGATAGCTTTGGGGGGTCAGGCTATGCAACATAAGATGTATTCTGACATAGCTAAAATACCAAAAGATTCAAAGAAATAGTTCAGAGATGGGAAAGATTAGGTCTGGTTGCAGAGCTGTGTTTGAATTTATCGTTTGATACCCCCAAACAAAAATGGTTACAGGGGAGCGCTGGATGTAGGCCTCTGCTGCTTAAATTATTTTAGGATAAATCACAAAGTGTTCTCCCTTGGTGTATTTGCCCTGGCATTTTCTCTCTAAATTAGAATTAGAGAATTTTAATTAATCTTTCCAAAATTTAATTTTCTGCTTTTTCTCTCAAAATTCCATATTTCCCAAGTGTGGAAAATGTCCTCCAGGGCCCCATCATTGCATGCTTTTAAGGAATCCCGGAAGACTAACTTCTTTACTCTGGCTTTCCCCTGAATTATATTTTATCAGACTGGGTCATAGCTGCAATTGTGTTGTGGGTCTCTGCCCTTTGCTGATGTTTGTTGTTTGGGGGTACTTTTACTGCGTTGATTTTTTTTTATGAATTATATACATGTTATTGTTATAAGCTTGCTTGGGAGGGCTCCTACCCTGAAAGTGGCCTATAAATATTTTAAATTAAATAAAATATAAAGTAAGCAGCCAGCAAGTGCTTGTATGAAAATAATCTGTAAACTCTATATCAACTCTATATATTTTCTCAGTATTTTAACACCTAATTTAACTTAAATTTAAACCTTGTTTTAATTCTGTATTTTAACCTATATCAACTTTTGCTGTGTGGTTTTATCCTGGTTTTGTTTTTTATATTGTATTTTGTATGTGTATTTAGATTGTTGGTTTTTATACTCTTCATGGTTTTAATTTTTGTGAACCGCCCAGAGAGCTTCAGCTATTGGGCGGTATAAAAATGTAATAAATAAATAAATAAAGCGTTTTTGCAGACTCGTCAGTTTGAATTAAGCGGGGAGGGGGGGCTTTTAAAATGTAGATTTTTAGAAATAAATTGATAAGATGTGAAATTAAAAAGCAAAGGTCATGGTGTGCTGACTGTAACTGGGCATGTTTAGCCTGGAGAAGAGAAGATTGAGGGGAGACATGATAGCACTCTTCAAATACTTGAAAGGTTGTCACACAGAGGAGGGCCAGGATCTCTTCTCGATCCTCCCAGAGTGCAGGACACAGAATAAGGGGCTCAAGTTACAGGAAGCCAGATTCCGGCTGGACATCAGGAAGAACTTCCTGACTGTTAGAGCAGTACGACAATGGAATCAGTTACCTAGGGAGGTTGTGGGCTGTCCCACACTAGAGGCCTTCAAGAGGCAGCTGGACAACCATCTGTCAGGGATGCTTTAGGGTGGATTCCTGCATTGAGCAGGGGGTTGGACTCGATGGCCTTGTAGACCCCTTCCAACTCTACTATTCTATGATTCTATGTGTTTTACATCTCTCAGTGACTGTTCTCTTGACATTCGAGCAACTGTTCCAGCAGTTAAAATCGTTTCTGAGGCATTATCCATCTGGTGCTAGTAGAAAACCTTAGGGATGCTGATAAAATCACACATTTACTGTCAAATACTTGTATTTGATAAGCCTGTTATGATAAGCATAGCTAGATTTGCTGTAAACACAGCCCAGATCAGAAGAGACAAAGGCCTTAGCTAGACCTAAGGTTTATCCTGGGATCATCCCTGCCTGATCCTGGGATCCCCTGTGTGTCATTTACATGAACAAGGATGACCCCAGGACAATCCCGGGATAAACCTTAGGTCTAGCTAAGGCCTTAGAGGCCAACTGCTCCGCTTAATAATCCTGTGCCAGCAAACATCCTTGCTCCCCCCTTCTGAATGTTTATTTTAATTACAATTTTAAACTTATGTATTCTGACTTGTGTGGCAAGTGGGCTTCACCTTTTTATTGGAAATATTGTATTGATTGTATAATTCAATGTTTTTTGTTGTTTTTCTCTCCCTCCTTTTACTGTAATTGTGGCTAAAACCTAAACAGGTTGCCTAATCAACATATTTGATAGCCCGCGACGGAGGAGGGAAGATCTCGCATTGTGTTTAACACGAGATCCCTCTTTTGTTCACATGCGAGGTGTGACATCCTCAGAAGGAGAGGTGTTGCGCCTGCCATTTTTTAATTTCTTTAAGGGGAAGCAGCGCACAAACGCTCGTGAGCTAAAGGGAAGTTGTTTTTAATTTAAATTGTTTTCCTCGCTCCCCCCACCCTATCCCCAACGGGTGCAGCTCCCGGCTCCTCGCGAAGAATCGCGCAGAGCCGGGTCAACCAGCGGCACCCAGCCACACGTTCCGCGGTCTTGGGCTCAGCCCAGGACCGTGGAAAAAACAGGGCCAAAGGAGAGGGCGAGATCCCGGGGCAAGGGAGGGATCATCCCTCCCTGATCCCGGGATCCCCTGTGCGTCATGTGGACTCACAGGGACAATCCCAGGTATCATCCTGGGATTTCGCCCGGTCTAGCTAAGGCCTGAGTCCTGTGTGCTGACACTGTTTGCCCAGGAATGCTCTAAGTTCCAAAGAGTGTTTACTTCTGCTCTGCTTGGGAAACTGTAAAAACAGATGACTTGGTTCAAAACTATGCCTGTTTAAAGAAGGGAGATTTGACCTTAGATTGGGGCAACAACTGCGTGATGGTGGATATCAAGAACCGAATTGCAATTAGCAAACATACTGTATTGTAAAAACAACAACCATAGCACTGTTTGAGAAAACTTTATGGAGAAATCAATACTGTAGAAGAAAGTAAACAAAGCAGAGCGAATGGAATATTGTTGGCTAAGGTCAGTCAGCCTTGGCGACGGTAGTCAACTATTCAAAGAGGTAGCCATGGTGTATGGAATGTAAAAGGTTGCTGCATCTCTTAAAAACGAGTCCTGGAAAATTAATGCTCTAACCAGGTGGGGAGCAAGATACATCCTTTGCTGTTCTTCATACATGCCTTTTTCTTTTCTTAATTTCATTCTGTTGCTGTATTCATTTTTATCTTCAACATAGGCCCTTTCTACACGTAAGGATTATCCCAGGAAAATGGAGGGGTTGTCCCTGCCTGCTCCCGGGATCCCCTCTGTGTCATTTGCATGCACAGGGACAATCCCTGGAAAAAAGGCAGGTGTAGAAATGGCCATAGAGCTTCTCTGAGACTGCTTATACTTATCGTGTGTAGCCTACAAAAGTGTTGTCAGGAGCCCCTGACTTCGGTCTCCCACCTCCGGGTTTGCTTTACTCTATCAGTCAAATCAGCCTGGCCAGTTTGAGCGATCAACTTCACGCGTGACGTTTTTAAGTGTACATAACAAGCATGAATTGATCACGAAGGCGACGCACCCCTTTGCAAAACCCTATGCCGTGCAGATATGCTCCTCTGGGAGCTGTAATTGGCTGCCGTTTCCAGCCGAGTGGGCATTAGGTGGTAAACCCAGGTTTCCTTTTGCATACTGTGTGAAATGGCTGTAAGACCATCTCCAACGACTACGTTGAATCAGCAGATAACAGGCTCTGAAAGTGCAATCATGCCATCTAATCCAGATTGTTTTCCAGTCCCCAGGACTTGTTACGTTTCCAGCCTCAAGCCATCTAGTGCTAAACAAAGCGGAATGCATTGTGTGCCTTTCCAAGGCAGGAAAAAGGAAGGGCTGCAGGCCAGGCCTTGTTCCTGTCTGGTTACAAGTGCATGAACAATTTAGAAAGCCCAACAACAACTTTACCCACGGGACCTGGCAATACAAATGAAAGAGCCTCTGCCAGAGTCCCCAGAATAGCACCAATCCAACGTTGGCTATTGATCTCCTCATTCTGTTGCTCCAACTGCTGAATCTCCATAGTTAGTTGGTTAGCTTCCCTCTGAAATCCCTGCTTGATCATTGCCTCTTGTTCCTAGAAGTAGAAGAAGTGTTAAAGTCACTAGATCAAGAGCAAAGGGTGCGAGTTGGTTTGCAGCGTGCTTAGGAATGTCGCCAATAAAAAACAAACCAAGCGGTCCTCCTCCCATGATTAGAACTACATAAGGGGGAGGACAGAGATGTGCTCATTGGCCCTGGGCCCTGCACTGTCTCCCTGTCGTCCAGCTCCTTCATTCTCCAGATGTTGGAGGGGTAACTGCTGCACTGGGGTAGGGGTTGCTCTTCCAGGATCTCTTATCGATCCTCCCAGAGTGTAGGACACAGAATAATGGGCTCAAGTTACAGGAAGCCAGATTCCGGCTGGACATCAGGAAGAACTTCCTGACTGTTAGAGCAGTACGACAATGGAATCAGTTACCTAGGGAGGTTGTGGGCTCTCCCACACTAGAGGCCTTCAAGAGGCAGCTGGACAAGCATCTGTCATGTATGCTTTGGGGTGGATTCCTGCATTGAGCAAGGGGTTGGACTCTGTGGCCTTATAGGCCCCTTCCAACTCTACTATTCTATGATTCCTGTCTAGGCTCTCCATGCAATATAGAATCTTACACGAGTGGAGCAGGCTCCCTGCTAGAAAAAGTACGTAGAGGTTAGTGGATCCGAGCAACAGGAACACGCAGAGGAGACAGTGCCAATGAGCGCGTCCCACTCTCCCCCACTCACGTGAGGTGTGGGAACACCTTGAGAGGTCCTGGGAAGGGTAAAAGTGGCCTCAAAATCAATTTCAACAAAATAAAAAGCACTCGAACAGGGCTCCAGACAGGAAACTAAATGGGATTCCCACATAAGGTAAAGTAATTGAGTTAGTGTCCTTTGGAAGCATAGTCCTTCGTGTTCTGGCATGCCTCTAGCATTTTGGGCCCTCAGTCTCTTAGAAGTGGAGAACACACACGCCCCTCCGCAAACAAAATATGTCACAGTTCCCACAACTACAGAGTTTAGTTCAACTCCAAAACAAAACTGCTGAAGGAAACCCGAGTGCAAGGAAGGTCTCCTGCCGCTCACACACAAAATTCTTGGAATGCAAGGAATTAAAAATCCTGTTGGACTAGCATAGTGAATGTGCTACTTATAGAGGTGGTCAATCATGACCTCCAACAATTGTGATTGGCTGTTGGCCCAGTAGGTGGAGCTGGAAAGCTAATATAATTCTCCAGACACTCAAGGAGACACATCAGAGCATGACAATTGTTCCTCCGGACTAAAACCTTCCCTGCACAGTTCAGAGTGGCCAGGCTGACATATAGTTTGCCTCAGATGTATGCCCAGTTGCCAATTAAGTAGCAGTCCTGGGATTGTGAGGAGGAAGTGGCAATGCCCCACCAGCTTCCTTGAGCATGACCCATTTATAGCAGGCATGATTCCAACGCTCTCCACCCCAGGTGATTTTTTCAGAAATTGAGACAAGGCCCCAGCTGGCCCTGTGACAGTTACCCTGAGTTTGCTCTCCATCATCTTCTGCAGCTCTTCCAAGAGCTTCTCCCTTTCTTTCACCATCTTCTCCTCCAGCTGTTTCATGTTCATCTCATAACTCCGTTGCTGATCCTCCATCTTCTGTTCTAGAATAGCCTGCTGCTGCTTCTGGATCTCCCATTCTCGCTCTGCTTCCTCAGCCTTTGCCTTCATCTCTGTCCCAGAAGAAAGACAAAGAATGAATCTCTACTGGTGTTGGGTGCTTCCATACAGAGAGCTGCTATCACTATAAATCAAAAGGCACTGTGCAGCATACCCATATTTTTCTCCTTAATTGATCGTCCGCAGTGAGAAAGAAGGTGGAAGAAACAGTGGGAAAACAAAGGAGGGCCATGAGTAGAAGAGGACAATACCTGGACACCCATAAAAGTCAGTGAACAAGGCAGGGTAATGGTGTGATAAAAGCCTCATCTGGAAGCAACCAAAGAGGTGCCTTTCCAGTAAATCTGTTACTTATAGGAACACATACAAATATCCTTTTCTTAATGGCCTGTACCTTAAGGCATGGGTGGAAGGAAAAGAGATCTCCAGATGTTTTGAACATCAACTCCCAGCATTCCTGTTCACTGGCCAGGCAGGCAGAGGCTTCTGGGAGTTGGTACAAAACATCTAGAGATCTACCTGCTTTAAGATGTGCTCAGTTAAGAAGTTTGTCAAAGCCTCACACTGCCTTCTTTCCCTGCCACCAGACCTCTTTCAATACTGGGGACGTTTGACAGATTTGCACACCTATGTGCTCATGGCACACTTAAAGTGGTCTTTAAACGTGGTCGTGGTACAATTATAGGCTCTTTGATCCTATCTTACAGTTCTATGACACCCTTGTTTAGCAGACTGCAATACATGTATACTGCAGGTGAGGAAATACAATTATGACAATTTGGTGGTTTATAGTAAGGAAAATAAAAATGTTCAAGTATTCAGTACTAGGAGGAGGAGGAGGAGGAGGAGGAGAAAAATACATCTGAAACTAAGGAAAATAACCCCAAATTAGCTCTGGGGCACTGAGGAATAAATGTGGATTGAAATGAAGTAGAAAGACCTAAGCCAGCCATTGCGTTAAAAGCTCAACCCATTTGTTCCAAATATCCCCCTCCATACCAAATAACAGAGGTCTCGAACCTCAAAACAGCCCCATACAGCTGGTGCTAATGGCCGTTTCCCATATGCCCTTTTAAAGACATGGTAGAGGTATTACAGCTCATTCATTGCTTTGCAGTCTCTGTTGGAAAGGTCAGGTGTTAAACAGCTACGCAACTGACACACACAGAGGTCCTGCAGTTCACCTTGTCGCAGTTCTAGCCAGAGTGAATAATTATCGGACACGACATTTTCAAAGACAGGAGGGGCTCCAGTGACATTAGCCAGTAGCATGGAAATCCGTCCTCGAGCTCCCTCTGAATTTCTTGAGCTCACAAACTTGGTGGGGAGCAGGAGATGAAAAGCTGGGCGTCACTTTCCTTTGTATATTTTGGCTATATCAAGTGGCTACTTCCAAATCTTCTAGGTGAGGTGCAGTGGAGTGGTCCAGCTGCATGAGGGAGGGGACGTAGGGCCTTTCCCACCCAGAGAGCACCACCAGCAGCACAAATATCTACCACATGTGGATATTATACCAGCTGCTTACCTGCCATTTCCTTCTCTTTCTCTTGGAGGGCTTCATCATTCTGAAGTATGGTTCTGCCTATGTGCTTCTTGTCCTTAAGGAACTGCTGCAGGACAACCTCAGCCTGGATAGAGAAGCAGCAACAGTCAGCAGAGCTTAGGCCAAAATGCTCCTATGCTAAGAGAAAGCTGTCAATCGACTGTCGGAACTGAATATTGATATGATGAAAACGTTGGAAACCCCTGCCCTACACCTTACCCACCTTTACTCCTTTTTTAGGTTCCTGCTGGTATCTTTGTTCCAGTTTCTTCAGGTCATCCACAAAGACCTGGTGGCCACCAGGCCGGGAGTAAATTCCTTTCTTGATGTTGTTTTCCAACTTCTGAGCCAGGGACGTCAACACAGCCCAACAGTGTGTTGTGGATTCCTGCTCATTCTTATGGCAGTACTCCTCCTTCTTCTGATCCAGGGTTTTCTGGCAGGATAAAAATATACGAAATAAAGCTGAAACACAAAAAAACTAGTTCATTGGCTGGGCAAAATTCCCTAGATTCCAGATATCTTCATCTATTTAATCAAACAGTTGGGCTGCTCCTTTTGGTGCTCAACAGGTTTTGCCCACACTGCTGATGAATAAAGGAAGGTCAAAAGGGTGGATTTATCCACATTTTCTTTGGATGCTTATACAGAGAAGTGAGAATTCCATTTTTTGGCAATGATAGTAGGGTGACCATATGAAAAGGAGGACAGGGCTCCTGTATCTTTAACAATTGTATTGAAAAGGAAATTTCAGCAGGTGTCATTTGTATATATAGGGAACCTGGGGAAATTTCCTCTTCATCACCACAGTTAAAGCTGCAGGTGGCCTGCCCTCTTTTAAATCTGGTCACTCTAGTATAGCTCCTGCAGCTTTAACTGTTGTGATGAAGAGGGAATTTCACCAGATTTCCCATATATACAAATGACACCTGCTGAAATTCCCTTTTCTATGCAACTGTTAAAGATACAGGAGCCCTGTCCTCCTTTTCATATCGTCACCCTAAATGATAGCAGCCCAAAATCTCATGACACATTAATGGACATGCACCAAACTCCCCTCCTCCTATGCTCATTAAGTTATTTATTTATTTAAAACATTTATATCCCGCCCTATATCAATAAGATCTCAGGGCGGCGTACAGATAAAAGCATACAGTATAAAACAATAAATATACACAGCTAAAAACAAATTAAACCATAAACCAAGTTAAAACGATATATAATTTAAAAGTAGTAAAACTATTAAAACAGTTAAAACAATGTGCCTAATGAATTCAACCTAGTGAGTTGCTGAAATAAAACTGAAAATACAAAATTACCAAAATAGTATCCTGGCTGATTTCTAATAATTAACATGATATTGTTTTGTTGCAATAAATAGAGTGGGAGAATGTGTTAATTTGTCTAGGTTTAAGGAAACTGGTAAAAACAGTATACCAAATTTTGGTATAACGATGTCTGTTAAAATAAAATCATGTGTTGGTAGAAAATGTATTTAATCTTAAAACAAATATGTACACTTAAAATTTAA
The DNA here is from genome assembly GCF_023053635.1 of Elgaria multicarinata webbii. Lineage (NCBI taxonomy): Eukaryota > Metazoa > Chordata > Lepidosauria > Squamata > Anguidae > Elgaria > Elgaria multicarinata. The sequence goes on from NC_086183.1 coordinate 27,525,108, forward strand.
GCAGAATGGTCCACATACAACAAACATCAAACATACATCCCAAACGCGTTTCATCAGTGGGGAAAGAATTATATGCTGATTTTAAAAAACTTATTATGCCAATTTTAAAACCACTTTTTTATGCCCCAGATACAGGGGTTTCCAATAGGACCAACAGTTGGCTCCTGTAAGTCTTCAAAAATGTGGCAAAAAAGACAGGGGACTAGGCATCCCCTCCTGTCTTCAAGAGGCTTGACTCCAAAGTTATATCTGATGCATAACTGATATCTCTGGTTCATGTAGGCTTGTGCATTGCACTAACTTCAGAGGTATATGCACAATAAGTCTTCTTCTGTGGAAGAACCTGGCTTACCTGGGGTAGTGGACTCTCCTTCCCCCAAAGACATGTCTGAGACGGTGTTGCAGCAGGAGAGGGGACGTGCAGCTGAGGAAGATGCAGGCCCCTTGGGAGGGCTACGTGAAGGCCACCCTCCACTAGTGCAGATTCTGAGCCAGGAACAAGTCATCCACCCAGCCCTCAGGAAAGACGGCGACTGAAGCGCAGAGTCCGGCCTTCAAGGAAAAGTCCTCAACGGCAGGCCAGAAACTCAGCTCTGTGAATGTCACCTTATATAGCTGGTGGAGATGGAAAGTTCCTTAAAGAGCCACAGCTGGAGCTGGGTAGAACCAGGCTCAGGCTTTGCATAAAAGGATGCTTCAAAGAAGCACTCGGCACTGGCAAACAACAGCTGTGATATTGCTGGTTTTGCTTTCTATGCCCTGTTTCCTGTATTCATGACCTTGGGCTTTATCATGACTGGAACTTTGGACCAGATCTCAGGCTGCGACTCTGGACTTTGATTTCGGACTTTGATGCTACGTCTCTGCTGCTGGAACTTGTTTATCTCTGCCCGTTATTCCTGGCAACTAGGAGCTTTGCTGCTGGCTGGCTTCCCAGACAGACTTGTTAAGACTCTGTATCCATAAACACGACATACATCAACAAATGAACCCTCCAGCAGTCCATCTGTAAAAGAATAATTTCACCAGCACTGGGAACACACCTTCCCCTCTTTTTTCTTCAGTTATCAGGTTTCTGGCTTCTTCCAGCGCCTCCTTCCTTGTTTGCCATCAGACCACCAGCCTTGACATACATATTGACATCTCAAGAGACAACCTACCACGAGCCCAGCCTGGAACCGATGTGAGTCATCGTTGAAGGCACGAGCCATGAACACCTGGAGGGCTTCCTCCTCACACTCTGCGTGAATCCTCAGTAGCTCCTGAACAGCGGCTGTGGGCAGCTTCGCCTTCTGCTTCATCAGCTCCACGTAGCGAGCAACAGCGTCATTCACAGCAGCCGTGTTCTCAATCTCAGCCAAGGCCAGCACTGCGTTCTCCATACAAGGCACTTGCCCGCTGCAGATGGTTTCCACATAGGTCACCACCAGCTTCGCCAGCACTACAAGGAAAAAATAACAGAAACTCTTGTGGTGACACTCCTTTGGGGTCACAGTTAATTTCTTGTGTTCATAGAAGTTCACTGCAGTGCAAATTCAAGTGTTTAGGACTTCCCATAGATAGGGGGTGTCAAATGCAGTGGATCTTGAACATTGCGGAGCAGGATTTGTTTCCCTTCTCAACTGGCCTTTGACTGGCCAGCTTATGATCCAGAAGTGAAAACATATGACCTGAGTTTAGTTAGATTCAAAAAAAGGAAGGCAGTAGTTGAATGATCTAATATATACAGAGTGCCCAAAGCACACAACTACAAGATATACATTCAAGGATGGACAGTGATAATTAAACTTGTTTATTCACAGAAATGATGGTTATAACTGATGCATCCCCTGCACGGCGAAATGACACGGTCATCAATGGCAAACTGCTGGTTGCCTAACAAAACTGTACATGAAAATTACTCCTAATACAATCATCTTCACATTTTTATAATGAATAATTTCTAATGCATGATGTACATAAATCGAAACCACAATTATAGTTTATAGTTTAATACAGCACTGGTGATGACATCAGTATAGTAACCTTGTAAACTAGGTTTATAATACGAGGTTATGTTAATTGTTTTCTTTTTCTTATCAGCGTTGTAAACTTTATAACAAGCCCCTGGTTTGTTTGTCCTATTTGCGCGGTAGCTTCTTCGGAAAAAAACGCAATGATGAATCGGCTGAAACCTGTAGATTATTGTGGGGTTGACACCTCCAAAATGAAAAACAGCCGGTATGCCTTGAGCTTGGAGATACACAAATAGCAGCTGAGGCAACCAGCAGTTTGCCATTGATGACTGTGTCATTTTGCCATGCAGGGGATGCATCAGTTATAACCATCATATCTGCAAATAAACAAGTTTAATTATCACTGTCCATCTTTGAATGTATATCTTGTAGTTGTGCGCTTTGGGCACTCTGTATATATCTGAGTTTAGTTAGGACACTGCACCAAAAAATCATAGCCTGTTTGGAGAAATAGGGTACAGGGAAAGATAGAAAAAGGAAGGGTCTAAAAGAAAGACGCGTTTTAAAGTTTTAATTAATATAATTATAACAGACTGGATATATTAAAAGTGAGTCTTAGGTTGTCATTTCAGGTTAAAAGTAGATTTTGTGTCAACGTGGTCAAAGGCCACTGGCCTTGTCCCTCTGCTACGACGACAGCTGTTCAGAGGAAGGACCACAGGGCTAGGAGGACTCACAGTGGCCGGTGACAACGTGCCCGCCTGGGATGGTCTTTGCCATGGATGTGCAGTAGATGTAACGGCAGAACTGGGCTGCTTGTTCCACAAAGTCGGGGTCCAGCTCACTCTCCTGCATCTGCTCCAGACGATGCAGGTTCTTCCGATGAGTAGGGCGGTCAAAGATGAAGCATTTCCGAGTGGGGAAGAACATGTGGATACATTTACGAGGGAGGTTGAACAGCTCGATATCATGAGTGTTACCTGGAGAGAACAAGATAGAGGTGGGTCGGCTGCAAGTGAATCCATCAGTGCAAAGATGTTGGAACATGACAAAAAAGAAAGATTCAGTCACCTACTACGCATTCACCTGCTACGCAGTTCCACTTAATTTTGCCATGTTTATAGATCCGCCTTTATACTTTCTTTCCCTCCCATCTGACCCATGTCTGGCTGAAGACTGCAATCCTGCAGGCAGGGCTATTTTATTAATAATTTTATGCAGCATCCAGTCATTTTAAATGTGGCATGAACTGTGATTTTTTTTTATTCTGTATTTTATTGCTGTTTGTTGAAAGCAATCTCATGGAAATGAGGGGTAAAAATGTTTCAAAGAACTCTTTTCAATAAAGGTTGTGTGCGGAACCAAAAATATACTCCATGCGGAGCAAATTTAGCCATTAGCGACTTGCCACAAGATTATGCTGATAATCTTGTGGCACATTTGTCCTCGCTACCTGTCTTTAATTTCAAGGCGCTTTCCAGATAATCATCTGCAGTCATGGGGCATTTATTCAGTTCCAGTTGCAAGGAGAAATCCCTCAAAGCCCAGATGAAGTTTGGGAAGAACCGAACAAATTCAGCGGAATCTTCCAGTCCTTCAGCATTCTCCCCGGATGAGACTTTTGCTTTGATGTGCTTTGTCAGCATTGTCACGTAGCTGTTGGCCTGGTTTAGGAATCAAGAGACCCGCTGTCCCTGCAGGGAGGGACCTGCCCCACAGAAATACATCTATCTCATAACATCACATAATAGAGCAGACAAATAGATGTGAAGGAGGAGGCTCCCGTGCCTGTAATCACTTGCACATAGTGGGGAGATGCCCCCACTGCTGAAATGCCTTTGCAAAAGAGGAGTTGTGCCTCTTTTGAATTTGGCCCACCTGTTGATGAGTAACCAGTGGCACTGCGTAGAGTATGTTTTAAGGTGGATCCTTGCATTAAGCAGGGTGTTGGACTCAATGGCCTTATAGGCCCCTTCCCCCCAAAAAATGGGCTCTTTTCCCTCACCCCACCCGGAAAGTGAGTTTTCAGAAGGATACTGAAGTTGGTTCATAGCATTCTGGTCAATGGTATTCATATTGTTGTAGATCAGGGTACTGCTAAGGAGCACGGCTAAAGCAAAAATCCAGGAGTCAATCTGGGAATCGCCCTAAGAAAAAGGAAGAAATAAATATTGTAAGCTAATGTTGTCGCTGTACAATCAAGAAACAGATTCATTAAACACAGGGTGGGCAACACACTGCTAGTGGATCACATGAGGCCTCTGTTGATCCCTCTCCTAGTGCAGCCTCTGCCGCCCCCTGAATTTTTTACTTTTTAAAAAACGATCCAACTTTTTACAGAGTTTCTTCATTGAAATCTGTTTTATGCATACCTTCAAAATCTAAATCAGAGGTTGCAAAAGGTACCACTGATGTGTGCAGTTCCTCGTTCTATAGAGGAACAGCTGCCTAGAACAGCTTTCACCTATCTAGGGCCCTCCAAATGTGTTAGACTACAACACAGCCATTGGCCATTCTGGCTGGGGATGATGGAAAATGTACTCCAACCACATCTGCGGTTCGGTAAGGCTGACTTAGAAAGCCAACAATTGGGTTTGGTTGCAGCTTCATTGCGGCTTGCCCCTGACTCTAAGGGTGCCAAGTGTTTTCTAGCAGGGCTCCTGTGTGTATTACTATCATGTAACAGGCTGAAATTCCATATTACTATAGTAGCTGTGTGCCTTTGGCATTCGTTGGTTGCTATCATTCATATCAACTACTGCCTTCTCTAATTTTGTGCACAGGCTGAAATTCAACAGGTGCAGCATGTACTGCTTGTGGGTTCCTGGTCAATAGCTGGTTGACCACAGTGGGAACAGAATGCTGCACTAGATGGACCCTCGGTCTGTTTCAGTATGGCTCTTCTTATGTTCTTATACCACTGCATACAAAAAGTTCAAGTCACCTTTTCCACATCACCTAGTCCCTCAGTATCTAGAAGGACAAGGGTTTGGTTAGGCCTCTCAGGGTGGGGAAGGCACCACATCCAGATTCCCTTGGTGGTTGCTTGCACTGTAGAGCCCAGCAGGAAACCTATATGTGGCAATAATTATGTATTACAGAGTTGAAGATGAAAGAACTAGAAACACGTAAGTTGGAGTGACTGGGGAGAGGGGTTGCCACCTGTTTCTTGGAAGACTCCTATGTCTTTAGCCATTTGTCTTTGGTTTTCTTGGAAGGCTCCTATGTCTTTGTGACAGGCAAACATTCAAAGGGTGTAGATTTTCCCAGTGTGGTGATAGGGAAAGCTGCATTCCCCATATTTCTGTTTGTCATGGTCAAGGCACATGAGGCCTCTTAGGGGAAAAAAGGGGGGGTGACATTGCTATGCAGAGGGCTGCTTTATATTTTTCAGATATTTAAAAATAATACAGAAGAACAGAATTCCATACACAAAGCAAAATGGGTTTCAGAGAGCTTGTAAAGTGCAAGATTCAGATGGAGCTACCACTAAATAAACTTTAATAAAATTTGATAAAATATCTAATCCGTACTACAAAATATAAAAAGTAATCATAGAAAATAATAATTATATAACAAACCATATAAAATATACCAAATTGGAAATTAAACCATCCACAAACATAGTGACCTTACTTGTTTCTAATAAACGTATAGTAGGCAGTAATAGTTTACATCCAACTGTCCCAGATGTGTTTCAACCCCAAGGGTCTTCGTCAGTGGGATAAAGAGTTTTATCAAAGCTACAGCCAAAAACACTGGAGTTAATTGTCCAATTCAGACTAGAAAGTCGCTCTTGTATAGCTTATCTGTTTCCATTTATAGATGCATAAAAAGTGGAAGAGGGATATAGCGTTCCCCCCTATCACATAGCTGATGATGTATAACTGAAGCATCCATAAACCAAATCAAAACATGAATCAGGCTTTCAATAAAGCTCTGATGTGAAGAATCTATGTATGTCAGGCTTGAAAGGAAGAGAGCCCTGGTCACCATGGTCCACATACAGAGTGCTCCACCCTGCCAATTTGGGCAGAAAACCCTTGATTTTAGAATTCATCTTCTTCCCTCCCATCCCTTGGTCGACTTGAGCTCTGTGTCTCTCACCTGAAGTCTTGCCAGCTAGTTTGCTCATGAGGTAGGACTTGCCCGTGCGGTACAGTCCCACAATGGCCACCACCACCACTGGTTGGCGGATTTCAGAGAGCAGCCAAAGGGCCTCTTGACAGACATGGAACTGCCTTCCCCTGTTCTCGATCAGGCACATGGGAGCCGACATGCAGAGTTTGGAGGCCATTGCTCACAGCCTGGAAGAGCTGCAGTTGGGATGAGGAGAGAGAGACAGAAAAACCAGCAAGAGTCACCAGTGTATATATTTCATATTAATACACAGTATTCCTAGCGGGAACATTCTGGGGATTCTGGAACTGCAGACATTTTTACAGGACACAGATGTTTTCACTGTTTCTGGAGGGAAGTTCCCATGCTTGAAGAATATGAACACAGGGACCCATTGGTCACCAGCCAGGAAATCCTTTTCACATTGATGGCTGTACCAAAGAACCTGATGGCTGTGTGCTACCTCCAGTATCAGAGGTAGTAAGTCCAGTTGCAGAGGAACATGGGTGGGAGGGTATTTTCAGATATTTTCCTGTTTTTCTGCCTGAAACTCCCATTGACTGAAAAATACGAGTACAAGAAATCACTGGTCACCAGCCAAGAGAATCAGGAAGATGCTAAATATGATTGAATCCAAGAAATCAAAACCCCTTATCATTCTTCTATGCGGAGTTCACTGAGGCCACAGCTAGACCTAAGATTTATCCTGGGATCATCTAGGGTTCAGTCCTGCCTGAGCACTGGATCCCCTGTGTGTCACCTAGATGAACAGGTTTGACCCCTGGATGATCCAGGGATAAACCTTAGGGCCAGATCTACACGTCGTTGCGAAGGCGCTTGCGTGCGTCTGGAGTGCGCCCCGAAGCTCATCGAGACACACAGGCTTACTTTCAAAGTGCATTTTCCCGGCTTTTGGGCGCTGTTATTTAGTCCGTCTTAAGTGAATTTAAGGCGTCCCTTCTTCCACCGTGTGTAACAATTATTCACTCTTTCCTCCCTGCCCCGCTCCGCCCAGACTTATTTTGTTGCCTTTTGACTTCCGATACCATTTCCGGTGCGAACAGCAGCATCCATCTTTAATCATCACCTTTCCCGCGTGTGACAGGTGAGGTCGGTTCCATTTTCCTCATTGCTTTCCTCTGTTTGTGAGTCCCTGGTTTGTGGTCCCTGTTTGTGGGTCCCTGGTCGACAGCTGGTTGGCCACTGTGTGAAAAGAGTGCTGGTAGACCCTTGGTCTGATCCAGTAGGTCTCTTCTTATGTTATTACGTTCTTAACCCATGTGCTGGCCACAGAACCTCTGTGTTCCACAGAAGGTTCTGGTGTGACCAACATTCTAGGGATACGCTCACATTTCATACAAGGTCCTGTTGGATTGTACCATCTCACAGGGCATTTTGGCACCGGAGGCAGAAAATCCAAAGAGCACACTTCTCCCCTTCACAGTAAACAAACAGAAAACAACACTCACAATGACAAATTAAATTAATGACAATACGCTTACCTTTAACAGCATGGAAAATCTGCCCAAGGTAGCTGTCTCACAATAAATCCCATGCTTTTACAAAGGATGAATCTTTGCTCCTGGAGGGTGTAGGTTACATTGCGGCATTTGTGTGCACATGTGTGTGTGTGTGTGTATTAGTGAGAGGGTGTGTGTTTCCCCATATCAGGAATTCATAGGTGAAACGGATGGAACTCACAGCCCATCATAAACAAGTTTATGCAGAAGGAAGGCTGCTTCAAAATGTCGGACGAGGGGAGGCTTGACCACGAGAGATGGAAAATAGGATGGAGGCAACACTGCTAATTCTTGTCCTGTCTAGCTTGACAATGGAACACTGTGAGACGCACACACCACGAAAGGGCCTGGATCTTCCAAACGATTAGGTTCGCGCGTCTGACATCCTATCCAGCCCATCTCACGCCTTCAAGCCACATGTGGTTTATTGCAATCCGCGGCCGGATTCTTACTAGATTGAACACTAAGCAGGATATAACACTTTGAAAACGTTCTGAAGACTGTATACAGAGTGTGTCCTGGGCCTCATCTACACCAAGCAGAATATTGCACTATGAAAGCGGTATATAAAAGGCAGGAGCCACACCAAGCAGGATATAGCGGTGTGAAAGTGGTATATAGTATGTGTCAATGGGCCCAAACAATTGTCAGTGCACTTCAATACCGCTATAAAGCAGTAGTGTGGCTCCTGCCTTTATATATCGCTTTCATAGTGCCATATCCTGCTTGGTGTAGATGAGGCCCTGGGCCCCAACAGTTGTCACTACTGCTATAAACCATTTTAAGGCAGTAGTGTAGATCCTGCCCAGATCCTGCGTGGGGCAGGGTGGGGGGCCTGTTTTGCATGAAATCCCCAGGTGGACCGATGACCCCTCTTTCCCCCTGTCCCTCCCCATCCCCACCCCCAGGCTTTCAGGTTCGCGCTCGACCAGACGCAGGCGGCCCACACGCGTTTCGACACCCCGGAAAGCAGAACATCCAACATGGCAACAAGCCACAACCGATCCCGTGTGCGCGTCTACTCAGAAGCAAGCCCCACAGACTCCAAAGGCATTTTTGCAGGGTTACAGCCTTCATTCATCCAGGCAACCGGAGGAAGATAACGCTCCGCACCCGTCGCTGCAGAGAGCGTAGATTCCAACGGAGCAGCACCTGCCCCAGAGAAATGCAGGCATAATGGGAAGCTGAGTTTTAGAGGGAGGGGGGCTCATTCCTTACCTCCCTTGTCACGTCCTCCAACTCAGCGGCCGATTGCTCTGTTTGCAGTTCATTGGTGCTCGCAGAAACTGAAAGCAAAACCTGATTCCGCAGGATGTGCGCTTTTCGCGGTTCGCTTGGGGCTTCCAGGAATCTGGGTGGGTGGGGGCAGAATCCGAATCGTCCGGGAGGGACGTCTGAGGGGCATTCTGGGGTGGACCGACTCTCCTTGACCCCTGTTTCAGCGAGCACAAAGGAAGAACTTCGTGATGGGTTGAATCCAAATTTTAGGCATGCTTGAAGTAGACCCGTTGAAATCAATGGGACTTGAAGTCCCACTAATTTTAACGGATCTAGTCTAAATGGGAGCAGTTATTTCTTACACCCATCCGATTTCCAGGGTGGTCTACAAAAAGATTCAAACAATTAAAAGGTAAACACACACACGAAATGAGCTTAAAACACAAAATTATAAATGCAGCATTAAACAGTCCGCAGAATAAAAATGGTAACTTAGAAAGAGCTAGGACATGTAAAAAGGACTTTGCCTGACAACAGTGCCAGCTCCAGGTTTGGGGTCCTTCAAGCAAGACCACCTCAATGGACCCCCTCCTTTAATGAGTCTACCTTCTCACCAGCCTTTCTTCAGGTGCTGTTATTTCTCCTCCTCCACTTTCTCATGAGTACAATCACTTTCTTGGCACAGAGAGCTCTGTCAGACGAGTGTTTTATCGCGGATTTTCACGGCTCCCTCTCACAACATCGTCTCACAACCCCCCGCCCCCCGCCCCCCAAAACACCCCAGTAAGTCCAACTTCTTTTTAAAGAGGAAGTTACCACTGCTGTGTGCAGAAGAAGCACCGGGATCAAAATGGCCCACTGAATGGGCCACGTGCATGTTATTTCCTCTTTCAAAAGAGGAAGTAATGAGGGACAAATGTGTGGGCGGAGAAGTGACGGTAAGCAAACGCGATTTTCCCTCGTGTGATGCTGCTCAGAGAGCCAGTGAACAAGCAGGCAGTGGCATCTCCTGCCCCTCCTTCTCAACATCACCATTATTTTCCGGGCCAGAGCAAGAGGCAGGTGAACAAGCAGGTGGCAATGGCGAAGAGGAGGAGAAACTCTAGGGGTGTGTGTGTCTTTTTAGTGGCCCTCTGCTAATGTATGAGCCCTTGGCACGTGTCCTGCCAATAGCAGAGTTGGAAGGGGCCTGTAAGGCCATCGAGTCCAACCCCCTGCTCAATGCAGGAATCCACCTTAAAGCATCCCTGACAGATGGTTGTCCAGCTGCCTCTTGAAGGCCTCTAGTGTGGGAGAGCCCACGATCTCCCTAGGCAATTGGTTCCATTGTCGTACTGCTCTAACAGTCAGGAAGTTTTTCCTGATGTCCAGCTGGAATCTGGCTTCCTGTAACTTAAGCCCGTTATTCCGTGTCCTGCACTCTGGGAGGATCGGGAAGAGATCCTGGCCCTCCTCTGTGTGACAACCTTTCAAGTTCTTGAAGAGTCCTATCCTGTCTCCCTTCAGTCTTCTCTTCTCCAGGCTAAACATGCCCAGTTCTTTCAGTCTCTCTTCATAGGGCTTTGCTTCCAGACCCCTGATCATCCTGGTTGCTCTCCTCTGAACCCCCTCCAGCTCGTCTGCATCCTTCTTGAAGAACTGGGCACCAGACTTCAAGAAGTGTAAATAAAATGTTAAGTGGAAGGGGCCTGTAAGGCCATCGAGTCCAACCCCCTGCTCAATGCAGGAATCCACCTTAAAGCATCCCTGACAGATGGTTGTCCAGCTGCCTCTTGAAGGCCTCTAGTGTGGGAGAGCCCACGATCTCCCTAGGCAATTGGTTCCATTGTCGTACTGCTCTAACAGTCAGGAAGTTTTTCCTGATGTCCAGCCGGAATCTGGCTTCTTTTAACTTGAGCCTGTTATTCCGTGTCCTGCACTCTGGGAGGATCGAGAAGAGATCCTGGCCCTCCTCTGTGTGACAACCTTTTAAGTATTTGAAGAGTGCTATCATGTCCCCCCTCAATCTTCTCTTCTCCAGGCTAAACATGCCCAGTTCTTTCAGTCCTGGCTAGCAACAGTGACAGGGATTGGCTGAAGGGGCTCCACTTCAACGCAATCTTGGGTAGTATCAAAAGACTCTGCTGTATCATGTTACTTACCCGCCCAAGGGTCTCTACTTGTCTTGCTCAGCTTCGTCCATTTTTTCTCGTCGTCCCTTATGCCTGGAATTCTCTTCCAGAGCATTTGCGGATCACAAGTTCAATTACTGTTTTTAAAGCTAAATTGAAAACTTTTCTTTTTTCTACAGCTTTTAGAACTTGACTTTGTTCTTACTTTCACACTGGCTTGGTTCAGACAACACGCTAAACCATGCGGCTTAAGCACAAAATGGTTAAGGGAATGCATTAACCTTAATGCATTCCCTTAACCATTTTGTGGTCTATGGCCATACTATCCTGAATGCACCCGATCTCGCCTAACCATTTTGTTGTTAAGCAGCATGGTTTAGCGTGTTGTCCGAACCAGGCCACTGTTAGTCTTATTGTCCCGTGCCTATTTGGTGCATTCTCTTAGAATCATAGAATCATAGAATAGCAGAGTTGGAAGGGGCCTACAAGGCCATCGAGTCCAACCCCCTGCTCAATGCAGGAATCCACCCTAAAGCATCCCTGACAGAGGGTTGTCCAGCTGCCTCTTGAATGCCTCTAGTGTGGGAGAGGCCACAACCTCCCTAGGTAACTGATTCCATTGTCTTACTGCTCTAACAGTCAGGAAGTTTTTCCTGATGTCCAGCTGGAATCTGGCTTCCTTTAACTTGAGCCCGTTATTCTGTGTCCTGCACTCTGGGAGAATCGAGAAGAGATCCTGGCCCTCCTCTGTGTGACAACCTTTTAAGTATTTGAAGAGTGCTATCATGTCTCCCCTAAATCTTCTCTTCTCCAGGCTAAACATGCCCAGTTCTTTCAATCTCTCTTCATAGGGCTTTGTTTCCAGACCCCTGATCATCCTGGTCGCCCTCCTCTGAACACGCTCCAGCTTGTCTGCGTCCTTCTTGAATTGTGGAACCCAGAACTGGACGCAATACTCTAGATGAGGCCTAACCAGGGCCGAATAGAGAGGAACCAGTACCTCTCTATTCTTCCCTTTCTTCTTATTATTTTATTAGAATGTAAGCCTTTATGTCAAGTTGTTGCTGTTTATTCTTTTACTATGTACAGCACCAAGTACATTGATGGTGCTATATTAATTAATTAAATAAATAAATAATAATCAAGCAAAGATCTATTTACTTCGGTATCCTGCTTCCCACAGTAACTGGACAAATGTTTCCCAAGAAGGGGATGAACATAACTTCCCTTCACCACTGTTTGTTCTCCAGCAACTGATATTTAGAGGTTTCCTGGAAGCTCCATGTACTGTAGCTATCATAGCTAACCTCTGTGAAATAAATCCATCTTCAGTGCATTTCGCAAAGCCTCGTTTAAAGCATTGTGAAATCTGTCAGGGGGAAAAAGCAAATTCGTTGAATGGATTTATTCCTCTCAATTTAAAAATAGTGTTGTGAACCAGCGCTTCCAGAAGAGGTTTTTATTGTGCAATTGCCCTGGCTCATTCATGGAATTTTACGAGGCCTGCAGGCATCATCGCCTTCAATTTGTAGTCCTTGCGTATTTTCCCACTGCTTGCTGCTTATCAGGGGAAAAAAATCTGTTAAGGAAGAAAAGATAGAATAACTGCACAACAACCTTTGATTGTTTGTGCAACAAGGTCTCCATCTGGTAGTGCCCAAAGTTTGGTCTTGTTTTAAAGTTGCATTAAAGTTCTGGGTTTTTTTTATGTATACCACCATGGAAGACAGTTTTGGATGAATGTATGGTTTATTTAAAAATAAAAATAAAAGAAGAGTGGAAGAGTACCGAAGGAGAAGAGCCAAAACAAACAAGGGGGGAAAAGTAACTTTTAATTTCTGATTTGTTTTGGCCACAACTCTTTGGCAAGATCTACACATGGTTTTATAATGTTTTCGAATGGTATTGATAACTGTAGGGGCTTGTGACACATTCCGTAAACCATTTTCAAACTGCTTCCAAAGTGTTATATCCTGCTTGGTGTAGATCTGGCCTTTCTCAAAACAAATAAGCAAGGAAGCTGGGTATGTTCACCTGCTTGACATCTTTGATTCTGAGAAATTCCTTGCCTTTGTTTTAAGCTGTATTTGTTGTTTATTCGTTCAGTCGCTTCCGACTCTTCGTGACTTCATGGACCAGCCCACGCCAGAGCTTTCTGTCAGCTGTGGCCACCCCTAGCTCCCCCAAGGTCAAGCCTGTCACCTCCAGAATATCATCCATCCATCTTGCCCTTGGTCGGCCCCTCTTCCTTTTGCCTTCCACTTTCCCTAGCATCAGCCTCTTCTCCAGGGTATCCTGTCTTCTCATTATGTGGCCAAAGTACTTCAGTTTTGCCTTTAATACCATTCCCTCGAGTGAGCAGTCTGGCTTTATTTCCTGGAGTATGGACTGGTTTGATCTTCTTGCAGTCCAAGACACTCTCAGCATTTTCCTCCAACACCACAGTTCAAAAGCATCTATCTTCCTTCGCTCAGCCTTCCTTATCGTCCAGCTCTCGCAGCCATAGGTTACTACGGGGAATACCATTGCTTTAACTATGCGGACCTTTGTTGTCAGTGTGGTGTCTCTGCTCTGAACTATTTTATCAAGATTTGTCATTGCTCTCCTCCCAAAAAGTAAGCGTCTTCTGATTTCCTGGCTGCAGTCAGCGTCTGCATTATTTTTGGGCCCAGAAATACAAAGTCTGTCACTGCCTCCACGTTTTCTCCCTCTATTTGCCAGTTATCAATCAAGCTGGTTGCCATAATCTTGGTTTTTTTGAGGTTTAACTGCAACCCAGCTTTTGCACTTTCTTCTTTCACCTTTGTCATAAGGCTCCTCAGCTCCTCCTCGCTTTCAGCCATCAGAGTGGTGTCATCTGCATATCTGAGGTTGTTAATGTTTCTTCCTGCGATTTTAACTCCAGCCTTGGATTCGTCAAGCCCAGCACATCGCATGATGTGTTCTGCATACAAGTTGAATAGGTAAGGTGAGAGTATACAACCCTGCCGTACTCCTTTCCCAATCTTAAACCAGTCCGTTGTTCCGTGGTCTGTTCTTACCATTGCTACTTGTTCGTTATACAGATTCCTCAGGAGGCAGACTAGATGACTTGGTATCCCCATACCACCAAGAACTTGCCACAATTTGTTATGATCCACACAGTCAAAGGCTTTAGAATAGTCAATAAAACAGAAATAGATGTTTTTCTGGAACTCCCTGGCTTTCTCCATTATCCAGCGGATATTGGCAATTTGGTCTCTAGTTCCTCTGCCTTTTCTAAACCCAGCTTGTACATCCGGCAATTCTCGCTCCATGAATTGCTGGAGTCTACCTTGCAGGATCTGGGTTAAGATGAATGGCTTCCGTCCGTCAATATGTAAGCTCTTATTGCCCCCTGGTGGCTAATAAGTACCCGACTTTTTAAATGCAGAGTTTTGGGAGAAAGCCCAGCAGTGACTACGAGTTAGCAACTGCGTCGTATAACTGGCACGGCACACTGCACAGCCACTGCAGGGCAAATAAGCTATATAGACAGCCCCCTAGGCAATGTCAGAATGGATCATCCCAGCTCAGTCAGGCTTTCTCATCAAGACCAGAAGGGGGATGACTGAAGACCAGCAGTAGCTGTTGTGTTATGCACACAGCATTTTTCTAAATTGAGGGAATTCTTTGACATGCATAATTGCATATTTACCCTCACAAGAACACCAGAAAGGAAGAAAACAAGCCAGAGTGCCCAAAGGTGCAAGTTATTTTTATTTATAATTTCTGCAAAAAACAAACAACCACACATTTTGCATGTTTCATTCTCATTCTGCATTTGTTCTCATAATAGGCTGTAGTTCTCTCTGCTCACGTCCCTAGAAGCAAGTCCCATTGAATTATGTGGAATTTACTTCTGAGTAAATATTCCAGAAGGACTGTTTATTGATTGAATGAACTTGTGCACCACTCTTCGTAAAAAATTACAAAGTGGTTTACAAATAAAAATAAGAATGCAAACGCCTATACTAAATAAAACAATACATTAAAAAAATTCAAACCAACAGTTAGATCAGGGGTGGGCAATTTGTGGCCCCCCAAGATGCTTTGCCCGACACACCTCCGAAGGCAGGGACTTCCACAATGGAGGTGCTATGACCTAGAAGGCCTTCGCTTGTCCTTGGCCATTCTCAAGAGATCACACAGGTGGGACCACTACTCCTGTTTTGACTAATACTGGCACGCAGGCTTTGGATCTCACCCTGAAGCCTGGAAACTTCTTGATGGAACCCTTCCTTCTGAAGCCGGCTCTGCTCCTGGTAGAGGGGAAATGTAGAACGATATCAGTGCAAAACTGAGAAGTCAGGGAGAAATATACAGAGGATATTTTGCACACATCACATGGAGCCCAGCTACATCAAAGCCCAGCTATTTTCTAGGATTGCCATCTCCCATGGTCCTTCAAAGTCTGCAAGGGAGGAACAAACAGAGTCTGTAAAAAGCCAAAAACTTCTCAGAATGTCACTCGTCCCCCAACCCTGGTGATAACACGCTGCCATGATCTTCTTTCATAAAATCAACCTTGGAACAGCCACCTGCTTTTACTGCAACTCCACTAAATATTCTGGAAGATTTAAAGTTAATGGCGCTTTAAGAGTTCAGGTGCATGGAGGCATCTGGTCTTCCATTTGTTTGCTCCTCCTTGCTGTGGGAGAGCCTTGTCGCCCAATCCTGTCCATAATTAACAAGTAGTAAGTTGTGCATAGGACTGCAGTCTTAAAAGATACAGACACATGGGAGCGGTTAGGACAAGACACTAATCCTCCCCCACAGGGGTGGGCAGAAGACAGATCCAGATCTACTGGTGTATCTTTGGGTGATCTGCAGTAGATCAGCCAGGATTTCTGAAATTTCCCCCTTTTGCTCATAACATATCAGGAGTGTAGAAGCAGTTCTAAAGCATGGAATAAGAGAAAAGTTAGGTGTGTGCTTCAAAACCAAAACAATGCAACATGGCCATTTAAATGGGGGCCCTGTAAGACCACTGGGTAAAATCCAACACAAGTCCTACTTAGAGCAGACTCTTTGAAATGAATGGAACTTGGGTTATCTTAAGTCCCATTCATTTCAATGGGACTACTCTAAGTAGGACTTAGGTTGGATTTTACCCATTAAGTCCAGGATCTCAAACCACCTACCGGCACAACTGCAGTCTCTGGGCTTTATACTGTTAATTTTACCCTACCCAGTGCCTGTTTACCCTACCCAGTGCCTGTTTATCCTACCCTGGGCCTGTTTACCCTACCCAGTGCCTGTTTACCCTACCCTGTGCCTGTTTGCTTTCTCTTCCCCTCCTTATTGTTTTATTATGGTTTTATTAGATTGTAAGCCTATGCGGCAGGGTCTTGCTATTTACTGTTTTACTCTGTACAGCACCATGTACATTGATGGTGCTATATAAATAAATAATAATAATAATAATAATAATAATAATAATAATAATAATAATGAAAAGCAAGCAAGAGTAGGAAGCCACTGCTTGGAGGAAGAGGAGCGTAGCCTTCACAATCATTCATCCATCCTGCTTCTCCTAGTAACGTGGCAGGAAGGCGTGGGCAAGCAATGGCTCTAAGGAGCAACCGCCACTTTCAAAATAAAACGAAATAATAGATATGGGGACAGGGAAGGCCACCTACCTGGATCCTCTGGCTCAGGATTTTCTCATGGTCAGCTATGAGTTTCATCCTATCCTCCTCCATCTTGGCCATTAACTGCCTCTTGTGCTCCTCAAAACTCCGCTCCTTCTCCCGGGCCATCTGCTCGGTCTGCTGTTGCAATCTCCTTTGCAGCTCAGCCTCCTGTTTGGAGGCCTCGGCCCGGGCTTTCTCCGCTGAGGAGGCAAAAAAACCCAAGTCGGTGAGTCAGGGAAAGCAGGTGCAGCTAGTCAATGCCTTGGCTTTTCTCCAATCTGGAAAGCTTGGTCTTGGGTTAATATGTGTGTTGGTTTAATATGTGTGTAAGGCATAGACAGGCCTGCAAACCCCCTCCAAGTTATTTATGTAGTTTATTTATTACATTTCTATACTGCTCAACAGCCAAAGCTCTCTGGGTATGTCACAACAATTAGAACCATGAAATACAGCAACATCAAACACAATATATATTTGTCAAAAACTACAGTATAAAACCGAAGTTAAAAAAACAACAACCAGCAGTAAAGATTTAAAAAACACGAGAACAGATTTTAAAACAACAAAAACTAGAGAACTAAAACGCCTGGGCTCACCTTCAATCTCCTTCTGTTTGTTTGTGAGGTTCTGGTCAGCCTGCAGAATGGACTTGGCTGCTGTCTCTTTCGATTTCAGGAATTCTTGCAGGGCCTCAGAAGCCTGAGGGGAATAGGGAAAGCTTGAGGTGGTTCACTTTACTATGAAGCTTTTTATACAAGGCATTTATCGTGCGCTTGTGACGGTTCGCTCACAGAAGTTCCAGGGTCATTTTCACGACGTTGTCAAACTCCGGTGTCTCTCTCATCATATTTTAGGTTTATTCCGCAATTTTATAAATCAATGAAAATGCAGTAATAAAAAAACCTGGCCAAAACCCGCCATCAAAAGCCATGTGATTTGAGAATCCCATGTGATTTGAGAAATCCTGCAGCACCATCTACTGGCCGTATCAATGAAACGTATGGAACATGCCCAGAAAGGAACCAGGTAAAACAAAGGTTGCACGGGGGTGGGTGGGGGGCGGGACGAGACTTTACTTGTTCCCCATCATGAATCCAGAAAGATTTAGCCAGGGTAAAACAGTGGGATTTTCCCTTAATGCGTTCTTTCCCAAGCTATGTACAAGAAGGAGCCCCATAAGGGGCACACCCTCCAGTTCGCTGTGCAAAGTGCAGAATCGGAGTTTCACCCGAATGTCAAGGTTGCTGGCCAACGTACCCTGAGTCCTTTCTCAGGCACCATGTGATACATCGTCACAATTTGCTGCTGGTCTTCCATGAACTGCTGGTAGCCTCCGGGTACTGAGTAGTTCCCACTAGCGATCTTGTCCTCCAGTTGCTGGAACAGTTCAGTGAGCACAGCCTGGCAGCGATCCCAGGACGCCTGCTCGTTCCAATGGCAGAGTTCCTCCAGCTTCAACCGCAGCTGGTTCTGCAGGGTGGAAAAAGAGAGACATAGGCCTTAGCTAGACCTAAGGTTTACCCCAGGATTGTCCCGGGGTCATACCCGTTCATGTAAATGACACACAGGATATCCCGGGAGCAGGCAGGGACGACCCCGGGATAAACCTTAGGTCTAGCTAAGGCCAGAGAGGCTCTGATCAATGCTCCCCAACACAGAAATGATCCTATGGAACCAAAGCTTTGAATGCTCTGCATTAAAAGAAAAGTTAGTTTCTTTGGCTTCCCCTCCTCACAAGTAAATCTCCCAAGCATGCACCTTATGACATGCTCCAGAACCTGTTGACACATACTAGAGTTCCACAGCAGAGGGGGGAGGGGGCAGAAAGTAGATCTGCAGATGTTTTGGATGCCAACTTCCAGCATTCCTAACCATTGGCTATGCTGACAGGGGCTTCTGGGAGTTGAAGTCACAAACATCTGGAGATCTACCTTCTGCCCATACATGTCAATGTAGAAAGGTTCCTCTCAACCCAGAGGGAGGATGTACATCTCATTTCCACTAAAGACAGGTGGCTGCTGTGGGTAGAACTGCCTTTGCCAATTTCAACTAGGGCACCAGCTGTGCCCCTTGATGGAGAAAGCAGATCTGGCTTTAGCCACATCCAGATTAGATTACTGCAACACACTCTACGTGTGTTGAAAAGCGTCTAGAAATTTCAACTGGTATGTTCTGCCAGCAACTGAAGTCATTTCTCCTTGGAAAAAGCATCAGGTTCTGCTGTTGCTTAATTTAAATTTATTTATTGTCAGTTTGTGCTCTTTGTGTGTTTGTCTTTTCTGCCGCTTTTAACTTGTCATAAATGTGTTTACTTATTGGGTTTTATATTTCTTTATATTTTGTAACCTGCTTTTGTGTCACTCCCTTTTTGGAGGAAAAAGCGGGGTAGAAGTTCCTGTATAAACTGCCCAGAGAGGTCCGGCTATTGGGCGATATAAAAATGCATAAATAAATAATGTTGCAGACAGAACAATTTCTGACCACTGCTTTTCTAGCCATACTACACCAGTCTTGTTGAAATTGTACTAGCTTATCATTTGTTTCTAGGCCCAATTCAAGGAGCTGGTGATTATCCATAGTTTGGGGCCAGGATACTTGAAGGACCACCTCATCCTGCATGAAGCTGCCCATCAATTGCAACATTTTCAGGGCCCCTGCTCAGCTTCTTGCCGCTAAAACTGGCATTATTGCTGTGGATGCAGGACAGGGCCTTTTCGGTGGCAGCCCCCCAATTGTGGAATTCCCTCCCAAGGACTGGCCCCTTCTCTGTGGTCCTTCAAGTGGACAGCTAAGACACTTTTGTTATTGTTGCGCCAGACTTTTCAGTCTGGCTTTTCAGGTGTGCTAATTATATCTACTGATGCTTTTGTTTCTGAGTTTCATTGGAGCTTTTAATTGCCAACTTTAATCATATCGACGTATTTTATATTATGGTTTTATACTGTTGTTTTATACTTTGAATGGTTTTAATTTTTGTGACCCACCCAGAGAGCTCCGGCTATTGGGAGGTATAGAAATGCAATAAATAAATAAATAAATATAAATCAATATTAATTAATTAATTAATTAATGGCCTCAGAGGCTGTTTTTCAGGCAGGAGAGAAATGTCTTAGAACATGAATAATTGCATACCATCAGTTTTCTCTGGTGCTCTTGCCCCTCGTCCTTGAAGGCCCGGTCCATGAACACTTGAATGGCCTCCTCCTCGCAGCGGGCGTGCACTTCCAGCAACTCAGCCATATCCTCCGTAGGCAGCGTCAAGAGCAGATCCACCATCGCCTCGTAGCGCAGCATAGCGTCGCCCACGGCGGCCGAGTTCTCCGTCTGAGCCAAGACCAGCACGGCGTTTTCAACGCAAGGGACGGCCCCACGGCGGATAGCGTCCACGTAGGTCTCCGCCAGCTTCCCCAAGACTGCAAGAGAACGGCAACATACTCGTTTGTATTCATTGAGTTGGGTTTCTATCCTACCTCGTCCTGAGGGCTTGGGGAGGCAAGAGCTCTGAAATTGACCTTTAGATGAAAGCTACAGGTAAAAAAAAAAAAGCACAATGTCAGAATTAGAATGTTTGGAGGACCTAAAGCAGGGAGGTCGAAACTCTTTCAGCCCAAGGGCTGAATTTATATTGGAGATGCTTTCCCAAGCCATATTCCAGTGGTGGGTGGGGCCAAAAGCAAAAGTGGGCGAGGCCAGAGCCAAAATTGGGTGGGGCCAAGATACCAGCATATTGTATTTTAAAGCTCTTACTGACTATAACTCAGCCTTAGGAAAGAGATTTCAACCTTTGAGAATGGGGAAAACAAATTCAAACGCAAGGAAATCACCAAATAGTTGGGGGAAGGGAGTATGGCCTTCTGGGGAACCCCAAATTGGGACCCCAGGTCAGTGGATTTGGACCACAGGCCTGGGGTTCAACAGGCCTGGTCTAAAGTGTCCCTCACTCCTGGACCATGAGAAGCTACAGACAGCCAACATGGAGGTGTTCATGCTAAGCCTGTGAACACCATAATACACAGAGGTTCATGTTCCAGTCTTTCCAGCCCCCCAAAATTCTGCCAGAGTTTTCGACTGCTTTCTTGGCTCCTTCCACTCACATGCGCCGGTCACCAAACGTCCTCCCTGGACCACTTTGGCCTGAGCATTCTCGAAAATGTAGTGGCAGAAAGAACGTGCTTGCTCCAAGAACTCTGGGCTCAGCTCTGATTCAGGCAGATCCTCCAAGTTCTTCAACTTTTTCCGTGGGGCCGGGCAGTCAAAGACAAAGCACTTGCGGACGGGGAAATACTGCCGCAGGTATTTCTTGGGAAGGTCCTGCTTTTCAGTGGTGTCTAGGAGGGAATTGTACACGCACACAGTCAAATTAACTGGGCTTAATGGGCCCACCCATGCCCAATTCCTTGCATCAAGCCACCCTAAGAGGCACGTAAAACTTATAATTGCCACTACAACTGGGCATTTCATCAGTCAAAAAGGTAATAATTTGGTCGTCAATTCACTAGTCAAATCCTAGTCAAACGTCATCAAATACTTTTAAAGAACTACTGATATTAGAATATAATTTCATCAACAACAGTTTGATACCTATGTTAGTTACAGAAACAAATTACTCAACTATTATTATTATTATTATTATTATTATTATTATTATTATTATTATATTTATTTGTATCCCGCCTTTTGCCCAATGCTGGGCCTCAAGGCGGCCTTATAAAGTTTAAAATATAAATGGGGGGAGGGGAACAAAACCATAAACAATTAAAAAAATACACACCAAAATTATAAGACATTAACAAAGATGGAGGGCTGGATTATTCTCCAAAGGCCTGCTTGAACAAAAAAGTTTTAGCCTGCTTCCGAAAGCCCATCAAGGAGGGAGCCAGCCTAGCTTCCCCAGGAAGAGAGTTCCAGAGCACCGGAGCAGCCAACGAGAAGGCCCTCTCCCATGTTCCCACCAAGCGTGCCTGTGAAGAAGGTGGGACTAAAAGAAGGGCCTCTCCAGAAGATCTCAAAGTACGGGCAGGCTCATAGGGGAGAATACGTTCTTTCAAATAACCTGGACCCGAACCATATAGAGCTTTATAGGTCAAAACCAGCACTTTGAATTGTGCCCGGAAACAGACTGGAAGCCAGTGGAGCTGTTTTAACAGGGGAGTTGTCTGCTCCCTGTAACCAGCCCCGGTCAACAATCTGGCTGCAGCTCTTTGAACCAGCTGGAGTTTCCGAACACTCTTCAAAGGCAGCCCCACGTAGAGCGCGTTACAGTAATCCAATCGGGATGTAACTAAGGCATGTGTCACCGTGGCCAGGTCCGACATCTCTAGGAACGGGCGCAGCTGGCGCACTAGCTTTAACTGTGCAAATGAACTCCTGGCCACCGCCGAAACCTGTTTATCCAGGCTCAGGGCTGAATCCAGAAGCACACCCAAGCTGCGGACCTGCGTCTTCAGGGGGAGTGTAACCCCATCCAACACAAGCTGAATCCCTATTCCCTGATCTGCCTTTCGACTGACCAGGAGCACCTCTGTCTTATCTGGATTGAGCTTCAATTTGTTCGCCCTCATCCAATCCATTACTGCCAACAAACAACGGCTTAGCACAGAAACTGCTTCCTTGGAATTGGGTGGAAAGGAGTAGTAGAGTTGGGTGTCATCAGCGTACTGGTGGCACCGCACCCCACAACTCCGGATAACCTCTCCCAACGGTTGTGAAACCAATTATCTTTTAAAAAATATGTAATATATTATTGCCAAATGATGCTCCCCACACGGTGGTCCAAATATATACGAAGATGATGATATTTTGCTGCCTCTTACTGGGTTTCCAAAATCTATGTTCTTTCTACATTCAGAGCCCTGCCCCAAACCTCTGGCTTGAGGTGGGAGCCTCACCCTGCCAAACAGTAGTGCCGGCCTCCCTTTATTCAAGCTGTACAAAAGATAAAGGAACCATGTAGTTACAAAGTTGTAGCTGGTGGAATAATTGTAAAAGTGTTCTGTAACACATATATTTACATTGTTTAATCACAATTATATCCACTTTATAACTATACGATTCCTTTCTTTATCTTTTGTACAGACTGTGTTTTGGGAACTTTCTTGCTGCCGTTATCTTGCTCTATTCAAGGTCACCCCCAATTGCGAATCCAATTTTTTAAGCTGTCCTGCGCTAACCTTGCAAATGTCTTGCTTCTTCCCTTGCATTCCTGGTCTTCTACATTTTTCCATAACGGTGACAGTATAGAACAGAAGACTGCCTCCCATATTGTCTGTCTTAGGCTACAGTGCAGGGAAGCACTCCTGCTATTTATCATCACCTTGGACTTCATGTAGGGGATCTCCTCTAGGGAGAGAGGAAGGAAATTTTGCCTTGAGAAGCTGGAAAAGGACACTGGCCTGGTTCGCACATCACAACAACCCATGGTGTTGTTTTTTTCCCAAACCCTTGGGTTGTTGTTAATCAGCCCCCACCCCAGCTTTTTCGAGCGGTGGAAACATTTCAAATTTTGAAGCAGTGGTGAGCATGGCCAGTCACGAAACACGTTTCCCAGAAGGCAAACTGCTGAGATTAAAAGAAACTCTTGCAAGGAATCAGAGATTACATCATTGTTTATGAAAGTTCAGTACCCCAGAGTCTCTGATCCCATAAGGCGGGGTACACAGAAGTTAGATCTCCAGATGCTTTGGACTCCCAGAAGCCCCTGCCAACATGGCCAATGACCAGGAATGCTTGGAGTTGGTCCAAAACATCTGTAGATATATTTTCTGCCCACTCCTGGCATCAGGAAGCAACGATCAGAATGTGATCAATTCCATATCCACATTAATCCAGACTGTGTATGATCATGCCTTAGGCTGCTGGGTGTTCACTGGGCTATCTAGAGGTCCTAGACACCAAAGGTGCTGCTACTTCTCTCTCAAACAGTTTACCTGAGCAGTATTCTCTCTTGTACTGTCCTCACTGCTAAGGTAGTAAGAAGTACCCAACTCCTGTTCTCATCAGTGTCCCCACAATTTCCGAGATGAATCACTGCATTGCTGATATTTATGTTGGAGTAAGCTACTGCTATCTGAGAGGGTAGTTGTGCATGCTCCCCAAATGACCAAATGTTGTATCTCCCCCACCCCACTTTCTACTTGCAGTCTTAGCAAGGTGCACCCTCAAGCCTCCCCACTGTCTCGGATTCAGCCCCAATCCTTCTAGACCTCAGGCTGAGAAGTAAAAAAGGCCCAGGTAACTTGACTGGCTTCCCACCAGCTCCTCAAAGCACCTTTCCTCCTCTGCAAGGAGTTCTCCAGATATTCATCCTCGGTGATAGAACGTCCGTCCTCCAACTCCAGCTGCAGCACGAAGTCCCGCACAACCCAGACGAAGGTCGGGAAGAACCAGGCGAAAGCGTCTGAAATCCTGTCCTCTCTTTCACAGCTCTTCTTGGCTGAGGCCTTCACTTTGATATGCTCAGTCAATTCGGTCACGAAGCTGGAGACTGGGCTAAGGAAATGACGACACATGGGGCAATGGCCAGCATGGGGCAATAAACTCTCAGCTGTTCCTCAATTTGCCAGGTGAATTCAAATCTAACCTTTTCTGGCCATGCTGTCTACACCATAGCCATAAAACTGGTGGAAGAGTCATTCCCCTGCCCGAGGGAACTTGGGGGACTGTAACTCTACGAAGGAGACCAGAGAACCGAATGACAAATTCGTTCATCAAGCTGCAGTTCCTAGGATGATTTGAAGAAAGCCACGACAATTCAATTAGAATAATATCAACCGAAGTTTGTGAACCACCCAGAGAGCTTCAGCTATTGGGTGGTATAAAAATGTAATAAATAATAAATAAATAAATTGTACTGTAGATGCCCTCTAATTCTTCCTCTCCCCATTCCTTCTTTCATTACTATTGAAAAAATATCATTACTGTTAGCAAGTCTACACTACTGACTTCATCATCCTGTCTTCTTCCGGAGAACTGTGTGTGTGTGTCTGTCTGTCTGTGGGTGTTTGGGTTAGAAACTCTAAAGAGGAGTGGACTAAAAGCACATCTGGAACCCTGGTACAACCCTGGGTGATTGGCTAGGATTTCCCACTCCCACCTGTATAACAAAAACAGCAACAAAACTACTCCCCATCCCCTAAAACTGCACTGCTGAAAGGAAGACAACTTGGGTTGATCAGGAGTGCTTTTGGGTGTGGAAGAAATAAGAAGAGCCCTGCTGCATCAGACCGAGGGTCCATCTAGTTCAGCACTCTGTTCACACAGTGGCCAACCAGCTGTCGACCAGGGACCAACAAAGCAGGACATGATGCAACAGCACCCTCCCACCCATGTTCCCCAGCAACTGGTGCACACAGGCTTACTGTCTCAGATACTGGAGGAGAACTCCATTCAGTTCGCCCACTCAAAAACAAATTTCTGGGCTCAGAATTCTTCCATGCTTAGCATCTGTCTTTTGCTCCAGGTTCTGATCAGTGAATCTCAGGATTCTAATAAAAAAAGAAAGGAGATCCCACTACCCTGAAGTCCGCCGAGCCTCTGCTCTAAGGGAGATTTCTAAGCTCTCACATCAAAACACAGTTCCCAGTATTCTCTGCAAAAGTCATCTAGTCTCAATTTAAATTTAGTGTGTTGGTGCACTTTGCAGCTTCCTCTTAATCTGGATTTGCCCACAGCTCTGTCTGAAACGCTAGAGAGCCACTGTAAGCAATACTGAGCTAGAAGAAGCGTTGCTCTGAAGGCCCAGGGATGCTTTCCTAAGGAGGGTTGGCATTACGATGCCCTCAAGTTCCACTAACCCCAGGATCTGTCAACCCATGTTCTTACAGAAAGATACTGTAGTTGCTCCAAAGCATAGTGGTTAATAGTGCCCATGCTGTTGTAGACAAAGGTGCTGCAAAGTAGAACAGAGAGGGCAAATATCCAGGAGTCGTTCTCCGGGTTGCTCTGCAAAGAGGGACATGGATGATCAGCAGAAAATTCTGGGGCAGCGAAACACCAGAACTGCAGCTAGGCACTCGGCCGGAGGGTCCCTTCCTCGCCCCATTGCATCCCTGCATATGCAGAGCCTCCTGCTCTCTTGGGAGAGATCCATATCTTTGTCCTTCTCTCGCAGGGAAAGCTTCCAAGGTGGCCTTTCCCAGCCACCATCCTCTGACTCACCTTCTCGACATCACCCAGCCCTTCCGTATCCAACAGCACCAGGGTGTGGTCAGGCCTTAGGGGGTGTGGACGACACCACATCCAGATGCCCTTGGTGTTGGCTTGCACGGTGGCCCCCAGAGAGAAACCTGTACCAGGCGGAGTTGACAAGGAAATGGAGTTCAGCTACAAAGGATTCAGCTCTGTTGTTTCTCAAAAACTGCCCATAAAAAGCATCTCTGCAGTACGGGGATATTATTATTATTATTATTATTATTATTATTATTATTATTATTATTATTATATTTATTTGTATCCCGCCTTTTGCCCAATACTGGGCCTCAAGGCCCAATACAAAATTTAAAACATATACATTGTAAACCTAGGAAAAGAAATGTACAAAAATTAATTTTTTAAAAAAAATACAGTATTAAAACATTAAATGTTTAAAACACATGACAATTTAAAGGCCTTAACACAGATGGAGGACTGGATTATTTTCCAAAGGCCTGCTGGAACAAACAAGTTTTTGCCTGCTTCCAAAAGCACATCAAGGAGGGAGCCATAGCTTCCCCGGGAAGAGAGTTCCAAAGCACTGGAGCGGCCACCGAGAAGGCCCTCTCCCAAGTTCCCACCAAGCACGCCTGTGAAGCTGGTGGGACTGAAAGAAGGGTTTCTCCAGAAGATCTCAAAGCACGGGCAGGCTCATAAGGGAGAATACTGTCTTTCTCCCTTAGGATATAGAACCTTTTGCAGTCCAAGGGACAAATTCCTATCTGGGAAAGTTCTTGGGGGTGCATTTCATCTGTGGGCACGGCCAAAGGTAGAATGGAGGGGGGCAAAATGTGATGCTTACCAATTATAAGCCTATTCAGAAGTAAGCAGGACAAGCCTCCATATGTCTACCCAGAAGTAAGCAGGACTGAATCACTCACCAGCTTCCTCCCAATTAGGGATGTCGGAGGAATCCGCAATTGATTCAAATGCGTTTGGATCTCAATGAATCCAACCTGCAGATTCTGCAGCGGCCCGGATTTTTCCAAGTCTTGCAGACCAGTTTTTTTAAAACTTTTTTTTTTAGGAAAGGAGGATTTACGCAAATATGCCCTTGTGCAAGTGCAAAGAGGAATGAAATTCTCTTTAAAAATCTGATTCTGTCAATGAGTGGACGATGGAATGAAAGATACCTGACGATCTGCAAAAAGCAGGCAGAATGGACTTAACAAAATCCAAACATCCCTACTGCCAATGTCCCACCCTGCTCTCCTGGCAGGGAAAATCTCTTATCTCCAACCAGCAGCTGATTGAAGATAAGAGCTTCCCCCCCACCCCCCGCATGGTGATAAAGGCTCTCTTTCTCACTATGCAGAGGGAAAGATCTTATCTCCTTCAGCTGCTGATCAGGAGAGAGGACACAGCCTGGGGAAGAAACAGGTGGTCCAAATGAGGAACCCCCATGGGTCACATCCAGCCCACTGTCCGGAGACGCCCC
This sequence comes from Elgaria multicarinata webbii, assembly GCF_023053635.1. Lineage (NCBI taxonomy): Eukaryota > Metazoa > Chordata > Lepidosauria > Squamata > Anguidae > Elgaria > Elgaria multicarinata. The sequence goes on from NC_086183.1 coordinate 27,552,312, forward strand.
ATGCCGGCTATAGGAAATAAACTGCCCCAGTACATAAGAGAAGTAGCACTCAGCCTCCAAAGACTTTTGGGGTAGGGTGGGGACACAGCCTGGCCTAAGTTCTTCCTGTACCGCAAAGAAGAGATAAGAGCATCACAAGAAGCATCTATCTACAGAGGGCCCAAAATCTCTGCTTGTTAGCAAAGAAAATATACCTCCGGCATTCTCACCTCCTTTGTTCTTTCCTGCCAGCCTGTTCATGAGGTAGGATTTGCCGGTGCGGTAGAGTCCCACGATGGCCACCACCACCACGGGCTGCTGGATGTTCTTTAGGATCTCCAAGGCTTCTTGGTTGACCTGCAGCTTTTTTCCAGGGTTGTTCTCTATGAAGCACATTGGTTCCTTCATATCGTTTGCCTCAGCTGTGGAAGTGAACGTCCAGGAAGGAGGCAAAAAATGCTTGGAAACCAGTGGGGACTGAAAGGATAAGAAAGGGGACGCTGTCAGGTTCTGTAGCCTGGACGCTGCTACTGATACGCTGCATAGTTTCTTGGAGGCCAGAGTTCCTCCAAGACGACTGGAGCTTCAGTATGTGAAAAAACAACAACAGCAGAGCGGGTGAGGGAAGAAAGAAAAGCACTATTTGGGGGCCAGTTCATGATTGGGCCACACAACTGAAATGGCTGCTGGGTATAAAGGGAAGAGGGAACGGTCAGAGGAGGGACCTCCCAATGTATCTTCACACTTCAAGTTCTTTCAAACTGGCCAACTGATGACACTGAGGAGGAAATAATGTTCGCTCTTGAGAGAAGGCCTTTTCTCGGTTTATAAGACATCAGGAGCACAGAAAAGTGGGGCTAAAGCGGGGTGGTGCTTTTTCTTGGTGAGGGAAGTGTTATCTTCAAAATTCCCCTCATGTCAGGCCACATAATTCAGCCAAAAGGAAGGTTATGGCTGTGAAGCCCAGCCGCCAAAATGGCTGCGGTCTTGTTTGGTTCTTTTGGCCTTGTTCAGATTTGTCCTGGCCTCCTAGCAGGGAAGAGGGAGGGGGTGTATGGGAGCAGCTCTCATGGTCCATCTCGGAGAGAACAGCTGGCTGAGCTAAGAGCCCCATCTCTCCTACAACAACACCTGGGAAGTTATCAGGTCGGCCCAAGGTCGTGCCAGGGAGATGTTGACTCATTTCAGCTATGGGAACGACGGCCCCGTCCGCAAGGGAGGGGGCGCCAGCGGCCTGAGTGGGGCTTGGGATTGGCTGAGATGGGTCACAATGCCCACAGACCCAAAAAGGGATAAAGGAGTGGGTAGCTGGGGGCCGGCCATCTTCCCTGAGGTTACACACGTGTGGAAAGGAAGATCACTGTCGGGGTGGGTGACAGCTCGGTTTTAGAGAGTTTTTTTGTGTTTTAAAGTGTCTGGATGTTCCAGGGGAGACTAGCCACCTTTGTGGCGTGATGGGTTCATTTTAAGCGTATGGTTGATCGCGGCTATTCTTTCCTAATCCTTCATCTTTTCCCTCCCCCTCTCTCACCTCCTTTTGCTTAAGCGCTGACTGGAGCCTTATGTGTTAGTTTTAGTGTGTGTAAATAAACTGCTTCAGTCCTTAAAGTGTGTTTGTGTGGTTATTCTCTGGAGGTCTGGCTAATACCAACTTGGGACGAGGTTAGGGAGGTAGCTGTCTGGGAAATCGGACGTTTGGTCCAGGGCCTACCTTGCAGGGATGCTGGGCGGACCCCAGCCTTCCTCCACAATGGCTACCTAAGAGGGGCGGAGGCACCAATAAAACCTGTGTAATAAAGTTGCACGAAGGGCCGAGCTACGCGCAATGCTAAAAATGTGCCACGTGTCGTCATACAAATCACCTGCATATATATAAATGAGAAAATTTCAGCAGGAAAATAGAGCAGAGGAAAGAATTAGGTCTCCCTCCCTATGGCCACAGTCGGATCAGGGCCCCTGCACCTGCTCTTTGGGAAGCAAAGAGAAGCGGCTGGCCTAAACACGTTTTGCAATCGCATGCATAAGTCATATCAAAGTTCACCCCAAGTTAGGCCTACAGCACAAGGGCCTACAGCTCGCAGTGCCTTGTGATTGAGATGGCTCCCAAGACTTGACAAGAGCTACAGTTATCCATGCTCTGATAACCTCTCGTTTGGATTACTGCAATGCGTTATATGTGGGGCTGCCTTTGAAAACGGTCCGGAAGCTTCAGCTGGTACAAAACAGGGCAGCCCGTTTACTAACAGAGACTGGCTGGCGAGATCATATTACGCCAGTCCTTTTACAACTTCACTGGCTGCCAGTCCAGGTCTGGGCCCAATTCAAAGTGCTAGTATTGAAATTTAAAGCCCTAAACGGTTTGGGGCCAGGTTATTTGAAGGAACGCCTCCTCCCATATGTACCTGCCCGGACCTTAAGATCATCTACAGGGGCCCTTCTCCGTGAGCCCCTGCCAAAGGAAGAGAGGCAGGTGGCTACTAGGAGGAGGGCTTTCTCCGCTGTGGCACCCCGGTTGTGGAATGAGCTCCCTAGAGAGGTCCACCTGGTGCCTACACTGTACTCCTTTCGTCACCAGCTGAAGACCTTTATTCTCTCAGTATTTTAACACTTAATTTTAACTTAAATTTAAATTTTACTGTTTTAACTCTGTATTTTAATCTTATATCAATTTTGCTGCGTGGTTTTATTCTGGTTGTGCTTTTTATACTGTATTTTGTATTTGTGCTTTTAACCTGTTGGTTGTTTTATTATGGTTTTAATTTTTGTGAACCGCCCAGAGAGCTTCGGCTATTGGGCGGTATAAAAATGTAATAAATAAATAAATAAATAGCTCCACCCCCATCTCCACCCTCCTAATCTTACGTGTTATCCCAGCCCTGGCTCTCTGCCTTGCCACCTACCTTGGGTTCCCACACAGAGGGCAGGGAGATTCCTGGAGTCTCTCTTCTTTCTGGGGCTGCCCCAGGGAAATCTGCTATGGGCTCCGCAAAACTCTCATAGTCTTCCTGCCGAGAGGGGAAAAAAGCATCTCTCGCAAAGGCCACCCGTTCCTCCTCACCCACTTCTATAGGCGTCCCACCAGCACCAGCTCTAGGTTTTGAGGATCCCAGGGCAAGATGCCCTCAGTGGGCCCCCTCTGCCTTCACACCACCATTATCGCTAGCTCTTCCTCCTCTTTCTCGCCGTTGCTGCGACCGGCTCGCTTGAGAGGCCGAGCGCCAGTGAGCAAGCAGGCAGTAGCACTGACTGCTCCTTGTTCTCACCACCATTATTGCCTGGGCCAAAGCGAGAGGCTGGTGAACAAGCAGGTTGCAAGGGTGAAGAGGAAAAACAGCTCCAGCTGGCTTTTGTCAGTGGCCCCTGCGGGGGTGTGGCCTACCCTTGACGACAGCCATGAGTTCCACATCCGCCCCTCCTGTCCTCCCATTCTATTAAAGCCCAGCCACAGGGGTGTTCCCAAGCGAGCTCCCCGTGAATACTGCTGGCATGCTAATTATGTCACCCTGAACCCAAATTCAACCCTACCCATGTGAACGCTGCTTCTGAGCCTTCCAAAACAGCCTCCAGAAGGATAGGTTCGTTCCGAGACAACGCAGCCACAAACTGCTCCAGACGGCTAGACAAAACTGAAAGACAAAGAAAAATACAAAACTGCCACATTTTGTACCTGTACTGGGGCGTGGGTAATGGCAGACACAGCTGTGCATGTCACAAGGCCTTCCCTGCACCCCCAAAGCTGGCTTGCTGCCCTTAAAACCAGTGGAGGATGCTATATGGTAGCCAGTATTGAAGGAAGATTCATCTTCCAGTCCGGTTGGCTTCTGTACATGAAACGGGGCAGGGCGCCATCTTGTGCTTTGACTCGGGCAGCAAAATGTCTTGGGCCAACTCTGCTGAAATATGAAGATGTGTGGATCCCCCATCACCCCCTGCGACAAAAGCCTCGTGTGGCGCAGAGTGGTAAGCGGCAGTTACTGCAGCCAAAACTCTCCCCACGGCCTGAGTTCGATCCCAGCGGAAGCTGGTTCTCAGGCAGCCAGCTCAGGTCGACTCAGCCTTCCATCCTTCTGAGATCGGTAGCTGGGGGAAAAGTAACTGCGACTGGGGAAGGCAATGGCAAACCACCCCACTACAAAGTCTGCCAAGAAAACCGCCCAGAGAGCTTGTGAACCACCCAGAGAGCTCCGGCTATTGGGCGGTATAGAAATGTAATAAATAAATAAAATAAATAAATAAATAAATAAAAGGGGAGTTGTATTTATGGTGTGAAATTTGAACTTACTTTCCCCGTTGACGCACCTCTTAGGACCTTTGCTCAGGATATACTCTTTGAATGCCTCAAGCTGCTTCTGGAAAATGGGATGCGGCGTGTGTGATTCGAAAAGCTCCCTAACATATTCATCCACATGTGGGGAACGGAAGCAGAAGGCCTTCTGAGAGGGAAACAGCCTCTGTATGCAATTGGCTGGCGTGTCTTCCGAATCTGAAAGTAAAACATGGGAGGGAAGCTAAGCTCCAGACACACCCCAAAAAATAACTGAGGAGGACTTACACAGAAATCTCATGATCTGCCCACTTTCCACACCATATTGAAGGGGGTATCAACACAACAGTCCTAAAGCAGTCCCCTCTTCCCATAGGACCCTGGGGATTGTAGTTCTGTGAGGAAGCATTCTCAGGAAGAATTCTTATTCGCCTCTTTACCTCCAAGTCTATTTCCTCCAATTGGCTCTCCTGGGTCAGATTTTAGATTGCTATTCTTTGTGGGAGGGACATTTCCTCTTGCCATTTTTGATGCTGCTACATAAATAAGCAGCGCCCTTCCCAAACTACAATCTCCAGGATTCTTTGGAGAAAGCCAGGGCAGCTCAACTAATACAAACCCTACATATGGGACTAGTGCGGTTATGTTAAATTGGATGGTTGGCTTTTTGCCTCTTCTGCTGAGAAGCTGTAGCGGAGGAATGGGCAACTTGTCCCCCACTCCCCTTGAGATTATGGCCTACAACTCCCATCGTCCCCCATTGGCTATGCTGACTAGGAGTGATGGGAGTTGTCACAGGATATCCCCAATGTGTAAAGTCGCCATTGTGCTATAATACAACCACTAGATGATGCTGTTTCATGGAACTTTATTGAGCATTGCTCAGAGTGGAAGTGTTCAGTTACGCATCATGTGATTGCTGTTGGTCGCATCTAAAGTAGCCCATAAGTAAAGGGCCCCAGAAGAAAACCTGGTAAGAATGCGGTTTTTTTTCCTTAATGCAGAGACATCCTCAGAAGGAATTGTGCAACTACACTGTCTTTTTCCTCCTTAACGGATTCTCTGCATTAAGTAAAAAGACAGAAGGGGTGGTGGGAAAATACCAGAGGGCTACAAAGGGAACACATCGTCTTCCTGTAAAACTCTGATAAAATAAAAGACCTGTCTCTGGAAGCAGCCTAGGTTATGAAAGCACACCTGCAGTGGGAGAGAGGAGGATATCCATGTTGTGGTTTGTGGTTTGGAGTATCTCTTCCCAAACAGAGTCGGAGGCCACATCTCGAAGGCACCAAACAAACTCAGGCAGAATGCTGCTAAGCAGGAAGCTGTTCTCCGAAGGACAGTCTTCAAGGATGCGCACCTTGTTGGCCAGCTCCCTCACGCATCTACAGGGGATACCAGTAAAGGAAACGCAGCAGCAGCAGCATTGACAGAGGGGTGGTCCCTCAAAGACTTCTTGAAACAAGGGAGGAACGAACCAAAAGAACCGAAGACCAAACCCTCTTTGTTCTGCTCCACTGTTTTGTCTGCCTCACATCCCCCACCATTTCTGAGGACCAAAAATTAAATTAAATATCGGCACCTCTGAGCACATGCAGACTTTACTCACTGAGCAGAATTCATATGGAAAGAGCTCCCACCCAATTCTAAGGTACAATATACTCACTCTCTTTTTTCTTTTCTTTTTAAAGATAACGGGTTCAAGTTACAGGAAGCCAGATTCCGGCTGGACATCAGGAAAAACCTTCTGACTGTTAGAGCAGTACGACAATGGAACCAGTTACCTAGGGAGGCCGTGGGCTCTCCAACACTAGAGGCATTCAAAAGGCAGCTGGACAACCATCTGTCAGATATGCTTTGGGGTGGATTCCTGCATTGTGCAGGGGGTTGGACTCGATGGCCTTTTAGGCCCCTTCCAACTCTACTATTCTATGATTCTATATGGTTTAAAATGGGGAAAAAAACCTGTGTTGTGGAGTAAGACCAGCATCAAGTAATATAGATTCTCTTTATTGGACGTTTTGCCTGTTAATTTTGATTTTGCTCTATACTTGCTTCATTGCAAAATAGAATTGACTGATTCATTTTGTATATAGTTCTGTGACTGATGCAACAAATTGCCCTTTTCTTTCTTTGAAATGTTGTATTCTGAGAAGTTCCTATCAAGGAAATAAAGCCCTGCAATTGGCAGGGGGTGTAGACAAAATGGCTGCCTTGGCAGTGAAAAGGTCACTGAACTAGGAAGGATACATCAACCGATCAAGCTCCGTCTGTGGCTCTCCGTCACATTTGGTGTTATAGATGAAGATGCTGCAGAGAAGCACATCCAAGCAGAAGAGCCTAGAGAAGGCCTCCTCCTCCTCCTGCAACAGCAACAGAGGGAACATCAGAAGCCAGGCGCAGTAGGGACAGACCACTAGTAGGCTTTGTGAAGGAAGGCTGGGGTCCACCCAGCCTCTCTGCAAGGTAAGCTCTGGACCAAACACCAGGTAACCCAGATCCTCACCTCCCGAACCCCGTACCAAGATGGTATTAGCCAGCCCTTTGGAGAAGAACCACGCACACCACAAGTTAAGGGCTGAAGCAGTTTATTTACACACACTAACTCTTAACACGTAAGGCCCCAGTCGGAAGCACAAGCAGGGAATGCGAAGGGGAGGGAAGGAGAAGGGGGGAATGGGGGAAGAGGGTTTGAGGTAGAAGTTAGCAGCCATCGAACACCAATCAATCACTTAAAACATTAACCCACCATAAATCACGCCACAAAGGCGTCTGGCCTTCCCTGGAGTGTCCAGGCACTTAAAACACAAAAAAACCTATCTAAAACCGAACCGTAACCCAGCTCACCGGCGATCTCCCATTCCACACGCATGTAAGTCCAGGGGAGATGGCTGGCCCCTGGCTACCTACTCTTTTATCTCTTTGGGGGTCTGGTAGTACCATGACCTGCGTCAACCAATCCCAACCCTCACTTAGGCCTCTGGCTCCCCCTCCCTTGCGAAGGGCTCCCACCACCACCAGGTTGTTTTACTATGTTTTTCAGGAAGTTTTAGTATGTTTTTTAGGAAGTTTTAACAATGTATACTATGTTTTTAATCAATATTTTATGTATTTTATACTTATTGTTGTTCCCCGCCTTGATCAGGATGGAGAGCCAGGTAAGAAATAATAATAATAATAATAATAATAATAATAATAATAATAATAATAATTTATTATTTTTGTGAACCGCCCAGAGAGCTCCGGCTATTGGGCGGTATAGAAATGTAATAAATAAATAAATAAATAAATAAATAATAGTTTTTTCCTACAGTTGAAGCAAGTCAACACCCAATTAGCCCGACCTTGGGCTAGTCTGATAACGTCCCAGGTGCAGCTGCTGTGGGGAGAGTGTTCAGCTTAATGAGCTGTTTCCTCAGAAATGGACCTTGAGCGCTGTTCTCCCAAACTCCCCCCTCCCTCCCCATTACGAGGCCTGAACAGTTTGAACAAGACCGCAGCCATCTTGGGTCGGTCTTCACAGGCTTGGCTGCAGCTGTGCCTTTATCACAGCTTGATCTGCCTATGATCATCTCCAAGCTGTAAAGGTTTTGACCTGCTCACTTCCGCACAGTGAGCTGCTGTTGAAGGCACATGGGAGAGCCAGCGTGGTGTAAGAACACAGGAAGAGCCATGCTGGATCAGACCAAGGGTCCATCTAGTCCAGCACTCTGTTCACACAGTGGACCACCAGCTGTTGACCAGGAACCCGCAAGCAGGACACTCTGCAACAGCACCCTCCCACCCATGCTCCCCAGCAACTGGTGTATCTAGGCTTACTGCCTCTGATACTGGAGGTAGCACATAGCCATCAGGGCTAGTAGCCATGGACAGCCTTCTCCTTGGAATTTATCCAACCCTCTTTTCAAGCCATACAAATTGGTGGCCATCGCTACATCTTAACTATGTGCTGTGTGAAGAAGTACTTCCTTTTATCTGTCTGGAATTTCCCACCCTTTAACTTCATGGGATGACCCAAGATTCTACTATTATGGGAGAGGGAGAAAAATGTCTCCCCATTCACATTTTCCACACCATGCATATATATATATATATATATATATATATATATATATATATATACACACACCTCTATCATGCCTCCTTTTTTCCCAAGCTAAACAATCCTAGTTTTGTAACCTTCCCTCATAGGGGAGACGCTCCAGCCCTTTGATCATTTTAGTTGCCCTTTTCTGCACTTTTTACAGCTCTACAATTTTTTTTTTTTTTTTTAGGTCTGTTGACCAGAGCTGTACACAGTATTCTAAGTGCGGTCGCACCGTAGATAGCATAAAATGAAGAACCATCTTACTTCCTCCATTTGCTCAGGGAGGCCCTCGGTATCCAGCAACACCAGGGTTTCATCTCGCTTGGTTGGGTGCGGCAGCAGCTGCATCCAAATCCCTGGCGTGGCACCAAAGCCTGTGGACAGAAGGGGTGCAAGCAATGAAGTGGCAGGGCGCTTCATCTGGAGCAGGCGGGGCGACCGAAAGAGTGTGATGGCCATGCTCACCTTTCTTCTGCTCCGCCAGCTGGTCCATGAGGAAGGACTTCCCAGTGCCTTTGGGTCCAAAGATGCCTACTACATGGAGTGGGCCGGTGACCTTTCTGAGCAAGGCCAAGGCTGCTGGGTTCACACGAAGTGACGACTCCACCAGACAGATGGGCTCCGTCATCCTGGCTGGGGAGCATGGAGTAAGAAGGACAGGGTGAAGGGGCAATGCTTGTTGGCTGGCTGGCTGTGTGTTATGATGAATTACAAAACTATTGATAGATGACTGTAAGAAGCTGCTATTATTTTTATTTATTGCTAGTAAATAGACCCAGCTTGTCATAGCTCCTAGGACAGTATTCAATGTTAGTCCTATTTAGAGTAGTCCCAATCCACTAAAATTAATGGGATTTGGGTATGCAGGTTGACTCAGGAGAAAGCCCAGGAGTGTAAGGCAATGCCCAACCAGGTAACATCAGTAAGCTCACAGCCTGGCTGACAGATTCCTCAGTCAGTCTCCAGTTGTCTGTATCATTATGTGTTTGGGGGTCAGTCTAAATGACCTCCTAGCAACCCCTGTTTCCTCTTCAGGGGCGGGGAGGGCTGCCTTTTAAATATGTCTGAACAATATATATAATTCATTGTTTTACTATGTACAGCACCATGTGCATTGATGGCACTATATAAATAATAATAATATACAAATAATGGCATGATCCAGCTACTATTAAACACTTTTAGCTACCTAAACTTATGCATGTTTACGTAGAAGTAATTTCCAGAGAGCTCACTGGGACTTACTTAATTATAAAGAATCTCCTTAAATTAACAGAGTACATCTTGACTAATGAGTTAAAAGCATATTACATGTCAGACATTTTCAGACTAAGCCCAGGAATAGGGTATTGAGGGTATGCGATATTATTCAACAGGGTCATGGGGGGAAAAGTTTTGAAGAACACTCTAGGATCCACTGTTGATGAAGGATGGTTTCCAGAAATAGAAATATACACATAAATGTAAACAAATAAGTCCCATCCCCCCTCCGAAAAATTGGGAAGTCTACACCCTCCCACTGACATAATTTAAGACATAATTTTCTTTGTTACTAATGTTGATGGTTTCTTCTGTTGTTGTTGTTTTAAATTGTGTTTTGCCTGCTCCTCATAAGCTGGCAAAACCAAAGACGTTCCTTACAGTTTAGGAGCTTGTAGCTCCATTTGTTTAAAATAGAAAAGAAAAGAAAAAGTAAAAATAGTAAAATCAATTTGTAATAATTGTTTGAATACACTGTATTTTTAATATACCAAATAGGATGGTTTTAGGGCAAACCAACTTGTACATAATTACATTTTATGTTCCTAGAGTAACAAAGTGGCTTTCAATCTGTAAAAAGTGCAACTATTCCTCGCTCTTTGCCCCGAAGGAACTCCGACAACACGCTCGCGTGCACACACGGAAACGCGCACACCAACACTTCCCTCCTCCTCCAGGCCCGTCCCGTCGGCATCCAGGCTCTGAAACCCGAAAGAAGCCCGGCACTCGTACCTGGCCCGGTGTGTCGTTACGGTGGAAAGCCCTTCGGGAGACCACTGCAGTGGAAGGAGCCGGTGAACGATTCCCCCCAAATGCAGGGATGGAGAGGCGAGGCGCGGCTATTGATGCACTTTCAGTACTGCTGCACTTTCATTTTCGCTTCGGTAGCGCAGTGGGGGGAGGTGCGTGCGTGTGTGTATTTTAAGGGATCTGATCATCTCTCCCTCTTGCCAGGGGTGGTGCCAGGATGGGCGGAGAGGGGGAGAGCCGATCGCTTCCACTTCTTGGGCTCTCCGCTGCCTCAAGGGCGGCGACATCCAGATCGGTTTTGCAGAGCAGTTTTTCTTGAGCGATTCTCCTCTGGCACGTTTCCACCTCCCTTCCTTCGCAGGCCCCGCAGCCGACTCGCATGCAGCAAAGGACGGGGAGAGCGAGCGCAGCGCCCGGCTCCGCCCGGAAGCGACACGACAGTCATCAGACGTTCTAAATGAGGCGGGATGGCGGCCACAGGCTCCGCCCCCACCGACGCTCTCGTCCTTTCGAACGTCTGAACCTGGTTTCAAGCCATTTAGGGCTTTGTAAATTAGTGCCAGCAGCACTTTGAAGTTGGCCCATAAATGCACTGACAGTCGCTCCACATCATAGTTCTAGAATGACTCGGGAAGGAATCCTGGGAGCCCATTGTTTCTCAAAGAAGGAATCAAAACAGGAAGGGACAATGCTGGAAAGGAGACAAGCAAGAGCGCTGTTCATCACTTGTACAAGAGCTACTAATTTTTATCCGGTGAGCAGCCCAGTGCTATCCATGTTTTGTCAGAGATATGTCCCACTGAATTCAATGCGCAGGTCTGCAACTGTATTTTGTGAGTGTGGATAGACTGACAGGGAGTGGCCCCAATCCAGCTGCACCACTTGCAGAGTCCTCTCCATTTCACCCTCCTAATGTGTGCAATTTTCTGGATTGGGGCCAGCCTGCATGCAATAAGTACAGGAACAAGATGTGTGAGATTTGACAGCAATGTAGCTGGTGTGCACTTTTCCAGGTCTGGGCACTGTATCTGCCCAGTAAGTTTTCAGATTTGGGGGTGAGATGAGATTTAGCAAGCTCCAAAAATCCAAAGATTAAACTGCAAATAGCTAAACAATAAATACGTCAATGCATTTTATTTAGCAGCAAAGATGCCAGATTATATATGTTTGCACCTAATGCCATTACAATCTCAGCCCGGACTCGCTCCACTAGAGAGAAAGAGCCGACCACAAAAGTTCTTTGTAGATGCACACATACCTGGCTGAACCAAAATGGCCACCGCTCAGGTGACAAATTGGAGTGGCTGGTTCAGAATGCTTAGTGGAGGGGCGATAGCAGGGGGGCGAAAACCAAACAAAACCCACCATCCGCAAGGGTGGCATTCGTGGGCTTCTTTTCTTCAGCCTGCGTGGCTTTTAATTTTAAACATGAGATGGGCACAGAGATGAAAGTCCAGGACAGGCCTAGTTGGAATCCAGATTAAAGACTCCCTTGATGGCCTTATAGGCCCCTTCCAACTCTACTATTCTATTAAATGTGGATTCCTGCATGGAGCAGGGGGTTGGACTTGATGGCCTTAGAGGCCCCTTCCAACTCTACTATTCTATGATTCTATAATTCTATGATAACATTTCCTCAGCAGGACTGGGCGACATACCAATTCTATGGGCAGTTAAAATTTTGTTTCTAAGTTGCTTGCCTTAACAATGCCTGAGCAGCAATGAAGAGCCCTGGTGCAGCAGCAGTTGTCGTCTGACTCATGAGCCTCTTGACTTTAAAGAGTCTTTTAGTGGCCACATTGATTCTACTAAGACAATGCAAAGTAGTGAAGCTAAGATCCACACCTGGTTAGCTGAACTAGGTTCTCTGGCCGCAAAGAAAGGGGTGGTACTTAAAAGGGCAGCATAAGTCTGAATCCCTAGGCTTAAGGAAATACAATCTCAGTATTTGGAATGCTTTGCATATGTCTAACGGCAATCAAGAATTTTGGATAATTGCAATTGTTCATAACAATAGTCAGTCTGTTGGAAGACAAACATTTCGACATGAAGCTGTTAATGCGCTGTATCTACTTTTGGTTTCGTCACAGAATTGGGAATCAAGCACTTCTTGAAGAGCGGTTCCTTTCCTGCTTTTCTGCTACATAAAGGCACCCCGTGTTGATATCGCTGTTTTCTCAGAAACTGGGGAAGCGCACGTGCAGCCTTCACCCTCAAGAGCCTACAAATCCCAGCATGACTTGGGCAGGAGGGAAGAACCAAGGCAGCCATCATCTGGAAGTGGCTTGCCATCCTGGGCCTGAAGGGAGAGCACCTGGGGCCGGCTGCCTTGGTTCACAGGCTCCATCA